>NC_090652.1:54500460-55100460 GCF_040937935.1 Hyperolius riggenbachi | reverse complement strand
GCAGCTGACTTTAAACCTCTTTATCTTTTGTCACTAATCAAAGGTAATTGGTTTAATTATGTATCATTATTTTTTACACAATCATTATTTTTTACACAGTACTGTAAATGAGGATAGTTAGAACACTAATGAACCACTATTCTCATTTCCCTGGTAGGCATTAGGCAATGGCATGAAAGTGGAGCCAGCTATCTAGTGGGACCCTTTTAAAGTGGACCTGAACTCTTGCACAGGACAGAAGGAAAACAGAGAGAAATGCACCCTGTATGTATTTAGAGAGTTTAGCCTGTTTAATTCCCCCCCATTTGTGTCAAATCACAAGTTGTAATTCGATCCTCCAGTGTCACATGACTGCCTATGGCAGATAAGCAGATAAGCCCATTTGGAAGCTGTAAACAATATGTCTGTTTCCATGAATAAGGAAGTAGAAACTGTGCAAATTTATTTTAGGATTTGTATCAGCTTGTAACAAAGAATTGTTTTCTTATTATGCTGTTGACTTGTGTATCTTTTAGAGCAGAGAGGAGTTCTGCATTCAGGTCCACTTTAAAGGTAACTTTTTTAAATCCACTATGTTACCTACTGGGCCCTCAAGGTAGATATTATAGACAAGAGTTATGGACTATGCAGGCTTGTATTACTCAGGAGTTGAGCCCCACTTTTTCGGGCTCTGGAATATTTTGGGGAAAAAAAAAAGAAGCTTACTAAAGTTTCAATTGCTTAGTAGATCTTAGTTTTGTGGCCAAGGATTTCCTGGAAACATCACAAACTACAATGGAAAATGAATCATGATCTAGATTTTGTTTTTGGGGGCAAATTCTGACTTTGGTTATTTTAATTCACGACTACAAAACTAAGTAACTCATGAGTAAACTCACGTCAAAAGGTGAATTTTAACAATAACTCTTTTTTGAGTTTATGCAGACTAGACAAGTCAGCTGCTAAGTTGTTCATAAATATTTTTTCTGAGTAGATCTGCTTCAGATTCTGTACATTTTCTATCTCTCTCTCTCTGGGCCATATGCAATTCCCTTTTTCACCTGAGTTTTCTCCTAGGAGAAAAATGTTTCATCTTTGATTTAAAAAAAACTTTTAGCACTTTGCAATGGAAAAAGTATCAAAAAGTAGGTAAAAAGTAATATCAAATTTATTTTGTGTATTTTTATTTTGCTTGCTGGAGGTTTAAAATGCATTTTATTGACAAATTTTAAAATATCACATCACCTAGGAGAAAACTCAAGTGAAAAAGTGAATTGCATATGGGCCTCTCTCTCTCTCTCTCTCTCTCTCTCTCTCTCTCTCTCTCTCTTCTCTTCTCTCTCTCTCTCTCCTTCTCTCTCTCTCTCTCTCCTCTCTATCCTCTCTCTCTCTCTCTCTCTCTCTCTTCTCTCTCTCTCTCTCTCGTCTCTCTCTCTCTCTCTCGTTCATATGTGCAGAAGTGCCAGTTTAATGCACACTTTTTATTTATAATGTAACACTTAATAGTAATCAGTAAAGGGTCAATGACCTTGCCTACTTATTTACTTGATTGGGAATGGATATTTAGTTTTTATCACATTCGGGAAGGCCAGGTACACAACTGAGCTTTCCAGCACTCTATTACCCCACCCTATTTTGCATAGGTATTAGAGCTGAGGGAAGCGATCCTTGCAATGGGACGTAACATGATCTCCCCCATTACAATGCCCCCCCCCCCCCCCCCCCCCCCCCCCGCAATCTAAACTTACATGAATAGGTATTTCTCAGGAGTCAAAGTCAGATGATCCATTTGCTCTGCCACATAATAGCTAAAGGTTTATTAAAACTAGAGAGTGGGGAAGAGACAGATGTTGCAGACAGTTTGTTCCTCCTTCAGGAAAACAAACAAACAAAAAACTATATATTCATTTAACACACAATGCACATGAGCAAAGTGCTATCGAAAATCGCTCACCAGGGACTTCTCTGCATGGCTGCTTAAACTTTATTTTCTTAAGTATGGTGCAACAAATGACCTTTCTCACAGTATGATCTGTCATGATCAGTGGGGAAATGTTCATGTGTATTGGTTGTTTCCTGTAACATCCGTAGAGATGGCGGCTACGGGCACGCAGGTTGCCTCCGCAGCCGCCTTGCCTTTTCACTCAGGTGTTTTGCCCGTACCTCTGGTGTCTAGTACGCCGAGGACGGGTCTGTCTTTTACACATGGAGCTGCTGCGGGCGCGCGCGGAGACAGGACCTTTATGCAGAGAGGAGGCGCGTCAGCTGACCAGCTGGTCGGCTGACGTCAGAGGTGACTCACAGCGCTCCGGATTGGCTGATTGGAGTGGGCGCGGCCGTGGGGTCCCCTCTGCTTCAAAAGCCTTCGCTGTTCACTCGCAACTTATCTGCTGTTGTGAATACTTATGTGCTAGCGCTCAGACCTTAGATAGTATCCGGTGTGCTTTGATCTGGGAGGAAACCAGGGATTTCACACAAGACTAGGATATTATTATACTGTATATTGATATAGTGTGTATGACTCTTGCTACCATCTGACTCTGCTCTGAGATTACCATTCCTGTACTTCTGCCAATCTGACTCTGTTACTGAACCCTGCCTGATACTTTACCATTCTCTTGCCTGTCTATTCTGTACTGTGTCTCCCCGCTCGTTGCTGACCTTTGCCTGTCTGACCTCTCTTCTCACCAGTGATCCCTTGTCACTGGTGAGGTGCTCTTCTGACAGAACCCTCCAGCTCCTCTGGTGAGGTAAAGCCAAAACTGTCAGTTATTGTGTACTGATAATACTCACCAGCTCCTCTGGAGAAGTGAAGCTAAATTATCAGTTATTGTATTGACAGTACCCACCAGCTCCTCTGGTGAGGTAAAGCCAAACTGTCAGTTATTGTGTAGGGTTAGTTCTCGCCAGCTCCTCTGGTGAGATGAAGTTTAACCAATCAGTTACTGTGTTCTATTATACCCACCAGCTCCTCTGGTGAAGTTTTGCTAAACTAATCAGTTACATTACTCTATACCCACCAGCTCCTCTGGTGAGGTTCTGCTACTCATTCTGTTACTGTTGCACCAAGTATTACACATCTTGTTGGTAATTTGCTATACTTGTATTATTGGTGATACTGCAGATCACCACATAATCAGGTATAATTGTAATCAGGTCTGTATTTGTAACAAGCATGGATCTGGCGGCTGCTGACTCGCACGGGGGGTCTGCAGCCGCCTCTCTCCCTGGCTCTCAAGCGTCATACGTTCCCTTGGCCTCTAGCACGCCGGGAACGATGTTATCTCCAGCTCATAGTTTTTCTGTCTCGCGCGGGCGCGTGCGGAGACAGAACCTTTATGCGGGCAGAAGGCACGTCAGCCGACCGGCAGGTCACTGATGACTCTCGCCGCGCCGATTGGCAGATTCCGTGGTGGGAGTGGCTGGAAGCGTGCCTCCGCTTCTTAAGCCTCCAGTCTTCATTCGTTCCCTGTCTGCTGTCGTGAATACTTTGTGTGAGCGCTCAGACCTTAGACTAGTGCCAGGTGTTGAAACCAAGGACTTCACACCAAGACTAGGATTGTTGTTATATTGTATTTGATTACCTGTGTATGATTCTGGCTATACCTCTGACCTTGCTTCCTGCTTAACGCTTCTGTACTTCTGCCTATCTGATTAGTTGCCGAACTCTGCCTGATTACTGATTACTCTTCTGTCTCACAATTCTGTACTGATTCTTACCTCTCTGTTGCCGAACCTAGCCTGTCTGACCACTCTACTCACCAGTGGGCCTTCGCCACTGGTGAGGTACTATTGTCTCACCAGCTTCTCTGGGGAGATAGCTTTTTTTTATTGCTCCATTAGTGACTGATAGCACCTTTCCAGCTCCTCTGGAAAGGTCTGATCAAGTCTATTCAGTCACTTTCACTACTAGTACCTGGCCAGGCCCTCTGGTGAAGGACTAGTCTGTATTTTCCTATTCTCACACTGTTTGTACCTATTCCAGCCCTTTGGAAAGGTCTGTGCTAGTATATACAGTCAGTGTACTGATAGTACTTTACCAGCTCCTCTGGTAAAGTTCCTCTCTACTATTAAAGTTACGGTTGCACTAATACACAACTCTGTCAGTATCTCTACCAGCTATACTTGCATTATTGGTGATTCTGCAGATCACCACATAATCTGGTATAGTGTCTGTATTATTGGTGATACTGCAGATCACCTATAATCAGACGTCTGAGTTGCAGCACCCAACCGTTACAGTATTATTGGTGATTCTGCAGATCACAAATAATCAGACATCTGTGTGCTACACCAATTGTTACAGAACAGCAGACCAGAAAAAATATGGAGACACTGTGCACTCGGGTCGAAATTTTGACCACATCCGTTAACGATCTCATCAAGACGGTTAGTGTTCAGCAAACCCAGATTGACCAATTAGCTGAGACAGTTAACCATCTTAAAGGTCCCAATGCACAAGTGTCATTCCCTCGAGCTATTGAGCCCAGGGTGCCCCCTCCTGAAAGATTTTCAGGGCATTGCTCTGATTTTTGAAATTTCAAGCACCGGTGCCTATCATAGTTTGAGTTACGGCCAGTATCTTCAGGTACAGAGAGTAAAAGGGTTACATTTATAAAAACCTTATTAACTGGGGATGATTCTCAGTCCTGGGCCTACAGTCTCCCTGAGGGTAGTGTGGCTTTGGCCTCTGTGCAGGATTTCTTTAAAGCTATGGCAGTTATATATGACGATCCTGAGTTGGCTACAACATCTGAGAGGAAACTTAAAACTCTCAGACAAGGGCAAAGCCCTGTCGAGATTTATGCAGCCGAATTTAGAAGATGGGCAGTGACAGCCAGATGGGGGCAGTATGTTCTGCTAGATTGTTTCCTAACAGGATTGTCTGATGCTGTAGCTGATTTGATGTTAGGCCATCCCGAGCCTAAATCTTTGGATGAGGCTATATCCTTGGTAATCAAGATTGATCGGCGAGTTCGCCATCAGAAGCAAACTCGGGGTAAAACTCCAGGGCGGTTTACTTCGGGTATTTTTTCACCTCCTGTTTCCTCCCCTCCACCTCTGGATGAACCAATGCAGATTGGACAGACCAAGCTCTTGGAGGTTGAAAAGAACAGGAGACGTACTGAAAAACTCTGTTTGTATTGTGCAGAAAAAGGACATATAGTGGCAAATTGTCCCAGAAAGGCGGAAAACTCTATCACCTAGGTGTAGCTGGAGGTACTACCCTAGGCGATCCAGTCTTACCTCTAAAAAACAATTGTATTCTTCTCCCGTGTTCTATTGCCTGGGAGGGTCAGGTTCATTCCACCCAGGCCTTTGTGGATTTGGGTTCTGCAGTTAACGTAATGGCCTATGATTTTGCCGTTAAAATTGGTTTTCCTTTTCTTTCTGTGGGACGTCAAGTGGTGCTTACTGCAATGGATGATTCACCATTGCAGGGGAAACAACCACTTACGCAGACTCCTATGCTAACATGCCAGCTAGGAGTATTGCATAAAGAGCAAATACAGTTTTTGGTTCTGAAAATGTCCACCTCCACTGTAATTCTTGGTATGCCATGGCTAAAAAAAACACTCTCCTCAGATAGACTGGAGTTCCAGACAACTCTTGAGTTGGTCCTCCTACTGTCATCATCATTGTTTGGAGAAAGTCATTATAGGCGCTACCGACATTTAAGTGGAGGGAGAGTCATCACGGGTCTCTGACACTTCTGACAATGAGACCTGGGAAAATTGGGCATCTGTCTTGAGCCCTTTTCAGCAGGAGGTTCCCGAAGGGAAACCAGAAGGGGTTCTGTTTGTTCCTCTACAGTTTAGATTTCGAATTTTACATATGTTTCAAGCCCATAAGAATGCAGGTCACCCAGGCATTGCTCGCACGCAAGAGTTGCTGGACAGATGTGTCAGGTGGCCTTCTATTGTCTCAGACTGTAAAGGTTTTGTTGGAACCTGTTCCGTTTGTGCAGGGCAGTTTCTAGGCTAAATTTCACCCAGGGCAAGGGTGTAAAAATCGCCCCCCCCATGGAGCCAGGCATAGGTGCCCGCAGTATAGGTTAGCTACGTAGGTGCCTCCAGTATAGGGTAGCCTGTATAGTTGCCCCCATTATAGGTTAGATAGGTAGTTGCCCCCATTATAGGTTAGATAGGTAGTTGCCCCCAGTATAGGTTAGATAGGTAGGTGCCTGCAGTATAGATAGGTAGGTGCCCGCAGTATAGGTTAGATAGGTAGGTTCCCGCAGTATAGGTTAGATAGGTAGGTTCTCCCAGTATGGGTTAGATAGGTAGGTTCCCCCAGTATGGGTTAGATAGGTAGGTTCCCCCAGTATGGGTTAAATAGGTAGGTTCCTGCAGTTTAGGTTAGATAGGTAGGTTCCCGCAGTATAGGTTAGATAGGTAGGTTCCCGCAGTATAGGTTAGTTAGGTAGGGGGTCCCGCAGTACATGTTAGATAGGTAGGTTCCCGCAGTATAGGTTAGTTAGGTAGGTTCCCGCAGTATAGGTTAGTTAGGTAGGTTGCCGCAGTATAGGTTAGTTAGGTAGGTGCCCGCAGTATAGGTAAGATAGGTAGGTTCCCGCAGTATAGGTTAGATAGGTAGGTTCCCCCAGTATGGGTTAGATAGGTAGGTTCCTCCAGTATGGGTTAGATTGGTAAGTTCCTGCAGTTTAGGTTAGATAGGTAGGTTGCCGCTGTTTAGGTTAGATAGGTAGATTCCCCCAGTATAGGTTATTTAGGTAGGTTTCCCGCAGTATAGGTTAGTTAGGTAGGTTGCCGCAATATAGGTTAGTTAGGTAGGTGCCCGCAGTATAGGTTAGTTTGGTAGGTTCCCCCAGTATAGGTTAGTTAGGTAGGTGCCCACAGTATAGGTTAGTTAGGTAGGTTTCCCACAGTATAGGTTAGTTAGGTAGGTTGCCGCAGTATAGGTTAGTTAGGTAGGTGCCCGCAGTTTAGGTTAGTTAGGTAGGTGCCCACAGTTTAGGTCAGTTAGATAGGTGCCCGCAGTTTAGGTCAGTTAGGTAGGTTCCCGCAGTTTAGGTTAGTTAGGTAGGTGCCCGCAGTTGTGTGGCAGGCTGGGGGAGCGGACATAATAGTTACAACTCACCTTCCGCCGAACCCGCGCTGCTTCAATGTCCTTCCTTTCCTGGCATCTGTCTCAGTAACAGTGCTCCCTGTGATGACACGCGATACGTCATCACAGGGGGCGCTGTTACCAGGCGACGGACGCCGGGAGAGGAAAGACATTGAAGCTGCGGGGGAACGGCTGAAGAAGGTGAGTTGTAACTATTATGTCTGTTCCCCCGGCCCCGGCGCCCCCCTCCTGCCGCAAAATAAAGCGCCCCTGGCGATGGCATGTGTCGCACGCCCATAGAAACGGGACTGCGTTTGTACCAGGAGTAAGTCGTCCAGACGGGCTCCCGTGGGTACATTACAGTCATTGCCGGTGCCTGAACAGCCATGGACTCATCTGTCCATGGACTTTGTGGGTGAATTGCCCAGATCTGAAGGGAAAACAGTCATATGGGTGGTAGTCGATAGGTTCAGTAAGATGGCCCATTTCGTTCCCTTGGACGGACTCCCCTCTCCGCAAGAATTGGCAGAGCTCTTCATTCACCACATTTTCAGACTGCATGGTATCCCAGAGAATGTGGTGTCAGATAGGGGAGTCCAGTTTGTTTTCAAATTCTGGAGGGCCTTTTGTCATCATTTGGGTATGAATCTATCGTTTTCCTCCGGCTACCACCCACAGACTAATGGACAAACCAAAAGGGTTAATCAGTCCTTGGAACAGTTCCTTAGGTGTTATGTGGCAGATGCCCAGATGGATTGGGTCAAGTGCTTACCTTTTGCAGAATTTGCCCATAATAATTTGAAGTGTGCCTCCTCAGGGTTCTCCCCATTTCAGATTGTAACGGGGAGATCACCTAAGTTTTCCCCACTGCCCATAGTGTCATCCCCTTTACTGGCTCTGGAGGAGTGGCATGGAACTTTAAAGGGGATTTGGGGTATGGTCAGGAGAAATCTTAAGAAGGCCTTTGCTACTCAGAAAAAGCAGAAAGATAAGAGACAGTCTAAAGAATGGCAGGTGGTACCTAGTGACGTCATGTGGGCCCTGCCATCAAGAATGAGAAGGGTTAAAACTTCTCATACGTGTCCAGTTAAAAATGTGGTACAGGGGGATCCCTCTCCTGCCCTCCCCAGGATGCTGGATACAGAAATATCTAGGGAAGAGATACTGGACAGACCTGATGAGACGTGTCCGGAGTCCACGCCTTGAGGGGGGGGGGGGTGTACTGTAACATCCGTAGAGATGGCAGCTGCGGGCACGAGGATGCCTCCGCAGCCGCCTTGCCTTTTCACTCAGGGGCTTTGCCCGTACCACTGGCGTCTATTACGCCGAGGACAGGTCTGTCTTTTACACATGGAGCTGCTGTATCGCGCGGGCGCGCGCGGAGACAGGACCTTTATGCGGGGAGGAGGCGCGTCAGCTGACCAGCTGGTTGGCTGACGTCAGAGGTGACTCACGGCGCTCCGGATTGGCTGATTGGAGTGGGCGCGGCTGTGGGGTCTCCTCTGCTTCAAAAGCCTTTGCTGTTCACTCGCAACTTGTCTGCTGTTTTGAATACTTATGTGCTAGCGCTAAGACCTTAGATAGTATCCGGTGTGCTTTGATCTGGGAGGAAACCAGGGATTTCACACAAGACTAGGATATTATTATACTGTATATTGATATATTGTGTATGACTCTTGCTACCATCTGACTCTGCTCTAGAGTTGGGCCGAACGGTTTGCCTGCGAACGGTTCCACGCAAACTTTCGTGGTTCGCGTTCGCGTCCCGCAGGCGAACTTTTGCGGAAGTTCGGTTCGCCCCATAATGCACCATGGAGGGTCAACTTTGACCCTCTACATCACAGTCAGCAGGCCCAGTGTAGCCAATTAGGCTACACTAGCCCCTGGAGCCCCACCCCCCCTTATATAAGGCAGGCAGCGGCGGCCATTACGGTCACTCGTGTGCCTGCCTGCATTAGTGAGAGTAGGGCGAGCTGCTGCACTGTCTCTCATAGGGAAAGATTAGTTAGGCTTAGCTTGTTCCTGGCTGCATACCTGTTCTGTGAAGCCACCACTGCATACCTGTACTGTGAACCCACCACTGCATACCTGTTCATTGAACCCACCACTGCATACCTGTTCATTGAACCCACCACTGCATACCTGTTCATTGAACCCACCACTGCATACCTGTTCTGTGAACCCACCACTGCATACCTGTTCTGTGAACGCACCACTGCATACCTGTTCTGTGAACCCGCCACTGCATACCTGTTCAGTGAACCCACCACTGCATACCTGTTCTGTGAACGCACCACTGCATACCTGTTCTGTTCAGTGAACCCGCCACTGCATACCTGTTCTGTTCAGTGAACCCGCCACTGCATACCTGTTCTGTTCAGTGAACCCACCACTGCATACCTGTTCTGTGAACCCACCACTGTATACCTGTTCAGTGAACCCACCACTGCATACCTGTTCTGTGAACCCACCACTGTATACCTGTTCAGTGAACCCATCACTGCATACCTGTTCTGTGAACCTACCACTGCATACCTGTTCTGTTCAGTGAACCCACCACTGCATACCTGTTCTGTTCAGTGAACCCGCCACTGCATACCTGTTCTGTTCAGTGAACCCGCCACTGCATACCTGTTCTGTTCAGTGAACAGTTTGGTGTGTCAGTGTGAAGCAGTACCTTAATTACACTACCTGATTGATGCATACACATGCAAGATGTTTTAAAGCACTTTAGGCCTGTCATTTAGCATTGAATGTGATTTCTGCCCTTAAAACGCTGCTTTGCGTCAAATCCAGATTTTTCCCGGGGACTTTTGGCGTGTATCCCACTCCGCCATGCCCCCCTCCACCTGTTAGACCCCTTGAAACATCTTTTCCATCACTTTTGTGGCCAGCAGAATTTTTTTTTCCAAAGTTCGTCTCCCCATTGAAGTCTATTGCGGTTCGCGAACTTTAACGTGAACCGAACCTTCCGCGAAAGTTCGCGAACCCGGTTCGCGAACCTAAAATCGGAGGTTCGGCCCAACTCTACTCTGCTCTGAGATTACCGTTCCTGTACTTCTGCCTATCTGACTCTGTTACTGAACCCTGCCTGATACTTTACCATTCTCTTGCCTGTCGATTCTGTACTGTGTCTGCCCGCTCGTTGCTGACCTTTGCCTGTCTGACCTCTCTACTCACCAGTGATCCCTTGTCACTGGTGAGGTGCTCTTCTGACAAAACCCACCAGCTCCTCTGGTGAGGTAAAGCCAAAACTGTCAGTTATTGTGTACTGATAATACTCACCAGCTCCTCTGGAGAAGTGAAGCTAAATTATCAGTTATTGTATTGACAGTACCTACCAGCTCCTCTGGTGAGGTAAAGCCAAACTGTCAGTTATTGTGTAGGGTTAGTTCTCGCCAGCTCCTTTGGTGAGGTGAAGTTTAACAATCAGTTACTGTGCTCTATTATACCCACCAGTAGTGTTGGGCGAACATCTAGATGTTCGGGTTCGGGCCGAACAGGCCGAACATAGCCGCGATGTTCGGGTGTTCGACCCGAACTCCGAACATAATGGAAGTCAATGGGGACCCGAACTTTTGTGCTTTGTAAAGCCTCGTTACATGCTACATACCCCAAATTTACAGGGTATGTGCACCTTGGGAGTGGGTACAAGAGGAAAAAAAATTTAGCAAAAAGAGCTTATCGTTTTTGAGAAAATCGATTTTAAAGTTTCAAAGGGAAAACTGTCTTTTAAATGCGGGAAATGTCTGTTTTCTTTGCACAGGTAACATGCTTTTTGTCGGCATGCAGTCATAAATGTAATACATATAAGAGGTTCCAGGAAAAGGGACCGGTAACGCTAACCCAGCAGCAGCACACGTGATGGAACAGGAGGAGGGTGGCGCAGGAGGAGAAGGCCACGCTTTGAGACACAACAACCCAGGCCTTGCATGAGGACAAGAAGCGTGTGGATAGCAATTTGCATTTTGTCGCCATGCAGTCATAAATGTAATACAGATGAGAGGTTCAATAAACAGGGACCGGAAACGCTAACCCATCACAGATGTTCATTGTTCATGTTACTTGGTTGGGGTCCGGGAGTGTTGCGTAGTCGTTTCCAATCCAGGATTGATTCATTTTAATTTGAGTCAGACGGTCTGCATTTTCTGTGGAGAGGCGGATACGCCGCCGATCTGTGACGATGCCTCCGGCAGCACTGAAACAGCGTTCCGACATAACGCTGGCTGCCGGGCAAGCCAGCACCTCTATTGCGTACATTGCCAGTTTGTGCCAGGTGTCTAGCTTCGATACCCAATAGTTGAAGGGTGCAGATGGATTGTTCAACACAGCTACGCCATCTGACATGTAGTCCTTGACCATCTTCTCCAGGCGATCGGTGTTGGAGGTGGATCTGCACGCTTGCTGTTCTGTGTGCTGCTGCATGGGTGTCAGAAAATTTTCCCACTCCAAGGACACTGCCGATACCATTCCCTTTTGGGCACTAGCTGCGGCTTGTGTTGTTTGCTGCCCTCCTGGTCGTCCTGGGTTTGCGGAAGTCAGTCTGTCGGTGTACAACTGGCTAGAGGAGGGGGAGGATGTCAATCTCCTCTCTAAAGTCTCCACAAGGGCCTGCTGGTATTCTTCCATTTTGACCTGTCTGGCTCTTTCTTCAAGCAGTTTTGGAACATTGTGTTTGTACCGTGGATCCAGAAGGGTATAAACCCAGTAATTGGTGTTGTCCAGAATGCGCACAATGCGTGGGTCGCGTTCAATGCAGTCCTAGGCCGAAGAGGTCATAGCCTAGGGTCACAAAACCTGTTTATTGGGCAATTTCAATGGTGGCGAGTCTGACGTACATAAATCGCAGCAATGGCCGTTAGCAACGTCTGAATCTCACGAAATGTCTCATGCAGGTAGAAGATATATTGTTAGACTTGGGCTCCAAAGATGGGTTCCCTACATCTCTGCAAACCAGAGTTACAGGGCTCCAAATTTGGTAGAATCCCCCATAGGCTTTCATTGGGCCTCCTATTTACAGTTCCAAAATCTCACATCTTTTCAAAGGGCAATTACTCAGCAGTGGCAAATTTTCTAGCATTGTAGGGACCCTTAGGGGGAACATGACTGGTGAGTTTCGGGCCCCTAGGCCAAAGAGGTCATAGCCTAGGGTCACAAAAACCTGTTTATTTGGGCTATTTCAATGGTAGTGATGGTGACGTACATAAATCGCAGCAATGGCCGTTAGCAAAGTCTGAATCTCACGAAATGTCTCATGCAGGTAGAAGACATATTGTTAGACTTGGATTCCAAAGATGGGGTCCCTACATCTCTGCAAACCAGAGTTACAGGGGTCCAAAATTGGTAAAATCCCCCATAGGATTTCATTGCCTCCCTATTTCACTTTCCAAAATCTCACATCTTTTCAAAGGGCAATGGCTCAGCAGTACCAAATTTTCTAGCATTGTAGGGACCCTTAGGGGGAACATGACTGGTGAGTTTCGGGCCCCTAGGCCGAAGAGGTCATAGCCTAGGGTCACAAAAACCTGTTTATTTGGGCTATTTCAATGGTAGTGATGGTGGCGTACATAAATCTCAGCCATGGCCGTTAGCAACGTCTGAATCTCACGAAATGTCTCATGCAGGTAGAAGACATATTGTTAGACTTGGATTCCAAAGATGGGGTCCCTACATCTCTGCAAACCAGAGTTACAGGGGTCCAAAATTGGTAAAATCCCCCATAGGCTTTCATTGGGCCTCCTATTTACCTTTCCAAAATCTCACACCATTTCAAAGGGCAATGGCTCAGCAGTGGCAAAACTCACCAGTCATGATCCCCCTAAGGGTCCCTACAATGCTAGAAAATTTGGTACTGCTGAGCCATTGCCCTTTGAGAAGATGTAAGATTTTGGAAAGTGAAATAGGGAGGCAATGAAATCCTATGGGGGATTTTACCAATTTTGGACCCCTGTAACTCTGGTTTGCAGAGATGTAGGAACCCCATCTTTGGAATCCAAGTCTAACAATATGTCTTCTACCTGCATGAGACATTTCGTGAGATTCAGACGTTGCTAACGGCCATTGCTGCGATTTATGTACGTCACCATCACTACCATTGAAATAGCCCAAATAAACAGGGTTTTGTGACCCTAGGCTATGACCTCTTCGGCCTAGGGGCCCGCAACTCACCAGTCATGTTCCCCCTAAGGGTCCCTACAATGCTAGAAAATTTGGTACTGCTGAGCCATTGCCCTTTGAAAAGATGTGAGATTTTGGAAAGTGAAATAGGGAGGCAATGAAATCCTATGGGGGATTTTACCAATTTTGGACCCCTGTAACTCTGGTTTGCAGAGATGTAGGGACCCCATCTTTGGAATCCAAGTCTAACAATATGTCTTCTACCTGCATGAGACATTTCGTGAGATTCAGACTTTGCTAACGGCCATTGCTGCGATTTATGTACGTCACCATCACTACCATTGAAATAGCCCAAATAAACAGGTTTTTGTGACCCTAGGCTATGACCTCTTCGGCCTAGGGGCCCGAAACTCACCAGTCATGTTCCCCCTAAGGGTCCCTACAATGCTAGAAAATTTGGTACTGCTGAGCCATTGCCCTTTGAAAAGATGTGAGATTTTGGAAAGTGAAATAGGGAGGCAATGAAATCCTATGGGGGATTTTACCAATTTTGGACCCCTGTAACTCTGGTTTGCAGAGATGTAGGGACCCCATCTTTGGAATCCAAGTCTAACAATATGTCTTCTACCTGCATGAGACATTTCGTGAGATTCAGACGTTGCTAACGGCCATTGCTGCGATTTATGTACGTCACCATCACTACCATTGAAATAGCCCAAATAAACAGGTTTTTGTGACCCTAGGCTATGACCTCTTCGGCCTAGGGGCCCGAAACTCACCAGTCATGTTCCCCCTAAGGGTCCCTACAATGCTAGAAAATTTGCCACTGCTGAGTAATTGCCCTTTGAAAAGATGTGAGATTTTGGAACTGTAAATAGGAGGCCCAATGAAAGCCTATGGGGGATTTTACCAAATTTGGAGCCCTGTAACTCTGGTTTGCAGAGATGTAGGGAACCCATCTTTGGAGCCCAAGTCTAACAATATGTCTTCTACCTGTATGAGACATTTCGTGAGATTCAGACGTTGCTAACGGCCATTGCTGCGATTTATGTACGTCAGACTCGCCACCATTGAAATTGCCCAAATAAACAGGTTTTGTGACCCTAGGCTATGACCTCTTCGGCCTAGGACTGCATTGAACGCGACCCACGCATTGTGCGCATTCTGGACAACACCAATTACTGGGTTTATACCCTTCTGGATCCACGGTACAAACACAATGTTCCAAAACTGCTTGAAGAAAGAGCCAGACAGGTCAAAATGGAAGAATACCAGCAGGCCCTTGTGGAGACTTTAGAGAGGAGATTGACATCCTCCCCCTCCTCTAGCCAGTTGTACACCGACAGACTGACTTCCGCAAACTCAGGACGACCAGGAGGGCAGCAAACAACACAAGCCGCAGCTAGTGCCCAAAAGGGAATGGTATCGGCAGTGTCCTTGGAGTGGGAAAATTTTCTGACACCCATGCAGCAGCACACAGAACAGCAAGCGTGCAGATCCACCTCCAACACCGATCGCCTGGAGAAGATGGTCAAGGACTACATGTCAGATGGCGTAGCTGTGTTGAACAATCCATCTGCACCCTTCAACTATTGGGTATCGAAGCTAGACACCTGGCACAAACTGGCAATGTACGCAATAGAGGTGCTGGCTTGCCCGGCAGCCAGCGTTATGTCGGAACGCTGTTTAAGTGCTGCCGGAGGCATCGTCACAGATCGGCGGCATATCCGCCTCTCCACAGAAAATGCAGACCGTCTGACTCAAATTAAAATGAATCAATCCTGGATTGGAAACGACTACGCAACACTCCCGGACCCCAACCAAGTAACATGAACAATGAACATCTGTGATGGGTTAGCGTTTCCGGTCCCTGTTTATTGAACCTCTCATCTGTATTACATTTATGACTGCATGGCGACAAAATGCAAATTGCTATCCGCACGCTTCTTGTCCTCATGCAAGGCCTGGGTTGTTGTGTCTCAAAGCGTGGCCTTCTCCTCCTGCGCCACCCTCCTCCTGTTCCATCACGTGTGCTGCTGCTGGGTTAGCGTTACCGGTCCCTTTTCCTGGAACCTCTTATATGTATTACATTTATGACTGCATGCCGACAAAAAGCATGTTACCTGTGCAAAGAAAACAGACATTTCCCGCATTTAAAAGACAGTTTTCCCTTTGAAACTTTAAAATCGATTTTCTCAATAACTATAAGCTCTTTTTGCTAAAAAATTTTTTCCTCTTGTACCCACTCCCAAGGTGCACATACCCTGTAAATTTGGGGTATGTAGCATATAAGGAGGCTTTACAAAGCACGAAAGTTCGGGTCCCCATTGACTTCCATTATGTTCGGAGTTCGGCCATGTTCGGCCCGAACCCGAACATCTAGATGTTCGCCCAACACTACACGTGACCCGTTCGGCCAATCACAGCGCTAGCCGAACGTTCGGGTAACGTTCGGCCATGCGCTCTTAGTTCGGCCATATGGCCGAACAGTTTGGCCGAACACCATCAGGTGTTCGGCCGAACCCGAACATCACCCGAACAGGGTGATGTTCTGCAGAACCCGAACAGTGGCGAACACTGTTCGCCCAACACTACCCACCAGCTCCTCTGGGGAGGTTTTGCTAAACTAATCAGTTACATTACTCTATACCCACCAGCTCCTCTGGTGAGGTTCTGCTACTCATTCTGTTACTGTTGCACCAAGCATAACACATCTTGTTGGTCATTTGCTATACTTGTATTACTGGTGATACTGCAGATCACCACATAATCAGGTATAACGTCTGTATTATTGGTGATTCTGCAGATCACAAATAATCAGACATCTGTGTGCTACACCAATCGTTACATTTCCCCATTCATTTCAGTAGCGATGGCTCGAACCTCCGATTTTAGGTTCGCGAACCTGGAACGTGAACTTTCGCAAAAGTTTGGGTTCCCGCAAACCGCAATAGACTTCAAAGGGGAGGCAAACTTTGAAAACTACAAACACTTATGCTGGCCAGAAAAGTGATGGAAAAGATGTTTCAAGGTGTCTAACACCTGGAGGGGGGCATGGCGGAGTGGGATACACACCAAAAGTCCCGGGGAAAAATCTGGATTTGACGCACAGCAGCATTTTAAGGACAGAAATCACATTGCATGCTAAATTGGAGGCCTAAAGTGCTTTAAAACATCTTGCATGTGTACACATCAATTAGGTAGTGTAAGTAGTGTACTGCTTCACACTGACAGACCAAACTCACTGTGTAACGCACCGCAAACAGCTGTTTGTGTAGTGATGGCTGTGCTGGACTGGTGCGCACCATGGTGAGAGTGCAGGCTATAGCGGTTTTCAAGCCCATATGGTCGCCGGGCTAAGTTGCTCAATGATACAACAACAGTGACTGTCCAGCTGATCGAATTTGGTCTGTCCACAATGAAGCAACAAACTTATTATCTTGGGTGTGCCCCCAACACTTTCATATAGCCGGCGGTCATTGCTTCATTGTGATACGCAAGACCCTTCACCGCGGCAAGGTAACGATCACAAAGGGGAATTGACATATGTACATGCCTTTTGTTTTGTTGTTGCAGCTGCAGTGCAGCCAGAAATATTAGGCAGGCATGTACATGCACCAGAAAAAAATATTATTGTTTTTGTTAGCGGCCGCTGCTAGCAGCAGCCTTAAAAATTCAGGAATCCACCTGGAGTCCTGGACCCTGTTGGTGGTGGAGGAGAAGGCAGTCAAGCGGCCTGCAGGCAGAGATGTTGTGTGGGAACTGAGGACTGACTTAGTCTTGGAGCAGACTGTCACACGGCTTGTTGTGCAAGTGCTGCATCCTTTCTGCTTTCTGGTGAGTTGGTAACATCTCCGCCACTTTGTGCTTATACCGAGTAGTGTTGCCACCTAGTACAGGTCATTCCCTTTGAGTTTTTTTATACAGGGGTCCCTCAACAGGCTGGACAGCATGAAAGCCACCATCTGCACAAATTTGGATGCAGACGTACTATCCATCTCCTCTTGCTCTTCCTCAGTGATGTCAGGTAAGTTCTCCTCCTCCCCCCAGCCACGAACAATACAACGGGAAAGTTAAGCAGCACAAGCCCCCTGCAACGTCTGGTGTGGTTTTTCTTTCTCCTCCTCCTAAAAAAAAAAAAAAAAAAAAACACACCTTCCTCATCTGACTCCTCCTCCTCCCCCCTCCTCTGTGCTGTCGCAGGTGTTGAGGAAACATCTGGTTCTGCTGATAATTGACCCCACAACTCTTCTTCCTGTACCTGTTCACGCTCCTCCACAGCTTGATCCACCACTCTACGCACGGCACGCTCCAGGAAGAAAGCATATGATGTCAAGTCACTGATGGCGCCTTCACTGGCACTCACCATGTTTGTCACCTCCTCAAACGGCCGCATAAGCCTGCAGGCATTTCTCATGAGTGTCCAGTACTTCGGCCAGAACAACCCCAGCTCCCCAGAGTATGTCCTTTTACTGTAGTTGTACAGATACTGGTTGATGGCTTTCTCCTGTTGTAGCAGGCGGTTAAACATCAGGAGTGTTGAATTCCAGTGAGTCAGGCTATCGCAAATCAAGCGCCTCACCGCCAAGTTGTTTCTCTGCTGAATATCGGCCAAGCGTGCCATGGCCGTGTAGGACCACCTGAAATGCCCACACACCTTCCTGGACTGCTTCAGGACCTTCTGTAAGCCCTGGTACTTACACACAAATCTCTGAATTATTAGATTCAACAATGTGCCATGCATGGTACATGTGTCAACTTTCCCAAATCCAAAGCCGAAATGAGATTGCTGCTGTTGTCACACACCACGTTGCTGATCTCCGGTTGGTGCGGGGTCAGCCACTGATCCACCTGTTTTTTTTCAGAGAAGCCAGGAGAGCTGCTCCAGTGTGACTCTCGGCTTTGAGGCAAGACATGTCTAAGATGGTGTGACACCGTCGTACCTGTCATGCAGCATAGGCCCTGGGGAGCTGGGGCTGTGTAGCTGTAGAGGAGATTGCAGCACCAGTAGAGTAGCACTGCCACTCAGCCAAGGAGAAGGAGGACGACAGCGAAGAGGATGTAGCAGGAGGAGTAGGAGGAGAAAGAGAGGAGGTGGCAGCAGGCCTGCCTGCAAGCTGTGGAGGTGTCACAACTAGGTCCGCAGCACAGCTACGTACTCCCTGCTTGCCAGCGGTCACCAGGTTGACCCAATGGGCAGTGGTGCTCATACGGATTCCGGATATCCGAACTACCCGGATAATTCGAACTTTTTCCGCTATCCGACCTCGGATTCAGATTCCGGATAGTGGGCCAAATCCGCAATGCGGTATCTGGATTTGCAGCGGAATCCGGATAGGAATTTGGATATCCGGGTCGGATATCTGAATCCGGATAGTGTAACCAGGGAGATGACGTCCATGACGTCATTGAGCCAATCAGAGGGCTCCCAGCAGAAGCCATAGCAACCAATCACAGAGGGGAACTCTGCCCAGCCCCTCCTGTATATAAAGCGGCAGCCATGATGAGAAAATCGTCCTTGCTTGTAACTGCTCACTGAGAGACATCTCCAGTGCTGTTCGGCTAACCAAGTGCTTTATACTGTGAAAAAACATAGCGTTTTTGCACATAAACACCTGTACTATACACTCTTTTTATTGTTGTTAAGTTAGCTAGCTTGTATTTTGATTTTAGTTAAGTGGCCCATTCACTTACCGATTTTCCTGCCGATATACAGCCGATTCGATCACTGTGATCAAATCGGCTGTGAAATTGTTGCGCAACCGCTGACCGAACGATCAATTTCCGTCCGAAATCGATCGTTCCCGTCGATTCCCGTCATTCCTGTCTGTGCGGAAGATTTCGCTCGATCACCGGCAGGTCGGAATTGTGTCAATAGTGACGTTCGAATGCCCAATGACCGACGCTAGTGGCAATACATTACCTGATCCGGCCGGCGCGAGTCCCCGCTGTCACCGTTGCTTGTTCTCCGTGCAGGGCTCCGAGTCTGGCAGGCTTCACTTTTTCCTGTCTCTCCAGGAAGTTTAAACAGTAGAGCGCCCTCTACTGTTTAAACTTCCCCGGACAGGAAGTACAGTGAAGCTGGAGCCCAGAACGGAGAAGAAGACAGCGGAGACCGGGGGACTCGGGTAATGTATGCAGGGGGCGGCAGCAGCGGCAGCTTTACAGATGATGAATTGATTTCATGCTGAAATCGATTCACAATCTGTTTGCAGTAAAGGCAGCCATGCGATCCCTCTCTGATCAGATTTGATCAGAGAGGGATCTATCTGTTGGTCGATCTGATGGCAAGTCAACCAGTGTATGGCGACCCCTAAGTGTGTGTGACAGTTTCTGTGCTGCAGCAGCTCTGCTAGTTAGGTCCTGTCTGTGTGTGCTGTTGTGCACACAGGCCAAGCCTGTGCTGTTAGCCTTAGCTACAGTATAGGTTAGGGAATAGGATTACTGTGTAATTGTGTAGTTATTTAGTACTGCAGTGCTAGTTAGTTGTTAGAGTAGTACTGTCTGTGTTAACTTACTACTACAGATTACTGCATTTCTGCTGTGCTGAGTGTCAGTGTGTGTGACAGATAGAACGTTAGTGTGTACTGTCTTCTACTCTGCTGTCTGTCACTCCGTGCTGATTCATTAAAGTCCAACACCGATTATACTGATTTCAATAAAGTTCAAGTACCCCACATCCATCTGGTGACATCATCATCACACAAACTTGTACTATGTCTGCTGGCACTGGCAGCCGGGGGAATGTCAAGCAAAGAGTCCAGGTTGGCACACAGATTCAAATGCAGAAAGCTTCACTTTATTGCTTCATCAGCACAACGAACATGACAATTGTTTCGGGGCCACGGCGGGTCCCCTTCCTCAGATAGTGCAAACAAACAACACACCTAGTAGTGCACAACAGGGTTATACTTTATGAGGTGGAAAGCCACCCATGACAATCTACCCCCCAACACCCCCTGCATCATATGTAAACATTGCTGCTGGACTGAATGGCACAAGCCATCTTGCATACCCAATTGTACATTCATAGACATACATAGACATACATGTGAACCATAATGTCATATCTACTTGGCCTCTGTGCCAGTTACACCAGTGTTTCCAGTCAATGGTGCCAATCGAGGCAGTGCCCACTCACCTCCCTGTGTCAGTCAACGCCAGTAGGGGCGGAGAACCGCTCAGTTCAAACCTTATAGGTCTGTAGATTCGCGTCACGGCCAATCCGGCCGTTACCGTGCGCTCTGTATCTGGGTTGCCAAGGTAACCACGTCACTTCCGCCACACGAAGGGTCCCGTGACGTCACTTCTGCTGTAACCGGGTGCGTAACAATAACGTCGCCATGCCAACCATAACCATTCCTCATCGCGCCGTGCACGTCATCTAGGACGTAATTGTGGGAACTGCCCAGTCCATCCCACTGCCAGAACAACGTCACGCAGTGGGCATGGGCTAGGGCGCCACTGGCCAATCATGGCTCTCCTGTGTTGTCAATGCAACAGTTACCACACACGGTTGTCTTAGCAAGCGCGTGTGATACTTCCAGCACAAACAACCTAAAAAGCGGCCGCAAAAATTTGGTTACGTGGTACACGCACTGGCGCAGCCCCGGCACCTTGGTACCTATACCCATATAGTACTAAAGAACACACCGGCGTAGCCTTGACACATAGGAAAGAACACTGCCCCCTAGGCACCAAATTAAACAGTATGAGCACACTGGAACTCAGCTAACATACAGTACCGGTCTATACCAAGAATTCCTCCAAACAAAAATATTACAATGAGCGCAGGATGGAAAAAGAAGGGCGGGGAAAAGGAGGGGGAGGAAGCAGAAAAAAAAAAAAAAAGAAAAAAGAAAAAAAAAGGTGGGGGAAAGAAAAAAGGGAAGAGAAAATGAACAAAAGGGAGAGATTGTCAATAATAAGTGACATAAAAAATCCCAAACAGACAGTGTAGCATAATTGTACTGACAGGGGCAACCCCTTCCAAATACATAGTCAGACTGGAACTTCCCCAGATTGCCCCCACAACAGGTCAACCAAACTGAACCCCTATCTAATTAGTTCTTTTGGGCAAGTAATATGACTATCCACTGCATCAGGTCATCTTTCACCCAGGAAACAGTTCAATGAATTATGTTGGTTCAGCTCCTTAGGAGAAACTGTATCAAGAGTATGTATCCAATATGCCTCTCTTTGTAGTAACAGTCTGTCCCTATCGCCACCCCTCCAGGGTTTCTTAACACAGTCAATCACCAGCCCTTTCAGGTCACTGGTGCAATGCCCCATGTTGGCGAAATGGATTGCTACTGGTTTAGTAACGTCCAAGGTTTTACCTTTCTCTAGTGTCTCAATGGCCAGTCGGATATCACTCCTATGATGTTGGAAGCCGGGGGAAGGGCAGCAAGGCCAAGAAGAGAGGTAACATTGCTGGCACCGACAGCAGTTCTGCCGCGTCAGTGTTCATTCCACCGCTAGCCACTGGCCGTGGATGCACTGGGTGCCCAGCTGTTAGGGGGAGTCACGCTGCAGAGGCGCAGCAGCGTGTAGCGGCCATTTTTCAGCAGGGTCGGTGGCGCAAATTGGAGGAGAAAGACGCTGAGCCTGTGATGCAGCTGATGGTGGATGAGCAGGCCACCACCAGCTCTACATCTACAACAGAGACCTCCACCCCCACCACCACTCCTGTTCGCAGGAGCAGCAGCAGCCGCCCAGCAGTGCATGGGGACTCGTCGGTCATCATGTCGACCCCAGCGGACAGCCAACCCTCAGTGAGCACGCTCTTTAGTCCAGGCACCGCGAGCGCAATCAGGGCTGTTACCACTAAGGAGGATATTCTGGGCGCAATGGGGTATGTGGAGGAGTCACAGATGGTGACGGTGATTGTTGGGGGGGGGGGTCCTTGCCTGATGTGTCAGCAGAAGAGGAGTTTGGGGGGTCATCAACATCCCAGCAGTTGTTTGAGAAGGGGGAGTATGATGCTGATAATGATGACGAGATGAAGGACCATGACTACTATCCACAGGAGGGGGATGTTAGCTCTGAGTCTGAGGAGGATGCGTCAGTGGGTCTGGCACGGAGGATCAGCATCGCTGACATTGGCAGGAGCAGCAGTGGGTGTGGAATGTGGGACCCACAGCCTGCTGCTCCATCTTCTGCCGCTACAACCAGCCGCACCACTCAACCCCAGGCCCCAACCACCGCAGGGAGAAAAACATCAGCAGCAGCCCATTCAGGGTGTAAAGGAAAGTTTTCATCCCCAATCTGGCATTTTTTTGATCTGCCCTCAGTGGACAGCCAGTTTGTGACTTGTACCGTGTGCCACGTGAAGCTGAGCAGAGGTTGTAACCCCTCCAACTACGGCACCTCCAGCTTCATCAACCATCTGGCCAAAAAACATGATCACGAGCATGAGGAGTTAGTTCAAGAGGCTGAAGGAAGCTGGCACTGGCAGTGGTCAGACAAAAAGCACCACCAGAACCCCCTTTGCCACTCCTGCTGACACTGAGGCTTGTTCAGGCAGCCAGTCCTCAATTGTCTTCTCTGTTCCCTCCTCCTCTTCCCGTGCAAGCAAAAAAAGACACCAGACCCTGCTGAGCAAGTCCTTCATAGTCAGGGCTCAGCCTCCCGGCAGCCATCGCATCAGCCAGCTGAACGGCCTGCTTGCACAGGCCATGTCCTTCCAGCTCCTCCCGTACTCCTTTGTGCAGGAGGGGGCGACATGTGTGCGCTCCTGCAGTGCGCAGCGCCGGATTGGCCAATTCCCAGCCGGCACTATTTTGCATCCACGCCATCCCAGCACTGCACCGCTTCGCGATGGCCAATGTGCAACGTGGCCTAGACCATGCGGTGGGTGAGCGGGTCCATGTGACCATAGACTCATGGTCAAGCCAGGTCAGGACAGACCAGTACATTTCTTTCACCAAAAAAGGAAAACTCGAGAGCCCATTATGGTGTAGTATGTATTGGAACAGGGAGAAAAATGAATCATAAGTATTATACTTACAAACCTGGGTTACCCCTGAGGCAACCACTGTATAGGCAGGTGGGGAGATTAGGCCTGTCCCCACTCAGGACTAAGATGTCACTTTCTGTGGGTAGAGGAAAACAGGGCGTATCACCCTTCCCCCAGAGGTGCCAAGCTGTGACTGGACCCAGATCTGTGTGATACTCCGGTTGTTTATTGCCTGATGAAGCGGGATTGTGCCCGTGAAACGTGTTGCAGTTTTATCTAGCAGTATGTGAATAAATTATCTCTTCCTCAAGCAACAGCATTGTGTCTGTTTTTGGTGTGGCCGGTCCACCACCGCCACCTGAACGTTTTAAACTTTTTAGCATATTTTATACTTTTGGCTCCTCTGTACATCCTTATATTTCTTTCACCGCGCACTGGGTCAGTTTGGGGTGAGGAGGGGACATCAGCATCGGGCACAGCAGCAATACAGTGGTGCCATCCCTCGGCAGGGACATGGGAAGGGCAGCAGGTTCCTCTGATCCGGTTCCACCCTTCGACAAACCCGCCGCCACCAAACACCCCCGCCTCAGCAGCAGTGTGAAGGCCCGACACTGCCAAGCGCTGCTGGAGATGGTTAGCCTGGGGAAGCACAGACTGATGGCAGACCACATCCTAGACAAACTCAGAGAGCAGGAGAGGAGTTGGCTGACCCCCAGCGGCCTGAAAGTCGGAGAGGTG
The DNA here is from genome assembly GCF_040937935.1 of Hyperolius riggenbachi. Lineage (NCBI taxonomy): Eukaryota > Metazoa > Chordata > Amphibia > Anura > Hyperoliidae > Hyperolius > Hyperolius riggenbachi. Next base: position 55,076,600 of record NC_090652.1, on the reverse strand, counting down.
GTGTCCGACAATGGAGCCAACCTGTTTGCCGCCATCCACCGGGGAGACCTCACCCACATCCCATGTCTGGCCCACGTCGTGAACCTGGTGGTGCAGAAATTTCTGAGCACCTACCAGGGGATGGACACACTTTTGAAAGCGGCTAGAAAAATGGTGGGTCATTTCCACCGCTCGGGTGGTGCCTCAGCTTCCCTGGAAGGCATGCAAAAGGAGCTGAACCTGCCACGGCACCATCTCATCATAGACATTCCAACACGCTACAATAGCTGCATCTACCTACTCTTCCTGCTGCTCCTGTCTGTGGTACCCACCACCACCAGGGTCCACACAGAACTATATCTTCTGCTGCCACTACCAGCTACTACACCACTACAATAGCTGCATCTACCTACTCCTCCTTCTGCTCCTGTCTGTGGTACCCACCACCACCAGGGTCCACACAGAACTATATCTTCTGCTGCCACTACCAGCTACTACGCCACTATAATAGCTCTATCCACCTACTCCTCCTGCTGCTCCTGTCTGTGGTACCCACCACCACCAGGGTCCACGTAGAACTATATCTTCTGCTGCCAGTCTGCCACTGCCACCAGCTACTACGCCACTACAATAGCTGCATCTACCTACTCCTCCTGCTGCTCCTGTCTGTGGTACCCACCAACACCAGAGTCCACACAGAACTATATCTTTTGCTGCCACTGCCAGCTATTATGCCACTACAATAGCTGCATCTACCTACTCATCCTGCTGCTCCTGTCTGTGGTCCCCACCACCACCAGGGTCCACACAGAACTATATCTTCTGCTGCCACTGCCAGTGTGCCACTGCCACCAGCTATTACTCCACTACAATAGCCTGCCACTGCCATCAGCAATTACGCCACTACAATACCTTTAATTTTTTTGAGATGTCTGAGCTGAAAACTGTGATATCCCAGTTGTGCGGTTGGACTTTGCACACAATGAGCTTGATTCACAAAGCAGTGCTAACCTACTTTGCACGTCTAAAGTCTTTAGGCGCGCTAACCAGGGTGCTAAGCAGGTTAGCACCGGTTTTCTCAATCAGATTGCGCGCTAAGTACCGCGCGCAAAGTTTTGCATGTGCAAAGTCCTATGCGCACGCTAAGTCCCATAGGCTTTAATGGCCCTTCGCGCGGACCGCCCTGCGCTCTGTGCAGTGCGCGCGTAAAGCATGTTTAGACGTGCTAAGGGGGTTTTCACAGGCGTGCTAACAGTTAGCACCGCATTGTGAATCAAGCCCAATGTGGGCTGCACGACCGCTGTCTGGAACCTAGTCCTGATGTTAATTTACAGCCATTTTTTTTGTATTTTAACTTCCCACATAATCAATTTGTGTTTCTCTTTAAGAAAAAAACAAAAAAAAAAACACGATGCTTCATGCATTATTTACTTTAAAAAACGTTTTGGAAGCAATCTAAAGGCCATTTCCGGTTTTCTATCTGGATATCCACGTTGATTCGGATTTACCCGGATAATGGGTTCGGATATCCAATCCGGATCCAGATTTCTATCTATCCGGATCAATTCGGATTTTAAAAAGGGGTATCTGAGCAGCCCTGCCAATGGGCTGTGTAAGTAATGTACCTGCCCTGACTGTGCTTTGCTGACAAGGCATCCATGGTCAGATGGACCCTTGACCCAACGCTGTGTGCCAGAGATAACACCACTTTCATTTCAACTTCATGGTACAGTTTGGGTATTGCCTTTTTTAAAGAAATCATTGCGGCCTGGTATCTTCCACTGCAGTGTCCCAATCGCCACAAATTTTCGGAAGGCCTCAGTGTCCACCAGCTAGTATGGTAACAGCTGGCAAGCTAACAGTTCCGCCAAGGCAGCTGTCAGACGCCGGGCAAGGGGGTGACTGGCAGACACTTGTTTCTTCCGCTTAAAGATTTCCCTCACGGACACCTGGCTGCTGCTGTGGGCAGAGGAGCAGGAACCGCTCAAGGTGAGAGGCGGAGTGGAGGAGGGTGGCTGTGAAGGTGCAAGGGATAAAGCGGCTGATGATAATGCACCTGAAGGAGGAAGAGGAGAAGGAGGGTGGCTTTGCTTTTGTGTGCTGCTTTTCCTCAGGTGGTCTTCCCATTGCTGTTTGTGCTTTTCGTCATGTGCCTTCGTAAGGCAGTTGTCCCTACGTGATTGTTGTCCTTTCCACGGCTCAATTTTTGGTGGCAGAGAGTACAGATGGCATTGCTTTCATTAGAGGCAGGCACACAAAAAAATTTCCACACCACTGAGCCCTGGGGTGATGGCACTATGGTGGCATCAGCAGCTGATGTTGAAGGGCATGTTGGCTGGCTGTCCATAGGTGGCGATCCATGCTGCCGGACACTGCCATGAGCTGTTTCTGACAATGAGCTTCCCCTGTTTCTTTCAGCAACTCTTCTCCTCCTACTCCTCTCTGACTCCCCCTCTGAACTGTCCCCCTGGTCATCATGTCTATTAGGATTCCACGTGACATCCATGCCAATATCATCATCATCGTCATCATCATAATCAGCCTCCACAGCTTTGCTTGTATCAGACACCTCATAAACTGCACCAACAACAGGTACTTCATCATCCTCCTCACACCTTACGTCCATAGTGACGCCTAACTCAGACATATGAGGTGGTGTAACTTGCTTAGCGCCTTCATCTTGTTGTAACAATAATGGCTGTGAATCAGTTAATTCCCCACCAAATAACTCCTGTGAAATCAGAGTGTGGGAAATGTAATAAAAATGATATGGGGTCTCCCCCTTTTGAGCCTCTTTAACCCCTTGTCCCCAGGAAGGCTGGGATAGCCAGAATCCGTAGTCTCGGCCACTTGGAGCTATGCACACCAGCCCGTATGGTCCATGGTATGGGGGACTCAGGGGAAGAGAAGTAGCCAAGCCTCCTGCTCCCCTCCAGAGCCCTTGTCCAATCCATGGACAAGGGGCTCTCCTCTACCTCTGGTGCCTTATGTGGAGGTGGAGGTCTGTGACACTCTGGGGGGTTCATGGTGGCATCTGGGAGTCCACTTTAAAGTAAACCTTCAGATTAAAAATTACTCATCAGCACTGAAAAGGCTTGGTGTTTCTTCAACAGTTTCATAGCATCAGAACTTTGTTTTTCTCTCCCAATCCTCATTTTTAACTGCACAGAAGCTAAGCCCCACCCTAACAAAGAAATCTGCCTGGGCATTTTTACCCTGATGTTGTGCAATACATGATGGGATTTCTGATGTTGTTGTTCTCCTTCTGCTGTTTTGGCGCAAATTAGTTTTTTTAATTTTTGAATTTGAGATTTGAAGCTTAGCTTGCACAGCTGGAAGGGGTGATCAGGACACAGGACACTTGGAACTGTGTCTCATGCTCCCTGTCATCTCCTTTCAACCAAAAAGATGGCTGCCTCTATGAAATCACGAACATTTGCTTGTTCTTTTAAAAAAGGGTGGGTAAGAAGAGATTACATTAGCTATCTATTTTAATTAACATAACTAATGTAACTTAAAGATAGTCTGAAGCCATAATAAAAATGCCTTTTTTCCTTATATATAGCAGGGGCATGTGTGCCCCTGCTAAAACGCTGCTATCCCGCGGCTAAACGAGGGTCCTTTCCCTCCAAATCCCCCTGTGCTGCCCGGGGAGCGCTTCCGTGTGAGGCGGGGCTATGAGCTGCAGCCCTGCCTCACACGCGTCTATCAGCAGCAGATCTCCACCTCTCCCCCGCCTCTCTCAGTCTTCCTTCGCTGAGAGGGGCGGGGGAGAGGCAGAGATCAGCCGCTGATAGACGCGTGTGAGGCAGGGCTGCAGCTCATAGCCCTGCCTCACACGGAAGCGCACAGGGGTAGCAAAATCTACGACCAAGTTGGTCGTGATTTTGCAGGGGGGGATTTGGAGGGGAAAGGACCCTCGTTCAGCCGCGGGATAGCGGCGTTTTAGCAGGGGCAAACATGCCCCTGCTATATATAAGGAAAAAAGCCATTTTTATTATGGCTTCAGACTCTCTTTAATGACAGTATGTATGTTTAGGCTAAAGTTCCCTTTTAAGAAGGAGACATGAGTATAGGGGTACATAGTACCCCTTACACCTTTCCATACTGGGTTAAAAGAAATAAAAACACAACAATGATTAAAGTCTTCCTTAGCATACCCTGCACTTTTGGTGTTTTTAGCTGTACAGGGACTTTGCTCTTAACCGCTAAAGTCGGCAGCCGTTAAAATATTTCCCACATTCAGATCAAGAACTTTAACATCGATTTTCTTAAAAACTATGTGGTCTCTTTGAAAAAAATAGATTTTAAAATGTGTTTTCATCTTGTTCCCACTGTCCTCCTTAACATGCCCTGCAAATTTGGTGTTTCTAGCATGTACGGGGGCTTTGCTATTAACCACTAAATTAGGCAGCCATTGACCACTAAATTAGGCAGCCATTGTTTTTTTTTGTTGTTGTTTTTTTTTTTTTAAATCATCCTTTATTAAAACAAAAAGGCAAATATAACAAAACATTCAAACAGACTGTATGAATCAAAGACACAGCAGCCAGATAATACAGAAGTAACTAACAAAAAATAAGATACCGCAGTGGCACAGTGCAGCCCAATCGGACCCTCACATCTTATACAAGGACTTTCCATATATACCCAAATATCAAAAATTAAGTAAGCCCTCCAAAAATTCTATCACGAATTAAGGAGAAGTCTGGTAGCCTCGGAGTATCCAACCATCCTGACCAAATCAAACGAATTTATGGGGAGCCCCTCTATGCGTATATATTAATTTTTCCATCTTTAAAGGAATACTATCGATACCCAAGTGTTCTAAAATGACAGTGTGCAAATAATGTCTCAGTAGCTGTGTAAACATTTTCCTACTTTTCATGTTAAGTTTCAGAGGCAAAAGCTGTAATTTATTGAGGGTAGGATTTAGCTATATTGGGACAAATCAATTGCAGAAGGGGTGTCTGCTTCAATGCACAGCCAGAGTTGCATATCAGACTACAGAAAGCAAATATCAAACATATCAAACTCTGAAAGCAAAAACAGTATGAAAAAGCTGTGACAATTAGTTACATTTCCTCTGCTCTCTTCAGACACCTCAGTCAGAAACACAGGACACAGGAGCTGCAGCTGTTGGGAGCTCTCTTCTCTGTCACACACAGAGCTACACATAGAGTTAACTGATCAAGTTTGAGGGGAATTTCCCCTCTCCTCATGGCTCAGTCAGCCGTCAGTTTTGGCGTCAGTAAAGTTTGAATGTATTTTGATAACAGTAAACAAAGAAGTTGCTACTAAAATGTATACACCAGTACTTAGCAGCACTTCCCAAACAATTCCTGTGTCACTTGAAAAAAATATGCTTCACATAAGTATGCATTAATCTGTTTGACCCAGCTTTCTGCTGATGGAGGGCACGGGTCTTTCCAGGCACGAAGAATAAGCAGTCTTGCCTGAAATAGCAATCTATGCACCATCAATTGGACATGCTCCGGCATCATCACACCAGTAATCAGGCCTAGGATACAAAATTTAACAGCTCAGGGAATCGTGGATAACAATATAGTGGGGTGTAGCTTATTAGCCCTTCCACACTCTGCATCAAACGGAGTCTGTTCCAGATCCTCTGCATTAACATTAGTGTAGGTAAATTTGTCGCCTTATGCCCACAAATACCAGCATCTAGAGCAGCATATATTAAACGACCTCCTATAAAGGAATTCAGTAAAAGTCTAGTGGAGTCCATTAACTCCTCACCTTCCCAACCCACCAGATGTTGCAACTGCGAAGCCAGAAAATAAACCCATGCATTAGGCACTGCCAAACCTCCTTCCTCTTTAGAGTATTGCAAGTATTGAAGTTTTATTTTGACCCTGCCCTGTCCCCAAATGAAGTCCCTGAATATTTTATCTATAGTTTTAAATAGTTTAAGGTAGAGCCATGTTGGAGCATTATGAAGAATATATAACAATTGGGGCATCGTGACCATTTTAAGTAGATTAATACGAGCAACTGGCGACAAAGGAAGCTTGGACCACACCTTTAGTTTCTGGCGGATTTTAACCAATAAAGGAGTAATGTTCAGTGTTTCATAAAGTTTAAGATCTGGAGAGATGATAACTCCTAAATATTTAAAAGAGGACACTTTTTGGATCTGTGCACAGCAATCGGGGAGAACTGTATCTTTCTTATCTAACAGTAAAAGAGAGGATTTCTCCCAGTTTATCGTGAGGCCTGAAAACTCACCAAAGATTGATAACACTGATATAACATTTATTAGCGAGGTGTCAGTATCCTGCCGAAAAAGAAGAGTGTCATCAGCGTAAAGAGCAATCTTTTCTTCAAGATTACCGTACTGGAAGCCACCGATTCGCTTAGAATCTCTGATCGGTTCCGCTAAAGGTTTGATTGCTATAGCAAAGAGCAGAGGTGATAATGGGCACCCCTGCCTAGTACCTCTTTCTGATTTAAAACTTGCGGATACAGTGCGGTTTACACTAAGACGAGCGGTAGGAGCATTATATAGAATCTCAATCCAGCGACAAAAGGTTGGTCCAAACTGCATAGCCTCCATAACTGTGTGTAAGAACTGCTATTCTACACTGTCAAGGGCTAGAGATGGCCCGAACGGTTCGCCGGCAAACGGTTCCAGGCAAACTTCCGGTGGTTCGCGTTCGCCATGTAAGGCAAACTTTTCCAGGAAGTTCGGTTCACCCCCATAGTGCACCATTAGGGTCAACTTTGACCCTCTACATCACAGTCAGCAGGCACATTGTAGCCAATCATGCTACAATCTCTCTCCTGGAGCCACTCCCCCCCCCTTATAAAAGGCAGGCAGCGCTGCCCATTACACTCACTTGTGTGCCTGCATTAATTAGTGAAGGGACAGCTGCTGGCAGACTCTCATAGGGAAAGATTAGTTAGGCTCTTGTAGGCTTGTTAGCTTGCTCCTGGCTGATTGTTATTGCTAAAATAGCACCCCTCAACAGCTCTTTTGAGAGCCAATGTTCTCCTGATGTATTTTTTTTTTGTGTTGCCCACTGACACTGCATTATACAGCCCTATCTGTTGCAGCTGGACCTTGATAATTGCTATTACTGTTCCAGCCAGGCCCTGCCTAACTTTCTATACTGGGACACCTATCTATGCCTACCTAACTACTGGGGCACCTACTTACCTATACGGAGACACCTACCTATGCCTACCTACCTACCTATACTAGGGCACCTACCTATGCCTACCTACCTATACTGGGTCGCCTACCTATGCCTACCTAACTACTGGGGCACCTACTTACCTATACGGGGACACCTACCTATGTCTACCTACCTACCTATACTAGGGCACCTACCTATGCCTACATACCTATACTAGGGCACCTACCTATGCCTACCTACCTATACTGGGTCTCCTACCTATGCCTAGCTAACTACTGGGGCACCTACCTATGCCTACCTACCTATACTGGGACTCCTACCTATGCCTAGCTAACTGCTGGGGCACCTACCTATGCCTATCTACCTATACTGGGACACCTACCTATGCCTACCTAGTAACAGTATAATAATAATATAGTAATTATTATAGTAATAAGCGGCTGGGCACATCCAGTAAAAAACCTTTATTGTATCCAATTTAAAAAAGTTGCAACCACAGCAACAGTGCAGCAGGAGAGAGAGGGGTCAGCATGCGAAGTGGTCGACAGCTGTTTCGCACCCTGCAAATGGGTGCTTCGTCAGGACAGCCAGAGCCCCCCAACAATCCCCCTTAAATGCAGTACTTACGAGAGCAGCAGGTCCAATGAGGAGGACGCCATGCAGGATGCACCCACGAGGCCGTAATCCGCACTTCCTGAACGCCCTATGCGTTCCACCACACGGAAGCGCGGACCGGAAATAGTCATGCCGCTGGCTGGACCAATGAGGAGAACATCTAAATGATGCTCCTCACAAGCGTCGGGCTCTAACTGGCTAGTGGACGGGAACCACTCCCAAACGATGCCATTGGCCGCTCCTATGCATGCCCGTCACCTCACCAGTCACATGTGGTGCGGATCACAAGAAACCGCCCCCCCCCCCCCCGTAACTAGGAAGCGGCAAGCAGGCGTTCCTATCAACTAAAAGGGGCGTCACCTATTGACAGCCACGCTGTCTATGTATGCCAACATAAAGTATAATTAATGAAGCCAAGGCAATAAACAGGTCTAAACCACCCCTACCTATGCCTACCTACCTATACTGGGACTCCTACTTATGCCTAGCTAACTACTGGGCCACCTACCTATGCCCATCTACCTATACTGGGACTCCTACCTATGCCTAGCTAACTACTGGGGCACCTACCTATGCCTATCTACCTATACTGGGGCACCTATCTATGCCTATCTACCTATACTAGGACACCTACCTATGCCTGCCTACCTATACTGGGACTCCTACCTGTGCCTAGCTAACTACTGGGGCACTTACCTATGCCTATCTACCTATACTGAGACACCTACCTATGCCTACCTACCTATACTGGGGCACCTACCTATGCCTACCTACATACAAGAAGATAATAAGGTTGTTGCTTCATTGTGGACAGACCAAATTCGATCAGCTGGACACTCACTGTTGTTCTGTCATTCAGCTACCTCAGCCCATGACCATATGGGCTTGAAATCCGCCATAGCCTGCACTCTCGCCATGGTGTGCACCAGTCCAGCACAGCCATCACTACACAAACAGCTGTTTGAGGTGCATTACACAGTGAGTTTGGTGTGTCAGTGTGAAGCAGAACTCTAATTACACTCCCTGATTGATGTATACACATGCAAGATGTTTTAAAGCACTTTAGGCCTGCAATTTAGCATTCAATGTGATTTCTGCCCTTAAAATGCTGCTTTGCGTCAAATCCAGATTTTCCCCGGGACTTTTGGCGTCTATCCCACTCATCCATGCCCCCCTCCAGGTGTTAGACCCCTTGAAACATCTTTTCCATCACTTTTGTGGCCAGCATAAGTGTTTCTAATTTTCAAAGTTTGCCTCCCCATTGAAGTCTATTGCGGTTCGCGAAAGATCGCGCAAACTGAACCTTTCGCTGAAGTTCGCTAACCGAAAATTGGAGGTTCGGGCCATCTCTATCAAAGGCCTCGGTGATATCGAGGGACAGTATAGCACGATCCCCCTCATTATCAGCCTTTAGTTGCACATTGAGAAAAACATGTCTAATATTGATAGCAGTAGATTTTGTAGGAATAAATCCTGACTGATCTGGTTTAATTATAGAAGTGATTACTTTAGCTAATTGATTCACCAAGACCTTTGCCAGTATCTTTACGTCAGCAGTCAGGAGAGAAATGGGTCTATACGATTCTGCCTTCAATAAATCCTTGTCAGGTTTTGGAAGAAGGATAATACGTGCTTCCGACATAGATGATGGTAAACATCCAGTTAAATATATTTCTCTAAAGACTTCCAACAATTGAGGAAGAAGCGTTTCTGAGTACCGCTTAAAGACCTCTATAGGGAGGCCATCATTACACACAGCTTTATTATTTGGAAATGATGCCACTGCGATTTCGATTTCGTCCAACATAATAGGAGCATCCAGCATGACTCTATCCTTGTCACTAATTTTCTGTAGTGGAATAGAATTAAGGTAACCAAGTAATTCCTCTTTAGTATACTCCACCCTAGATGAGTATAATTTAGTGTAAATCTCAATAGTTCTGCCATAACCCCTTGTGCATCAGAAACTATGCCCCCCTTGGGAGTACTCAAAGCACTTATGTAGTTTAATGGTTCCTGAGCCTTAGTTATTACAGAGAGCAGATGACCTGTTTGGTCCCCTTGTTCAAAGAAGGCCTGTTTCATGAAAAAACCTTTTGTGTTTGGCTTTGGCTAATAGATGTTCCGTAAGCATTTCTTGTGCTTGCACCCAAGTAATCTTTTTTAATTCAGAGGGATCAGTAATAAACGCCACTTCAGATTCCCTAACATTTTTATCAAAAACCTCATCTCGCTCTCCCGTTTTAGACCTAATTTTGCGACTGAAAATACCACGTAAAAGGCCTTAAAAGCCTCCCACGACAATGTACGTTTAGTAGGGTCATTATTGTACCTAAAAAATGTGTTAATTTCTTGAAGAATTTCCGTATGATTGTTGATCAATGTCAACCAATATGGATTAAGCTTCCATGGCATCCTAGGTTTGGTTACATTAATAGAGGTATTGATCAGCATTTTAACTACTTGCGGACCGCCGCAATATAAATCTACGGTGGGCAGGGGGCGCTGCGGTTCTGACCTGACGTAAACTCTACATCCCATTCACCGTGCTCCCCCGCCCGTCCCCGCCGCTGTCGCTGCTCGGTCTCAGCCGCAATGTGCTGCCCTGCCGCCTCTATGACGGCAGAGCACTGTGAGCCGGGCAGGAGCTGTTTTCATTGTTGTAAACAAACTCATGGCCGCCATCTTGTGGCCAAAAAGTAATACTACACCTGTAAAAAAAAAATTTAAAGTTAACACACATTTACATTATAAATCTATTGTTTACCTCCCACCCTCCCAAAACTACCCAAATAAAATGTTTACAATAAAAAAAAAAAAAACATTACAATAAAAAAAAAAAAACATGTAAATATTTACCTAAGGGTCTAAACTTTTTAAATATCAATGTAAAGATGAAATATTTCTATATTTTTTTTTATTTTAAACTTGTAAATAGTGATAGATGCAAAACGGAAAAAATGCACCTTTATTTCCAAATAAAATATTGTCGCCATACATTGTGATAGGGACATAATTTTAATAGTGTTATAACCGGGACATATGGGCAAATACAATACGTGAGTTTTAATTATGGAGGCATGTATTATTTTAAAACTATAATGGCTGAAAGCTGAGAAATAATGAATTTTTTCCGTTTTTTCTTATTCTTCCTGTTAAAATGCATGTACAGTAAAGTGGCTCTTAGCAAAATGTACCCCCCAAAGAAAGCCTAATTGGTGGCGGAAAAAACAAGATATAGATCAGTGCATTGTGATAAGTAGTGATAAAGTTATAGGCTAATGAATGGGAGGTGAACATTTCTCACGTGAAAACGACGGAACCTGAATGGGTTAAGGGGGCAGAGAGTGCTGGTCCCGAAGTGGTTAAGAGGAGTAAGATCAAAAAGGGTCCTTATCAAATACTCCACTCGATCAATCGGAGGTAACAACTCTGAATTGCATATTGCTAGGTCTATTCAATGTGTGTCCTACTAAAACAGGAGTATAGTTGCTCCCTTGGGTGTGTATTTCTCCAGGCGTCTATTAGTCCCACTTCTGCTGATAATCTAGCTAAGGATGTGGGTTGACTCGCTTGGGTCCTTGAACAAAATCTATTTAATTGCTGATCCAAAAACATATTATAAACCCCAACCCATAGAATTGGGATATGCATTTTATTCTGTACAAGTTCAATTATTGGTTGCAGGCTGGAAGGTAAGAAAAGCGGGGGGATATACAATGCTATTATTATACATTCACTTGAATTAAAGTAGCCATGTATTATTACAAAACGGCCCTCACAATCTGTATGCAGTTTAACCGGATCAGATAATCCTCTTACATTCCAGCCAATTACACATACAGTGTAGTGTTGGGCGAACATCTAGATGTTCGGGTTCGGCCGAACAGGCCAAACATGGCCGCGATGTTCGGGTGTTCGACCCAAACTCCGAACATAATGGAAGTCAATGGGGACCCGAACTTTTGTGCTTTGTAAAGCCTCCTTACATGCTACATACCCCAAATTTACAGGGTATGTGCACCTTGGGAGTGGGTACAAGAGGAAAAAAAAATTAGCAAAAAGAGCTTATAGTTTTTGAGAAAATCGATTTTAAAGTTTCAAAGGGAAAACTGTCTTTTAAATGCGGGAAATGTCTGTTTTCTTTGCACAGGTAACATGCTTTTTGTCGGCATGCAGTCATAAATGTAATACATATAAGAGGTTCCAGGAAAAGGGACCGGTAACGCTAACCCAGCAGCAGCACACGTGATGGAACAGGAGGAGGGTGGCGCAGGAGGAGAAGGCCACGCTTTGAGACACAACAACCCAGGCCTTGCATGAGGACAAGAAGCGTGCGGATAGCAATTTGCATTTTGTCGCCATGCAGTCATAAATGTAATACAGATGAGAGGTTCAATAAACAGGGACCGGAAACGCTAACCCATCACAGATGTTCATTGTTCATGTTACTTGGTTGGGGTCCGGGAGTGTTGCGTAGTCGTTTCCAATCCAGGATTGATTCATTTTAATTTGAGTCAGACGGTCTGCATTTTCTGTGGAGAGGCGGATACGCCGCCGATCTGTGACGATGCCTCCGGCAGCACTGAAACGGCGTTCCGACATAACGCTGGCTGCCGGGCAAGCCAGCACCTCTATAGCGTACATTGCCAGTTTGTGCCAGGTGTCTAGCTTCGATACCCAATAGTTGAAGGGTGCAGATGGATTGTTCAACACAGCTACGCCATCTGACATGTAGTCCTTGACCATCTTCTCCAGGCGATCGGTGTTGGAGGTGGATCTGCACTAGTGTTGGGCGAACAGTGTTCGCCACTGTTCGGGTTCTGCAGAACATCACCCTGTTCGGGTGATGTTCGAGTTCGGCCGAACACCTGACGGTGCTCGGCCAAACCGTTCGGCCACATGGCCGAACTAAGAGCGCATGGCCGAACGTTCCCCGAACGTTCAGCTAGCGCTGTGATTGGCCGAACGGGTCACGTGGTTCGGGCCCGAACGCGCTCTGATTGGCCGAACGGTCACGTGGTTCGGGTAAATAAATACCCGAACCACGTCATATCTCCGCCATTTCTCTGTGGGTTTAGCTTTGGGTAGGCAGGCAGGGTAGTTCGCTCTCCAGCCACGCTAGCCAGGGTCCCCCCCAGTCATTGTGTGTCGCTGCTGGGAACAGTAGTACACCGCTCGCTCAGCCACACTATATAGCATTCTGTTTACTGCCACTCTGTGTACCTCGCTCAGCCACACTATATAGCATTCTGTTTACTGTTCTGTGTCTGCTGGGAATAGTAGTACACCGCTCGCTCAGCCACACTATATAGCATTCTGTTCACTGTTCTGTGTCTGCTGGGAATAGTGGTACACCGCTCGCTCAGCCACACTATATAGCATTCTGTTTACTGTTCTGTGTCTGCTGGGAATAGTGGTACACCGCTCGCTCAGCCACACTATATAGCATTCTGTTTACTGTTCTGTGTCTGCTGGGAATAGTGGTACACCGCTCGCTCAGCCACACTATATAGCATTCTGTTTACTGTTCTGTGTCTGCTGGGAATAGTGGTACACCGCTCGCTCAGCCACACTATATAGCATTCTGTTTACTGTTCTGTGTCTGCTGGGAATAGTGGTACACCGCTCGCTCAGCCACACTATATAGCATTCTGTTTACTGTTCTGTGTATGCTGGGAATAGTGGTACACCGCTCGCTCAGCCACACTATATAGCATTCTGTTTACTGTTCTGTGTCTGCTGGGAATAGTAGTACACCGCTCGCTCAGCCACACTATATAGCATTCTGTTTACTGCCACTCTGTGTACCTCGCTCAGCCACATTATATAGCATTCTGTTCACTGTTCTGTGTCTGCTGGGAATAGTGGTACACCGCTCGCTCAGCCACACTATATAGCATTCTGTTTACTGTTCTGTGTCTGCTGGGAATAGTGGTACACCGCTCGCTCAGCCACACTATATAGCATTCTGTTTACTGTTCTGTGTCTGCTGGGAATAGTAGTACACCGCTCACCCGCCACTGTATAGCATTGTGCTCTGTGTCGCTGCTGGGAATAGTGGTACTGTATAGCATTTCTGTACTGCCACTGTACTGCTGCCAGTCAGCGTGTACTGTAAGGATAAGTGAAATGAGGAAGAAATCCGGTGAAAGAGGGAGGGGCAAGGGAACAGGTGTTTCCCCTGACGGTTCACGTACAGGCCACAGGGGAGCACCCAAGAAAACCCACTCAATACCGCCCATGTTGTCCAGGACAACAACCCTCACAAATCCAAAAGAACAGGACCAGATAATTACTTGGATGACCTCTCAAGCGTCCAGCAGTGGGTTAAGCAGCACCAGCACATCACGCACGAGGTCCGAGTCCTCAGCCAGTTACAAGGAGCCAGTGGGCACAAAGCTGACACAACCGGCAGCGACACCACGCACACAACTGCCAGATAACCAGTCCGATGAATTACCTCAGGACACAATGGGGTATTCGCAGGAGCTATTCCCAGCCCAACAAACTTCCACCTTTCAAAGGTCAATGGAGGAACAGCCAGAAATGTTGTGCCTGGATTCACAACCGTTAACTGTGGGAAATGCACCGCGCACTGAAATACAAGGCGAGTCTGAGGAGGACTCGGAAACCCAAATCCCAGAGCAATTTGGGCAGGAGGGGTTGCAATTGCAGGAGGTCGGCCGACAAGATCTGGAAGACGACGTTGGAGTGTGCTGCGCAGAGGTTGTTGTGGGGAGCTCTACTCCACGGCGGTGGCCCACAATGACATATGACGAGTTTGAGGAGATGGAAGAGGAGGGTATGGACAATGTGGACAGAGACCCAGATTTTGTTTGTGAACGAGAACATCGCCGTCGTAGCAGCAGCACAGATGAGTCTGTTGAAGAACCCACTGCTGCACGAGTTCGCCTTGTGCCACAAGGTAGGCGGCGCGCAATTTCAGGCACCACAAGCGTGGAAGTTCAAGTGAGAGGCAAAAGAGGAGCAAACAGAAATCGCCAGCAAGGAGGCAGGTGCTCCAAAGTCTGGGCTTTCTTTGAAGACTGCACTGAGGATGTTACCATGGCGATTTGCAAGGTGTGCAAGACCCGCCTGAGCAGGGGGGAAAGTATTAACAACCTCTCCACCACCAGCATGAGCCGTCACATGCTATCCAAACATCCCACTCTGTGGGCAAACGCGTCAGGACAGGGTACCAGAAACAACACTGCCTCCCTTGGGTTCACCAGACTCACCACCAGACCCGCCTCAGCAGCAGCAGTAGCCCAGCCATTGCGTGGTTCACAACATTCACAAACATCAGACGACGCTGACACAGTCACTTTCCGGAGTAGTGCTCTTGAGGTCTCCCAGTGTTCATCAAACACAACAACCAACAGCCCTTCCGTGTGCAGCGCTACGGTTCAGTTGTCTGTGTCGGAGATGTTTGAGCGCAAGAGGAAATTGCCAGCAAATGACCCCCGGGCCGTGGCAGTAACAGCCAGCATAGCCAAGCTTCTGGCCTGCGAAATGCTGCCATATCGAGTGGTGGAGACAAACAGCTTCAAGGGCATGATGTCAGTGGCCATCCCACGTTACGTGGTTCCCAGCCGCTACCACTTTGCGCGCTCTGCAGTGCCTGAGTTGCATGAGCACGTGGTCAGCAAAATAACCCGAAGCTTGAAGAATGCCGTTGCCTGCAAGGTTCACCTCACCACTGACACCTGGACGAGTGCGTTCGGCCAGGGTCGATACATCTCCCTTACCGCGCACTGGGTGAACCTTGTGGAGCCTGGCAGCGATTCCTCACCTGCTACGGCACGGGTGTTGCCCACGCCACAAACAGCTGCACCGCCGTCCCTCCCACTGGATAACAACAGCAGCACCTACCTCTCTGACTCCTTCTCCTCCAACGCATCTCAAAGCTGTACCTGATCCGGAAACGTTAACCCAGCAGCAGTAGGATCGTGGAAGCAGTGCAGCACAGCTGTTGGCATGCGTCAGCAAGCGTTGCTGAAGCTAATCTGCCTTGGGGATAAGCAGCACACAGGGGAGGAAATTTGGAAGGGAATAAAGGAACAGACGGATTTGTGGCTGGCACCGCTGGACCTGAAACCGGGCATGGTTGTGTGTGATAATGGGAGTAATCTCATTCGCGCTTTAAGGTTGGCTAAGCTGACACACATCCCTTGCCTGGCGCACGTGATGAACCTAGTAGTTCAGCGGTTCCTGAGGACATACCCAGGCGTGGCCGATCTTCTGTTGAAGGTGCGTCGAGTGGCCAAACATTGTAGAACTTCCAGTACTGCTTCGGGGGCACTCGCCAAGATGCAGGAGCGCTTCAATCTCCCCCACCATCGCTTGCTGTGTGATGTCCCTACGCGCTGGAATTCTACGCTGCACATGCTAGCCCGCTTTTGCGAGCAGAAGAGTGCAGTGGTCCAGTACATGACGGCGCAGTACCGAGGCGCATCCGGCCAGCTGCCAAGCTTCTGTGGATCCGATTGGGCCAACATGTTGGACCTCTGCCAAGTCCTCCAAAATTTTGAGCAATCCACGTTGCTTGTGAGCAGTGACAACTCTTCAGTCAGCATTACCATACCACTGCTGTGTTTACTGAAGAGGTCGATGTTAAAAATCAAGGAAACAGCTGTCATGATGCAACTGGGGGAATCTGAAGGAGAAAACGATCAGCGTGATGGTACCAACATCAGGCCATCCGCCTCAGGGAACGCTGGCCCCAGCAGCTATGACGAAGAAGAGGAGGAGGAACAGCTGGAGTTGAAGCAGGAATTTCATGCCACCACTGACGAGGGCCAGAGCGGTGCATGTTGGACTTCCACAATTCAACGCGAATGGTCAGCAGAAGCAGACCAGGAGGAAGGTGACGACTCTGATGCATCACAACAACTATCACAACGCTCACAAGAGGATGATGAGGATTCTGGTAGGACTCTGGCACACATGGCTCAATTCATGCTAGACTGCATTGAACGTGACCCACGCATTGTGCGCATTCTGGACAACACCAATTACTGGGTTTATACCCTTCTGGATCCACGGTACAAACACAATGTTCCAAAACTGCTTGAAGAAAGAGTCAGACAGGTCAAAATGGAAGAATACCAGCAGGCCCTTGTGGAGACTTTAGAGAGGAGATTGACATCCTCCCCCTCCTCTAGCCAGTTGTACGCAGACAGACTGACTTCCGCAAACCCAGGACGACCAGGAGGGCAGCAAACAACGCAAGCCGCAGCTAGTACCCAAAAGGGAATGGTATCGGCAGTGTCCTTGGAGTGGGAAAATTTTCTGACACCCATGCAGCAGCAGCCCACTGAACAGCAAGCGTGCAGATCCACCTCCAACACCGATCGCCTGGAGAAGATGGTCAAGGACTACATGTCAGATGACGTAGCTGTGTCGAACAATCCATCTGCACCCTTCAACTATTGGGTATCGAAGCTAGACACCTGGCACGAACTGGCAATGTACGCAATAGAGGTGCTGGCTTGCCCGGCAGCCAGCGTTATGTCGGAACGCTGTTTCAGTGCTGCCGGAGGCATCGTCACAGATCGGCGTATCCGCCTCTCTACAGAAAATGCAGACCGTCTGACTCAAATTAAAATGAATCAATCCTGGATTGGAAATGACTACGCAACACTCCAGGACCCCAACCAAGTAACATGACCAATGAACATCTGGGATGGTGTAGCGTTTCCGGTCCCTGTTTATTGAACCTCTCATCTGTATTACATTTATGACTGCATGGCGGCAAAAAGCATTGCTGCTATATCCGCACGCTTTTTGTCCTCATGCAAGGCCTGGGTTGTTGTGTCTCAAAAACCGTGGCCTTCTCCTCCTGCGCCTGCTCCTGTTCCATCACGTCTGCTGCTGCTGGGTTAGCGTTGCCGCGTGGTCCCTGTTTATTGAACCACTTATCTTTATTACATTTATGACTGCATGGCGGTACAAAGCATGCTATCCGCACGCTTCTTGCCCTCATGCAAGGCCTGGGTTGTTGTGTCTCACAAAGCGTGGCCTTCTCCTCCTGCGCCTGCTCCTGTTCCATCACGTCTGCTGCTGCTGGGTTAGCGTTGCCGCGTGGTCCCTGTTTATTGAACCACTTATCTTTATTACATTTATGACTGCATGGCGGTACAAAGCATGCTATCCGCACGCTTCTTGCCCTCATGCAAGGCCTGGGTTGTTGTGTCTCACAAAGCGTGGCCTTCTCCTCCTGCGCCTCCTCCTGTTCCATCACGTCTGCTGCTGCTGCTGCTGCTGGGTTAGCGTTGCCGGTCCCTGTTTATGGAACCTCTTATCTTTATTACATTTATGACTGCATGGCGGTACAAAGCATGCTATCCGCACGCTTCTTGCCCTCATGCAAGGCCGGGGTTGTTGTGTCTCACAAAGCGTGGCCTTCTCCTCCTGCGCCTCCTCCTGTTCCATCACGTGTGCTGCTGCTGGGTTAGCGTTACCGGTCCCTTTTCCTGGAACCTCTTATATGTATTACATTTATGACTGCATGCCGACAAAAAACATGTTACCTGTGCAAAGAAAACAGACATTTCCCGCATTTAAAAGACAGTTTTCCCTTTGAAACTTTAAAATCGATTTTCTCAAAAACTATAAGCTCTTTTTGCTAATTTTTTTTTCCTCTTGTACCCACTCCCAAGGTGCACATACCCTGTAAATTTGGGGTATGTAGCATGTAAGGAGGCTTTACAAACCACAAAAGTTCGGGTCCCCATTGACTTCCATTATGTTCGGAGTTCGGGTCGAACACCCGAACATCGCGGCCATGTTCGGCCTGTTCGGCCCCAACCCGAACATCTAGATGTTCGCCCAACACTAATCTGCACGCTTGCTGTTCTGTGTGCTGCTGCATGGGTGTCAGAAAATTTTCCCACTCCAAGGACACTGCCGATACCATTCCCTTTTGGGCACTAGCTGCGGCTTGTGTTGTTTGCTGCCCTCCTGGTCGTCCTGGGTTTGCGGAAGTCAGTCTGTCGGCGTACAACTGGCTAGAGGAGGGGGAGGATGTCAATCTCCTCTCTAAAGTCTCCACAAGGGCCTGCTGGTATTCTTCCATTTTGACCTGTCTGGCTCTTTCTTCAAGCAGTTTTGGAACATTGTGTTTGTACCGTGGATCCAGAAGGGTATAAACCCAGTAATTGGTGTTGTCCAGAATGCGCACAATGCGTGGGTCGCGTTCAATGCAGTCCTAGGCCGAAGAGGTCATAGCCTAGGGTCACAAAACCTGTTTATTGGGCAATTTCAATGGTGGCGAGTCTGACGTACATAAATCGCAGCAATGGCCGTTAGCAACGTCTGAATCTCACGAAATGTCTCATGCAGGTAGAAGACATATTGTTAGACTTGGGCTCCAAAGATGGGTTCCCTACATCTCTGCAAACCAGAGTTACAGGGCTCCAAATTTGGTAAAATCCCCCATAGGCTTTCATTGGGCCTCCTATTTACAGTTCCAAAATCTCACATCTTTTCAAAGGGCAATTACTCAGCAGTGGCAAATTTTCTAGCATTGTAGGGACCCTTAGGGGGAACATGACTGGTGAGTTTCGGGCCCCTAGGCCGAAGAGGTCATAGCCTAGGGTCACAAAAACCTGTTTATTTGGGCTATTTCAATGGTAGTGATGGTGGCGTACATAAATCGCAGCAATGGCCGTTAGCAAAGTCTGAATCTCACGAAATGTCTCATGCAGGTAGAAGACATATTGTTAGATTTGGATTCCAAAGATGGGGTCCCTACATCTCTGCAAACCAGAGTTACAGGGGTCCAAAATTGGTAAAATCCCCCATAGGATTTCATTGCCTCCCTATTTCACTTTCCAAAATCTCACATCTTTTCAAAGGGCAATGGCTCAGCAGTACCAAATTTTCTAGCATTGTAGGGACCCTTAGGGGGAACATGACTGGTGAGTTTCGGGCCCCTAGGCCGAAGAGGTCATAGCCTAGGGTCACAAAAACCTGTTTATTTGGGCTATTTCAATGGTAGTGATGGTGGCGTACATAAATCTCAGCCATGGCCGTTAGCAACGTCTGAATCTCACGAAATGTCTCATGCAGGTAGAAGACATATTGTTAGACTTGGATTCCAAAGATGGGGTCCCTACATCTCTGCAAACCAGAGTTAAAGGGGTCCAAAATTGGTAAAATCCCCCATAGGATTTCATTGCCTCCCTATTTCACTTTCCAAAATCTCACATCTTTTCAAAGGGGAATGGCTCAGCAGTACCAAATTTTCTAGCATTGTAGGGACCCTTAGGGGGAACATGACTGGTGAGTTTCGGGCCCCTAGGCCGAAGAGGTCATAGCCTAGGGTCACAAAAACCTGTTTATTTGGGCTATTTCAATGGTAGTGATGGTGGCGTACATAAATCTCAGCCATGGCCGTTAGCAACGTCTGAATCTCACGAAATGTCTCATGCAGGTAGAAGACATATTGTTAGACTTGGATTCCAAAGATGGGGTCCCTACATCTCTGCAAAGCAGAGTTACAGGGGTCCAAAATTGGTAAAATCCCCCATAGGCTTTCATTGGGCCTCCTATTTACCGTTCCAAAATCTCACACCATTTCAAAGGGCAATGGCTCAGCAGTGGCAAAACTCACCAGTCATGATCCCCCTAAGGGTCCCTACAATGCTAGAAAATTTGGTACTGCTGAGCCATTGCCCTTTGAAAAGATGTGAGATTTTGGAAAGTGAAATAGGGAGGCAATGAAATCCTATGGGGGATTTTACCAATTTTGGACCCCTGTAACTCTGGTTTGCAGAGATGTAGGGACCCCATCTTTGGAATCCAAGTCTAACAATATGTCTTCTACCTGCATGAGACATTTCGTGATATTCAGACGTTGCTAACGGCCATTGCTGCGATTTATGTACGTCACCATCACTACCATTGAAATAGCCCAAATGAACAGGTTTTTGTGACCCTAGGCTATGACCTCTTCGGCCTAGGGGCCCGAAACTCACCAGTCATGTTCCCCCTAAGGGTCCCTACAATGCTAGAAAATTTGGTACTGCTGAGCCATTGCCCTTTGAAAAGATGTGAGATTTTGGAAAGTGAAATAGGGTGGCAATGAAATCCTATGGGGGATTTTACCAATTTTGGACCCCTGTAACTCTGCTTTGCAGAGATGTAGGGACCCCATCTTTGGAATCCAAGTCTAACAATATGTCTTCTACCTGCATGAGACATTTCGTGAGATTCAGACTTTGCTAACGGCCATTGCTGCGATTTATGTACGTCACCATCACTACCATTGAAATAGCCCAAATAAGCAGGTTTTTGTGACCCTAGGCTATGACCTCTTTGGCCTAGGGGCCCGAAACTCACCAGTCATGTTCCCCCTAAGGGTCCCTACAATGCTAGAAAATTTGCCACTGCTGAGTAATTGCCCTTTGAAAAGATGTGAGATTTTGGAACTGTAAATAGGAGGCCCAATGAAAGCCTATGGGGGATTTTACCAAATTTGGAGCCCTGTAACTCTGGTTTGCAGAGATGTAGGGAACCCATCTTTGGAGCCCAAGTCTAACAATATGTCTTCTACCTGCATGAGACATTTCGTGAGATTCAGACGTTGCTAACGGCCATTGCTGCGATTTATGTACGTCAGACTCGCCACCATTGAAATTGCCCAAATAAACAGGTTTTGTGACCCTAGGCTATGACCTCTTCGGCCTAGGACTGCATTGAACGCGACCCACGCATTGTGCGCATTCTGGACAACACCAATTACTGGGTTTATACCCTTCTGGATCCACGGTACAAACACAATGTTCCAAAACTGCTTGAAGAAAGAGCCAGACAGGTCAAAATGGAAGAATACCAGCAGGCCCTTGTGGAGACTTTAGAGAGGAGATTGACATCCTCCCCCTCCTCTAGCCAGTTGTACGCCGACAGACTGACTTCCGCAAACCCAGGACGACCAGGAGGGCAGCAAACAACACAAGCCGCAGCTAGTGCCCAAAAGGGAATGGTATCGGCAGTGTCCTTGGAGTGGGAAAATTTTCTGACACCCATGCAGCAGCACACAGAACAGCAAGCGTGCAGATCCACCTCCAACACCGATCGCCTGGAGAAGATGGTCAAGGACTACATGTCAGATGGCGTAGCTGTGTTGAACAATCCATCTGCACCCTTCAACTATTGGGTATCGAAGCTAGACACCTGGCACAAACTGGCAATGTACGCAATAGAGGTGCTGGCTTGCCCGGCAGCCAGCGTTATGTCGGAACGCCGTTTCAGTGCTGCCGGAGGCATCGTCACAGATCGGCGGCGTATCCGCCTCTCCACAGAAAATGCAGACCGTCTGACTCAAATTAAAATGAATCAATCCTGGATTGGAAACGACTACGCAACACTCCCGGACCCCAACCAAGTAACATGAACAATGAACATCTGTGATGGGTTAGCGTTTCCGGTCCCTGTTTATTGAACCTCTCATCTGTATTACATTTATGACTGCATGGCGACAAAATGCAAATTGCTATCCGCACGCTTCTTGTCCTCATGCAAGGCCTGGGTTGTTGTGTCTCAAAGCGTGGCCTTCTCCTCCTGCGCCACCCTCCTCCTGTTCCATCACGTGTGCTGCTGCTGGGTTAGCGTTACCGGTCCCTTTTCCTGGAACCTCTTATATGTATTACATTTATGACTGCATGCCGACAAAAAGCATGTTACCTGTGCAAAGAAAACAGACATTTCCCGCATTTAAAAGACAGTTTTCCCTTTGAAACTTTAAAATCGATTTTCTCAAAAACTATAATCTCTTTTTGCTAAATTTTTTTCCCTCTTGTACCCACTCCCAAGGTGCACATACCCTGTAAATTTGGGGTATGTAGCATATAAGGAGGCTTTACAAAGCACGAAAGTTCGGATCCCCATTGACTTCCATTATGTTCGGAGTTCGGCCATGTTCGGCCCGAACCCGAACATCTAGATGTTCGCCCAACACTACACGTGACCCGTTCGGCCAATCACAGCGCTAGCCGAACGTTCGGGTAACGTTCGGCCATGCGCTCTTAGTTCGGCCATATGGCCGAACAGTTTGGCCGAACACCATCAGGTGTTCGGCCGAACCCGAACATCACCCGAACAGGGTGATGTTCTGCAGAACCCGAACAGTGGCGAACACTGTTCGCCCAACACTAACAGTGGGTTGCAAAAGTATTCGGCCCCCTTAACCTTTTGCCGACCGCGTCACGCTGATGGGTGTGGCCGTGGTGGCAGCCCCAGGACCGCCTAACGCCAATTGGCGTAAAGTCCTGGGGCTCTGTTTTGAATGAGAACGCGCGCACGCTGCGCGCGCATCTCATTCTCGGAGGGCTGAGCTCCGCCCCCTCTTCAGTCTCCGAGCGGCTATTGCCGCTCGGGAGACTGTTAGACGGCGTAATCGCCGTCTAATTACCTGTACAGCGCTGCGATCAGCAGCAGCGCTGTACTGGGGACAGCCGTGTGACACGGCTGTCCCCTCCTCAGCCACAGAGGTGATCGGCTGTCATAGGCTGAAGCCTATGACAGCTGATCACAGGGAAAGACACCATTTTTATTAAAAAAAAACAAATAAACATACCAAAATAAACAAACACTGGGGGGGCGATCAGACCCCACCAACAGAGAGCTCTGTTGGTGGGGAGAAAAGGGGGGAGGAATCACTTGTGTGCTGTGTTTTGCGGTCCTGCAGCTTGGCCTTAAAGCTGCAGTGGCCAATTTACTGAAAATGTGCCTAGTCTTTAGGGGGGTTTAACACAGCAGTCCTCAAGAGGTTAAAGTTTTCCACATTTTGTCACATTACTGCTACAAACATGCATCAATTTTATCGGAATTCCACATGAAAGACCAATACAAAGTAGTGTATATGTGAGAAGTGGATCGAAAATCATACATCATTCCAAACATTTTTTACAAATAAATAACTGCAAAGTGGGGTGTGCATAATTATTCGGCCCCCTGAGTCAATACTTTGTAGAACCACCTTGTAATGATCGGTGTCAGCCAGAACAGATTTTCTGATTATTGGTGATCTGCAGTATCGCCAATAATACAGACGTTATACCTGATTATGTGGTGATCTGCAGAATCACCAATAATACAAGTATAGCAAGACACACAGGATACAAAGATGTAAGATGGTGTTTGGTGCAACAGTAAATATAGATGGAGATACCCACTGTCCAGAGGAGCTGGTGTAGGGGGTATCTCTAATCAACACAGTAATCTGTATTCCAGCAAGCTGGAGACTCAGAGGAGTAATGATCGGTTCACCCGAGGAGCGGGTGATGCACAGTAAGACAATGTAGCGAGATCACTCGAGGAGCGAGTGATTCAGACTGTACTGCGACAGATGATTCCCCGAGGGGCAGGAGACGCAGACAGTATTAATGATAGCAGGTGATAAAGACTGTACTGCAGCTATCTACCTGAGGAGCAGGTGATTCAGACTGTACTGCAGCTATCAACCTGAGGAGCAGGTGATTCAGACTATACTGCAGCTATCTACCTGAGGAGCAGGTGATAACTAAACTGAGAGCCCCTCACCAGGACTAAGCTCCCTGGTAAGAGCAGAAGAGTCAGACAAGCAGGTTCGGCAACACACGGACAGATACGGTACAAAGGCGGAAGGCAAAATCAGAGTGAGGGATAGCCAAGTCGGCAACTGGATCAGATAGGCAAAGGCACAGTATCACAAGACAGGAGAGTAGTCAAGGCTAGCAGAAGGTCATAACAAATAATACAATTCAATTAGTACTTTAAGCTATCAACAGAATCTGTCTAAGTGTGGATCCCCAGCTCCTACTCGTACTCAGGTTGCTCGTCAACCATCACGGGGGGGGGGACAAGGAAACATGAAATTATCCCACACCTCTCATGCTGGCTGGGAGATCAATCATATATGTCACATCATTAATCTTTTTGGACACCGGGTATGGGCCTACAAATCTGGGTCCCAACTTGGGAGATGGTTGCTTTAACGCCAGATGCCGAGTAGACACCCACACCATGTCTCCTGGAGAGAATTTCCACTCCACAGACCGCCTATTATCCACCTGTCTTTTCTTCTATGAAGGGAAATCATTGGCCCGGCGGATTTCTGAGAAATAGCACCCCAGATCATCACAGAACCCCTGCCATGCTTTACGGTTGGGAGAAGGCAGTCTGGATGAAATGCTTCTTTCGGCTGTCTCCAAACGTACATTTGGCTGGAGGTCGGAAATAAGGTAAACAATGATTTGTCAGAGAAAATCTAATTTTTCCACTGCTTGAGGGACCAATTCTGGTGGTATCTACACCACTCTAAACGCTTTGAAACATTTGTCTTTGAGAGCAGAGGTTTTCTAATTGCAGTTCTTCCGTGGAATTCAGATTTGTGCAGCTCCCGACGAACCGTTTTTGTGGAAACTGGGTTCTGTAGGTGTTTTTTTAGCTCTGCAGTGATTTTAGGATTTAGAATTTAGAGTCCGATGGTCTCTCTCAGACAACTTTGACTTTCGGCTACAACTGTGCTTTGCTGAGGACGTTTTTCCTTCTCTTTCAAAGGCATTCATTACTTTTGAGACAGTACCTCTTGAAATGCCAAGCATTCGGACAATTTCTGTTCAGTAGCGCCTGACATACGAGCACCAACAATTTGGCCTCTTTGAAAGTCTGAGAGATCTGCCATTTTTATAAATTATACCCAATTTTTGTTTAAATATCTGTAAAAACAATTATTTTAATTAAACATATCAAATAACAAAAATAATAAACAAAAAAAAAAAATAACATACTGTATGTCAAGTTTTGATTGCTTGAAACATGTTCAAAGATTATGATGCCAAAATGTTTCCATTATTTTGTCCAAACCCTGTAAGTCACAACAATAGACAATGTTTCCATGTTTTTATTGAACACTCCTGTAACGATCGGTGAAGCACAGAGAGGATCTGATTACCGGTGATCTGCAGTATCACTGGGAATACAGATGTATACCAGATTATAAGTGATCTGCAGTATCACCGATAATCCGATATACCAGCTAACCTCTGTTCACCTGAGTAGAGTGTAGTGTTTTTGGTGTAACAGTAACACTTTGAGGACAAAGCCTCAGCGCAGTCAAGAGTACTGCACGGATTCCTTCCGCAGACCTGGACTCTCCAAGACGGGAGGAGTCAGGCTGACAGTAGGAAGGATAGTCTGAAAGTAACCCTCAGGAGGAAGTGTCACTAACAGATCGGGGAACCGCCTCTAACAGTAAGGTCGGTTCTCGAGGTCGGACAAGCCAGGTCGTACACACACGGACAGATAAAGTACAAGATCAGGAGGCAAAGGCGGAGTCTAAGTACAGGCAGA
The DNA here is from genome assembly GCF_040937935.1 of Hyperolius riggenbachi. NCBI lineage: Eukaryota > Metazoa > Chordata > Amphibia > Anura > Hyperoliidae > Hyperolius > Hyperolius riggenbachi. Next base: position 55,050,507 of record NC_090652.1, on the reverse strand, counting down.
GGTCGGCAACAGGGTATCAGATATATCGAGGTACAAGATCAGGAGGCAGAGGCGGAGTCTAAGTACAGGCAGAGTTCGGCAACAGGGTATCAGATATATCGAGGTACAAGATCAGGAGGCAAAGGCAGGGTCTTAGAACGAGCCGGGGTTCGGCAACAGAGCATCAGAAATATCGAAGCACAAGATCAGAGTTCAGGAGGATAGTCAGGCAGGCAAAGGGTCACAACAGATAATCACAATCAAACTAGTACTTTAAGCTATCAACAAAATCTAGCTAAGTGTAGGATTACAGCTCCAGCTCGTCCCGGCACACTTGCGGATCTGACTACGGATCTGGGTGCTCCCAGATATGTGATCGCAACGCCAGACACCAGAGAAATGACCAGCTAGCAGTATATATACACAGGTATCCTTCCAGCACCACCCTAAGTGCTGGACCAATGAGGAGTGGAGCCAGAGTCAGCTGACCAGCCTGGTCAGCTGACTCACTTCTGCCTGCCATATAATTCCTGTCTGAGTGCGCGCGCGCGCGTCACTCTCAAGCTAGAGGGACTACGAGTCCCAGCCACAGCAGCCCCGCTCTGTGGTGTCTCAGCAGCGGGGACATGTGCGCTAACCGCGCTCCGCTGAGTCCTGCACGGAGACAGCCGCCTCACACTGAGAGGAGGCGGCTGCCTCTCCGTGTGCAGCCATATCGTGCGCAGAAAGAGCCGCCTGCCGCTGACTCCTGGCGGCGGCTCTTCCGCGTTTACTGACAGTACCCCCCCCCCCCCCCCCTTGAGGAGTGGACACCGGACAGCTCCTTCCAGGTTTTTCTGGATGTAAGCCATGAAACTCTTCCCTTTAATCGTTCGCATGCATGCGACTCCCAGGTACCCATTGCCTCTCCTCAATGCCATACCCTTTCCAATGCACTAAATATTGTACTGAGTTCTGTACAATGCGTGAGTCTAATATTTTTTCCACCTCGTACTCAGGTTGGTCCTCCACCATCACAGGAGGAGGAGGAGTAGGGCCCACATGAACCGCAGGTTTGAGTAGGGACACATGAAACGACCTTACGCCCCGCATGCTGGCAGGAAGATCAATGGCGTAAGTGACGTTGTTGATTCTTTTAGTCACGGAAAATGGACCCACAAACCTGGGGCCCAGTTTGGCAGATGGCTGCTTCAGGGTCAAGTGACGTGTGGACACCCAGACTAAATCCCCTGGCTGAAACTTCCATTCCACGGACCGTCTCTTGTCCGCTTGACCCTTCTGACTCTGGAACGCCTTCTGCAAGTTCCCCTTAACAATTCCCCAATTGTCCCTGAGTGACCTCTGCCAATCCTCCAGTGCTGGAAATGGAGAAGAGACAACTGGAAAAGGGGAGAATTTGGGTGACCTCCCTGTCACAATCTGGAATGGAGAGAAACCAGAAGAAGCATTCTTCAAATTATTTTGTGCGAATTCTGCGAAGGGCAGAAATTTTACCCAGTCACTCTGTGCCTCCGCAACGTAACATCTTAGGAATTGCTCCAAAGACTGATTAATTCGCTCACTATGCCCATTTTTCTGTGGGTGGTGCCTGACGAGAAAGACAATTCCATGCCCATTTGGTGGCAAAATGCCCTCCAGAATCCGGACACGAATTGGACTCCCCTATCTGACACAATGTCTTCCGGAATGCCATGCAGCCGGAAGACGTGAATGATGAACAATTCGGCCAGTTGTTGAGCCGAGGGGAGTCCTTTCAGGGGCACAAAATGGGCCATTTTGCTAAAACGGTCGACTACCACCCAAATGACCGACATGCCTTCAGACCTGGGCAATTCCCCCACAAAATCCATGGACAGGTGGGTCCATGGCTCACTCGGGGTGGGCAAAGGCTGCAACTTTCCTACAGATGCCAGCCGGGAGGGTTTACTCTTGGCACATACCGCACACTCCCTGACATACTCCTTGCAATCTGTTGCCAAAGAAGGCCACCAAGCACACCTAGCAATCAGATCCTGCGTTCTGGCAGCTCCAGGATGACCAGCATTCTTATGGGCGTGAAAGAGCTGCAGAACTTGTAACCGAAATGGCAGTGGGATAAACATGACCCCTTCAGGTTTTCCTTCAGGAACGTCCTGCTGAAAGGGACCCAAAACCTCTGTCCAATCCTCCCAGGTCTCCGTGGCGGCTAACACTAGTCTCTGCGGGATGATGGACTCAGGAGCGGGGGGCTGTGCTGTCTCTGGTTCGAAACATCTGGAGAGGGCATCTGCCTTGACGTTTTTGCTGCCTGGAGTGTACGTGATTATAAACCTGAACCTCGTAAAAAATAAAGACCACCGGGCCTGACGGGGACTTAGTCTCTTAGCCCCCTCGATGTATTCCAAGTTCTTGTGGTCAGTGTAAACTGTGATCGTGTGTTCTGCCCCCTCTAACCAATGGCACCATTCCTCAAACGCCAATTTAATGGCCAGAAGTTCCCGGTTGCCAATATCGTAATTTTTTTCTGCGGGTGAAAACCTACGGGAAAAGTAAGCGCACGGATGTAATCTGCCCTGCAACCCAGACCGTTGAGACAGCACCGCCCCCACCCCAACCTCCGAGGCATCAACCTCCACAATAAAGGGAAAGGACGTGTCCACATGCCTCAAAATAGGCGCTGAGCAAAATAATTTCTTCAAGTGAGCAAAGGCTGCCACGGCCTCAGGGGACCAGTGGTTGGTATCTGCCCCCTTTTTCGTGAGACTGGTAAGGGGGGCAATTATCGTGGAGTACCCCTTAATGAACCTCCTGTAATAGTTCGCAAAACCTAAAAATCTCTGTAGGGCCTTCAACCCCACTGGCTGTGGCCATTCCAACACAGCTGTGACCTTGGCAGGATCCATTGACAGGCCCGAGGTGGAAATTACGTACCCAAGGAACGTGACAGTGGTCACCTCGAAAATACATTTTTCCACTTTAGCATAGAGCATATTTTGTCTTAATTTGTTCAACACAAACTTAACATGGACCCTGTGCTCGGAGAGGTTATTGGAATAGATTAGTATATCATCAAGGTATACCAGCACGAATCTACCCAATACCTCCTGGAATACCTCATTGATTAATTCCTGGAAGACGGCTGGCGCATTGCACAACCCGAAGGGCATCACTAAGTACTCGTAATGCCCGTCGGGTGTGTTGAAGGCCGTCTTCCATTCATCGCCCTTTCTAATGCGGATCAGGTTGTATGCACCCCTCAGATCCAATTTAGAGAAGATCTTTGCGGTTGTGACCTGCGTGAATAAGTCGTCTATCAATGGTAACGGATAGCGATTTTTCACCGTGATTTTATTGAGACCCCGGTAATCGATACAAGGTCGAAGACCTCCGTCTTTTTTCTTAACAAAAAAGAAACCGGCCCCAGCAGGCGACCGGGAGGGCCGGATGAACCCCTTGGCCAAGTTGTCACGAATGTACTCCTGCATAGCTATCTTCTCTGGTCCGGACAAGTTATACAGGTGACCCCTAGGGGGCATACAACCAGCACGGAGATCAATGGGGCAATCGAAAGGGCGATGAGGAGGTAATTGATCAGCAGCCTTGGGACAAAATACATCTGAGAATTCAGAATATTCCTCGGGGACACCCTCCACGCGAATCTTGGTCTGACCTAATGTCACTTTCCCTAGACACTGCTGGGAACAAAAGTCCGACCAACTGGTTAATTGTCCTGTAGCCCAATTAATCTGTGGCGAATGGAGCTGCAGCCAGGGCATACCTAGGACAATTGTGGAGGTAGACATGTGTAACACAAAAAAGCTTAAACCCTCCTTGTGCAGGACCCCAATAATGACCTCCACCTCTGGTGTCTGAGACAGTGGACGGTCCCCTTGTAGTGGGGAGTCGTCCACCGCAGTAACCTGGATAGGTGGTTTAACTGGGGTGAGTGGAATGCCCAACTTCTCAGCAAACTCTAAACTCATAAAGTTAGCCGCAGAGCCTGAGTCAACAAAGGCCTCCGTGGCTTCAAATTTGTCCCCCCACGTAATAGTACAAGGAAGGAGCAAACGTTTTTCTTTTAGGGGAGTGAGTTGGGCACCCAGGGTGTCACCCCTTACAACTCCTAGGCGGTAGCGTTTCCCGGCTTATTCTTATCCGGCTTAATGGGGCAGTCTCGTACCCTATGCCCTCCTTCACCACAGTACAAACATAACTGCTCCGTCATTCTCCGTCTTCTCTCCACTTGGGTCAACTTAGACCGACCGATCTGCATCGGTTCAGGTGGAGGCATGACTGGAGATGATGAGACCGGAGGAGACGGAGATACCAGGGGTGCTACGGGAGGTGCTGCGTAAGATGTCACCCTGACCCGATGACTGCCCCTAGTCTGTCTTTGATGACGTAGTCTATGGTCGATACGAATGGCCGATGAGATGGCCTCATCGACTGTTTTGGGCTCGGGTTGGCTTAACATTAGGTCAGACACTTCATCCGAGAGCCCAGACAGGAAATAATCCAACAAAGCATAGGTATCAAACCTGGCCGTAACTGACCACCGACGGAATTCTGCTGCGTAGTCTTCGACCGAGCCTCTGCCTTGCCGCAAAAGTTTGAGCTTCCGCTCAGAGGTCGCAGCAAGGTCTGGGTCGTCGTATATTACTGCCATGTCTTTAAAAAATTCCTCTACCGAGGTCAGAGCTGTATCTGTGGGGGGCAGGTTGTATGCCCAGGACTGGGAGTCACCAGTTAACAAAGTTTTAATAAAAATGACCCGTTGGGTCTCAGTTCCCGAGGATCGGGGTCTCAACTCGAAATATGACAACACTCTACTCTTGAAATTCCGAAAGTCAGACTTGTGGCCGGAAAATGTATCAGGTACGGGCTAGTGTTGGGCGAACAGTGTTCGCCACTGTTCGGGTTCTGCAGAACATCACCCTGTTCGGGTGATGTTCGAGTTCGGCCGAACACCTGATGGTGCTCGGCCAAACCGTTCGGCCGCATGGCCGAACTAAGAGCGCATGGCCAGACGTTCCCCGAACGTTCGGCTAGCGCTGTGATTGGCCGAACGGGTCACGTGGTTCGGACCCTGAACGCGCTCTTATTGGCCGAACGGGTCACGTGGTTCGGCCCGAACGCGCTCTGATTGGCCGAACGGTCACGTGGTTCGGGTAAATAAATACCCGAACCACGTCATATCTCCGCCATTTGTCTGTGGGTTTAGCTTTGGGTAGGCAGGCAGGGTAGTTCGCGCTCCAGCCACGCTAGCCAGGGTCCCCCCAGTCATTGTGTGTCGCTGCTGGGAACAGTAGTACACCGCTCGCTCAGCCACACTATATAGCATTGTGTGTACTGCCACTGTGTACCTTGCTCAGCCACGCTATATATAGCATTGTTTACTGCCACTCTGTGTACACGGCTCAGCCAGACTATATAGCATTGTGTGTACTGCCACTCTGTGTACACCGCTCAGCCAGACTATATAGCATTGTTTACTGCCACTCTGTGTACACCGCTCAGCCAGACTATATAGCATTGTTTACTGCCACTCTGTGTACACCGCTCAGCCAGACTATATAGCATTGTGTGTACTGCCACTCTGTGTACACCGCTCAGCCAGACTATATAGCATTGTTTACTGCCACTCTGTGTACACCGCTCAGCCAGACTATATAGCATTGTTTACTGCCACTCTGTGTACACCGCTCAGCCAGACTATATAGCATTGTGTGTACTGCCACTCTGTGTACACCGCTCAGCCAGACTATATAGCATTGTTTACTGCCACTGTGTGTACACGGCTCAGCCAGACTATATAGCATTGTTTACTGCCACTGTGTGTACACGGCTCAGCCAGACTATATAGCATTGTGTGTACTGCCACTCTGTGTACACCGCTCAGCCAGACTATATAGCATTGTTTACTGCCACTCTGTGTACACGGCTCGGCCACACTATATAGCATTGTGTGTACTGCCACTCTGTGTACACCGCTCAGCCAGACTATATAGCATTGTTTACTGCCACTCTGTGTACACCGCTAAGCCAGACTATATAGCATTGTGTTTACTGCCACTCTGTGTACACCGCTCAGCCACACTATATAGCATTGTGTGTACTGCCACTCTGTGTACACCGCTCAGCCAGACTATATAGCATTGTGTGTACTGCCACTCTGTGTACACGGCTCAGCCAGACTATATAGCATTGTTTACTGCCACTGTGTGTACACGGCTCAGCCAGACTATATAGCATTGTGTGTACTGCCACTCTGTGTACACCGCTCAGCCAGACTATATAGCTTTGTTTACTGCCGCTCTGTGTACACGGCTCAGCCACACTATATAGCATTGTGTGTACTGCCACTCTGTGTACACCGCTCAGCCAGACTATATAGCATTGTTTACTGCCACTCTGTGTACACGGCTCAGCCACACTATATAGCATTGTTTACTGCCACTCTGTGTACACGGCTCAGCCACACTATATAGCATTGTGTGTACTGCCACTCTGTGTACACCGCTCAGCCAGACTATATAGCATTGTTTACTGCCACTCTGTGTACACGGCTCAGCCACACTATATAGCATTGTGTGTACTGCCACTGTGTGTACACGGCTCAGCCAGACTATATAGCATTGTGTGTACTGCCACTCTGTGTACACCGCTCAGCCAGACTATATAGCATTGTGTGTACTGCCACTCTGTGTACACCGCTCAGCCAGACTATATAGCATTGTGTGTACTGCCACTCTGTGTACACGGCTCAGCCAGACTATATAGCATTGTGTTTACTGCCACTCTGTGTATACCGCTCAGCCACACTATATAGCATTGCGTACTCTGCCAGTCAGTGTGTATATTGCTGGGATCAGTAATACTCCACTCACCGTCAACCACTATATGAGCTCACCATGAGTTCCTCAGAGACCTCCGCTGTGAGCAGCACTCCCAACAACAGCAACAGCCAACGCCCCACGCAAGCTATAACATCCACCCCAGCAGCCAGTGGTCAGCAGCAGCCCTCCCCGGAGGAGAACGTTGTGTCCATCGGTCCGGCGCCAGAGCGATTAATGAGGGCTGCCATTGAGGAGATGATGGGGCCTGATGTGGAGGAGGAGGTCGGGCTCAGGCCAGCATCCCAAGTTAATGTTGAGGACGATGAGGGGTCTGTGTCTGGGGATGTTGGGGTGGCAGAGGTGGTGGGTGGGTCAGACTCAGGAGAAGAGTTGTATGATGAGGATGATGATCGGGACCATCTGTATGTGCCTCAGAGTCCGACCCCGGAAAACATGTTGTATCGTGTGTTTAGGTACTAAAATCTGCGTTCCCAGTAGTGTTGGGCGAACAGTGTTCGCCACTGTTCGGGTTCTGCAGAACATCACCCCGTTCGGGGTGACTATATAGCAGACTATATAGCATTGTGTTTACTGCCACTCTGTGTACACGGCTCAGCCACACTATATAGCATTGTGTTTACTGCCACTCTGTGTCTGCTGGGAACAGTAGTACGCCGCTCACCCGCCACTGTATAGCATTGTGCTCTGTGTCGCTGCTGGGAATAGTGGTACAACGCTCACCCACCACTGTATAGCATTTCTGTACTGCCACTGTACTGCTGCCAGTCAGCGTGTACTTTAAGGATAAGTGAAATGAGGAAGAAATCCGGTGAAAGAGGGAGGGGCAAGGGAAGAGGTGTTTCCCCTGACGGTTCACGTACAGGCCACAGGGGAGCACCCAAGAAAACCCACTCAATACTGCCCATGTTGTCCAGGACAACAACCCTCACAGATCCAAAAGAACAGGACCAGATAATTACTTGGATGACCTCTCAAGCGTCCAGCAGTGGGTTAAGCAGCACCAGCACATCACGCACGAGGTCCGAGTCCTCAGCCAGTTACAAGGAGCCAGTGGGCACAAAGCTGACACAACCGGCAGTGACACCACGCACACAACTGCCAGATAACCAGACGATGTTGGAGTGAGCTGCGCAGAGGTTGTTCTGGGGAGCTCTACTCCACGGCGGCGGCCCCCCACAATGACATATGACGAGTTTGAGGAGATGGAAGAGGAGGGTATGGACAATGTGGACATAGACCCAGATTTTGTTTGTGAACGAGAACATCGCCGTCGTAGCAGCAGCACAGATGAGTCTGTTGAAGAACCCACTGCTGCACGAGTTCGCCTTGTGCCACAAGGTAGGCGGCGCGCAATTTCAGGCACCACAAGCGTGGAAGTTCAAGTGAGAGGCAAAAGAGGCGCAAACAGAAATCGCCAGCAAGGCAGGTGCTCCAAAGTCTGGGCTTTCTTTGAAGACTGCACTGAGGATGTTACCATGGCGATTTGCAAGGTGTGCAAGACCCGCCTGAGCAGGGGGAAAAGTATTAACAACCTCTCCACCACCAGCATGAGCCACCACATGCTATCCAAACATCCCACTCTGTGGGCAAACGCGGCAGGACAGGGTACCAGCAACACTGCCTCCCTTGGGTTCACCAGACTCACCACCAGACCCGCCTCAGCAGCAGCAGTAGCCCAGCCATTGCGTGGTTCACAACATTCACAAACATCAGACGACGCTGACACTGTCACTTTCCGGAGTAGTGCTCTTGAGGTCTGCCAGTGTTCATCAAACACAACAACCAACAGCCCTTCGGTGTGCAGCCCTACGGTTCAGTTGTCTGTCTCGGAGATGTTTGAGCGCAAGAGGAAATTGCCAGCAAATGACCCCCGGGCCGTGGCAGTAACAGCCAGCATAGCCAAGCTTCTGGCCTGCGTAATGCTGCCATATCGAGTGGTGGAGACAAACAGCTTCAAGGGCATGATGTCAGTGGCCATCCCACGTTACGTGGTTCCCAGCCGCTACCACTTTGCGCGCTCTGCAGTGCCTGAGTTGCATGAGCACGTGGTCAGCAAAATAACCCGAAGCTTGAAGAATGCCATTGCCTGCAAGGTTCACCTCACCACTGACACCTGGACGAGTGCGTTCGGCCAGGGTCGATACATCTCCCTTACCGCGCACTGGGTGAACCTTGTGGAGCCTGGCAGCGATTCCTCACCTGCTACGGCGCGGGTGTTGCCCACGCCGCAAACAGCTGCACCGCCGTCCCTCCCACTGGATAACAACAGCAGCACCTACCTCTCTGACTCCTTCTCCTCCAACGCATCTCAAAGCTGTACCTCATCCGGAAACGCTAACCCAGCAGCAGGAGTAGGATCGTGGAAGCAGTGCAGCACAGCTGTTGGCATGCGTCAGCAAGCGTTGCTGAAGCTGATCTGCCTTGGGGATAAGCAGCACACAGGGGAGGAAATTTGGAGGGGAATAAAGGAACAGACGGATTTGTGGCTGGCACCGCTGGACCTGAAACCGGGCATGGTTGTGTGTGATAATGGGAGTAATCTCATTCGCGCTTTAAGGTTGGCTAAGCTGACACACATCCCTTGCCTGGCGCACGTGATGAACCTAGTAGTTCAGCGGTTCCTGAGGACATACCCAGGCGTGGCCGATCTTCTGTTGAAGGTGCGTCGAGTGGCCAAACATTGTAGAAATTCCAGTACTGCTTCGGGGGCACTCGCCAAGATGCAGGAGCGCTTCAATCTCCCCCACCATCGCTTGCTGTGTGATGTCCCTACGTGCTGGAATTCTACGCTGCACATGCTAGCCCGCTTTTGCGAGCAGAAGAGTGCAGTGGTCCAGTACATGACGGCGCAGTACCGAGGCGCATCCGGACAGCTGCCAAGCTTCTGTGGATCCGATTGGGCCAACATGTTGGACCTCTGCCAAGTCCTCCAAAATTTTGAGCAATCCACGTTGCTTGTGAGCAGTGACAACTCTTCAGTCAGCATTACCATACCACTGCTGTGTTTACTGAAGAGGTCAATGTTGAAAATCAAGGAAACAGCTGTCATGATGCAACTGGGGGAATCTGAAGGAGAAAACGATCAGCGTGATGGTACCAACATCAGGCCATCCGCCTCAGGAAACGCTGGCCCCAGCAGCTATGACGAAGAAGAGGAGGAGGAACAGCTGGAGTTGGAGCAGGAATTTCCTGCCACCACTGACGAGGGCCAGAGCGGTGCACGTTGGACTTCCACAATTCAGCGCGAATGGTCAGCAGAAGCAGACCAGGAAGAAGGTGACGACTATGATGCATCACAACAACTATCACAACGCTCACAAGAGGATGATGAGGATTCTGGTAGGACTCTGGCACACATGGCTCAATTCATGCTAGACTGCATTGAACGTGACCCACGCATTGTGCGCATTCTGGACAACACCAATTACTGGGTTTATACCCTTCTGGATCCACGGTACAAACACAATGTTCCAAAACTGCTTGAAGAAAGAGTCAGACAGGTCAAAATGGAAGAATACCAGCAGACCCTTGTGGAGACTTTAGAGAGGAGATTGACATCCTCCCCCTCCTCTAGCCAGTTGTACGCCGACAGACTGACTTCCGCAAACCCAGGACGACCAGGAGGGCAGCAAACAACACAAGCCGCAGCTAGTGCCCAAAAGGGAATGGTATCGGCAGTGTCCTTGGAGTGGGAACATTTTCTGACACCCATGCAGCAGCAGCCCACTGAACAGCAAGCGTGCAGATCCACCTCCAACACCGATCGCCTGGAGAAGATGGTCAAGGACTACATGTCAGATGGCGTAGCTGTGTCGAACAATCCATCTGCCCCCTGCAACTATTGGGTATCGAAGCTAGACACCTGGCACGAACTGGCAATGTACGCAATAGAGGTGCTGGCTTGCCCGGCAGCCAGCGTTATGTCGGAACGCTGTTTCAGTGCTGCCGGAGGCATCGTCACAGATCGGCGTATCCGCCTCTCCACAGAAAATGCAGACCGTCTGACTCAAATTAAAATGAATCAATCCAGGATTGGAAACGACTACGCAACACTCCAGGACCCCAACCAAGTAACATGACCAATGAACATCTGGGATGGTTTAGCGTTTCCGGTCCCTGTTTATTGAACCTCTCATCTGTATTACATTTATGACTGCATGGCGGCAAAAAGCATTGCTGCTATATCCGCACGCTTTTTGTCCTCATGCAAGGCCTGGGTTGTTGTGTCTCAAAAAGCATGGCCTTCTCCTCCTGCGCCTGCTCCTGTTCCATCACGTGTGCTGCTGCTGCTGGGTTAGCGTTGCCGGTCCCTGTTTATGGAACCTCTTATCTTTATTACATTTATGACTGCATGGCGGCAAAAAGCATTGCTGCTATATCCGCACGCTTTTTGTCCTCATGCAAGGCCTGGGTTGTTGTGTCTCAAAAAGCATGGCCTTCTCCTCCTGCGCCTGCTCCTGTTCCATCACGTGTGCTGCTGCTGCTGGGTTAGCGTTGCCGGTCCCTGTTTATGGAACCTCTTATCTTTATTACATTTATGACTGCATGGCGGTAAAAAGCATGCTATCCGCACGCTTCTTCTCCTCATGCAAGGCCTTGGTTGTTGTGTCTCAAAGCGTGGCCTTCTCCTCCTGCGCCTCCTCCTGTTCCATCACGTCTGCTGCTGCTGGGTTAGCGTTGCCGCGTTGTCCCTGTTTATTGAACCTCTTATCTTTATTACATTTATGACTGCATGGCGGTACAAAGCATGCTATCCGCACGCTTCTTGTCCTCATGCAAGGCCTGGGTTGTTGTGTCTCACAAAGCGTGGCCTTCTCCTCCTGCGCCTCCTCCTGTTCCATCACGTGTGCTGCTGCTGCTGCTGCTGGGTTAGCGTTTCCGGTCCCTGTTTATGGAACCTCTTATCTTTATTACATTTATGACTGCATGGCGGTAACAAGCATGCTATCCGCACGCTTCTTGTCCTCATGCAAGGCCTGGGTTGTTGTGTCTCAAAAAGCGTGGCCTTCTCCTCCTGCGCCTCCTCCTGTTCCATCACGTGTGCTGCTGCTGCTGCTGCTGGGTTAGCGTTGCCGGTCCCTGTTTATGGAACCTCTCATCTTTATTACATTTATGACTGCATGGCGGTAAAAAGCATGCTATCCGCACGCTTCTTGTCCTCATGCAAGGCCTGGGTTGTTGTGTCTCAAAGCGTGGCCTTCTCCTCCTGCGCATCCTCCTGTTCCATCACGTCTGCTGCTGCTGGGTTAGCGTTGCCGCGTGGTCCCTGTTTATTGAACCTCTTATCTTTATTACATTTATGACTGCATGGCGGTACAAAGCATGCTATCCGCACGCTTCTTGTCCTCATGCAAGGCCTGGGTTGTTGTGTCTCAAAAAGCGTGGCCTTCTCCTCCTGCCCCTCCTCCTGTTCCATCACGTGTGCTGCTGCTGGTGCTGGGTTAGCGTTACCGGTCCCTTTTCCTGGAACCTCTTCTCTGTATTACATTGATGACTGCATGGCGACAAAAAGCATGTTACCTGTGCAAAGAAACATGACATTTTCCACATTTAAAAGAGTTTTTCCTTTGAAACTTTACAATCAATTTTCTCAAAAACTATAAACTCTTTTTCAAATATTTTTTTTTCCTCTTGTACCCACTCCCAAGGTGCACATACCCTGCTAATTTGGGGTATGTAGCATGTAAGGAAGCTTTACAAAGCACGAAAGTTCGGGTCCCCATTGACTTCCATTATGTTCGGAGTTCGGCGCGAACATCCGAACATCGCGGCGATGTTCGGCGAACGTTCGCGAACCCGAACATCTAGGTGTTCGCCCAACACTAGTACGGGCATACGTATGTCATCACTAGGAGGGGATCGCACCGAATCAACTGACGTCTGGAGGGTTCGCACAGAGCCTGATAGGGCATCAATTAAGGCTTTGTGCTGGCCCAGTGCTTGATGGATGCTATCCACCGAAGTGGCAAGCACAGTCAGAGGGTCAGCGCGTGCTTCCATCTGTTTTTTGGTCTGGCGTTCTGTAACGATCGGTGAAGCACAGAGAGGATCTGATTACCGGTGATCTGCAGTATCACTGGGAATACAGATGTATACCAGATTATAAGTGATCTGCAGTATCACCGATAATCCGATATACCAGCTAACCTCTGTTCACCTGAGTAGAGTGTAGTGTTTTTGGTGTAACAGTAACACTTTAAGGACAAAACCTTAGCGCAGTCAAGAGTACTGCACGGATTCCTTCCGCAGACCTGGACTCTCCAAGACGGGAGGAGTCAGGCTGACAGTAGGAAGGATAGTCTGAAAGTAACCCTCAGGAGGAAGTGTCACTAACAGATCGGGCAACCGCCTCTAACAGTAAGGTCGGTTCTCGAGGTCGGACAAGCCAGGTCGTACACACACGGACAGATAAAGTACAAGATCAGGAGGCAAAGGCGGAGTCTAAGTACAGGCAGAGGTCGGCAACAGGGTATCAGATATATCGAGGTACAAGATCAGGAGGCAGAGGCGGAGTCTAAGTACAGGCAGAGTTCGGCAACAGGGTATCAGATATATCGAGGTACAAGATCAGAGTTCAGGAGGATAGTCAGGCAGGCAAAGGGTCACAACAGATAATCACAATCAAACTAGTACTTTAAGCTATCAACAAAATCTAGCTAAGTGTAGGATTACAGCTCCAGCTCGTCCCGGCACACTTGCGGATCTGACTACGGATCTGGGTGCTCCCAGATATGTGATCGCAACGCCAGACACCAGAGAAATGACCAGCTAGCAGTATATATACACAGGTATCCTTCCAGCACCACCCTAAGTGCTGGACCAATGAGGAGTGGAGCCAGAGTCAGCTGACCAGCCTGGTCAGCTGACTCACTTCTGCCTGCCATATAATTCCTGTCTGAGTGCGCGCGCGCGCGTCACTCTCAAGCTAGAGGGACTACGAGTCCCAGCCACAGCAGCCCCGCTCTGCGGTGTCTCCGCGTCCAACGCGGCGGTCTCTACGCGCTCCGCTGAGTCCTGCACGGAGACAGCCGCCTCACACTGAGAGGAGGTGGCTGCCTCTCCGTGTGCAGCCATATCGTGCACGGAAAGAGCCGCCTGCCGCTGACTCCTGGCGGCGGCTCATCCGCGTTTACTGACAACTCCATGTAAATATTCACAGTGCAGGTGGAAAAAGTATGTGAACCCCTAGAATAATGACATCTCCAAGAGCTGTTTGGAGTGAGGTTTTAGCCAGCTGGAGTCCAATCAATGAGATGAGATTGGAGGTGTTGGTTACAGCTAATCTGTCCTATGAAACACACACCAATTTTGGGTTTGTTTTTCCCACTTTCCTGAATATTAATCCCATTTATTTAGTGACCAACTGTGTCAAGTTTGAGAACCCTGCTAATAACAGAATGGCTGAAATCAATCTAACAAATCAGATTGGCTGTTTGTGACTCCACCTCTTTAATGAATTTGGACCCCAGTAACCCAAGGTCTGTATCAGGTTTGAGGCTTTTGCCATTTACAGTGTAAGAATAGTAGCAATGTAAATATTCCCCTTGAAAATCAATAGATGAATTTTGATTGGCTGTTGTAAGCTCCACCCACTGTTCTGAATATTAATCCCAGTCACCCAATGACCAGCTGTGTCAAGTTTGAGAACCCTGCCATTAACAGTGTAAGAATGGTTGCAGTTTATATTTTCCCATGTACAAAATGTAGTTGTTGGCACCACCCACTTTTTCTAACCTTGACATACAGTCACTCAATGACCAAGTTTATGAGCTTTGGGGTCCTTGAGATAAATAATTTGTATATTCTCATTGAAATTAAACAAATCAGATTGACTGTTTGTGGCTCTGCCCCCTTTTTGAATTTGAACCCAGTCACCCAGTGTCCAACCAGGTGTGAGGCATCTGCTATTAACAGTGTAAGAATGGCAGCACATTAATTATTCCCCTTGAAAATCAACAGGTGAATTTTGATTGGCTGTTGCAGGCTCCACCCATTTTCCTGAATATTAATTCCAGTCAGTCAGTGACCAACTGCAAAGTTTGAGAACCCTGCAGGATATATTTTCCCAGTGAAATTTGTTTTTGGCTCTGCCCACTTTTTGTAACCTTGACACACAGTCACTCAATGACCAAGTTTGTGAGCTTTCAGGCTCCTGGCATCAAAAAGTGTGAATGGAAGCAGTTTATCCACCAAGGAAATCTGATTGGCTGTTTGTGGCTCAGCCCCTTTAGTGAATTTCAACCCCAGTCACCCAATGACTAACTGTAGCAAGTTTTAAGCCTCTGCCATTAACAGTGTAAGAATGGCAACAGTCTAAAGATTACCTTGAAAATCAATAGCTGTTGTATATTCCACCCACTTTCCTGAATATTAATCTCAGCTCTTTACATTTTTCCCATTGACATGAATGTGTGAAATCTGATTCACTGTTTGTTGCTCTGCCCAGCTGTGCAGGGGGGACGCAAGACCCCCAGAACATATCATCCCAGGTAGTAAGTGATCTGTATACCAAGTTTCGTTGAAATCGGTCAAGACGTTTTCGAGTGATCACTGCACATACATACAGTACATATATACATACACACATACATACATACATACAATTTTAGATAGATAGATAGATAGATAGATAGATAGATAGATAGATAGATAGATAGATAGATAGATAGATAGATAGATAGATGTTCAATATTATGCAAAACTAAATTATGTTTTGTTTCTTTAAGTGGACATTTAATGACATTCTTTCTCTTTTAACACTGTACAAGTAATTTGTTGGAATTCATGATTAAACTTATGGATTTTTTCCACTTTCTATATATGCATTGTCTGCAGCCCAATAACAAAAGGGAGGATCCACCTAGAAGATACACTGTAGGGATCTTCTCTAGATCTGATAATAGTGATTACTCCTGGCTGATGACACTGCTGACATCAAAGAATTTCAGAGACCACATCCAGGATGTCAGACCATGTTTAATCTCTAACAATGGATACCAGAAATTTAAAGCTGAAGTGTCTCAGTGCACGTTCGGGATTCTGTATCACACCAAGAACAGAGGGAGGATCAATATCACTGATGTCACCGACTCCCTGTATGATCAAGAACTGGAGCATCTCAGCAAACAGCTCGGTAAAGGACATAGTTGTGTTTAAAAAAAATGTTCTCTGGGATGCACTTTGGAAAGTATTTTACTAACTGGATAAACTAAGACATTTTAGGGCAGTGGTAATACATATTTTCATAATTTGTAAATGAAAGCTCCCAAATCATCAGTTTTAATAAAAACTGCCTCGAGTGACTGACTGTGTAAAACTATGGTAGGAGTTAAAGTTAGAGAAACCGAGAGCCCAATATAGTGTAGTATGTTCAGCATAATTATAGTAAATAAATATAGTAAAGGTAATTAGTGAGAAGAGTATACTCACAAACGTGGGTTACCACAAAGGCAACCACTGTATAGGCAGGTGAGGAGATTAGACCTGTCCTCACTCAGGATTAAGAAGTCACTCTCTGTAGATCAGAAAAGGGGTAGATCATCCCTCCACCAGGGGTGGACATGGTACAGCAAACGGGGAACAGAGGCGCCAGCAGGGTAAAAGTGGATAAAACCTTTAAAATTTGCTTGGAGGAAGCAGTGGACTTACCTCCATAAAGCAGACATGAAAGACTGTCTGTATAATAGTAATCACATTTATTATATAGTACCCCAAAAGTGCAACGCGTTTCCCAGGCCACGCCCACTTCATCAGGCAATAAACGTGGGGACAAACAGAATTTCAGCAGTAGCAGGAGTAGTGCCTCAGTGTAATGGTAGGAGTTTTCTTACATGCTTCTACTGGGGCAAGGAGTGATGGTAGTCATATCAACCATTTCTCCTCCCCTGGGAGGATTATCTACGTCCCTGCAAAATCCCTCTACACCTCGCAGAGATGTAGATACTGTATTTTTCAGAATATAAGACACACTTTTCCTTCCCCAAACTTGGGAGGAAAAGTAGGTGCGTCTTATATTCCAAAGGCACAGAAAAATATTATGCAGACTGCTCAGGGAAGCTTTAATACTATACCTGCTCCTGCCACCGCATTTCTCTTCCTGTCTCCGGGGCCTGCTTCCTGCGTGGTCCTCTTCAGCTTCCTCCGCGATCCTCTCCTGGCAGCATCGATCCTCTTCCCCAGGCAATGTGACCCTCTTCTGCTGCTTGATGTGCAGGCAACACGGCCGCCTTCCGCTTCACAGATCTGCCGGCTGGGTCCTCCATTCCGTGCGCTCTGTGCACACTGCCCTGTGTCCAACATCTGCTGTGCCCTCTACCCTGCCTGTACACTTGCGGCACATGTGCGCCAGGGGTCATGCATTACCCCTAGTGCGCCGCTAGTGTACAGGCAGGGTAGCGCACACAGAAGTTGGAGGACCAAATCAGAATCAGAATCAGAATCCGATTTATTCGCCAAGTATGCCAGAGGCATACCCAGAATTGTTTTTGGAGCACATGGCACGGCATTTGTACATGCATACATAGACTTGCAAACATATGGCGTAGTGAGGGCTACATAAACATGAACATTGTGAGGGGCATACAGTCAAGCGGGGGTTACATGCAGAAGGAACAGGAACACAAATTGTCATGTGAGGTACGAGTTCAGTTGGAGTACCGGCCGGGTGGAAGAAGGTATTCCGGCGTCTGGAGGTTCTGGTGGGGACAGCCCTGTATCGGCGGCCCAGTGGAAGGAGCTTGAAGAACCGACTGCCTGGGTGGGAGGGGTTGGACGAGATCTTGATGGCCCTCGTCCTCATTCTGGCCGTGTGGAGGAGATCGAGGGGTGGCAGTGGCAGACCGATGATCTTTTCTGCAGTGCTGATTACCCGGTGGAGTTTGTACTTGTCGCTAGCAGATGCCCCTGCATACCAGACGATGAGGGATGAGCAAAGGATGGACTCCACAGTGGCAGTGTAGAAGCTCCTGAGCAGCTCGCGTGGGATGCCAAATTTTTTCAGTTGCCGCAAGAAGAACAACCTCTGCTGAGCCTTTTTCTGGGTAGTGGTGGTGTTCTCCCCCCATTTTAGGTCCTTGGTGATGGTTGTGCCGAGGAACCGAACGCAGGGGACCCTGGAGACTTCGGTATCCCTTATGAGGACAGGGTGGAGAGGGGGTGGGCGTCTCCTGAAGTCCACAACCAGTTCCACTGTCTTAGCTGCGTTGAGGACTAGGTTGTTATCTGTGCACCAGTTGCAGATCCTGTCTATCTCGCTGTGGTAGGCATCTTCATTGTTGCTACTGATGAGTCCAATGATTGTGGTGTCATCCGCAAACTTGATGACCTTGACAGAGTCATCAGTTGAGGTGCAGCTGTTGGTGTACAAGGAGAACAGGAGCGGGGACAGGACACATCCTTGCGGAGCGCCTATGTTAGTAGTTCTCACCTTGAAGTAGCAGTTGCCTAGCTTGACCCTCTGCGTTCTGTTGAGAAGGAAGTCCCCGATCCACCTGCAGAGGGGGGGGGGGTACTCCCAGCTGTGCAAGGTTGGTCAGCAGGATGTCAGGGCGGATGGTGTTGAAGGCGGAACTGAAGTCCAAGAACAGTAGTCTGGCGTAGGAGTTGGGCCTGTCGAGGTGCTCAGTGATGTACACCAGGCTGATGTTGGTGGCGTCCTCCACCGACCAGTTTGCCCTGTAGGCGAATTGGTGTGAGTCAAGGAGGGCGTTAGTAGAGTGCTTCAAGGAGGCAAGGACCAGCCGTTCAAAGATCTTCATGATGGTGGGGGTTAGGGCCACTGGTCTGTAGTTGTTGAGGTCAGATTTACCCGTCTTCTTGGGGACTGGGATAATCGTGGACCTCTTGAAGCAGGAGGGGACCCTACCCTCCATAAGAGATCTGTTGTATATGGAGGTGAGTACAGGGGCCAGCTGGTCTGCACATGTCCTTAGGCAGATCGACGTCACGCCATCCGGGCCTGGAGCTTTCCTGGGGTCGAGCTTGCGTAGGTGTCGTAGTACTTCCTCCTCACAGACTGCAGTCAGTGCGTCACCGCCATCTCCCGGGACAGGAAGGGGGGAGTGCGCCCCATTGTCCGTTGTCGTGTCGGGCTGCTTGGGTAGCTTTTCGAACCTGCAATAAAACTCGTTGAGTTCGTCGGCCAGTTTGGTGCTGGGGGCTGCTTGTTGGTGCGGGGGCTTGAGGTTCGTAGCTGCCCTCAGGCCTTTCCATACCTCCCGTGAGTTGTTGGACTGGAGGCTCAGGCTCAGCTTGTCCGAGAAGGCCCTCTTTGCATTTTTTAGTTCCCGATTTAAGTCATTTCTGGCAGCTCTAAACTCCTCCAGGGAACCGGACTTATGCGCCACCTCCTTCAGTTTTCTGAGCCGTCGCAGCTTGCTATTGAACCAAGGCTTGTTGTTGGGGTACACCTTGAAGGTCTTGGTTGGTATGCAGGAGTCCTCACAGAAACTGATGTAGGAGGTGACATTCTCTGCCCATTCCTCCAGGGAGGGAGCTGCCAGAGCTGCCCAGTCCGTGCAGTCAAAGCATGCCTGAAGCTCCAGCTTTGCCTCCTCTGTCCACTTTTTGTTTGTCCTGACAATGGGCTTGGTGGTGTTAAGGTGCCTTCTGTAGGTGGGGATCAGATGGATTAGGCTGTGATCGGAGTTCCCCAGAGCAGCGCCTGAGGCAGCCTTGTACGCGTTCTTGTGGATGGTGTAACAGTGGTCAAGGGTGCGATCATTCCTGGAGGGGCAAGTGACATGTTGCTTGTACCTTGGCAGTTCTTGATTCAGGTTTGCGTGTTTGAAGTCTCCAAGTATGATTAGGAGTGCCCCTGGGTGCAAGGTTTCCCACCGGGAGATGCAGTCGCTCAGTGTGCTCAGGGCCTGCTTTGCATTAGCATCGGGAGGAATGTAAACACCGACAAGAACAAAGGATGTGATCTCCCTGGGCGAGTATTGTGGCCTGCAGATGACGGCTAGGATCTCGACATCAGGGGAGCAGCTAATGCTGAGAATGGAGTTGTCAGTGCACCATGCAGAGTTTATGTAGAAACATATCCCTCCACCCCGCTTTTTCCCCGAGAGGGAGGAATCGCGGTCGGCACGGAGGAGGTTGTAGCCTGGCACCAGCAGGAGGTTGTCGGGGATGCCATCGTTCAGCCAGGTCTCAGTGAAGCAGAGAACTGGGGTGTTCCTGCCGATCGCGGGTTTGCTGTCGAGGAGTAGGAGCAGCTCGTCCACCTTGTTGGGGAGAGAGCAGACATTCGCTAGCAGGATGGCGGGGATGGGGGAGCGGTGCCCTTTCTTTTTGAGTCGTACCAGATGGGCTGCAGCCAGATGGGAAGCAGGCCCTGAGCATGCATTACCCAGAATGGAGGAACCGGCAGATCTGTGCAGTGGAAGGCAGATGGTGTTCCCTGCACATCAAGCAGGAGAAGATGATCGCGCTGCCTGGGGAAGAGGATTGCTGCTGCCAAGAGAGGATCGTGGAGGAAGCTGAAGAGAACCACACAGGAAGCAGGACCCGGAGACAGGGAGAGGATCGCGGTGGCAGGAGCAGGTATAGTATTAAAGAGAAAGCGTACTGTAGTGTAGTGTAGTTTAGTTAAGTGTAGTGCAGTGTATTGCTGTGTAGCTTAGTTGGTGGGGGCAGCAGGGATGTGTAGTGTAGATAGAGTAGCTTAGACAACATTTTTGGGGGTTAAAAGGTGTATAAGATGCCCCTGCAGTATAGACGCACCTAGGTTTAAGTTTTTCCCCCCAGATTTTTGCCTTCTAAACCTAGGTGCGTCATATAATGCGAACTGTCTTATATTCTGAAAAATACAGTACTTGTAATTTGCCACCACGCACTCCCACTTGCTCCTGTGTTCATTCTCGCCGATGTTCGTTAGAGGGGAAATGAATGGGGATGTAGTAGGTCCCTGTATCATTGATCACAGGCATCAACAAGATGCCTGTAATCATTGTAACTACCGAAGTAACACGTCCACACATTACTTCCTGTTTGCGTACTATTAGTCTTGTGACCAAATAGTAAAACTACACCTACATACATTTATTTCAATAAAAAGACCTACACATAATTTAAAATTAACGCCTTACACACCACTCTCCCATGGATACCCAAATTAAACTTTTTTTAAAAAAATTACAATTAAAAATGTAGATACATAGTTACCTTAGGGACTGGATTTTTTTTTAAATATGTATGTTAAGAGGGTATATTACTGTTATTTTTTTTTATTATTATGGGCTTATAAATAGTGATCAACGCAAAACTGAGAAAATGCACTTTATTTCCAAATAAAATATTGGCACCATACGTTGTACTAGGAAAACATATTAAACATTGCAATAATTGGGACAAATGGGTAAATAAAATGTGTGGGTTTTATCCACAGTAGAACGTTTTATTTTACCATTATAATGGTCAAAAACTGAGAAATAATGATTTTTTCCCATTTTTTTTCTTATTTCCTTTAAAATGCAGCTAAAATCTCCCACTGCTTACACAAGTCGCTATTTAACCACTTGCCGACCGCCCACTACCTATGGGCGGTGGCAAAGTGGACCCCGCAACGACCGCAATACGCCGATCGGCGGCGGCTCCTGCGGGACTAGCTGGCCAGGGATCACGCACTGGGATGCGCGCACATCCACCGGCAATAGGCTCCGCCCACCCACAACGTCAACCCGCCGGCCAATTAGCTACGCCGGCGGGTTGTTAACCCCCCATCTGCCGCGATCTAAGCGTATAATACGCTTTATAATGCATACAAAACGCATTATACAGGCTGCCTCCTGCCCTGGTGGCCCCAGTGATTGAGGGGCCACCAGGGAAGGCTGCAGCCCATCTAGTAAGCACAACAACACACTGATCCTGCCCCCCCCCTGCCCCCAGATCGCCCACAACACCCCTCAGACCCCCCCTGATCACCCCCTTAGACCCCTGTTTGCACCCAATCACCCTCCTAATCACCCATCAATCACTCCCTGTCACTATCTGTCAATGCTATTTCTTAGATTAGGTCCTAAACTGCCCCCTGGGGGCTCCTGATCACCCCCCCCCCCCCCACATCCTCAGATCCTCCCCAGACCCCCCCCAACTACCCCCCCCTGTGTACTGTATACATGTATCCTCCCATGTAATCACCCACTGATCACCTATCAATTACCCCTGTCAACACCTGTCACTGCCACCCATCAGATCAGACCCTAACCTCCCAAGTGCATTGTTTACATCTGTTCTCCCCTCTAATCACCCACTGATCACCCATCAATCACCCCCTGTCACTGCTACCCATCAGATCAGACCCTAATCTGCCCCTTGCGGGAACCCAATTACCCGCCCACACCCTCAGATTGCCCTCAGCCCCCCTCTGATCACCTTACCAGTGCATTATTTACATCTGTTCTCCCCTCTAATCACCCACTGATCATCTATCAATCACCCCGTCACTGCTACCCATCATACCCATCAGATCAGACCCTCATCTGCCCCTTGTGGACACCCAATCATCCGCCCACACCCTCAGATCGCCCTCAGAAAACATCCCCCCCCCCCCGATCACCTCACCAGTGCATTGCTTGCATCTATTCTCCCCTCTAATCACACCCTGATCACCTATCAATCACCCCATCACCCCCGTCACCACCTGTCACTGCTACCCATCAGATCAGAGCCTAAGCTGCCCCCTGCAGGCACCCAAACACCCGCCCACACCCTCAGACCCCGCCTGAACACCTCCACAGTACATTATTTACATCTGTTCTCCCCTCTAATCACCCACTGATCACCCATCAATCACCCATCAATCACCCCTGTCACTGCTACCCATCACACCCATAAGATCAGACCCTCATCTGCCCCTTGCGGGCACCCAATCACCCGCCCACACCCTCAGATCCCCCTCAGCCCCCCCCCCCCCCCCCCCAATCACCTCCCCAGTGCATTGCTTGCATCTATTCCCCCCTCTAATCGCACCTTGAGGCGCCCCTCAATCACTTCCTGTCATCACCTGTCACCCCCCAGCACACCTACCCATCAGATCAGGCCCTAATTAGCCCCGTGTGGGCTCCTGATCACTCGACCAAACCCTCAGATCCCCCTCAGACCCCCTTCCGATCACCTCCCCAGTGCATTGATTGCATCTATTCTCCCCTCTAATCACCCCCTGAGACCCATCAATCACCTCCTGTCACCCCCTAGTACTTCTATCCATCCGATCAGGTCCTAATCTGCCCCCTGTGGGCTTCTGATCACCCGGCCAAACCCTCACCCGCCCCACCGCAGTGACAAAATTTTTTTTTCCTGATCACTGCTGGTCTTTACGACTTAATTGTGGCTGAGACCAACCATAATGGCCCATACTCACGGGCTACGAAAGTGGCCTGTCGCCAGCACACGTGAGCGTGTGGGCGACAGGCCAGCGACAGCTCCTCGCCAGGTCCCTCCGCGTGCACACGCGGAAGAGGGACCAGCGGCGAGACGGAAGCTGTCGCCAACGTTCCTCCTCCCCCCGCCGGAAGCTCCATGGAGCTAAATGGACGTTGCTGTCGCTAGTCCGCGTACTCACGCGGACTAGCGACAGTTGCGGTGGAGTTGCGGCGGCGACTGTTGCCAGGCGATTGAAACTTTCAATCGCCTGGCGACATGAGCGACGGGCGACAGTTCGGGGTGCGCGCACGTGCGACGGCCCATACTCACGGGCGACATTTGTAGCCCGTCAGTATGGGCCATTATGCCACACAATACGCAACCGCAAATCCAAGAAGCTACCATGCCCAGCCTTTTCAGTGGAAACCACTCCAAGTTTCCGAACGTAACATTTTTGGGGGCCTTCTCCTTAAAGGACTTACGAGGCCAAATTAGGGAAAAAAAGTTAATTACCTGCTTAACCTTTTACGGGACGGAGGACGTCGTCCGCGCCCTCCGTGCCGATCCGCTGGGTCCCCCCACTCGTCAGGTCCCCGGGGATGGCTCCCGACCCCACGGCCGGGTCAGGCTCCCCTGCCTCTCCTAAAATGGCCGCTCGCTCTGGCCGCGGCTGCGCAGTCCGCATAGCCTGCGGGATTCGCTCTTGCAAAGGAATCTTCCGCGTCATCTTCTCCGCCTGGCGTCTCTGGCACGGCAGTGGTGAATCAGGAAGCGTGCATGCGTAGTATGCTCAGATGCACGCATGAGAGCCAGAACAGCTCTTACAAACTAAGGAAATGTGTCTGAGGGTAGACCGTCCTCATATGGGCTGGGCTGATTCCCTCTTCAAAGGTATATTAGGCCAGGCGAGTCATTCACTCACTGGCCTTGATACTAATCAGTACGCTGGTTCCTGGCCTAGCTAGCTAGCTACCTGAGATACATTAATATATTGTGTAAACGCACAATATATATGTACTCTAGTCAGTCAGTATTGTTCTTGTAGTTATATACTTTGTAATATTCTAGTAATATTCTAGTAATATTATTGAAGTAACATCTATTGTATATTTTCCTGTGTACCAACCTTTTGCCTGCCTCTTGACCTTGCTCTAGTCTGACCCTTCTGTACCGCTGCCATCTGATACACGTGTTCGACTCGGCCTAACCCTGACTACGTTTTTGCCTCACCCTTACAATACGACTGACATCTTCCATATGTGTACAACTTTGCTTATTTATTGACTACGATTTTGCTTACTACTCTGCACCTCGATATCTCTGACTCTGTGTTTGACTACGGACCGGTCCAGACCACTCTTACGTATTATTTGTGTGTTATATTGTACATTATGCATCATGCATCAGCGTGACAAGGTCATGCAAGGTCTCCTCCTCCCCCAGTCACATACAACACCATGGGTACCCGAAGGGTGACCGCAAGCCCCCTGGGATGCCTGCTGCGATTGATCTACCTCCTTCTCAAAGCGACCTTCCTCCTCTGACTCCTCTTTCTCCTCCATCTGTGTTGCCACAGTTACAGCAGGTGTCAGTGACAAGCCTGGTTGTGGTGGTGGTGATGGATGGTTCCCATAGCTCTTCCTCTTCCTGGTCACGCTCCTCTACAGCCTGATCCAGCACTCTTCAGAGGGCACGCTCCAGGAATAATGCGTATGAGATCAGGTCACTGATGGTGTCTTTACTGGTTTCAGGGATGCTCGGGTAGTACTTTTTACTACCCGCCCAGATCCGGATCCGGGTACCTAGATATCCGGATCCGATTTGGATATCCAAATTTGACATTTTTATACCCGAACAGAATTCGGGTACCCGACGCTAGTATCTGTAGTATCCGGCCGGATTCGGATACCCCAATTGAAAATTAGAAATGGTGTTTTCAAGGCTCCTTATCCTCTTTTAGAAGCTTAAAAAAATCTCCTCCTCCTCCTCCTCCAAGCAGAAATCTGGGTCAGACGGTAGGAGAGAGGTCACACCTACAACAGGAGTGCAATAAAAATGTATTTCCAATAAAAACTTCAATAAAAAGATTCTAATACAGTACTGTATTTCAGCCAGGTCACAAAAATCTTCAAAGTCTGTGACTAGAGGCAACTTTTGGTGAACCCTTTCCCTTTTGAGAGAAGTCTGTTTTGTTGTGTTCTCATTGTAGTGGCTAAAACACTGGTTAAAAAGTGACTGGCCTTCAAAAAATCATTAACCAGCTTTAGCATGTAGTGTGGTTGATGGTCTAGGGGGTAAGATGGATACCTACTACACATTGAGACCTGGGTTCAAATCCCAGCTATGGTATGGAAGCTGGCTTTTAAAAAAGTACAAATCCTTAATCATGCTACTTTTTCTATTGAATTGATCATAATGGTACATGCTAGGCCAGCCAGCTTTAGCATGTAGTGTGGTTGATGGTCTAGTGGGTAAGACAGATACCTACTACACACTGAGACCTGGGTTCAAAGCCCAGCTATGGTATGTAAGCTGTTTTGAAAAACTGCAATTCCCTACAGGATGATATAGGAGGAAGGAGAAGGAGAGAGATAGATATCCTTTTTGCTATTGAACCTGTAGTTCGGGTAATTCGGGTGGTCCGGATATCCGCGGGTATCCGGGTCGGTGGTGAAACTATCTGCAGA
Source organism: Hyperolius riggenbachi (assembly GCF_040937935.1). NCBI lineage: Eukaryota > Metazoa > Chordata > Amphibia > Anura > Hyperoliidae > Hyperolius > Hyperolius riggenbachi. The sequence continues at coordinate 55,024,643 of NC_090652.1, read as the reverse complement.
TAGCTATCCGGATATCTGCACAACTATCTGGAATCCGGATCTGACCGGGATAGCAAAAAAAGGTTGGATACCCGGGTTAATCCGGGTACCCGGGATCCGAATGAGCATCCCTATCTGGTTTGTCACCTCCTCAAACGGATGCATAAGCCTGCAGGCATTGTACATGAACCTCCAGTAACGCGGCAAAAAAAATCCCCAGATCCCCACAGCCTGTCCTGCCACCGTTCTCATACAGATACTCATTGATGGCTTTTCCTTGGTTTGAGCAGGCGTTCAAACATCAACAGTGTTGAATTCCAGCGAGTCGGGCTGTCACAAATCAAGCACCTCACTGCCAGGTTATTTTCCCGCTGAATCTCTGAAAAGCGCGCCATGACCATGTAGGAACACCTGAAATGGCCAAATACATTCCTGGACTGCTGGAGGACGTCCTGTAAGCCTGGGTACTTACACACAAATTGTTGTATAAAGAGATTCAACACGCGCCATGCAGGGCACATGTGTTAACTTGTCCAATCTCAATGCAGCCAACTGATTGCTTCTGTTGTCACACACAACTTTGCCAATCTCCAGTTAATGCAGGGTAAGCCAAAGATCCTCCTGTTTGTTCAGAGTGGCCTGGAGTGCTGGTCCAGTGTGACTCTCAGGCTTGCAGGCAAGTCATGGCTAGAACGGTGTGACACTGTCGTACCTGGGAGGTGGAATAGGCCGTGGGGACCTGGGGGGTGCAGTAGTAGTTGTAGAGAAAGCCACAGCCACAGAAGAGGACTCAGCCGAGTAGGATAGCGAAGAGGATAAGGGAGGAGTAGGAGGAGAAAAGGAAGTGGCAGCAGGCCGGCCTGCAAGTCATGGTGGTGTCACCAACTCCGCCACACAGCCACGTACTCCAGGCAGCCGTCAACAGGTGGTTGACCCAGTGCGCAGTGTACATGATATACATGCCCTGACCGTGTTTTGTAGACCAGGTATCAGTGGTCATATGGACCCTTTCCCCAACACTGTGCACCAGAGATGCCACGACTTGTCTTTCCACTTGATGGTACAGGTTGGGGATTGCCTTTTTGGAAAATAAGTTTTTGCCTGGTACCTTCCACTGAGTTTTCCCAATTACAACAAATTTCTTGAAGGCCTCAGACTCCACCAGCTTGTACGGTAAAAGCTGGCAGGCTAGTAGTTCCGATAAGCCAGCTGTCAGACGCGGGGCAAGGGGGTGACTGCTATGGGCCGATGAGCAGGAACTGCTCAAGGTAAGAGGCGGTAGAGTGCAAGGTGCTTGCGAGAAGGCAAGGACAGCAGAGGTTGACGTGGCTGAAGATACTGCTGGACCAGGAGGAGGAGGGTGGCTTTGCATTTGTGTGCTGCTTTTATTCACGTGTGCATCCCATTGTTTGTGTTTTGCGATCAGGTGCCTTCGCAAAACCGTTGTCCATAGGCGGGTGTTGTACTTCCCATGACTCAGTTTCTTTTGGCAGAGGCTGCAGATGGCATTGCTGGTATCAGAGGCACACAAACAAAAATAATGCCACACTGGGGAGTTTTGGAATGTCGGCATTCTGGTGGTGGCAACAGCAGGCATTGAAGGCCATGTTGGCTGGCTGACCCCAGGTTCCGATACATGCTATATGACTGTGCCACTAGCTCCTTGCGATGAGAGCTCCCCCTGTTAGCTTCAAGAACTCATCTCCTCCTCCTCCTCTCTGTCTCCCCATCTGAACTGTCCCCCTGTTTTTCATGTCCTCTTGCGGGCACCCACCTGACATCCATAGACACATAGGGCTTGATTCACTAAAGCATGATAACTCAGTTATCACATGTAAAGGCTTTGCACGGCAAATGAACGCACAAAGCATTATGCATGCAAACAGTTTCCACTGTTCGCGTGTTGTTTAATCACGCAAATGGCGTTACCCTTCACGCGCTAAGTGCGGAATGCCATTGAAAGCTATGGCACTTCACGCAATCAAAAGATAGAGTTTGGCAATTAAATCAGCAATAGTGCTTACATTAACATGTGAGTTAATATAATACGGCGTGTGCAAAGTTTAATGTGCATCGTGTAATGTACTGTATACAGTAATAATCCATTATCTACATACGGTTCGCGTGATCTGCAGTGACTTCACCTGATAATGATACTTTGCGCGCAAAGTCCTACCTTAACGTGCACAAACCTTTACGCGCATGATATCACGTGCAAAGCGGCTTATCACTGTCGTGCTAAGTGTTAGCACGCTTTAGTGAATCAAGCCCTAGTCATCATCATCATCAACTGCTTCACTTGTCTCAGACAGCTCCAAATAGGCACCAACAATGGTTAGCACATCATCATCATCCTCCTCACACCTTTTGTCCACGTGTGTACTGATGCCTGACTGAGACATCCTCCTTATCTCTCATTTTCTGCCAATAAAGGTTGTGCATCACTTAATGCATTATGTGTGAATAATTCCTCTGACATATCAAGCAAAGCAGATGTGGTGCTAGTGGTGGTGGTAAGTTGTTGTGGGGTGCCTGTAGCAGAGCAGGAGGAGGACGGTGCATCAAGGAGGTTCCGTATGGAAGCTGTAGAAGATGGGTTGTGTTGTGTAAGACAGTCAACTACATTCTCTGAATTTTAGCGGTTGAGGTTACGTGCCCTCTGAACACTGCGCATTCTTCCAGGTCCGCAGAAAATCATAGCAGCCCAACATTGAGGACACCTGCGCTGTGGCCTGCATCTGCTTGTCATTTTTTTTTATTGGGGTACTGCGCTTGCAACAAGTGGAACATAATGCATTGGGGGTGCTTCTATGCCTGCAACTGAATGTGGGAACAACAATGCTCCGGTTATAAGTGGGCTGTGTAGTGTCACACACCAAGATACACAACAGTTCAAATACAATACAATTATAATAACAGATGCCTTGAGCACTAGTGGAAAAAATGTGCTTGTGCTTTTTGTGTGGCATACAATTCAGTATCCCTATACGTGGGCACAGGTGTGGCTCAGTGCCACTGGGCTTTATCTGTGCACTATCAGGCAGTAGAGATGGCCTGAACCTCCGATTTTCGGTTCGCGAACTTCCACAAAAGTCCGGTTCGCGCGAACTTTCGCAAACCGCAATAAACTTCAATGGGGAGGCGAACTTGGAAAACTAGAAACAATTATGCTGGCCACAAAAGTGATGGAAAAGATGTTTTAAGGGGTCTAACACCTGGAGGGGGGCATGGCGGAGTGGGATACATGCCAAAAGTCCCAGGGAAAAATCTGAATTTGACGCAAAGCAGCGTTTTATGGGCAGAAATCACATTGAATGCTAAATAGCAGGCCTAAAGTGCTTTAAAATATCTCGCATGTGTATACATCAATCAGGGAGTGTAATTAGTGTACTGCTTCACACTGACACACCAAACTCACTGTGTAACGCACCGCAACCAGCTGTTTGTGTAGTGACGGCCGTGCTGGACTACTGCGCACCATAACGAGAGTGCAGGTGATGGCGGCTTTCCAGCCCATCTGGTCCCGCCGGGCTGTGGTAGCTGATTGACAGAGCAGTGACTGTCCAGCTGATCAAATTTGGTCTGACCACAATGAGGCAACAACCTTATTATCTTTGGTGTGCCAACCCCCGAGACACTCATATAGCCGGCGGTCATTGCTTCATTGTGATACGCAAGCCCCTTCACCGCAGCAAGGTGATGATCATGAAGGGGAATTTGGCACATGTACATGCCTTTTGTTTTGTTGTTGCAGCTGCAGTGCAGCCAGAAAAATTAGGCAGGCATGTACACGCACCAGAAACATTAGTATAGCAAATTCAGGAATCCACTTGGAGTCCTGGACCCTGTTGGTGGTGGCAGAGAAGGCAGTGAAGTGGCCTGCGGGCAGAGATGCTGTGTGTGGGGACTGACTTAGTCTTTGGGCGGGCAGTAGCCCTCCGGGATCCATGCCTCATTAATTTTGATAAAGGTGAGGTACTGAACACTTTTGTGACTTAGGCGACTTCTCTTCTCAGTTACAATGCCTCCAGCTGCACTGAAGGTCCTTTCTGACAGGACGCTTGAGGCAGGGCAAGACAGAAGTTGGATGGCAAATTGGGAGAGCTCTGGCCACAGGTGAAGTCTGTGCACCCAGTAGTCCAAGGGTTCATCATTGCTGCTCACAGTGTCTACATCCACACTCAAGGCCAGGTAGTCGGCTACCTGCCATTCCAGGCATTGGTGAAGGGTGGATCCAGAATGGCTAAGGCGAAGGGTTGTACTAAAGAATGTCCGCATGTCCGACATCACCATGAGATCGCTGGAGCGTCCTGTCCTTGCCTGCGTGGACATGGGAGGAGGATTACTGGCAGTGGTACCTTTGCGTAATGGTGTGAGATCACCCTTAAACACATTGTAAAGCATAGTTGCCAGCTTGTTCTGCGTGTGCTGCATCCTTTCTGCCTTCTGGTGAGTTGGCAACATGTCCGCCACTTTGTGCCTATACCGAGGGTCTAATATCGTGGCTACCCAGTACAGCTCATTCCCCTTGATTTTTTTTTATACGGGGGTCCCTCCGTCTTTCATGGACAGCATGAAAGACGCCATCTGCACAAAGTTGGATCCAGACAGACTATCCATCTCCTCTTGCTCTTCCTCAGTGACATCATGTAAGTCCTCTTCCTCCCCCAGCCACGAACAATACCACAGGATTTAATAGCATAAGCCCCCTGTGATGCCTTCTGCGGTTGTTCTTCTGCCGCCGCCTCTTCCTCCTCCAAAGAAACACCTTCCTCATCATCCGAGTCTGACTCCTCTTCTTCCCCACACGACTCGTATTCCTCCTCCTCCCCACTCTGTACTGCCGCAGGTGTTGAGGAAACATCTGGTTCTGATGTGAATTGATCCCACAACGCTTCCTGCCATAACTGTTCCTCTTCACGCTCCTCCACAGCTTGATCCACCACTCCACGCAAGGCATGCTCCAGGAAGTAAGCATAGGGGATCAAGTCACTGATGGTGCCTTGACTGCAACCCATCAGGTTGGTCACCTCCTCAAACGGCTGCATGAGCCTGCATGAATTTCACATCAGTGTCCAGTTCTGTGGCCAGAACATCCCCATCTCCCCAGATTGTGTCCTCCTACTGTAATTGTACAGGTACTGGGTGATGGCTTTCTCCTGTTCTAGCAGGCGAGAGAACATGAGCAGGGTCGAATTCCAGCGAGTCGGGCTATCGCATATCAAGCATCTCACCAGCAAGTTGTTTCTCCGCTGAATGTCCGCAAAGCGTGCCATGGCCGTGTAAGACCGCCTGAAATGCCCACACAACTTCCTGGCCTGCTTCAGGATGTCTGCTAAGCCTGGGTACTGTGACACAAATCTTTGAACGACTAGATTCAGCACATGTGCCATGAAGGGTACATGTTTCAGCTTTCCCAAATTCAAAGCGGAAAGGAGATTGCTGCCATTGTCTCACACCACGTTGCCGATCTCCAGCTGGTGCGGGGTCAGCCACTGATCCACCTGTTTGTTAAGAGCAGCCAGGAGAGCTGGTCCAGTGTGACTCTCTGCTTTGAGGAAAGACATGTCTAAGATGGCGTGACACCGTCGTACCTGGCATTCAGCATAGGCTCTGTGGAGATGGGGCTATGTAGGTGGAGAGGAGATCGCAGCACCCGTAGAGTTGAACTTCCACTCAGCCAAGAAGGAGGAGGACAGCAAAGAGGATGTATCAGAAGGAGAGGAGGTGGCAGGAGGCCTGCCTGCAAGCCGTGGAGGTGTCACAAGTTGGTCCGCTGCACAGCCACGTACTCCCTGCTTGCCATCTTTCACCAGGTTGACCCAATGGGCTGTGCAAGTAATGTAGTGGCCCTGACCATGCTTGGCAGACCAGGCATCCGTGGTCAGGTGGACCCTTGACCCAACGCTGTGTGCCAGAGATGACACCACTTGCCTCTCTACTTCACGGTACAGTTTGGGTATCGCCTTTTTAGAGAAATAATTGTGGCCTGGTATCTTACACTGTGGTATCCCAATGGCCACAAATTTACGGAAAGCCTCAGAGTCCACCAGCTTGTATGGTAACAGCTGGCAAGCTAACAGTTCCGCCACGCCAGCTGTCAGATGCCGGGCAAGGGGGTGACTGGCAGAAATTGGTTTCTTCCGCTCAAACATTTCCTTCACGGACACCTGGCTGCTGTGGGCAGAGGAGCAGGAACCGCTCAAGGGCAGAGGCGGAGTGGAGGAGGGTGGCTGTGAAGGTGCAAGGGAGAAAGCGGCTAAAGATGCTGCACCTGAAGGACGAAGAGGAGAAGGAGGGTGGCTTTTTATTTTGTGTGCTGCTTTTGCTCAGGTGCTCTTCCCATTGCAGTTTGTGCCTTTTTTCCATGTGCCTTCGTAAGGCACTTGTCCTTATGTAAGTGTTGGCCTTTCCACGGCTCAATTTTTGGAGACAGAGAGAACAGATGGCTTTACTCCGATCTGAGGGAGACACTTCAAAAAATGTCCACACCGCTGAGCCACCCTGGGGTGTGGGCACTATGGCGGCCTCAGCAGCTGACGCTGAAGGGCATATTGGCTGGCTGCGCATAGGTGGCGATACATGGCGCCGGACATTGCCACCAGCTGTTTCTGACAAAGAGCTCCCCCTGCTTCTTTCAGCAACTTGTCTCCTCCTACCCCTCTTTGACTCCCCCTCTGAACTGTCCCCTTGGTCATCTTGTCTCTTAGGAACCCATGTGGGATCCGTAGCATCATAATCATCATAATCATCCTGCCCAGCTTCGCTTGCCTCAGACAACTCCAAAACTGCACCAACAGCAGGTACTTCAGCATCCTCCTCCTCACACGTTACGTCCATAGTGTCGCCACCTAACTCAGAAATATGAGGTGGTGTAACTTGCTTAGTGCCTTCATCTTGTTGTAGCAGTAGTGGCTGTGAATCTGTGATTTCACCACCAAATAACTCCAGAGAATTGTCAAATGCAACGGATGTGGTGCTAGCGCTGGTGCTGCGGAAGATGAGGTGTTCTGTGTAAATAGTCAACCACGTCCTGACAATCTTGGGAGGTGATGGGATGTGCCTTCTTCTGAGCACTGTACTTTGGGCCAGGGCCGCACAAAATCATATCAACACGACCTCGCACAGACTTGCCGGTGCTGGGTGGCCTTCCTCTGGGTCTGCCTCTACCTCTTCCGCTACCTGTTTTGTCCATTTTGTCCATATCAGGGGGGATAAAATGAAAAGTATGCACTGATTTGACTAATACAAAGTGCAGTCACACAGGTGGAGCAGTTAACAGGTATGCACGGAGTGTTATATCACACTGCGTGCACTCACGTAGGTAGGTGGGTTCACTGAACACAGCAGCTAGGTATATGCAGTGATGAGGTGGGTTCACTCAACTCAACAGCTAAGTATATGCAGTGATGAGGTGGGTTGACTCAACACAATAGGTAGATATATGCTGTGATGAGGTGGATTCACTTAACACAAAAGGTAGGTAAGTATATGCAGTGATGAGGTGGGTTCACTGAACAAAACAGTTAGGTATATACAGTGATGAGGTGGGTTCACTGAACACAACAGTTAGGTATATACAGTGATGAGGTGGGTTCACTGAACACAACAGTTAGGTATATACAGTGATGAGGTGGGTTCACTGAACACAACAGCTAGGTAGGTATATGCAATAATGGGTATTTCAATGTGCAGCTGCCTATCACACACACAGGTACAGTAGTCACTGAATGTGCTGGACCTGGGCTGGCAGTGGCACACACACAGTATGAATTACAAAAGCAGTCTTTGCAACACAAGTGCAGTAATAATGGGTATTACACAATGTGCAGCTGACTGACACAGGTAGTCACTGTCTGAATGTGCTGGGCCTGGGCTGGCACAAACAGAGTATGAATTACAAAAGCTGTCTATGCAACACAAGTGTCAGTGGGATGCACAGAAAAAAAAATAGATCACAATAGCAAGTTTAGCTCTCAAAAGAGCTGTTGTTGGGTGCTATTTTAGCAATAAGAATCAGCCAGGAGCAAACTAACAAGCCTACAAGAGCCTAACTAATATTTCCCTATGAGAGTCTGCCGGCAGCCTGCCCTTCTCTCACTATTGCAGGCACACGAGTGAGTATAATTGGACAGTGGAGCCTGTCTTATATACTGGGGGGGATTGGCTCCAAGACTGAGTGTAGCCTGATTGGCTACAATGTGCCTGCTGACTGTGATGTAGAGGGTCAAAGTTGACCCTAATGAAGCACTATGGGGGCGAATCGATCTTCCGGGAAAGTTTGCCTTCACAGGCAAAGGCAAATCACCCAAAGTTCGCCTGGAACCGTTCGCCGGCGAACTGTTCGGGCCATCTCTATCAGGCAGACACTGAGGCTATGCTGCAACAGTTCAAACACAATTTACTTGTAACAATGGTGTCAGCAGGATCACAGATTTCTGATTATGTGGTGATCTGCAGTATCACCAATAATACAGACACTATGGGCTTGATTCACAAAAGAGTACTATCTGTTAGCACGAGCATTTTCGTGCGAATTTTCGCATTACGCGCGATTGCGAATTTTCGCAAGAAACGATAATGTTTTAGCGCGCAAACGTGAATTTTCGCGCGAAAACGATATCGATTTCGTGGGAAAATTCGCGTTTGCGCGTGAACATTTTATCGTTTCACGCGAAAATTCGCAATCTCGCACGCAATGCGAAAATTCGCACACAAATGCCCATGCTAACAGTTAGCACTCTTTTGTGAATCAAGCCCTATATCTGATTATATGGTGATCTGCAGAATCACCAACAATACAGATATAGTAAGCAAATGACGTATAAGACGTGACGAGGGTCACTAGCTTTATTGCACAAAGTGTGGTGATTGGTGCAAACAGTAAGTTTCTGATAGATTCTCAGCGGTAACCTCACCAGTGGCGATGGAGGTTACAGATAGAACCACAGTGGTAACCTCACCAGTGGCGAGGGCCCACTGGTGAGAGAGAATAATCAGACAGATCAGGTAGGCAACAGACGGGCAGACAAGGTACAGATTTGGCAAGCAGAATCAAAGTGAAGTTCAAGCAAAAGTCGGCAACAAGATCAGATGGGCAGAGGTACAGAATCACAAGGCAGAAAGAATAGTCAGAGCAGGCAAAGAGTCATACACAGATAAATAATACAATAATGAAGTTATTATTACAGCTATCAAAGGTCTGAGCGCTAACACGAAGTATTCGCAACAACAGACAAGTTACAAATGAAGAAACGGAGCTTAAGTACACTGAGGTGCTCTCAGGGTCCCGCCCCAGCTCTTCAGCCAATCCGAGAGGAGATGTGCACAGACTGACGTCAGCTGACCAGCCGGTCAGCTGACTCTTCTCCTAAGAGCATAAAGCTCTTGCCGCTGGGCGCGCGCGTGCGCCCTTCGACCCCTATGTACTGCTGAGAGACCTGCCCTCGGCATGCGAGACGCCTGAGGTGCAAGTCCGGAGCTCTGAGCGGCAGAGACGGCGGTCGCGCTGCTCTCTGGCATGGCGGCACCGCCGCCAATCGTTACATTACTGATAATAACAGAGGCCCTGGAGCAGTAATGGAAACAAATGTGCTTGTGGTTTTATGTGGCACACAATTCAATATCAATGTAAGTGGGCACAGGTGTGGCTCAGTGGCAGTGTGCTGTCTGTGCAGAAAGACACTGACAATATGCTGCAACAGTTCAAACACAATTAAGTAATAATAACAGAGGCCCTAGCACACTATTGTGCTTGTAGTGGGCACTGGGCACAATGGTGGGTACCTGTGTGGGCTGTGGAGTATTGCACACACAAAAAACAAAAAAAAACCAGCAACAGCAGAATGATGAAGTAGCCCTCAGATAGACTGTTTGGTGACGTGCTTAACCACTTTGGGACCAGCACACTCTGCCCCCTTAAGTACCAGAGGGTGCTGGTCCCGTAAACCCGCAGCTTCCCGACGAATCGCCGCTAAAATCCGCCGCTCCCGACGAACACGCCGCTCTGTCCCTGCCGCAGGCTGCTCTCTCTGCCATTGGTATGACGGCAGAGCACCGCTTTCATTGGCTCCTGACCCTGTCACTCCATGTAAGCCAATGTGAATGGCTTACATGAATGGCAGGGCCAGGAGCCAATGAAAATGGCTCCTGCCCGGCACACAGTGCTCTGCCGTCATAGAGGCGGCAGGGCAGCACATTTCCGCGCAGACCGAGCGGGGACAGCAGCGGAGACAGGCGGGGGCGCGCGGTCAATGGGACGTAGAGTTTACGTCCGGTCAGAACCGCAGCGCCCCCTGCCCGCCATAGATTTATACTGCGGCGGTCCGCAGTAGGTTAAAAAACAATCAGCCAGCGAGGATCAAAATAAACAAGACTAGCCAATGCTTTCCCTATCTTCAGCAAGCTCTGTCCCTTCCTCTCACTATTCCAGCCTGCCATGGGCCTGCTGACTGTGATGTAAGGGGTCAAAGTTTAGCCCAATGATGATGTATGGGGGCGGGTCAAATAGTGCCAAGTGCTAGCCTCTCGCAGTGAGCACGAATACCTGATCTTTGCTGAATAGTGCTCACTGGTGAACTATCCGGGCCATCTCTAATGGACATCACCTTGCACATTCAGTTGTAACTGACAGCAGCTGATATATAACTGACAGAAAATGGTATATTTCAGTTCTGACAAAATATTGTCAGAACTGGAAGGGATCACTGTAAGAAGAAAATGGTGAGCTTCTGAGAGGAACTGACTGTGAGGTAACTATGTAATATTCATTTGCAGCTACATCATGTGTTTAATTTTAAATAATGTTACTCAGTTCAGGTTCCGTTTAAGTATATTTCCACAGCTTCTTGATTTTGGACAACCCTGCTTGTTATGTTTGGTAAGGATTATGTACAGTATTAATCCTTACCAAACATCAACAACCAACAACAACAATCAAGCTATAGATCATTCAGTGTGATAAGTATTGATAGTGGCAGATGAATGGATGCAGCACTGACAGATGAAAATTGCTCTGGTTTTTAAGGGGAAAAAACTTTGGAGGTGAAGTGGTTAAAGGACAACTATTGTAAAAATTGTAACATATGAAATAAATACATACATACTGTATAAAACAGTGTACTTACCTGCCAAAACAGTTAAAAAACCTGGCCAGCATATTTGTACAGATCATTTCCATGGAGTACATTGTACATTTGTAAAGAATAAAGATAATACTGATATTTTCCAATGAGGAGATTGACTAGTCCAAAATCTGTCAGCTCTGTCAGCTTTTAAAAATCTACTGGAAGTAAAAAAAAAAATATTGGAAAAAAAAGTAATGTATAGTGCATTTTACTCTGAGAAAAGTGTACATTTTTGTATGTATGAAATTTAAGATTTATTTTTTTGGGGGGGGTTAGTTGTCTAATAATTGTGATTTAATGTTAGTTAGTCCTTCTTACATAGATATGAATAGTATTATTATGTCAGTCTGAGGAAACGCGGAAGAGCCGCCGCGTGTGCCAAGAGCTAGGCGGCTGACTCCGCGTCTTACGCGGCGGTTGCACGCGTCTGGTTGTGTGGTGGAACGCGGAAAAGCCGCCGCATGTCCTGACAGCAAAGCAGCTGATTGCATGCGGTGGCGTGTGCTTGGTGTGGCTGGGTCTGTTAGTGCACCTGGACAGATGGAGAGCTATGCACGCGCGGGCCTGAATGCAGGACCTTTATACCAGCAGGGGAAGTGTCAGCTGATCAGGAAGGTCAGCTGACTCCTGTAGGACTCATGATTGGCTGAATGGTTTGGGCGGGGCAGCAGAGTCCAGCAACTATATATTCTGCTGCTTAGTCAGTTGCTGGTTGCCTGTCGTTGCAATCGCTGCGTGGTGGCACGCAGACCCTTAGTCAGATCCGAAAGTGTGCCGGGACCAGCTGGAGCTGTAATCCTACACTTGACTAGATTCTGTTGATGGTCTAGAGTACTGGTTTGATTGTGATTGTTTGTTGTGACTTTCTGCCTGTCTGACTACACTGCCTCTGTCTTCTGATCCTGACTTTGTTTGTCTGTGAGTTGCCGACTTGACCTTCCCGACCCTGAGAACTCTCTCTGTCGCTAGGAGATAGTTCATGCCTGTATGTGCTGGGCACCTGCTTCACAGGGCCAGCTCTGTATTTGCTGGGCACCTGCTCCCCAGGGCCAGCACTGTATGTGCTGGGCACCTGCTCCACAGGGCCAGCTCTGTATTTACTGGGCATCTGCTCCATAGGGCCAGCTCTGTATTTGCTGGGCTCCTGCTCCCCAGGGCCAGCGCTGTATTTGCTGGGCACCTGCTCCACAGGGCCAGCTCTGTATTTACTGCCCCAGGGCCCATCCTGTATTCATTGGGAACCTGCTCCTCAGGTTCCCCAAGCTTGTTACTATTCTTCTGTATTCTGATCTTGTACCTTGTCATTCTGATACCCTGTTGCCGAACCTCGGCTCGCTCTTAGACTCTGCATCTGACTCCTGATTCTGTACCCCGATATTTCTGATACCCTGTTGCCGAACCCTGCTTGTTTATTAGTCTCCGCCTCTGCGTTCTGAATCTGTACTGTATTTGTCCGTGTGTTACGACCTGGCTTGCCTGACTTCGAGAACTGACCTTACTGTTAGAGGCAGTTCCCAGATCTGTTAGTGACACTCTCTCCTAGGTGTCACTCACGTTCTGTCCTTCCTACGCTCCACCTGACTCCTCCCCCGGGAGAGTCCGGGCCTTCGGAAGGAATCTGTATTGCTGCAGTACTTCATGCTGTACGGCATTTGTTTCTGGGGCTTAGTCCTCAAGGTATTACTGTTGCACCAAGCACTTACACTACTCAGGTGTTCAGAGGTTGGCGTTATATCGGATTGTCGGTGATACTGCAGATCATCGATAGTCGGATATGTTCTGTATTCTCGGTGATGCTGCGGTTCACCGGTAGTCGGACCCTCTCTCTGCTACACCGATCGTGACAGAACGACAGGCCCAAAAAACATGGTGACACTTGATGAACGGATCGATGTGTTAACCGCTACTCTTAAGGAGGTTAGGAAAACGGTTGATACATTACAGACTCAGGTTAACCAACTGACTGAGTCAATTAAGTGTATTTTAAACTCTGTTGCATCAGTGTCACCCCCCTCTGTAATTCAATCTAGAGTACCCTCACCAGGGAAATTCGTAGTGCACCACTCTAGGTTATCTGAATCAGAGAGGACGAGAAGACGCCTAGAGGGTCTTTGCTTCTATTGCGGACAACATGACCATTGGGTACGAAATTGCAGGAAAAAGTCAAGAACATTTTTTGGGGGGATGGTGAGAGGCCCGAGTTCTAAGGAGTCTGCTGCGCCATCCCCGGGAAATACGGGTTCTGGTGCTAGTTCAGATCCCGGCCTCCAGAAACCATGTGTTGGTGTAACTAAACTTATGGTGGGAAATCTGTCGCTTAAATATCACCCCGATTTAGATACCTCCCGTCCGTCTGATAAATCTTTTCCATGTTCGCAGTGTAAAGAGGATTTTGTATATTATGCAGATCTCCTCAATCATAGAAGGTCCCACGTACATCCTGCACAACCTATTATTCCTGAGAAATCGCATTCTGGTGAGAACTCGTATAGGGGAAGTGCGACCTCACTGGGATCAGAGATTAGTTTTGAGGAACAACAGATAGAGAGCTACTATGCGGATAACATTTCCGAACTTTATGAGAGTGATGGCTCTATCTATAGTCATGAATCTGCTGTGCAAGGGTCAAGCTTGCTTATTGCAGCAAATCGAGTTCAGGAGTCTGAAACCGTACAGTCTTCAGCTCCATCATCTGACCAGATTCTAAGTAACAAGAAACCACATTCATGTTCTAAGCATAATTTAGATCTTGTCAACCATAGTAGGCCCCACTTTAAGGGATACATATATTCGTGTTCTGAGTGCGGGGACTCTTTTGTACCTGAGGGACGACCTGTGACTAATGGGAAATCTCACACAGGTGAGAAATTATACGTGTGTCCTGTATGTGAGGAGAAACTTCTCAGTCATGGGAAGTCTCACACCAATGAGAAAACGTATTCATGTTTTGAGTGTGGGGTCCCTTTTGTACCCGAACTACCGCCTGTAGCCCATGGGAAATCTCACACTGGTGAGAAGTTGTACTGGTGTTCTGTATGTGAGGAAGAACTTCTCAGTCATGGGAAGTCTCACACTGATGGGAAATCATATTAATGTTCTGAGTGTGGGAAATGTTTTAAACATAACATAGGTCTTGTCAAATCATAGAAACTCACACTGCGGGGGATAGCTTTATTCATCTCCTGAGTGTGTAAGATGTTTTGTAAATAACACTGAACTTCTCAGTCATTGGAAGTCTCACACCGATGAGAAGACGTATTCATGTTCTGAGTGTGGGAAATGTTTTGTGCCTGATGCACTGAATGTCACTCATGAGAGATCTCGCACCTGTGAGAGGTTGAATTAATGTTCTGAATGCGAGAAATTTAGAGACTATCACATTTATACCTTGTTCCAAAATCCAGAATCTGACACAGGACGGTCCTCGACTTTGGTATCTGATCAGGTGAAGATGAGATGAGGACGTCACTACCATTGTCTCCTGGGGATCTGTCTGGGGCGTGTCCGGAGTCCACGCCTCAGGGGGGGTACTGTGAGGAAACGCGGAACGCGGAAGAGCCGCCGCGTGTGCCAAGAGCTAGGCGGCTGACTCCGCATCTTACGCGGCGGTTGCATGCGTCTGGTTGTGTGGTGGAACGCGGAAAAGCCACCGCATGTCCTGACTAGTGTTGGGCGAGCACCTAGATGTTCGGGTTCGCGAACGTTCGCCGAACATCGCCGCGATGTTCGGGTGTTCGCGCCGAACTCCGAACATAATGGAAGTCAATGGGGACCCGAACTTTCGTGCTTTGTAAAGCTTCCTTACATGCTACATACCCCAAATTTGCAGGGTAAGTGCACCTTGGGAGTGGGTACAAGAGAAAAAAAAATATTTGAAAAAGAGCTTATAGTTTTTGAGAAAATTGATTGTAAAGTTTCAAAGGAAAAACTGTCTTTTAAATGTGGAAAATGTCATGTTTCTTTGCACAGGTAACATGCTTTTTGTCGCCATGCAGTCATAAATGTAATACAGAGAAGAGGTTCCAGGAAAAGGGACCGGTAACGCTAACCCAGCACCAGCAGCGGGACACGTGATAGAACAGGAGCAGGCGCAGGAGGAGAAGGCCACGCTTTTTGAGACGCAACCCAGGCCTTGCATGAGGACAAAAAGCGTGCGGATATAGCAATGCTTTTTGCCGCCATGCAGTCATAAATGTAATACAGATGAGAGGTTCAATAAACAGGGACCGGCAACGCTAACCCAGCAGCAGCAGCAGCAGCAGCACACGTGATGGAACAGGAGGAGGCGCAGGAGGAGAAGGCCACGCTTTTTGAGACACAACATCCCAGGCCTTGCATGAGGACAAATAGCGTGCGGATATAGCAATGGTTTTGCCGCCATGCAGTCATAAATGTAATACAGATGATAGGTTCAATAAACAGGGACCGGAAACGCTAACCCAGCAGCAGCAGCAGCAGCAGCACACGTGATGGAACAGGAGGAGGCGCAGGAGGAGAAGGCCACGCTTTTTGAGACACAACATCCCAGGCCTTGCATGAGGACAAATAGCGTGCGGATATAGCAATGCTTTTTGCCGCCATGCAGTCATAAATGTAATACAGATGAGAGGTTCAATAAACAGGGACCGGAAACGCTAACCCAGCAGCAGCAGCAGCACCCGTGATGGAACAGGAGGAGGCGCAGGAGGAGAAGGCCACGCTTTTTGAGACACAGCATCCCAGGCCTTGCATGAGGACAAATAGCGTGCGGATATAGCAATGCTTTTTGCCGCCATGCAGTCATAAATGTAATACAGATGAGAGGTTCAATAAACAGGGACCGGAAACGCTAACCCAGCAGCAGCAGCAGCACACGTGATGGAACAGGAGGAGGCGCAGGAGGAGAAGGCCACGCTTTTTGAGACACAACAACACAGGCCTTGCATGAGGACAAAAAGCGTGCGGATATAGCAGCAATGCTTTTTGCCTCCATGCAGTCATAAATGTAATACAGATGAGAGGTTCCGTAACAAGGGACCGGCAACGCTAACCCAGCAGCAGCACACGTGATGGAACAAGAGCAGGCGCAGGAGGAGAAGGCCACGCTTTTTGAGACACAACAACACAGGCCTTGCATGAGGACAAAAAGCGTGCGGATATAGCAATGCTTTTTGCCGCCATGCAGTCATAAATGTAATACAGATGAGAGGTTCAATAAACAAGGACCGGCAACGCTAACCCAGCAGCAGCAGCAGCAGCAGCACACGTGATGGAACAGGAGGAGGTGCAGGAGGAGAAGGCCACGCTTTTTGAGACACAACATCCCAGGCCTTGCATGAGGACAAATAGCGTGCGGATATAGCAATGCTTTTTGCCGCCATGCAGTCATAAATGTAATACAGATGAGAGGTTCAATAAACAGGGCCCGGAAACGCTAACCCAGCAGCAGCAGCAGCAGCAGCAGCACACGTGATGGAACAGGAGGAGGCGCAGGAGGAGAAGGCCACGCATTTTGAGACACAACATCCCAGGCCTTGCATGAGGACAAATAGCGTGCGGATATAGCAATGCTTTTTGCCGCCATGCAGTCATAAATGTAATACAGATGAGAGGTTCAATAAACAGGGACCGGAAATGCTAACCCAGCAGCAGCAGCAGCACACGTGATGGAACAGGAGGAGGCGCAGGAGGAGAAGGCCACGCTTTTTGAGACACAACATCCCAGGCCTTGCATGAGGACAAATAGCGTGCGGATATAGCAATGCTTTTTGCCGCCATGCAGTCATAAATGTAATACAGATGAGAGGTTCAATAAACAGGGACCGGAAACGCTAACCCAGCAGCAGCAGCAGCAGCACACGTGATGGAACAGGAGGAGGCGCAGGAGGAGAAGGCCACGCTTTTTGAGACACAACATCCCAGGCCTTGCATGAGGACAAATAGCGTGCGGATATAGCAATGCTTTTTGCCGCCATGCAGTCATAAATGTAATACAGATGAGAGGTTCAATAAACAGGGACCGGAAACGCGAACCCAGCAGCAGCAGCACACGTGATGGAACAGGAGGAGGCGCAGGAGGAGAAGGCCACGCTTTTTGAGACACAACAACCCAGGCCTTGCATGAGGACAAAAAGCGTGCGGATATAGCAATGCTTTTTGCCGCCATGCAGTCATAAATGTAATACAGATGAGAGGTTCAATAAACAGGGATCGGAAACGCTAACCCAGCAGCAGCAGCAGCACACGTGATGGAACAGGAGGAGGCGCAGGAGGAGAAGGCCACGCTTTTTGAGACACAACATCCCAGGCCTTGCATGAGGACAAATAGCGTGCGGATATAGCAATGCTTTTTGCCGCCATGCAGTCATAAATGTAATACAGATGAGAGGTTCAATAAACAAGGACCGGAAACGCTAACCCAGCAGCAGCAGCAGCAGCAGCACACGTGATGGAACAGGAGGAGGTGCAGGAGGAGAAGGCCACGCTTTTTGAGACACAACATCCCAGGCCTTGCATGAGGACAAATAGCGTGCGGATATAGCAATGCTTTTTGCCGCCATGCAGTCATAAATGTAATACAGATGAGAGGTTCAATAAACAGGGACCGGAAACGCTAACCCAGCAGCAGCAGCAGCACACGTGATGGAACAGGAGGAGGCGCAGGAGGAGAAGGCCACGCTTTTTGAGACACAACATCCCAGGCCTTGCATGAGGACAAATAGCGTGCGGATATAGCAGCAATGCTTTTTGCCGCCATGCAGTCATAAATGTAATACAGATGAGAGGTTCAATAAACAGGGATCGGAAACGCTAACCCAGCAGCAGCAGCAGCAGCAGCACACGTGATGGAACAGGAGGAGGCGCAGGAGGAGAAGGCCACGCTTTTTGAGACACAACATCCCAGGCCTTGCATGAGGACAAATAGCGTGCGGATATAGCAATGCTTTTTGCCGCCATGCAGTCATAAATGTAATACAGATGAGAGGTTCAATAAACAAGGACCGGAAACGCTAACCCAGCAGCAGCAGCAGCAGCAGCACACGTGATGGAACAGGAGGAGGTGCAGGAGGAGAAGGCCACGCTTTTTGAGACACAACATCCCAGGCCTTGCATGAGGACAAATAGCGTGCGGATATAGCAATGCTTTTTGCCGCCATGCAGTCATAAATGTAATACAGATGAGAGGTTCAATAAACAGGGACCGGAAACGCTAACCCAGCAGCAGCAGCAGCACACGTGATGGAACAGGAGGAGGCGCAGGAGGAGAAGGCCACGCTTTTTGAGACACAACATCCCAGGCCTTGCATGAGGACAAATAGCGTGCGGATATAGCAGCAATGCTTTTTGCCGCCATGCAGTCATAAATGTAATACAGATGAGAGGTTCCGTAACAAGGGACCGGCAACGCTAACCCAGCAGCAGCACACGTGATGGAACAGGAGCAGGCGCAGGAGGAGAAGGCCACGCTTTTTGAGACACAACAACACAGGCCTTGCATGAGGACAAAAAGCGTGCGGATATAGCAATGCTTTTTGCCGCCATGCAGTCATAAATGTAATACAGATGAGAGGTTCAATAAACAGGGACCGGCAACGCTAACCCAGCAGCAGCAGCAGCACACGTGATGGAACAGGAGGAGGCGCAGGAGGAGAAGGCCACGCTTTTTGAGACACAACATCCCAGGCCTTGCATGAGGACAAATAGCGTGTGGATATAGCAATGCTTTTTGCCGCCATGCAGTCATAAATGTAATACAGATGAGAGGTTCAATAAACAGGGACCGGAAACGCTAACCCAGCAGCAGCAGCAGCAGCACACGTGATGGAACAGGAGGAGGCGCAGGAGGAGAAGGCCACGCTTTTTGAGACACAACATCCCAGGCCTTGCATGAGGACAAATAGCGTGCGGATATAGCAATGCTTTTTGCCGCCATGCAGTCATAAATGTAATACAGATGAGAGGTTCAATAAACAGGGACCGGAAACGCTAACCCAGCAGCAGCAGCAGCAGCACACGTGATGGAACAGGAGGAGGCGCAGGAGGAGAAGGCCACGCTTTTTGAGACACAACATCCCAGGCCTTGCATGAGGACAAATAGCGTGCGGATATAGCAATGCTTTTTGCCGCCATGCAGTCATAAATGTAATACAGATGAGAGGTTCAATAAACAGGGACCGGAAACGCTAACCCAGCAGCAGCAGCAGCAGCACACGTGATGGAACAGGAGGAGGCGCAGGAGGAGAAGGCCACGCTTTTTGAGACACAACATCCCAGGCCTTGCATGAGGACAAATAGCGTGCGGATATAGCAATGCTTTTTGCCGCCATGCAGTCATAAATGTAATACAGATGAGAGTTTCAATAAACAGGGACCGGAAACGCTAACCCAGCAGCAGCAGCAGCACACGTGATGGAACAGGAGGAGGCGCAGGAGGAGAAGGCCACGCTTTTTGAGACACAACAACACAGGCCTTGCATGAGGACAAAAAGCATGCGGATATAGCAGCAATGCTTTTTGCCGCCATGCAGTCATAAATGTAATACAGATGAGAGGTTCCGTAACAAGGGACCGGCAACGCTAACCCAGCAGCAGCACATGTGATGGAACAGGAGGAGGCGCAGGAGGAGAAGGCCACGCTTTTTGAGACACAACAACCCAGGCCTTGCATGAGGACAAAAAGTGTGCGGATATAGCAATGCTTTTTGCCGCCATGCAGTCATAAATGTAATACAGATGAGAGGTTCAATAAACAGGGACCGGAAACGCTAACCCATCACAGATGTTCATTGTTCATGTTACTTGGTTGGGGTCCTGGAGTGTTGCGTAGTCGTTTCCAATCCAGGATTGATTCATTTTAATTTGAGTCAGATGGTCTGCATTTTCTGTGGAGAGGCGGATACGCCGATCCATGACGATGCCTCCGGCAGCACTGAAACAGCGTTCCGACATAACGCTGGCTGCCGGGCAAGCCAGCACCTCTATTGCGTACATTGCCAGTTCGTGCCAGGTGTCTAGCTTCGATACCCAATAGTTGAAGGGTGCAGATGGATTGTTCAACACAGCTACGCCATCTGACATGTAGTCCTTGACCATCTTCTCCAGGCGATCGGTGTTGGAGGTGGATGCGCACGCTTGCTGTTCTGTGGGCTGCTGCATGGGTGTCAGAAAATTTTCCCACTCCAAGGACACTGCCGATACCATTCCCTTTTGGGCACAAGCTGCGGATTGTGTTTGTTTGCTGCCCTCCTGGTCGTCCTGGGTTTGCGGAAGTCAGTCTGTTGGCGTACAACTGGCTAGAGGAGGGGGAGGATGTCAATCTCCTCTCTAAAGTCTCCACAAGGGCCTGCTGATATTCTTCCATTTTGACCTGTCTGACTCTTTCTTCAAGCAGTTTTGGAACATTGTGTTTGTACCGTGGATCCAGAAGGGTATAAACCCAGTAATTGGTGTTGTCCTGAATGCGCACAATGCGTGGGTCGCGTTCAATGCAGTCTAGCATGAATTGAGCCATGTGTGCCAGAGTCCTGCCAGAACCATCATCATCCTCTTGTGGGCGTTGTGATTGTTGTGATGCATCATAGTCATCACCTTCTTCCTGGTCTGCTTCTGCTGACCATTCGCGCTGAATTGTGGAAGTCCAACGTGCACCGCTCTGGCCCTCGTCAGTGGTGGCAGGAAATTCCTGCTCCAACTCCAGCTGTTCCTCCTCCTCTTCTTCGTGATAGCTGCTGGGGCCAGCGTTTCCTGAGGCGGATGGCCTGATGTTGGTACCATCACGCTGATCGTTTTCTCCTTCAGATTCCCCCAGTTGCATCATGGCAGCTGTTTCCTTGATTTTCAACATTGACCTCTTCAGTAAACACAGCAGTGGTATGGTAATGCTGACTGAAGAGTTGTCACTGCTCACAAGCAACGTGGATTGCTCAAAATTTTGGAGGACTTGGCAGAGGTCCAACATGTTGGCCCAATCGGATCCACAGAAGCTTGGCAGCTATCCGGATGCGCCTCGGTACTGCGCCGTCATGTACTGGACCACTGCACTCTTCTGCTCGCAAAAGCGGGCTAGCATGTGCAGCATAGAATTCCAGTGCGTAGGGACATCACACAGCAAGCGATGGTGGGGGAGATTGAAGCGCTCCTGCATCTTGGCGAGTGCCTCCGAAGCAGTACTGGAATTTCTACAATGTTTGGCCACTCGTCGCACCTTCAACAGAAGATCGGCCACGCCTGGGTATGTCTTCAGGAACCGCTGAACTACTAGGTTCATCACGTGCGCCAGGCAAGGGATGTGTGTCAGCTTAGCCAACCTTAAAGCGCGAATGAGATTACTCCCATTATCACACACAACCATGCCCGGTTTCAGGTCCAGCGGTGCCAGCCACAAATCCGTCTGTTCCTTTATTCCCCTCCAAATTTCCTCCCCTGTGTGCTGCTTATCCCCAAGGCAGATCAGCTTCAGCAACGCTTGCTGACGCATGCCAACAGCTGTGCTGCACTGCTTCCACGATCCTACTGCTGCTGGTGCTGGGTTAGCGTATCCGGATGAGGTACAGCTTTGAGATGCGTTGGAGGAGAAGGAGTCAGAGAGGTAGGTGCTGCTGTTATCCAGTGGGAGGGACGACGGTGCAGCTGTTTGCGGCGTGGGCAACACCCGCGCCGTAGCAGGTGAGGAATCGCTGCCAGGCTCCACAAGGTTCACCCAGTGCGCGGTAAGGGAGATGTATCGACCCTGGCCGAACGCACTCGTCCAGGTGTCAGTGGTGAGGTGAACCTTGCAGGCAACGGCATTCTTCAAGCTTCGGGTTATTTTGCTGACCACGTGCTCATGCAACTCAGGCACTGCAGAGCACGCAAAGTGGTAGCGGCTGGGAACCACGTAACGTGGGATGGCCACTGACATCATGCCCTTGAAGCTGTTTGTCTCCACCACTCGATATGGCAGCATTTCGCAGGCCAGAAGCTTGGCTATGCTGGCTGTTACTGCCACGGCCCGGGGGTCATTTGCTGGCAATTTCCTCTTGCGTTCAACCATCTCCGACACAGACAACTGAACCGTAGGGCTGCACACTGAAGGGCTGTTGGTTGTTGTGTTTGATGATGAACACAGGGAGACCAGAGCACTACTCCGGAAAGTGACAGTGTCAGCGTCGTCTGATGTTTGTGAATGTTGTGAACCATGCAATGGCTGGGCTACTGCTGCTGCTGAGGCGGGTCTGGTGGTGAGTCTGGTGACCCCAAGGGAGGCAGTGTTGCTGGTACCCTGTCCTGCCACGTTTGCCCACAGAGTGGGATGTTTGGATAGCATGTGGCGGCTCATGCTGGTGGTGGAGAGGTTGTTAATACTTTTCCCCCTGCTCAGGCGGGTCTTGCACACCTTGCAAATCACCATGGTACCATCCTCAGTGCAGTCTTCAAAGAAAGCCCAGACTTTGGAGCACCTGCCTTGCTGGCGATTTCTGTTTGCGCCTCTTTTGCCTCTCACTTGAACTTCCACGCTTGTGGTGCCTGAAATTGCGCGCCGCCTACCTTGTGGCACAAGGCGAACTCGTGCAGCAGTGGGTTCTTCAACAGACTCATCTGTGCTGCTGCTACGACGGCGATGTTCTCGTTCACAAACAAAATCTGGGTCTATGTCCACATTGTCCATACCCTCCTCTTCCATCTCCTCAAACTCGTCATATGTCATTGTGGGGGGCCGCCGCCGTGGAGTAGAGCTCCCCAGAACAACCTCTGCGCAGCTCACTCCAACGTCGTCTTCCAGATCTTCTCGGCCGACCTCCTGCAATTGCAACCCCTCCTGCCCAACTTGCTCTGGGATTTGGGTTTCAAAGTCCTCGGACTCGCCTTGTATTTCAGTGCCCGGTGCATTTCCCACAGTTAATGGTTGTGAATCCGGGCACAACATTTCTGGCTGTTCCTCCATTGACCTTTCAAAGGTGGAAGTTTGTTGGGCTGGGAATAGCTCCTGCGAATACCCCATTGTGTCCTGAGGAAATTCATCGGACTGGTTATCTGGCAGTTGTGTGCGTGGTGTCGCTGCCGGTTGTGTCAGCTTTGTGCCCACTGGCTCCTTGTAACTGGCTGAGGACTCGGACCTCGTGCGTGATGTGCTGGTGCTGCTTAACCCACTGCTGGACGCTTGAGAGGTCATCCAAGTAATTATCTGGTCCTGTTCTTTTGGATTTGTGAGGGTTGTTGTCCTGGACAACATGGGCGGTATTGAGTGGGTTTTCTTGGGTGCTCCCCTGTGGCCTGTGCGTGAACCGTCAGGGGAAACACCTCTTCCCTTGCCCCTCCCTCTTTCACCGGATTTCTTCCTCATTTCACTTATCCTTAAAGTACACGCTGACTGGCAGCAGTACAGTGGCAGTACAGAAATGCTATACAGTGGTGGGTGAGCGGTGTACCACTATTGCCAGCAGCGACACAGAGCACAATGCTATACAGTGGCTGGTGAGCGGTGTACTACTGTTCCCAGCAGACACAGAGTGGCAGTAAACACAATGCTATATAGTGTGGCTGAGCGGTGTACACAGAGTGGCAGTAAACACAATGCTATATAGTGTGGCTGAGCGAGCGGTGTACTACTGTTCCCAGCAGACACAGAGTGGCAGTAAACACAATGCTATATAGTGTGGCTGAGCCGTGTACACAGAGTGGCAGTAAACACAATGCTATATAGTGTGGCTGAGCCGTGTACACAGAGTGGCAGTAAACACAATGCTATATAGTGTGGCTGAGCCGTGTACACAGAGTGGCAGTAAACACAATGCTATATAGTGTGGCTGAGCCGTGTACACAGAGTGGCAGTAAACACAATGCTATATAGTGTGGCTGAGCCGTGTACACAGAGTGGCAGTAAACACAATGCTATATAGTGTGGCTGAGCGGTGTACACAGAGTGGCAGTAAACACAATGCTATATAGTGTGGCTGAGCGAGCGGTGTACTACTGTTCCCAGCAGACACAGAGTGGCAGTAAACACAATGCTATATAGTGTGGCTGAGCGGTGTACACAGAGTGGCAGTAAACACAATGCTATATAGTGTGGCTGAGCGAGCGGTGTACTACTGTTCCCAGCAGACACAGAGTGGCAGTAAACACAATGCTATATAGTGTGGCTGAGCCGTGTACACAGAGTGGCAGTAAACACAATGCTATATAGTGTGGCTGAGCCGTGTACACAGAGTGGCAGTAAACACAATGCTATATAGTGTGGCTGAGCCGTGTATACAGAGTGGCAGTAAACACAATGCTATATAGTGTGGCTGAGCCGTGTACACAGATTGGCAGTAAACACAATGCTATATAGTGTGGTTGAGCCGTGTACACAGAGTGGCAGTAAACACAATGCTATATAGTGTGGCTGAGCGGTGTACACAGAGTGGCAGTAAACACAATGCTATATAGGGTGGCTGAGCGAGCGGTGTACTACTGTTCCCAGCAGACACAGAGTGGCAGTAAACACAATGCTATATAGTGTGTCTGAGCGGTGTACACAGAGTGGCAGTAAACACAATGCTATATAGTGTGGCTGAGCGAGCGGTGTACTACTGTTCCCAGCAGACACAGAGTGGCAGTAAACACAATGCTATATAGTGTGGCTGAGCCGTGTACACAGAGTGGCAGTAAACACAATGCTATATAGTGTGGCTGAGCCGTGTACACAGAGTGGCAGTAAACACAATGCTATATAGTGTGGCTGAGCCGTGTACACAGAGTGGCAGTAAACACAATGCTATATAGTGTGGCTGAGCCGTGTACACAGAGTGGCAGTAAACACAATGCTATATAGTGTGGCTGAGCCATGTACACAGAGTGGCAGTAAACACAATGCTATATAGTGTGGCTGAGCGGTGTACACAGAGTGGCAGTAAACACAATGCTATATAGGGTGGCTGAGCGAGCGGTGTACTACTGTTCCCAGCAGACACAGAGTGGCAGTAAACACAATGCTATATAGTGTGGCTGAGCGGTGTACACAGAGTGGCAGTAAACACAATGCTATATAGTGTGGCTGAGCGAGCGGTGTACTACTGTTCCCAGCAGACACAGAGTGGCAGTAAACACAATGCTATATAGTGTGGCTGAGCCGTGTACACAGAGTAGCAGTAAACACAATGCTATATAGTGTGGCTGAGCCGTGTACACAGAGTGGCAGTAAACACAATGCTATATAGTGTGGCTGAGCGAGCGGTGTACTACTGTTCCCAGCAGACACAGAGTGGCAGTAAACACAATGCTATATAGTGTGGCTGAGCGAGCGGTGTACTACTGTTCCCAGCAGACACAGAGTGGCAGTAAACACAATGCTATATAGTGTGGCTGAGCGGTGTACACAGAGTGGCAGTAAACACAATGCTATATAGTGTGGCTGAGCGAGCGGTGTACTACTGTTCCCAGCAGACACAGAGTGGCAGTAAACACAATGCTATATAGTGTGGCTGAGCGGTGTACACAGAGTGGCAGTAAACACAATGCTATATAGTGTGGCGGAGCGAGCGGTGTACTAATGTTCCCAGCAGACACAGAGTGGCAGTAAACACAATGCTATATAGTGTGGCTGAGCTGTGTACACAGAGTGGCAGTAAACACAATGCTATATAGTGTGGCTGAGCCGTGTACACAGAGTGGCAGTAAACACAATGCTATATAGTGTGGCTGAGCGGTGTACACAGAGTGGCAGTAAACACAATGCTATATAGTGTGGCTGAGCGGTGTACACAGAGTGGCAGTAAACACAATGCTATATAGTGTGGCTGAGCGGTGTACACAGAGTGGCAGTAAACACAATGCTATATAGTGTGGCTGAGCAAGCGGTGTACTACTGTTCCCAGCAGACACAGAGTGGCAGTAAACACAATGCTATATAGTGTGGCTGAGCGAGGTGCACAGAGTGGCAGTAAACACAATGCTATATAGTGTGGCTGAGCGAGCGGTGTACTACTGTTTCCAGCAGCGACACAATGACCGGGGGGACCCTGGCTAGCCTGGCTGGAGAGAGAACTACCCTGCCTGCCTACCCAAAACTAAACCCACAGACAAATGGCGGAGATATGACGTGGTTCGGGTATTTATTTACCCGAACCACGTGACCGTTCGGCCAATCAGAGCGCGTTCGGGTCCGAACCACGTGACCCGTTCGGCCAATCAGAGCGCGTTCGGGTCCGAACCACGTGACCCGTTCGGCCAATCACAGCGCTAGCCGAACGTTCAGGGAACGTTCGGCCATGCGCTCTTAGTTCGGCCATGTGGCCGAACGGTTTGGCCGAACACCATCAGGTGTTCAGCCGAACTCGAACATCACCCGAACAGGGTGATGTTCTGCAGAACCCGAACAGTGGCGAACACTGTTCGCCCAACACTAGTCCTGACAGCAAAGCAGCTGCTTGCATGCGGCGGCGTGTGCTTGGTGTGGCTGGGTCTGTTAGTGCACCTGGACAGATGGAGAGCTATGCACGCGCGGGCCTGAATGCAGGACCTTTATACCAGCAGGGGAAGTGTCAGCTGATCAGGAAGGTCAGCTGACTCCTGTAGGACTCATGATTGGCTGAATGGTTCGGGCGGGGCAGCAGAGTCCAGCAACTATATATTCTGCTGCTTAGTCAGTTGCTGGTTGCCTGTCGTTGCAATCGCTGCGTGGTGGCACGCAGACCCTTAGTCAGATCCGAAAGTGTGCCGGGACCAGCTGGAGCTGTAATCCTACACTTGGCTAGATTCTGTTGATGGTCTAGAGTACTGGTTTGATTGTGATTGTTTGTTGTGACTTTCTGCCTGTCTGACTACACTGCCTCTGTCTTCTGATCCTGTACTTTGTTTGTCTGTGAGTTGCCGACTTGGCCTTCCCAACCCTGAGAACTCTCTCTATCGCTAGGAGATAGTTCATGCCTGTATGTGCTGGGCACCTTCTTCACAGGGCCAGCTCTGTATTTGCTGGGCACCTGCTCCCCAGGGCCAGCACTGTATGTGCTGGGCACCTGCTCCACAGGGCCAGCTCTGTATTTACTGGGCACCTGCTCCATAGGGCCAGCTCTGTATTTGCTGGGCACCTGCTCCCCAGGGCCAGCGCTGTATTTGCTGGGCACCTGCTCCACAGGGCCAGCTCTGTATTTACTGCCCCAGGGCCCATCCTGTATTCATTGGGAACCTGCTCCTCAGGTTCCCCAAGCTTGTTACTATTCTTCTGTATTCTGATCTTGTACCTTGTCATTCTGATACCCTGTTGCCGAACCTCTGCTCGCTCTTAGACTCTGCATCTGACTCCTGATTCTGTACCCCAATATTTCTGATACCCTGTTGCCGAACCCTGCTTGTTTATCTCCGCCTCTGCGTTCTGAATCTGTACTGTATTTGTCTGTGTGTTACGACCTGGCTTGCCTGACTTCGAGAACTGACCTTACTGTTAGAGGCAGTTCCCAGATCTGTTAGTGACACTCTCTCCTAGGTGTCACTCACGTTCTGTCCTTCCTACGCTCCGCCTGACTCCTCCCCCGGGAGAGTCCGGGCCTTCGGAAGGAATCTGTATTGCTGCAGTACTTCATGCTGTACGGCACTTGTTTCTGGGGCTTAGTCCTCAAGGTATTACTGTTGCACCAAGCACTTACACTACTCAGGTGTTCAGAGGTTGGCGTTATATCGGATTGTCGGTGATACTGCAGATCGATAGTCGGATATTTTCTGCATTCTCGGTGATGCTGCGGTTCACCGGTAGTCGGACCCTCTCTCTGCTACACCGATTGTGACAGTCAGATATTTAACCACTTGAGGATCGTGGTCTTATACCCCCTAGTGACCAGGCCATTTTTTACTAATAGGGCCACTGCAGTTTTTATGGCCTCGCTGCAGGGCCGTACAACTCGGCACACATGTGATCCCCCCCCCTTTTCTGCCCACCAACAGAGCTTTCTGTTGGTGGGCTCTGCTCCCTGCCAGCGTGTATATATATATATATATATATATATATATATATATATATATATATATATATATATATATATATATATTTTATTTTTTTATTTTTTTTTTTATTTTTTTATTTTTTTTTTTTTAATAAATATTACCATTTTTAAAATTATTTTATTTTAACCCAACCCTTCCTCCCCCCACTAGCCAATGACAGAAATCACTCCTGCATGGTTCAGGGGGACAGCTGTGTCATACTGCTGTCCCCAGTACAGTGATGCCATAAATCACAGCGCTGTACAGTGTTATTAGATTGCGGTTTCAGCGTCTAACAGTCTCCAAGCGGCGATCGCCACTGGGAGGCTGATGATGGAGCGGAGCTCCATCATTCCAGCTGGTATGCACATCGGTGCACAAGATCCCCTGCTTTCTCCGCCCCTAGGTGTGGAGTGATCCTGGGACTGCCGCCGCGTTTATGCCAAGTGGCGTGGAGCAGTCGGCAAGCAGATAAACCTGTAATAGTCATTTCAACCAGTACAAAAGACCAAAAGAATCACGTAACTTTTTTAATCACTAACCCTATTTTGCACCCAGGGAAGGACAATGTTGTTGTAGTTGTTGATGATCTGGAGGACAGCAGTGACCAGGAAGAAAAACGGATCATTAAATCTCAGCCCAGTATTAGAGAATATGCACAACAACTGCTTCTCATTTCACGCGCGGATAAGGATGAAGAAAACATTGTGGTGACGAAATTTAAACATATACAACCTTTCAAATCGGGTAGGTGATTTTCTTTTACAAACTTATAAGTGGACTTGAAGTGGTGCAAAAAATTCCAAATTACAATGAGATTGCTTTCCTATTAGCCTTAGTTGCAAAACAGCAAGCTCATGCTGAACCAGAACTCCTAGGAGTGTGTGAGGAGCTACAATGCTATGGAAAACTAAAGTTTGCCTTTTTAGGGTTAGGCATCGGTAGAGGGAGGGTTCTGTGTGGGAGTAAAGTTAAGTTAGGTTACAGTGAAACATCGGTAAAGATTATTGATATTTTACTATCAGAATTAACTAGTAGATTATCAGTAATATTACTGATAATTTATTAGCGGCTATAATATTACCAATAATATATAAGCGGCAGAAAAAACGTTTATATTTTCATTTTTCACCCTTTCTAATTTTCACATACATCCCACAGATATAAAACACCAGTGATGATTGTAATCAGCTAATTACGATTACGCAAAATTTTGCATACTTTTTCACACTTACACTTATACATAATTACGATTTGTAAATTCAATTGATTTCGTTTAGTGATTCATAATTTCGCCTAAAATTTTGCGTAATTTTATTGACACCAAAATTGCTACATATGCTAAGGAGAATAGTGGGTACAAATCAAAAAAATAATTTTCCAAAAAGACTTTGTAGTTTTTGAGAAAATCAATTTTAAAAATGCAAAGAAAAATGTTTTTTTTAAACTAAAAAATTAGTTTACAACCATTTTTCTTTACATATTTAAAATCGAATTTTTTTCAAAAACTACAAGGTCTTTTTGAAAAAAATATTTTTACTTGTACCCACTATTCTCCTTAACATACTGTATGTAGCAATAGCATGTATAGGGGCTTTACTATTAACCGCTAAAGTCGGCACAAAATGTTGTGAAATTGTGCGAAAATTATGTGAAAAGTTATGCAAAATTATGAAAGATTACTATTGCATACGAAATTAATTACGATTTTACCGGAAATTTTGCATTATGATTACGATGCATAAATGCAAATTTGGATGTGAAGTTTCGCATATGTTAAATTTTGTCCTACCACTCTAAAACACAGGAATTCTTTGGCTTTTTACAGTTAAAATGATACCCCATATTTTATTACTAGCTGAGCATGTGGTGGACCGTTATTCCCAGCCTGCTCATCTGTGGTGATCAGATGTGTTCGCTAGGGCGACCGTTTGGAGGGCATAGTGCGGTACAGATGCATCGCTAGGCAACGGCAGAGCGATACATCTGTAGAGCATTGGGACCCCAAACTTTTGCCCCTGCGATTACATCTGATAGATACAGGCAGCAGTCATAAAAGTTTATAAACAGATAAAGGCATTGCAGGGGTTAACAACGGGTTAATAGGCTAGGCTGGGGTCAAAACTTAACTGGGAATTAAAAAAAAAAAAAAACCTTTTTATTTTACTGAGATCAGGTATTTTTTTTTTTTTTTTTTTACTGTAAGACGTTTTATTCTTTTTGCCTCATTGATTGAAATTATTGTTTCTATTGCTAGCAGCAATCATTCACTTTTCAGGGTTGGTGCACACCGAGCGGCTTTTTGGGCATTTTCAGATCCGCATGCGGCTGCGGATCCGCTTGGTCAATGTATCTCAATGGGGTGGTGCACACCAGAGCGGCAGGCGTTTTGTAGAAACGAATCCTCCCGGGGTGAGGCATTTTTTGGATTTCGGATGCGTTTCTGCCTCCAATGTTAAGTTTAGGAAAAACGCAAAACGCCTGTAAAACCGCTTGATCTAGCGGATTTTGATGCGGATGCATTTTTTAGAAGAATGCGCACTTCTAGGTCAAAGTGCACTTCCTGTGTGGCAGATTTGCATGAGGGATTGTAGACTGTGCAGGAGGAAGATGGCAGCAAGGTGGTTTACCACTGAAAACTTAATCATTAAGATTCAAAACAACCCAGAACTTTATGATAAGTCATTGCCTGGATATAAAGACCACCAAAGGAGTCATGAAATCTGGAACAACATTGCCAAAGATTTCCTGGGTGAAAAATGGGATACTTTGAGCCAAAAGGGCAAGGATTCTAAAAGTAAGTATATTTGTACAGTATGTGTTGTTTTTTTTTTTTAATTCTGCACTTTGCCTACAAGATATCATCACCCCTCCCTTAAAGGACTAATTCACCAATTAGAAGTTTCATTATCACAGGTCTCTGGCAAAGCTGTTCTCTCTATAGCCATCTCTAATTATAAACAGCAGGTACATGCAGAGCCGGATCTTCAACCAGGCAGACTAATCAACTGCTTATGGGCCCATAGTAGGTCAAAAGGGCCCCATAAAGATTTATTGCCTCTGTTCATGTAGTCCTTTAGTAACTCTTTCAGTCTTTAAAAACAAGATCTCTGCAGCAATTCTCTACTACAGAGATAAGAAGTTATACAAGCAGGCACACACAGAGTTAACCCCCTCCCCTTAAATCAGAGCTGTCAGACACCGGCTGGGTGCTGGAATGTGATCTCTTCATACATGAGCCACTGTATGAAGATATCACAGCTAGAGAAATTGGATGTGGCAAAAACATCTGTAGTTAAACTTTTTTTCATAGTAGCATCATCATTTGTTCAAAAGCCTATGACTTCTGTGCGTAATGTTTACATTTAGTTCTGGTCTTTGCTGAACTTATTAGCCTAATTTTATATCCCACAAAAGAGGCACATAAAGATTTATTGTCTGTCTCTGTTCTGTTTATTGTCTCTGTTCAACTCTTTGTCTTTAGATCTCTGCAGCAATGCTCCACTACAGAGATAAGAATTCAGCTTGTAATGTGCACAGTTGGTTTCTGTCATTGCTGAACTTGACCTTAATTTTATCACCCTAGTTAGCCAAAAAATATCTAAAGCTGGCTATGCACACATCGATTTTGAACACTGATTGAATCTTCCAGTAATCTATTTCTCATATACTGTATATCCAATCGATTGGCTTTCAAGCGATATTTTGCTGTTTATCAATCTTTGTGGTATGGGTGCAGGACAGTAGTGGTTGGGGATCGATGGTCCATAACTTTGCTCTGCATTGAGCAGTACAACACTTGAAGCTTGATAGAGTTCTGCTGAAGCCTATCAGAATTAAACTTGCTGTTACAGAGGTTGATCACTAACCAATTGAATGGAATAATGATCAATTGGTTAGACATATTGGGGCATTATTGACATGTGTATGACTAATGAGAATGAGGGAGCGAAACTGACAAATTTGGTCTTGCAGTGAATAAACTCCAATCTTGCTTTACGAGATCCTCACAACCCGAATGCCCGGTACACACCATGCAATTTCCCGTCAGATAGATAGGTCAAATGGATTATTTCTGACAGAACCGATCGTGATCCCTGATTTCCGATCATTTTTCTGATCAATTTTGTATAGAAATGTTTAGAAAATGATCAGAAAAATGATTGGAAATCCATTCGGACTTTTCAGATAATTGATTTAACTCATCTATCTATTGGGAAATAGCATGGTGTGTACAAGACATTACAGTCACATTTGTCACGTGGCAGGCTTAGGCAACAATAAAGAAGTACAAGGGGCCATCACATTTTCGGTGTAAACAATCATGAAGTTGTTGATCTTAAATGTGCCTCGCTGTACTCACTTTTGTTGCCAGTGGTTTACACATTAAAGGACAACTGTAGTAAGAAGTATTTGGAGGCTGCCATATTTATTATCTTTTAAACAATACCAGTTTCCTGGCAGCCCTGCTGATCTATTTGGCTGCAGTAGTGTTTGAATCGCACCAGAAATAAGCATGCAGCTAATGTCAGGTCTGACATTAATGTCACCTGATCTGCTGCATGCTTGTTCAGGGGCAATGGCTAAATATATTCGAGGCAGAGGATCAACAGGATAGCCAAGAAACTGGTATTATTTAAAAGTAAATAAATATGGTAGCCTCCACATACTTTTCGCTACAGTTGTCCTTTAATGGCTGTGTGTTGATGTTATTGCACAGCAAATAACCTTACACTGTTAGAAAAGCTGTACACTGACTGCTCTACAGAGTATCACAGCGTCATATCTTCAGTGCTGTCTGTTCCATGAAAAGATGATATAGAATATTTACAAAAAAGTGAGCGGTGCACTCACTACTGTGAGATGCTGTATGCTGGGGAGACATCTTTTCAACAGTGTGGCGGGGGGGGGGGGGGGGGGGGCTAAATGTATTGCTCTGCTTGGGGCCGTGCATGGTCTTAATCTGGCTCTGGGTACATGTGTGTGTATGTACTCACATGTATTATGAGATAGGGTGCTATTTTACACTTTAGAGTGTAATGAATGATATAGACATACAACAAGGTTTAACAAATGTTTATTTGCACAATAATGATCATAAGGTAATGTAAGTAAATAGCAGCCTGCAACTTTTGAATTTATTAAAGTTATGGCACAAAATAATCTGCTAGTTTGTCTCTGTTTTGAATGGCAGAAATCGGACCACGTAAAGTAGCTGGTGGTAAAGTTTCAAGAGCACTGTTTGAAATATCCCCCTCTTCCTCCTCTATGGTCATGCTATCTAGTGTTCTCACATAATTATGCAAAATACATGTTGCCTTCACAACTGTTATAGCATACTGTGGTTGCATTTTTAGTGCAGTGTGATAAATGCGCCATTTGTTTGCAAGAATTCCGAAAGCACATTCTACTACTTGTCTGGCTTTGGTCAGGCGGTTATTAAAAACAAGTTTTTTTTCTGAGTCATATCTCTTTGTGCATACGGTCTCATAACATGTTCAGACAGTGCAAAAGCCTCATCAGCCACAAACACACAGGGGTAAGGTGGTTCTATAGTGTCAGGCCAGGGGCATGGTGGTGGTAAAGTCATCTGACCCGTGCGAAGCTTCAAGCCAAATCGACTGTGCTGGAATACTGACGAATCATGGGAACTACCGTAAGCGCCAACATCCACATATATAAATTTCAAATTAGGATCCACCACAGCCATGAGCACAAGTGAGAAGAATTTCTTATAATTGTAATACAGACTGCCAGTGAATGCAGGCATAACCAGTCGGACATGTTTCCCATCTACTGCTCCAAGGCAGTTAGGGAAATCATGTTTCTGCCAAAAAAGCTGCATGTTAGCCTCCCACATAGGTACATCAGGAGTTGGCATAAATTCAGGTTGCAGTACTTTCCAGATCAATTTGCAGGTGTCCAAAACTATGTATCGGATTGTACATCTTCCCATGAGGAATTGGTAATGGAGTGCTGCATATGAATGCCCTGTTGCCAGAAATCTGCGAAAGAAAAGAAATAACATGTATGTTTATTTTTATTCCTAGTTGGCCTCCTGCGGACAAGATGGAAGTCGGTCAGAGACAGTTACAAAAAGGAGATCGAAAAGCAATATCATGAATCCAAGAGTGGGTCTGGAAGTTCACAGCGAACAAAATACAAATATTGTGCAGATTAGAATTCCTAAGAAAACATCATGAACCTGTTGAGTAAGTATGGCGTAAATGTTAACCTATTGCAATGTTGTCAAAATTGCCCGCTAGAACAGTGAAGGAAGTAGTAGCCCCAGAATGCAATTAATGAGCGTTTAACGCATCATCTGCCATCAGTCTACCAAATCTATTGGCGGACGTAGCTTAATGTCACCATGAAATAGGTCCTTTTTAAAGTGATTCTTACATGACAGGAATATGGACTGTTCATTACCCAACATACCAGTTGCCTGACAGTCCTGTTGATATGTTTGGCTGCAGTAGTGTCTGCATCACACAACTGTAACACACATCTACCTAAAACATTGCAAGTTTACTCAGTGCAGCTTTGCTCTATGCTTGATCAGGGGCTGTGCCTAAAAGCTATGTACACAAATTCTCTCATAAATAGACAGGCAACTGCTATTGTTTGGCAATGAAAGATGCATAGCATTGTGAGAATATATTTGCTTTGACAACCATGGCCACTATTCCAAAAACTAATTTTGTGCTTTTCCCTTACCAAAGAACTGAAGATAGCCTACCACCAGATCCTGAGGAGGACGAATTAGAGGTTACCCAGCTCACAAACAGTGATTTGGAAGGGGAAAAAAACACTCCACAGGATGGTGACACAGCTACAGTGGATGACATTGACTCTACTACACCAGATCACACACCACACAGCCCACCGAGTAGTCGGACACGCACAACTGTCAGGTGTAGTAGAGGTGTGAGGCTAGCTACACAAGGCAGGAGAATAGGAAGAGGTATGAGCAGGGCTGAATACGGCCAGAAGCTGATTAGTTCAATAGAAAAGGCTGTGGATCATATGGAGAAGCGAGAGGATGAAATGAAACAACTAAAAGAGCCATGCACACAGTATCTTTTAAGTTTGGTGCCATTTTTACAAAAAGTGCCACCTGATAAGCAATGGGCAGCCAGACATGCCATCTCTGGGACACTGGGGAGATTTTTAGTACCTGACAGCCGTGCAGATGACAACTTGTTGCACCAACCACACCTGCCTGCTTCCAGTCAACAATATAATGCATACCCACAACTCTCTTACCATACGCAACATAGTTATGACCCACCGCATTACCCACCAATGCATATGCCAAACATGCCATATGGTCAACAGCCTCATTACTCTATGCCTCCACCTCAGCGCCCTGATCAAGGTCTTAGATTTCATACATCATCTATACAAAGTGACTCTTCAGTGTACATTCATTTAACATCTCACAGCCAGCCACAAACAACTGCTGATTCAGCTACACCTGCTTACAATCATGGCCCTGGTAGTATGTGTGATTTACTATCACAACATGAATAGAATTTTTGTTATTTGCAGTGTTATATTTTGTGTTATGCTCACATTTTGTCCTTATTTTACATTACCTCAATGTTATGAGGAGTCGTTCAGTTGGTGTGATTGCTAGGCGAAAGTTAGTGTCTTGGCATTGAAGGGCATCCTTCAGTTTGGCCAAAAGGACATCAAAACTGGGGAAAAAAAGCATGCTTATGTTCTGATATACTGCTGTTTGTTATATAAACATTTCTCATTTGTGGCATATTTCTTTTGTGAATGAAAACCAAGTATGGCCACCACATGTCCAATATCATATTTGGCCAGAAGAACAAACCATTAAAGCAAAAGATGTGGTTCAAACATTGCTTCATTACTGTGTCCCATATGCTGATTGTTGCCTGACAGTCATATACTTAATTAAGTATGCTCCAGGAGTATGTAAGGTCATAATATGCTCCAAATCTTATGTGTAAACTATGGATATATACTATAGTAGTTACTGGTTTCAGGAAATGAGCTGGAGACCTTATGCATTGAATGTATAACACACCAGGAACAAGTATAACAGTAATTTGTTTAGCTCATGTATACACCTGATTGATTAATGTGTTGTGTTTCAGATTTCAGTCAAACACAGTTAACTAAGGGGCAAAAAGTGCTTCTAATAGCATTCCTCCCCAAAATACTTAGCCCCATGATAAAGATAAGTGACAAGTATTCTTACCTGGACACAGACATTCGGGTGTAGCCAAAAAACTTGTCTGGATGCTGCCTCAAATCTCTATAGAGGGTCCTAAATTGACCATTCCGGCGCCGCTGTTGTAGCATGGGATGCACCCAGTATCTCCTTGTCCTTGGCCTACGTCTCATATATGCTGCTACACAGAGCAATAAGAGCACATCAGGAAACATTTTCAAAAACAAGTAACTCTTCTCTCAAAACCACAGTGTCACCTCTCCTGAACTAAC
This sequence comes from Hyperolius riggenbachi, assembly GCF_040937935.1. Taxonomy (NCBI): domain Eukaryota; kingdom Metazoa; phylum Chordata; class Amphibia; order Anura; family Hyperoliidae; genus Hyperolius; species Hyperolius riggenbachi. The sequence goes on along the minus strand of NC_090652.1, from coordinate 54,988,143 downwards.
CCACAATGTTGTTAAGGACCCCACCCTTTTTATATTGGTTATTTGACTTCAATTGCTCAATGTGCTTCACATGTGTCATCAATATATCACACTTTAACCCTTTGTTTAAGGTATTTCAACCGCTTTACATGAAAAACGCTAAACGCAAAACGCTAACAAAAACGCACGCAAAAACGCTAGCAAAACGCTTGCAAAACGCGTCATCAAAATAACAACAAGCATTTCAAAAAACGCTAGCGTTTTGCAGATCTGCTAGCGTTTTTTGGTGTGCACCAGGCCTCACATAGGATTGTGCATGTGCAGCCGGCAAAGATTTTTTAATGAGGGACGTAGATTCTATGTTCTGAAAGCTACAGCAGTACTAATTAGGATGTAGAAACGAAAAGCAGTAAATAAAATTACAAATCCTTTAAAAATTATGAACTTAGTCCAAAGCCTACTTTCATCTGTTATCACATCACATTAATAAAAGTGGGCAACAGTTTTGTTCTCTGGTAATCTGTCATTGAAAAGTGGAGAACTGCAGTACCATATTAGCCCAGTAGTGATCAGAAACCCCATTCACTTAAATAGAAAAATTGCAAGAGTTTTACAAGCTTTAACTGCTTTCGGACTTTGCTGATTAACCCCCTTGCCGGTTATCCCGAGCTCAGCTCGGGGTAACCTGCGCAGGAGGATTTCTCAGGCCCCGCTGGGCCGATTTGTATCAAATAAAAAGGAGCACACGCAGCCGGCACTTTGCCAGCCGCGTGTGCTACCTGATCGCCGCTGCAGCGCGGCGATCCGCCGCGTGCAGCGGCGAAAGAGAGTCCCCCCAGCCGCCCGAGCCCAGCGCAGCCGGAACAAACAGTTCCGGCCAGCGCTAAGGGCTGGATCGGAGGCGGCAGACGTCAGGACGTCGGCTGACGTCCATGACGTCACTCCGCTCGTCGCCATGGCGACGAGGAAAGCGAAACAAGGAAGGCCGCTCATTGCGGCCTTCCTTGTTACTGTGCGGATCCGGAGCGCCCTCTAGTGGGCTTTCATGCAGCCAACTTTCAGTTGGCTGCATGAAATAGTTTTTTTTTTTATTAAAAAAAAACCCTCCCGCAGCCTCCCTGGCGATTTTAATAGAACGCCAGGGAGGTTAAAATCTACACCGTTTGGGACCTATTATCCCTGCCACGGTGTAGATTTCAAACTCCACGCCGAACACTACGGCCGATTGCGCCGCTCTGCCGTCGCTGCAGCCCACTCTCCCTGCTGTCGTTATGACAGTAGAGCTCTGTAGCCGGTCTGTGAGCCAGTTATGAGCCAATTTCATTGGCTCCTCAAACTGTGATCACTGTGAGCCAATTACAATGGAGCACAGGTATCACAGAGTCTGAAGCCAATGGAATTGGCTCCTGGACGGCTCATGGAGCTCTGCTGTCATAGCAATGGCAGAGCGAGTGGACTTCAGCGATGGGTAAGCAGCGTGAACGATGAGAGCGGTGGGTCCATACATAGTTTTTATTGACTGTATGCTTCACTGTTTTGATGCAACACACAGATAGCATGTTAAAAAGCGGCAGACAGGAGTATTTGCGTGTTGCAAATTGGCTAAGCTGAATCTAAACACCATAAAAGTAAATGATGAATGAGAGTTTGAAACAAGCCCTGATGTTCTCCTATTTTTACTGGGGCACACAATTATCAATTTATTCTTAAACCTGTAGTTCTGTGCTAAGCTATATGTCTCCCAAAAGGATAGAGTACAGCAGTTCTTTCTCTCCTCTTTAATAGTTCAACCTATAATCCACTCAGTTCAAGCGCAAGTAAGGGCTGATTCACACTGCAAGAGCTTTTTAAGTGCTAGTGATTTGAAAAGCTCTTGCTAATGCATTGCTATGGTTGATTTTGATAAAATCACATTGCTCAAGTGAGAACACACACATAGGATAACATTAGCAAGAGCTCTTGAAATCACAAGTGCTTAGAAAAAGCTCTTGCAGTGTAAACCAGCCCTAATAGAGGAATGCACTTTCAGTAAGGGCCCTTTTCCAATGCAATTATTTAGTATTTTAATATTATTATTATTATTATTATTTAGTAGTATTTATATAGTGCCAACATCTTCCACAGCTCTGTACAAAGTATATTGTCTTGTCACTTAACTGTCCCCCAGAGGGGCTCACAATCTAATCCTTACCATAGTCATAGCCATATATGAGCACAGACCAAATATGATGGCAGCACCCACAGACAGAGCGGCTTCATGCTCCCCACATAGGTGCTCTCTTCTATAAATTTTCTTCCTACTGACCTTCATTGCTTCACAAGCGAAAGCAAGTATCCACCACAATCGCAAGGACCTTTTACAGATTGGATCAAGTAGCACAGGAGATTACTCTAACATGGAATTAATACCAGGGGCGTAACAATAGACCCTGCAAGGGATGCAGCCACAGGGGGGGGGGGGGGGGGGGCAGAAGCCACAGGAGACCCCGTAGTGGGAGAAGTTTCTTTTCCCTGTCCTGAGACACTGACAACTACGGGCACAGAGAGAAAAAAACGTTCTGCTCTCTGCACAATTGTTATAATGACTGCATCTGCTCAGCCACTGATAAGGAATCATACAAAGTTTTAAGGACAAAGATTTGTAGACAATCCCAATTCAGTGTGCAGCAGGGTCTTGTGTACAGTGCACTGTCCCCAGCCTCTCCCCTTCCCAAAAGCTGTGTTCTGTTTGCAGAACCAGTTATGCTCCATCAGAGATGGTCAGAGTGAGTGTAATAAGCTGAGTCTGGGAGCACACTCCTCTTTTGGTTTTCTATATGTGTTTTCTGTACACCATGAGTGTCTGTATGTGTGCATATATGCAAATTTTTTCACAGGACCTAATGTAATTGATAGAGAAAATGCCTGCAGTGCTTCACTGCTGTCTGTTTTATCTGCATGGGGAAAACATATTCAAGTGTGCACTACTCAATTAAATAACATTGATTCATTATTTACCTGTGCAGAAAGCGAGGGGGAGGGGACCCCATCAAAAGTTTTATAGGGGGGCCCAGTAATTTTTAATTTTGCCTCTGATCAATACCGCAGGAAATTCTCAGGTCACCAGGATAAACATTACTACTGCTATCCTTGGAAAGAGATGAGGCAGAAAGCAAAGCAAGAGGAAAAAAAGAGAGGTAAGTGATCAGGGTTGCTAACTAGACTTAGAGTTACTCCACATAAAACCCCTCTTCCTAGCACACTTCTTGCAAATAGATATCTCCATGTATAAAGCTATGAGATACTGTTGCCTTTTGATATTTTGTGAGACATGGCTGAACCCCTCTATACCAGACGCTGCAGTTAAGCTTGAAAGTTGTACGCGTCACCATGCTGATAAAACACATGATTCTGGCAAGAAATACGGTGGAGGACTATGTGTCTATATCAATAATGCTTGGTGCACTAATGTAACTAGTGTTGGGCGAACATCTAGATGTTCGGGTTCGGGCAGAACAGGCCGAACATGGCCGCGATGTTCGGGTGTTCGACCCGAACTCCGAACATAATGGAAGTCAATGGGGACCCGAACTTTTGTGCTTTGTAAAGCCTCCTTACATGCTACATACCCCAAATTTACAGGGTATGTGCACCTTGGGAGTGGGTACAAGAGGAAAAAAAATTTAGCAAAAAGAGCTTATAGTTTTTGAGAAAATTGATTGTAAAGTTTCAAAGGAAAAATTGTCTTTTAAATGCTGAAAATGTCATGTTTCTTTGCACAGGTAACATGGTTTTTACCGCCAGGCAGTCATAAATGTAATAAAGAGAAGAGGTTCCATAAACAGGGACCGGTAACGCTAACCCAGCAGCAGCAGCAGCACACGTGATGGAACAGGAGAAGGCGCAGGAGGAGAAGGCCACGCTTTTTGAGACACAAAAACCCAGGCCTTGCATGAGGACAAGAAGCGTGCGGATAGCATGCTTTTTATCGCCATGCAGTCATAAATGTAATAAAGATAAGAGGTTCAATAAACAGGGACCGGTAACGCTAACCCAGCAGCAGCAGCAGCACACGTGATGGAACAGGAGGAGGCGCAGGAGGAGAAGGCCACGCTTTTTGAGACACAACAACCCAGGCCTTGCATGAGGACAAGAAGCGTGCGGATATAGCAGCAATGCTTTTTGCCGCCATGCAGTCATAAATGTAATAAAGAGAAGAGGTTCCATAAACAGGGACCGGTAACGCTAACCCAGCAGCAGCACAGAGCACACGTGACGGAACAGGAGGAGGCGCAGGAGGAGAAGGCCACACTTTGAGACACAACAACCCAGGCCTTGCATGAGGACAAGAAGCGTGCGGATAGCATGCTTTTTACCGCCATGCAGTCATAAATGTAATAAAGATAAGAGGTTCAATAAACAGGGACCGGTAACGCTAACCCAGCAGCAGCAGCAGCACAGAGCACACGTGATGGAACAGGAGGAGGCGCAGGAGGAGAAGGCTACGCTTTGAGACACAACAACCCAGGCCTTGCATGAGGACAAGAAGCGTGCGGATATAGCAATGCTTTTTGCCGCCATGCAGTCATAAATGTAATACAGATGAGAGGTTCAATAAACAGAGACTGGAAACGCTAACCCAGCAGCAGCACACATAATGGAACAGGAGGAGGCGCAGGAGGAGAAGGCCACGCTTTTTGAGACGCAACCCAGGCCTTGCATGAGGACAAAAAGCGTGCGGATATAGCAATGCTTTTTGCCGCCATGCAGTCATAAATGTAATACAGATGAGAGGTTCCATAAACAGGGACCGGAAACGCTAACCCAGCAGCAGCAGCACACGTGATGGAACAGGAGCAGGCGCAGGAGGAGAAGGCCATGCTTTTTGAGACACAACAACCCAGGCCTTGCATGAGGACAAAAAGCGTGCGGATATAGCAGCAATGCTTTTTGCCGCCATGCAGTCATAAATGTAATACAGATGAGAGGTTCAATAAACAGGGACCGGAAACGCTAAACCATCCCAGATGTTCATTGGTCATGTTACTTGGTTGGGGTCCTGGAGTGTTGCGTAGTCGTTTCCAATCCAGGATTGATTCATTTTAATTTGAGTCAGACGGTCTGCATTTTCTGTGGAGAGGCGGATACGCCGATCTGTGACGATGCCTCCGGCAGCACTGAAACAGCGTTCCGACATAACGCTGGCTGCCGGGCAAGCCAGCACCTCTATTGCGTACATTGCCAGTTCGTGCCAGGTGTCTAGCTTCGATACCCAATAGTTGAAGGGTGCAGATGGATTGTTAGACACAGCTACGCCATCTGACATGTAGTCCTTGACCATCTTCTCCAGGCGATCGGTGTTGGAGGTGGATCTGCACGCTTGCTGTTCTGTGGGCTGCTGCTGCATGGGTGTCAGAAAATTTTCCCACTCCAAGGACACTGCCGATACCATTCCCTTTTGGGCACTAGCTGCGGCTTGTGTTGTTTGCTGCCCTCCTGGTCGTCCTGGGTTTGCGGAAGTCAGTCTGTCGGCGTACAACTGGCTAGAGGAGGGGGAGGATGTCAATCTCCTCTCTAAAGTCTCCACAAGGGCCTGCTGGTATTCTTCCATTTTGACCTGTCTGACTCTTCAAGCAGTTTTGGAACATTGTGTTTGTACCGTGGATCCAGAAGGGTATATAAACCCAGTAATTGGTGTTGTCCCGAATGCGCACAATGCGTGGGTCGCGTTCAATGCAGTTTAGCATGAATTGAGCCATGTGTGCCAGAGTCCTACCAGAATCCTCATCATCCTCTTGTGAGCGTTGTGATAGTTGTTGTGATGCATCATAGTCGTCACCTTCTTCCTGGTCTGCTTCTGCTGACCATTCGCGCTGAATTGTGGAAGTCCAACGTGCACCGCTCTGGCCCTCGTCAGTGGTGGCAGGAAATTCCTGCTCCAACTCCAGCTGTTCCTCCTCCTCTTCTTCATCATGTGTCAGCTTAGCCAACCTTAAAGCGCGAATGAGATTACTCCCATTATCACACACAACCATGGCCGGTTTCAGGTCCAGCGGTGCCAGCCACAAATCCATCTGTTCCTTTATTCCCCTCCAAATTTCCTCCCCTGTGTGCTGCTTATCCCCAAGGCAGATCAGCTTCAGCAACGCTTGCTGACGCATGCCAACAGCTGTGCTGCACTGCTTCCACGATCCTACTGCTGCTGGTGCTGGGTTAGCGTTTCCGGATGAGGTACAGCTTTGAGATGCGTTGGAGGAGAAGGAGTCAGAGAGGTAGGTGCTGCTGTTATCCAGTGGGAGGGACAGCGGTGCAGGTGTTTGCGGCGTGGGCACTGGGCAACACCCGCGCCGTAGCAGGTGAGGATTCGCTGCCAAGCTCCACAAGGTTCACCCAGTGCGCGGTAAGGGAGATGTATCGACCCTGGCCGAACGCACTCGTCCAGGTGTCAGTGGTGAGGTGAACCTTGCAGGCAACGGCATTCTTCAAGCTTCGGGTTATTTTGCTGACCACGTGCTCATGCAACTCAGGCACTGCAGAGCGCGCAAAGTGGTAGCGGCTGGGAACCACGTAACGTGGGATGGCCACTGACATCATGCCCTTGAAGCTGTTTGTCTCCACCACTCGATATGGCAGCATTTCGCAGGCCAGAAGCTTGGCTATTCTGGCTCTTACTGCCACGGCCCGGGGGTCATTTGCTGGCAATTTCCTCTTGCGCTCAAACATCTCCGAGACAGACAACTGAACCGTAGGGCTGCACAACGAAGGGCTGTTGGTTGTTGTGTTTGATGAACACTGGGAGACCTCAAGAGCACTACTCCGGAAAGTGACAGTGTCAGCGTCATCTGATTTTTTGGAATGTTTTGAACCACGCAATGGCTGGGCTACTGCTGCTGCTGAGGCGGGTCTGGTGGTGAGTCTGGTGAACCCAAGGGAGACTGTGTTGCTGGTGGTACCCTGTCCTGCCGCGTTTGCCCACAGAGTGGGATGTTTGGATAGCATGTGGCGGCTCATGCTGGTGGTGGAGAGGTTGTTAATACTTTTCCCCCTGCTCAGGCGGGTCTTGCACACCTTGCAAATCGCCATGGTAACATCCTCAGTGCAGTCTTCAAAGAAAGCCCAGACTTTGGAGCACCTGCCTTGCTGGCGATTTCTGTTTGCGCCTCTTTTGCCTCTCACTTGAACTTCCACGCTTGTGGTGCCTGAAATTGCGCGCCGCCTACCTTGTGGCACAAGGCGAACTCGTGCAGCAGTGGGTTCTTCAACAGACTCATCTGTGCTGCTGCTACGACGGCGATGTTCTCGTTCACAAACAAAATCTGGGTCTATGTCCACATTGTCCATACCCTCCTCTTCCATCTCCTCAAACTCGTCATATGTCATTGTGGGGGGCCGCCGCCGTGGAGTACAGCTCCCCAGCACAACCGTCAGGGGAAACACCTCTTCCCTTGCCCCTCCCTCTTTCACCGGATTTCTTCCTCATTTCACTTATCCTTACAGTACACGCTGACTGGCAGCAGTACAGTGGCAGTACAGAAATGCTATACAGTGGTGGGTGAGCGGTGTACCACTATTGCCAGCAGCGACACAGAGCACAATGCTATACAGTGGCGGGTGAGCGGTGTACTACTGTTCCCAGCAGACAAAGAGTGGCAGTAAACACAATGCTATATAGTGTGGCTGAGCCGTGTACACAGAGTGGCAGTAAACACAATGCTATATAGTCTGCTATATAGTCACCCCGAACGGGGTGATGTTCTGCAGCACCCGAACAGTGGCGAACACTGTTCGCCCAACACTACTGGGAACGCAGATTTTAGTACCTAAACACACGATACAACATGTTTTCCGGGGTTGGACTCTGAGGCACATACAGATGGTCCCGATCATCATCCTCATCATACAACTCTTCTCCTGAGTCTGACCCACCCACCACCTCTGCCACCCCAACATCCCCAGACACAGTCACAGACCCCTCATCGTCCTCAACATTAACTTGGGATGCTGGCCTGAGCCCGACCTCCTCCTCCACATCAGGCCCCATCATCTCCTCAATGGCAGCCCTCATTAATCGCTCTGGCGCCGGACCGATGGACACAACGTTCTCCTCCGGGGAGGGCTGCTGCTGACCACTGGCTGCTGGGGTGGATGTTATAGCTTGCGTGGGGCGTTGGCTGTTGCTGTTGTTGGGAGTGCTGCTCACAGCGGAGGTCTCTGAGGAACTCATGGTGAGCTCATATAGTGGTTGACGGTGAGTGGAGTATTACTGATCCCAGCAATATACACACTGACTGGCAGAGTACGCAATGCTATATAGTCTGGCTGAGCCGTGTACACAGAGTGGCAGTGAACAATGCTATATAGTCTGGCTGAGCGGTGTACACAGAGTGGCAGTACACACAATGCTATATAGTCTGGCTGAGCCATGTACACAGAGTGGCAGTAAACAATGGTATATAGTCTGGCTGAGCGGTGTACACAGAGTGTCAGTAAACAATGGTATATAGTCTGGCTGAGCGGTGTACACAGAGTGGCAGTAAACACAATGCTATATATAGTGTGGCTGAGCGAGGTGCACAGTGGCAGTACACACAATGCTATATAGTCAGGCTAAGCCGTGTACACAGAGTGTCAGAAAACACAATGCTATATATAGCGTGGCTGAGCGAGGTGCACAGTGGCAGTACACACAATGCTATATAGTCAGGCTGAGCCGTGTACACAGAGTGTCAGTAAACAATGGTATATAGTCTGGCTGAGCGGTGTACACAGAGTGTCAGTAAACAATGGTATATAGTCTGGCTGAGCGGTGTACACAGAGTGTCAGTAAACAATGGTATATAGTCTGGCTGAGCGGTGTACACAGAGTGGCAGTAAACACAATGCTATATATAGCGTGGCTGAGCGAGGTGCACAGTGGCAGTACACACAATGCTATATAGTCAGGCTAAGCCGTGTACACAGAGTGTCAGAAAACACAATGCTATATATAACGTGGCTGAGCGAGGTGCACAGTGGCAGTACACACAATGCTATATAGCCAGGCTAAGCCGTGTACACAGAGTGTCAGAAAACACAATGCTATATATAGCGTGGCTGAGCGAGGTACACAGTGGCAGTAAACAATGCTATATATATAGTGTGGCTGAGCGAGCGGTGTACTACTGTTCCCAGCAGCGACACACAATGACTGGGGGGGACCCTGGCTAGCGTGGCTGGAGAGCGAACTACCCTGCCTGCCTACCCAAAGCTAAACCCACAGAGAAATGGCGGAGATATGACGTGGTTCGGGTATTTATTTACCCGAACCACGTGACCGTTCGGCCAATCAGAGCGCGTTCGGGCCCGAACCACATGACCCGTTCGGCCAATCACAGCGCTAGCCGAACGTTCGGGGAACGTTCGGCCATGCGCTCTTAGTTCGGCCATGTGGCCGAACGGTTTGGCCGAGCACCGTCAGGTGTTCGGCCGAACTCGAACATCACCCGAACAGGGTGATGTTCTGCAGAACCCGAACAGTGGCGAACACTGTTCGCCCAACACTAAATGTAACCATAATCAACAAGTCTTCTTCCCCTAATGTGGAATATCTAATGCTGAGATGTCGACCATTTTACCTACCCGAGGAACATACAGTTATTGTTATAATGGCAGTGTACATTCCACCACAGGCCAATGCTAAGTCAGCAAATGAACAACTGTTTGATGTCATCAGTAAGCAACAGAACTCGCACCCTGATGCAATTTGCATCATAGCTGGAGATTTTAACCAAGCAAATCTTAAGAATGTATTTCCTAGATTTTATCACTATGTGGATTGCAAAACCAGAGGAGAGAACACCTAAAGCTCCGTCTACACGGAGCGATGTTCCTTATCAATCGAGCCGCTGATGCGGCTCGATTGATAAGATCCGTCAGGTCCGATTTTGCCACCGCCGATTCCCTGCTCGTTCCCCACGAGGGGACAATGGCAGGGAATCGAGCGGAAGATAAGCGGCGCGGGGACGAGGGCGGATCGAATCCGATGCACGCGCGGGTGAGCGGGGACGCGGCAGGTACGTGCGGGGATGCGGAAGAGGCGATCCGGCGGCTAATCGAGCTGCCGGATCGCCTCGTGTAGATCCAGCTTTAGAACATGTCTTCACAAACATAAAATGTGCCTATAAGATCAACCCTCACCCCCCACTGGGACAGTCCATCTTTTTTTATTTCAGCACACAAAGCCATTATCAACACTGCTAAACCAATTAGCAAGTCTGTTAAAGTCTGGCCTGAGATGGCTGTCTCTCAGTTTCAAGATTGCTTTGAACATACAGACTGGAATATATTATTTCATCAAACAGACCTGGAGACGTGTACTTCCTCTGTATTGTCATATGTTAATTTCTGAGTGAACATAATTACTGTCAACAAAATAATTACTGTTTTGTAATTGTATCCAAATGACAAACCATGGATGACAAAATAACTTCAAGAAATTATAAGCAATAGAAACATAGCTTTTAAACAGGGAGACAAGGAAGTGTATTGATCAGCCAGAGCTAGTCTGAAAAAATGGCACAAAATATGCAAAACTTAAGTACAAACAAAGGATTGAGGACAACTTTGATAATGACTCAAAGAGGATGTGGCATAGCATTCAACTATTCACAGATTACAAAAAGAAGAATGGACAATAACATCCCCGGCCTAGCAGATGAACTTAACAAGGAGGGACAGAGGAGGATGGGGAAGCCTCGATAGGATCCAGAGGCTTCCCCCTCCTGAGATGAATACCCCCATTTTGTTTAATACAGAGTATCTTTAATGAATACTGACCAGTTGCTCTAACCCTTGTCATCACCAATTGCTTTGAATGACTGGTAGTCACATACATCAAAGCCTCCATATCAGCAAATAGATTGACTGACATCTAGAAAACCCCAACACTTATGTTGAGATGCTCTTTGTTGACTACTGCTTGGCATTTAACACCATCCTACCTAGCTAACTGATTAATAAACTCCATGTCAGTTTAGGAAAACACACATCCTTCACCCTTAACCACTTCCCGACCGCCGTATTGACAAATGGCGGCCGGGAAGTGGACCCCGCAAGGACCGCCGTATTGACAAATGGCGGCAGTCCTTGTAGGGGCATGGGCGGAGCGATCGCGTCATCCGTGACGCGATCCTCCGCCGCCGCTCGACTCCGCTCACCCGCCACAACATCCCGCCGGCCATACGGAAGCGCCGGCGGGATGTTAACCCGACGATCGCCGCATACAAAGTGTATAATACACTTTGTAATGTTTACAAAGTGTATTATACAGGCTGCCTCCTGCCCTGGTGGTCCCAGTGTCCGAGGGACCACCAGGGCAGGCTGCAGCCACCCTAGTCTGCACCAAGCACACTGATTTCCCCCCCCCCCCCGCCCCCTGATCGCCCACAGCACCCCCCAGACCCCCCCCTGCCCACCCCCCAGACCCATGTTTACACCCAATCACCCAACTAATCACCCATCAATCACTCCCTGTCACTATCTGTCAACGCTATTTTTTTTTTATCCCCCCCCTGCCCCCTTCTCCCTCCTGATCACCCCCCCACCCCTCAGATTTTCCCCAGACCCCCCCCATGTACTGTATGCATCTATCCCCCCTGATCACCTGTCAATCACCTGTCAATCACCCGTCAATCACCCGTCAATCACCCCCTGTCACTGCCACCCATCAATCAGCCCCTAACCTGCCCCTTGCGGGCAATCTGATCACCCACCCACACCAATAGATCGCCCGCAGATCCGACATCAGATCACCACCCAAGCGCAGTGTTTACATCTATTCTCTCCTCTAAACACCCACTAATTACCCATCAATCACCCCCTATCACCACCTGTCACTGTTACCCATCAGATCAGACCCTAATCTGCCCCTTGCGGGCACCCAATCACCCGCCTACACGCTCAGATTGCCCTCAGACCCCCCTTATCAATTTGCCAGGGCATTATTTACATCTGTCCTTCCCTGTAATAACCCACTGATCACCTGTCAATCACCTGTCAATCACCCATCAATCACCCCCTGTCACTGCCACCCATCAATCACCCCCTGTCACTGCCACCTATCAATCAGCCCCTAACCTGCCCCTTGCGGGCAATCTGATCACCCACCCACACCAATAGATCGCCTGCAGATCCGACATCAGATCACTTCCCAAGCGCAGTGTTTACATCTATTCTCTCCTCTAAACACCCACTAATTACCCATCAATCACCCCCTATCACCACCTGTCACTGTTACCCATCAGATCAGACCCTAATCTGCCCCTTGCGGGCACCCAATCACCCGCCTACATGCTCAGATTGCCCTCAGACTCCCCCTTATCAATTCGCCAGGGCATTATTTACATCTGTCCTTCCCTGTAATAACCCACTGATCACCTGTCAATCACCTATCAATCACCCATCAATCAGCCCCTGTCACTGCCACCCATCAATCAGCCCCTAACCTGCCCCTTGCGGGCAATCTGATCACCCACCCACACCAATAGATCACCCGCAGATCCGACATCAGATCACCTCCCAAGCGCAGTGTTTACATCTATTCTCTCCTCTAAACACCCACTAATTACCCATCAATCACCCATCAATCACCCCCTATCACCACCTGTCACTGTTACCCATCAGATCAGACCCTAATCTGCCCCTTGCAGGCACCCAATCACCCGCCTACATGCTCAGATTGCCCTCAGACCCCCCCTTATCAATTCGCCAGTGCAATATTTACATCTGTTCTCCCCTGTAATAACCCACTGATTACCTGTCAATCACCTGTCAATCACCTATCAATCACCCATCAATCACCCCCTGTCACTGCCACCCATCAATCAGCCCCTAACCTGCCCCTTGCGGGCAATCTGATCACCCACCCACACCAATAGATCGCCCGCAGATCCGACGTCTGATCACCTCCCAAGTGCAGTGTTTACATCTATTCACCTGTTCTCTACCCTAAACACCCACTAATTACCCATCAATCACCCCTTGTCACTGCTACCTATCAGATTAGACCCCTATCTGCCCCTAGGACACTCAATCACCCGCCCACACCCTCAGAATGCCCTCAGACCCCAGCCCTGATCACCTCGCCAGTGCATTGCTTGCATCTATTCCCCCCTCTAATCACACCTTGAGACACCCATCAATCACCTCCTGTCACCCCCTAGCACACCTACCCATCAGATCAGGCCCTAATTTGCCCCGTGTGGGCTCCTGATCACTCGGCAAAACCCTCAGATCCCCCTCAGACCCCCTTCCAATCACCTCCCCAGTGCAATGATTGCATCTATTTTCCCCTCTAACCACCCCCTGAGACACCCATCAATCACCTCCTGTCACCCCCTAGCACTCCTATCCATCAGATCAGGCCCAATACAACCTGTCATCTAAAAGGCCACCTTGCTTATGACCGGTTCCACAAAATTCGCCCCCTCATAGACCACCTGTCATCAAAATTTGCAGATGCTTATACCCCTGAACAGTCATTTTGAGACATTTGGTTTCCAGTCTACTCACGGTTTTGGGCCCGTAAAATGCCAGGGCGGTATAGGAACCCCACAAGTGACCCCATTTTAGAAAAACAGACACCCCAAGGTATTCTGTTAGGTGTATGACGAGTTCATAGAAGATTTTATTTTTTGTCAAAAGTTAGCGGAAATTGATTTTTATTTTTTTTTTCACAAAGTGTCACTTTCCGCTAACTTTTGACAAAAAATAAAATCTTCTATGAACTCGTCATACACCTAACAGAATACATTGGGGTGTCTTCTTTCTAAAATGGGGTCACTTGTGGGGTTCCTATACTGCCCTGGCATTTTAGGGGCCCTAAACCGTGAGGAGTAGTCTACAAAACAAATGCCTCAAAATGACCTGTGAATAGGACGTTGGGCCCCTTAGCGCACCTAGGCTGCAAAAAAGTGTCACACATGTGGTATCGCCGTACTCAGGAGAAGTAGTATAATGTGTTTTGGGGTGTATTTTTACACATACCCATGCTGGGTGGGAGAAATATCTCTGTAAATGGACAATTGTGTGTAAAAAAAAATCAAAAGATTGTCATTTACAGAGATATTTCTCCCACCCAGCATGGGTATGTGTAAAAATACACCCCAAAACACATTATACTACTTCTCCTGAGTACGGCGGTACCACATGTGTGGCACTTTTTTACACCCTAAGTGCGCTAAGGGGCCCAAAGTCCAATGAGTACCTTTAGGATTTCACAGGTTATTTTGCGACATTTGCTTTCAAGACTACTCCTCACGGTTTAGGGCCCCTAAAATGCCAGGGCAGTATAGGAACCCCACAAATGACCCCATTCTAGAAAGAAGACACCCAAAGGTATTCTGTTAGGAGTATGGTGAGTTCATAGAAGATTTTATTTTTTGTCACAAGTTAGTGGAAAATGACACTTTGTAAAAAAAAAACCAATTAAAATCAATTTCCGCTAACTTGTGACAAAAATAAAATCTTCTATGAACTCACCATACTCCTAACAGAATACCTTGGGGTGTCTTCTTTCTAGAATGGGGTCATTTGTGGGGTTCCTATACTGCCCTGGCATTTTAGGGGCCCTAAACCGTGAGGAGTAGTCTTGAAAGCAAATGTCGCAAAATGACCTGTGAAATCCTAAAGGTACTCATTGGACTTTGGGCCCCTTAGCGCAGTTAGGGTGCAAAAAAGTGCCACACATGTGGTATCGCCGTACTCGGGGTGTATTTTTACACATACCCATGCTGAGTGGGAGAAAGATCTCTGTAAATGGACAATTGTGTGTAAAAAAAATTAACAAATTGTCATTTACAGAGATATTTCTCCCACCCAGCATGGGTATGTGTAAAAATACACCACAAAACACATTATACTACTTCTCCTGAGTACGGCAATACCACATGTGTGGCACTTTTTTGCAGCCTAACTGCGCTAAGGGGTCCAAAGTCCAATGAGTACCTTTAGGCTTTACAGGGGTGCTTACAATTTAGCACCCCCCAAAATGTCAGGACAGTAAACACACCCCACAAATGACCCCATTTTGGAAAGTAGACACTTCAAGGTATTCAGAGAGGGGCAAGGTAAGTCCGTGGCAGATTTCATTTTTTTTTTGTCGCAAGTTAGAAGAAATGGAAACTTTTTTTTTTTTGTCACAAAGTGTCATTTTCCGCTTACTTGTGACAAAAAATAATATCTTCTATGAACTCACTATGCCTCTCAGTGAATACTTTGGGATGTCTTCTTTCCAAAATGGGGTCATTTGGGGGTATTTATACTATCCTGGAATTCTATCCCCTCATGAAACATGACAGGGGGTCAGAAAAGTCATAGATGCTTGAAAATGGGAAAATTCACTTTTTACACCATAGTTTGTAAACGCTATAACTTTTACCCAAACCAATAAATATAGGCTGAATGGTTTTTTTTTATCAAAAACATGTTTGTCCACATTTTTCACGCTGCATGTATACAGAAATTTTACTTTATTTGAAAAATGTCAGCACAGAAAGTTAAAAAAATCATTTTTTTTGCCAAAATTCATGTCTTTTTTGATGAATATAATAAAAAGTAGAAATCGCAGCAGCAATCAAATGGCACCAAAAGAAAGCTTTATTAGTGACAAGAAAAGGAGCCAAAATTCATTTAGGTGGTAGGTTGTATGAGCGAGCAATAAACCGTGAAAGCTGCAGTGGTCTGAATGGAAAAAAAGTGGCTGGTCCTTAAGGGGTGTAAAGCCCACGGTCCTCAAGTGGTTAAAGAGGAGCAGTTAGGTATAAGGTATCAGAGAAAAAAAACACATACCGTATATACTCGGATAGAAGTCAACCTCGTATATAAGTCGACCCCAATATTTGACCCTCTTAAGCTGTCATTTTTTTAATGTCTCAAATATAAGTCTACCCAGAAAAGTTGTGGTTAAGTCCAAACCTTCTGTCTTTGGAAAAAATCATAAATATGGTTAAGGGCATCATAGTGGCGTAGTAGTTAGCGCTGGGTCCCCGGTTCGAATCACAGGCAGTTCAACATCTGCAAGTAGTTTGTATGTTCTCTCCATATCTGTGTGGGTTTCCTCTAAGCACTCCGGTTTCCTTCAACATCCCAAAAACATACAGATAAGCAAATTGGCTTCCCCTAAATCGTCCCTAGACTATGATACATACACTACACGACATAGACATATGACTTATGGTAGGGATTAGATTGTGAGCTCCTCTGAGGGACAGTTAATGACAACACAATATACTCTGTACAGCGCTGCATAATATGTCAGTTCTATAAAAATACTAAATAATAATAACAGAGGCAAGATACCTGTAGCAACCGTGTATGATCCCCATGCATCTTCCCCACACTGTGCTGCTGGTAATGTGTTATTAACAGTATATCACAGTGTTGGAAACATGCTTTCAGATCATCAGGGGTTAATCACTACAAGTATCTTTCCTCAGTTAGAAAAACAAGGATAAGCACCAGTACACACAGGAGCTGATAGGGAAGATAAGCCCAGTGCTGTGCTTCAAAGTAACATGTTAGTGAATTACCCAGTCTGGATTCAGCTCACTCCCAGTCACCGCCTGATGGAAGCAGGAGATTTGGGCGCATGAGACAAGTGGACAAAAAGGGCGCCCCATTCACTCCCATTATAAATATCGTTTAATGGGCGCCGAACAGGGAAAAAAAGGCGCCGGAGATTATTAACGTTTTACAAACGGCGCCCGGAGATTTTTAAGGTTTTATAACTGTGCTTGTGATGATTTAACTTTACAAAATGAGCCCGTGACGAATAACATTTATAAAGATACTAAATCACTATTTGTAAAACATTAATAAAACATTATTATCCACCCAAAAAAATGATTTACATTTTTTTTATTTAAATTTTTTATTTATTAATGTTTGTAAAACATTATTATCCATAGGGGGTCTTAGGTTTAGGCACCACCAGGGGGGTCTTAGGTTTAGGCACCACCAGGGGGGTCTTAGGTTTAGGCACCACCAGGGGGGTCTTAGGTTTAGGCACCACCAGGGGGGGTCTTAGGTTTAGGCACCACCAGTGGGGTCTTAGGTTTAGGCACCACCAGGGGGGTCTTAGGTTTAGGCACCACCAGGGGGGTCTTAGGTTTAGGCACCACCAGGGGGGTCTTAGGTTTAGGCACCAACTGGGGGGTCTTAGGTTTAGGCAACACCAGGGGTCTAGGGGTTAGGGATAGGTACAGGGAGGGTTTTTAACAAACGTAATTATAAGTTTCAGTTTAGAAACAGGGAAGATTAACGTTTTAAGAATTGCCGATTTCATACACATTATTTAATGATTTATAAATTCTTAAAACACTATTTGTAAACGAAATTCTACACAATATTTTTATAAACGATAAAACTGCTTATCGTTTACACCACGCACCCTTTTTTCCCGATGCCCTTTTTTGATGTACGCACCGCTGATATCTTTCACAACTCACTGAAGCACGCTGGCTTCAGCTCTCTTGCCGCTCTGATCCCCTCCTCCACTTCCTCATATGTCATTAGCTAAGCACACCAGCCAAATCTGAGTGTTGTAAAGGAGAGACCTTGTTGTGAAGCAGACTGCTTCAGTGCTGGCTGCCTGAATAGATAACACTGCTCTCCCCAGCACTGCGCAGTGAAGCTGTCACTGTATCAGCAGCTCTGACAAGGCACCAGATACAATGGAGGATTTCCAGCTGCTCCTACCCCGCTGGCTGCCACAGAATCACGTGCTATCAGAGCGGTGGCAAGTCCATCCTGCAGCTTGCAGGGGGAGCTGCATTATCGTGACCAGGCATCTAAGTAAAGTAGAGGGACACAACCTGGCTGGCTGGCAGCACTAGAGGGGCAGAAAGCAGCATATGTAAGGCAGAGGGGACACTTGATACTCAGCAACGAGTGAGAAATTTAGGTGTGATGTGAGTATAAGTCGCCCCCCCCCCCCCCCCCCCTACTTTACAAAAGTAGATCAGACCTAAATTTCTCGACTTATAGCCGAGGATATACGGTATATCAGTAGCTAAAGATTGGCTGTACTTACATTACATATGCATTTCACTGTCCACGTTTGGATTTCACAGAATTTTTATATAGTATTTGCAGAGAATGATGCTCCTGACAGCTCATGGCAGGTTCCATGTTTGTCTGTCTCCTATGCAGCCAATTGTGTCGTCATGTCCTCCCTGCTTCCTGATGATTCGACTCAGAAAAAAGACAACACTACGGTGCAGTGAATATTAATTAGCCATGTGGCTAGGAACAATAGCCGACTCATGCAGTATACTCTGCCCCGAGATTTTTCAGTGCTGTGAGCTGGACTGCGTTACAAGCTGTTGTAACATGAGCCTGTAACTTCTCACTAGCAGCGGAAGGGAGGACCCAAGGTGGGAAGAAGCAGCCCCAGAATGCTTTGCAGTATGGTATGCGGCCTCTCGGCCTCTTAAGAGCTTGGGAATAACAGCCTTGCTGTTCAGCACATATCAAAAGTAAGAGAGATTTTTAACTTCAGTATTGCCTTTTTGGCTTCCTTCTAAACTGTTTAACACAGGAGAATAGAGGTTTAAATTAGCTTTTGCAGCCTGACAGTTACTCTTTAACATGAGCACTGGAGTGCCACAGGTCTTTGTACTAAGTCCTCTCCTCTACGCACTTTTCACCCATGACTGCCAGCCTATCCATAACTCAAACATAATAGTTAAGTTTGCGGATGATTTGACTGTCATTGGGCTTATATCAGACAATGAGGAAGCTGCATACAGAGAAAAAGTTAGGAACCTGACTGCATGGTGCAATGTTAACAACAGGCATGCTCAGATGTACCAAAATTCGGTTCGGGTACATTCGATTTCGAATTCGGGTCCGCATGACATTCAAATTCGAATTCGCCTTCGACCACGAAATTTGGTTTGGATTCATATTCGGTTCGGGGTTACGCCTCAAAATTCGGTAAAAATTAGTGCTCACGAATTCGGGGTTTTTTTTTGTGTGTTTTTTAAAAGGGAAATCACATTGAAATAGGTGTACTTAAAAAAAAACAAAACTAAAAATGTGACATGTGGCACTGGCAGCAGGCAATGTATTGTGTGGACCCTGGCGGTGGGACCACTGACAGCAGGAGGATAAATACAGCAGCAGGAGGATAAATACAGCAGCAGCAGCAGCAGGAGGAGTAGTGACGTGTGGCACTGGCAGCAGGCAATGCATAGTGTGGACGCTGGCGGTGGGACCACTGACAGCAGGAGGATAAATATAGCAGCAGGAGGAAAAATACAGCAGCAGCAGGAGGAGGAGTGACGTGTGGCACTGGCAGCAGGCAATGTATTGTGTTGACCCTGGCGGTGGGACAACTGACAGCAGGAGGATAAATACAACAGCAGAAGCAGGAGGAGGAGGAGGGGTGACGTGTGGCACTGGCAGCAGGCAATGCATAGTGTGGACCCTGGTGGTGGGACCACTGACAGCAGCAGGATAAATACAACAGCAGCAGTAGGAGGAGGAGTGATGTGTGGCACTGGCAGCAGGCAATGCATAGTGTGGACCCTGGCGGTGGGACCACTGACAGCAGCAGGATAAATACAACAGCAGCAGCAGGAGGAGGAGGAGGAGTGACGTGTGGCACTGGCAGCAGGCAATGTATAGTGTGGACCCTGGCGGTGGGACCACTGACAGCAGGAGGATAAGTACAACAGCAGCAGCAGAAGGAGGAGTGACATGTGGCACTAGCAACAGGCAATGTATAGTGTGGACCCTGGCGGTGGGACCACTGACAGCAGGAGGATAAATACAGCAGCAGTAGGAGGAGTGACGTGTGGCACTGGCAGCAGGCAATGTATTGTGTGGACCCTGGCGGTGGGACCACTGACAGCAGGAGGATAAATACAACAGCAGGAGGAGGAGTGACGTGTGGCACTGGCAGCAGGCAATGTATTGTGTGGACCCTGGCGGTGGGACCACTGACAGCAGGAGGATAAATACAACAGCAGCAGCAGGAGGAGGAGGAGGAGTGACATGTGTCACTGGCAGCAGGCAATGCATAGTGTGGACCCTGGCAGTGGGACCACTGACAGCAGGAGGATAAATACAACAGCAGCAGCAGGAGGAGGAGTGACATGTGGCACTGGCAGCAGGCAATGTATTGTGTGGACCCTGGCGGTGGGACCACTGACAGCAGGAGGATAAATACAGCAGCAGCAGGAGGAGTGACGTGTGGCACTGGCAGCAGGCAATGTATTGTGTGGACCCTGGCGGTGGGACCACTGACAGCAGGAGGATAAATACAACAGCAGGAGGAGGAGGAGTGACGTGTGGCACTGGCAGCAATGCATAGTGTGGACCCTGGCGGTGGGACCACTGATAGCAGCAGGATAAATACAAAAGCAGCAGTAGGAGGAGGAGTATCATGGTGCACTGGCTGCATGCAATGCATAGTGTGGTCCCTGGCGGTGGGACCAATGACAGCAGCAGGATAAATACAACAGCAGCAGTAGGAGGAGTGACGTGTGGCACTGGCAGCAGGCAATGCATAGTGTGGACCCTGGCGGTGGGACCACTGACAACAGCAGGATAAATACAACAGCAGCAGCAGGAGGAGGAGTGACGTGTGGCACTGGCAGCAGGCAATGCATAGTGTGGACCCTGGCGGTGGGACCACTGACAGCAGCAGGATAAATACAACAGCAGCAGTAGGAGTGACGTGTGGCACTGGCAGCAGGCAATGCATAGTGTGGACCCTGGCGGTGGGACCACTGACAGCAGCAGGATAAATGCAACAGCAGCAGCAGGAGGAGGAGTGACATGTGGCACTGGCAGCAGGCAATGCAAAGTGTGGATCCTGGGGGTGGGACCACTGACAGCAGCAGGATGAAAATGAGTGCGGTGTAATATGTTGCCACTTCATAAATACAATAAATACATAAATCAATTCATAAATTCATAAATAAATCAATGCAGCAGTCCAGCAGCAGCAGGAGGAGTCAGGTACAAATACAATAAATACATAAATAAATTCATAGGTAAATCAATGCAGCAGGCCAGCAGCAGCAGGAGTCAGGTAGAAATACAATAAATACAAAAATAAATTCATAGGTAAATGAATGCAGCAGGCCAGCAGCAGCAGGAGGAGTCAGGTAGAAATACCATATATACATAAATCAATTCATAGGTAAATCAATGCAGCAGGCCAGCAGCAGCAGCAGGAGTCAGGTAGAAATACAATAAATACATAAATCAATTCATAGGTAAATCAATGCAGCAGGCCAGCAGCAGCAGGAGTCAGGTAGAAATACAATAAATACATAAATAAATTCATAGGTAAATCAATGCAGCAGGCCAGCAGCAGCAGGAGGAGTCAGGTAGAAATACAATAAATACATAAATAAATTCTTAGGTAAATCAATGCAGCAGGCCAGCAGCAGCAGGAGGAGTCAGGTAGAAATACAATAAATACATAAATAAATTCATAGGTAAATCAATGCAGCAGGCCAGCAGCAGCAGGAGGAGTCAGGTAGAAATACAATAAATACATAAATAAATTCATAGGTAAATCAATGCAGCAGGCCAGCAGCAGCAGCAGGAGTCAGGTAGAAATACAATAAATACATAAGTAAATTCATAGGTAAATCAATGCAACAGGCCAGCAGCAGCAGGAGTCAGGTAGAAATACAATAAATACATAAATAAATTCATAGGTAAATCAATGCAGCAAGCCAGCGGCAGCAGGAGGAGTCAGGTAGAAATACAATAAATACATAAATAAATTCATAGGTAAATCAATGCAGCAGGCCAGCAGCAGCAGGAGGAGTCAGGTAGAAATACAATCAATACATAAATAAATTCATAGGTAAATCAATGCAGCAGGCCAGCAGCAGCAGGAGTCAGGTAGAAATACAATAAATACATAAATAAATTCATAGGTAAATCACTGCAGCAGGCCAGCAGCAGCAGGAGGAGTCAGGTAGAAATACAATAAATACATAAATAAATTCATAGGTAAATTAATGCAGCAGGCCAGCAGCAGCAGGAGTCAGGTAGAAATACAATAAATACATCAATAAATTCATAGGTAAATCAATGCAGCAGACCAGCAGCAGCAGGAGGAGTCAGGTAGAAATACAATAAATACATAAATAAATTCATAGGTAAATCAATGCAGCAGGCCAGCAGCAGCAGGAGGAGTCAGGTAGAAATACAATAAATACATAAATAAATTCATAGGTAAATCAATGCAGCAGGCCAGCAGCAGCAGGAGTCAGGTAGAAATACAATAAATACATAAATAAATTCATAGGTAAATCAATGCAGCAAGCCAGCAGCAGAAGGAGGAGTCAGGTAGAAATACAATAAATACATAAATAAATTCATAGTTAAATCAATACAGCAAGCCAGCAGCAGCAGGAGTCAGGTAGAAATACAATCAATACATAAATAAATTCATAGGTAAATCAATGCAGCAGGCCAGCAGCAGCAGGAGTCAGGTAGAAATACAATAAATACATAAATAAATTCATAGGTAAATCAATGCAGCAAGCCAGCGGCAGCAGGAGGAGTCAGGTAGAAATACAATAAATACATAAATAAATTCATAGGTAAATCAATGCAGCAGGCCAGCAGCAGCAGGAGGAGTCAGGTAGAAATACAATAAATACATAAATAAATTCAGAGGTAAATCAATGCAGCAGGCCAGCAGCAGCAGGAGGAGTCAGGTAGAAATACAATAAATACATAAATAAATTCTTAGGTAAATCAATGCAGCAGGCCAGCAGCAGCAGGAGGAGTCAGGTAGAAATACAATAAATACATAAATAAATTCATAGGTAAATCAATGCAGCAGGCCAGCAGCAGCAGGAGGAGTCAGGTAGAAATACAATAAATACATAAATAAATTCTTAGGTAAATCAATGCAGCAGGCCAGCAGCAGCAGGAGGAGTCAGGTAGAAATACAATAAATACATAAATAAATTCATAGTTAAATCAATACAGCAAGCCAGCAGCAGCAGGAGTCAGGTAGAAATACAATAAATACATAAATAAATTCATAGGTAAATCAATGCAGCAGGCCAGCAGCAGCAGGAGTCAGGTAGAAATACAATAAATACATAAATAAATTCATAGGTAAATCAATGCAGCAAGCCAGCAGCAGAAGGAGGAGTCAGGTAGAAATACAATAAATACATAAATAAATTCATAGTTAAATCAATACAGCAAGCCAGCAGCAGCAGGAGTCAGGTAGAAATACAGTCAATTCATAAATAAATTCATAGGTAAATCAATGCAGCAGGCCAGCAGCAGCAGGAGTCAGGTAGAAATACAATAAATACATAAATAAATTCATAGGTAAATCAATGCAGCAGGCCAGCGGCAGCAGGAGTCAGGTAGAAATACAATAAATACATAAATAAATTCATAGGTAAATCAATGCAGCAAGCCAGCGGCAGCAGGAGGAGTCAGGTAGAAATACAATAAATACATAAATAAATTCATAGGTAAATCAATGCAGCAGGCCAGCAGCAGCAGGAGGAGTCATGTAGAAATGCAATAAATACATAAATAAATTCATAGGTAAATCAATGCAGCAGGCCAGCAGCAGCAGGAGGAGTCAGGTAGAAATACAATAAATACATAAATAAATTCATAGGTAAATCAATGCAGCAGGCCAGCGGCAGCAGGAGTCAGGTAGAAATACAATAAATACATAAATAAATTCATAGGTAAATCAATGCAGCAAGCCAGCGGCAGCAGGAGGAGTCAGGTAGAAATACAATAAATACATAAATAAATTCATAGGTAAATCAATGCAGCAGGCCAGCAGCAGCAGGAGGAGTCAGGTAGAAATACAATAAATACATAAATAAATTCATAGGTAAATCAATGCAGCAGGCCAGCAGCAGCAGGAGGAGTCATGTAGAAATGCAATAAATACATAAATAAATTCATAGGTAAATCAATGCAGCAGGCCAGCAGCAGCAGGAGGAGTCAGGTAGAAATACAATAAATACATAAATAAATTCATAGGTAAATCAATGCAGCAAGCCAGCGGCAGCAGGAGGAGTCAGGTAGAAATACAATAAATACATAAATAAATTCATAGGTAAATCAATGCAGCAGGCCAGCAGCAGCAGGAGGAGTCATGTAGAAATGCAATAAATACATAAATAAATTCATAGGTAAATCAATGCAGCAGGCCAGCAGCAGCAGGAGGAGTCAGGTAGAAATACAATAAATACATAAATAAATTCATAGGTAAATAAATGCAGCAGGCCAGCAGCAGCAGGAGTCAGGTAGAAATACAATAAATACATAAATAAATTCATAGGTAAATCAATGCAGCAAGCCAGCAGCAGCAGGAGGAGTCAGGTAGAAATACAATCAATACACAAATAAATTCATAGGTAAATCAATGCAGCAGGCCAGCAGCAGCAGGAGTCAGGTAGAAATACAATAAATGCATAAATAAATTCATAGGTAAATCAATGCAGCAGGCCAGCAGCAGCAAGAGTCAGGTAGAAATACAATAAATACATAAATAAATTCATAGGTAAATCAATGCAGCAGGCCAGCAGCAGCAGGTGGAGTCAGGTGTCAGGTAGAAATACAATAAATACATAAATAAATGCATAGGTAAATCAATGCAGCAGGCCAGCAGCAGCAGGAGTCAGGTAGAAATACAATAAATACATAAATAAATTCATAGGTAAATCAATGAAGCAGGCCAGCAGCAGCAGGAGTCAGGTAGAAATACAATAAATACATAAATAAATTCATAGGTAAATCAATGCAGCAGGCCAGCAGCAGCAGGAGGAGTCAGGTAGGAATACAATAAATACACGAATAAATTCATAGGTAAATCAATGCAGCAGGCCAGCAGCAGCAGGAGGAGTCAGGTAGAAATACAATAAATACATAAATAAATTCATAGGTAAATCAATGCAGCAGGCCAGCAGCAGCAGGAGGAGTCAGGTAGAAATACAATAAATACATAAATAAATTCATAGGTAAATCAATGCAGCAGGCCAGCAGCAGCAGGAGGAGTCAGGTAGAAATACAATAAATACATAGATAAATTCATAGGTAAATCAATGCAGCAGGCCAGCAGGAGGAGGAGGAGTCGTCACGTATGGCAGGCAGCAGGCAATGTATTGTAATTCCCAGGCAGGCACCTCATGTCTTCCTTTAGCTGACAACAGGTGCCAGGAACGTGCCTTCTATCCAGGCCTGGTTAATCTTCAAAAATTTCAGTCTGTCCACGCCCTCTGTGGACAGACGAGAGCGCTTCTCGGTGACCACTCCACCGGCCGCACTGAAGCACCTCTCAGACAGCGCGCTGGAAGGGGGGAGAGACAATACCTCCAGGGCGTACTGCGCAAGCTCCCTCCAGATGTGCAAGCGCTCCACCCAGTACTCCATGGGGTCCACAGGCTCCTCGCTGCCGGTGTCAAGCCCACTGAAGGACCCCATGTAGTCGGCCACCATCCGGATCATGCGCTGGCTGTGACTCTCACCGAAGGTGGCTGCTGCCCGCACCTCCTCTCTCGGCTGCTGTACCTTCATGTAGAACGCCTGCGTCAATGACAGCAGGTCTCCTGGGTGCCTGACGCTGCTGCTGGCCACAGGCACCTGCTGCTGTGCTGCTTGCTGCTGGACAGGGACAGAGGGAGTGGAAAGCGGGGGGAAGGCTTCCTCCAGTCGCCGAACAAGGATGTCCTGCAACTCCCTTGCTCGCTGCTCACGGTCTCTGGCAGGCAAAAACTGATCCCACCTCCCCCTCAGCCGTGGGTCCAGGATCATGCTGATGCACGCGTCCTCCCTCGCTTGCATCCGCTTGACCCTGGGGTCTGTGCGCAGGCAGCACAGCATGTGCGCTGCCATGGGGAACAGGGTGGACCGTCTAACAGAGACATCAGGGTCAGCGTCCTCCTCCTCCTCTTGCCCCTGAGACTCTTCCTCCTCTCTCCACCCTCGCACCACTGCTGCTGCGCTCCAATGTTCCCCCCCAGCAGCAATGTCCAGCACCTCCAACTCCTCCTCCTCCTCTTCTAGGGACTCAAATACCTGCGGAGCAGTGGACTGCACAGGCGGCTGCTGTTCCAGCTGCTTCAGGGCCTCCTCTCCCAAATCCACCAAATCGCCAAGTGCCCTGTCCAGCAGACAAACAAAGGGCACCCACTGGCAGAGGGATGCCCGTTGTTCACTCACCAAGTTGGTTCCCTGCAGGAAGGGAGCCAACACCAAGCAGACCTGCTGCATCTGCCCCCATTGCGCGTTGGTGAGGAGCTGGAGTGTGGTGCTGCTTCTGCTGCCGGTGCTGGCGACAGTGGCCTCATAGATGTACCGGTTGACAGCCCTCCTCTGCTCAACCAGCCGCTCCAACATCGCCAGGGTGGAGTTCCAGCGAGTTGGCACATCTATGATGAGGCGGTGTCGTGGCAGGCCCTCCGGATGCTGGATGTCTGCCAGTTTTGCTGCGGCAGCTGCTGAGCGGTGGAAAGTGCGTACAATTTGCCGTGCCACTTCTAACAGTTCCTCCATCCCTAGGTCGGTGCGCATGAACTTTTGCACCACCAGGTTCAGGACCTGGGCCAAGCAAGGGACGTGGAGCAAGTCTCCACTGCTGATGGCAGCCAGCAGGTTGGCGGCATTGTCAGACACCACCAATCCCACAGTGAGGCCTCTGGGGGTCAGCCACTTCCTCTCCTGCTCCCTGAGGTACCGGAGCACGTTTGATGCCGTCAAGGAGTTTTCCCCCAGGATCTTCATCTCCAGCAGCGCTTGGCAGTGGCGGGCCTTCACGCTGCTGGAGAGACGGGATCGCTTGGCGGCGGGAGCTGCTGCTTCTCCCCTGACCCCGTGCGGTGGCACTACGTAGTGGGCGACTGGTGCTACTGCGCCCGAGGGTGGACCTGCTGCTTCCATGGTTATGTGGATCCGCGCACTCACAGCGTGATCCAGCGCGCGGCCCATGTTCGCCATGGCAGAGCGGTGCAGTGCTGGGATCGCCCTGCGGGAGAAATAGTGGCGGCTGGGGACTTGCCACTCCGGGATCCCAACCTGCAGCAGCGCTCTGATGTCACTCCCCTTCTGCACAAAGGAATATGGCAGGAGCTGGGAGCACATGGCCCGGGCAAGCAACCCGTTCAGCAACCGGATGCACCTGTGGGTGGGAGGCAGCACCTTGGTCACACTGGGGAATGCTTCGCTGAGCAGGGTCTGGCGGCGTTTGCCTGCACGGGAGGATGAGGAGGCCACTGTGGAGGGAGCTGATGAGGCCACTGTGGAGGGAGCTGATGAGGCCACTGAGGACTGGCTGCCCGGGAAGGGGGGGGTTGCTGCTGTGCTCCTGCTGCTGCTGCTGGATGGGCAGGAGGGTCGGCTGTTGGTGCTGAAATGTGTGCAGTGGCTGTCTGGCTCTGACCACTGCCTGCACCACTTTGCATAAGCTTCTCCAACTCATTAAAGTCCTCAAAATGTCTGCTCTGTAAGTGGGTCTGCAGGCATGAGGTACTCAATTTGTGGATATCGCGACCTCTGCTGAGACTGAGATTGCAACTGTTGCAAATTGCATGGGTCGGGTCCACTGGGCACTTGGGGAAGTACCGCCAGACTGGGGACTTCAACCTGCTCTTTGAGCTTGAGGGCTGGGGTTTTTGGGTGCCCTGGGAGGATTGTGCCTTTTTGGTTTTAGTTAGAGGTTTGCTGCGGGTGGTGGTAGCGACTGAAGCAGCAGGCTGTGGCTCCTGCCTTCCATGCCCTGGGCTGGCCACCTTGCTGCTGCCGCACCTCTGCGCCAGAGACGCCTCCTCCTCCGATAACGAGCTGCCTTCAACTAACTGTGCTGGTGGTACTGGTGGCACATAGGAAGGATCTATCAAGTCATCATCATCAACCCCAAACATATCCTGTGAGCCCGCCTCAACCAACTCCTCTACCCCAACATCCCCTGCATCACGCCCCTCCTCCTCAGCGCCAACAACAAACTTCTGCACCTCAAACTCCTCCTCCTCCTCCTTGGATGGCCCCATGATCTCCAACTCATACTTCTCCAAAGCATCCCTGTACATGGTCACAGTCTCAGGGGAGAAGAGCGTGCTCATTGAGGGCAGGCTGGTCGATGGGGTCACCGTGACCATGGCCTCAAGCGCTGGTGGAGGCCTGCTGCGGACCGGAGTGCTGGTGGTGATGGCACTGGTCTCGCTGGTGCTGGAGGCCTGGCTGGAAATGGTGGCTTCCTGCCCCGCCATCATTTCCACCACAGCCTGCACCTGACTCTCCCCAATGGGCCATGGGCGACGACCCGTCTCAAAGATGGGCGCAACACGCTGCTGTTGCGCCTCTGCTCCCTCCTCCCTGCGGTCAGTGGCTGGCGGTGGACCAGTCCCAGACCTGCTGCTGCTGGAAGTGGCTCCTGCAATTGCGCTGCCTCTCCTGGTGGTGCCTCGCCCTCTACCTCTACTTCTGCCAGTCATTGTGCACTATACAAATACAGTAAAAAAAAAAAAAAAGTAGAAGAGGGTGGGAAAGGGTGTAAACTTTAATAAAGTCTGTGTTGGTGGTGACTTGGTGGTGACTAGTAGTAGTAGTAGACAGTAGTAGTAGTAGTACGCACGCAGGTAACTAAGAAACACCTAGTGTACTACACTATAAGTAAGTCATGCGGCAGACAGTAGGTGACAATTACAATCGGTCACACACGGTCAGACGCAATCAATCGATCAATAGGCTCGGGCAGGTGACAGACAGTCACAAGTCACTCACAACGGATGCTGGTGGTGGCCTGTATGTGTTGTAACTCTTATTTATTACACACTACAGATGATAATAAAATCACACAGTAACAGTGAAAAAAAAATAAGTGAACAGGTACTAGTAGACTAGTAGTATAGTAGTAGACACTAGTAGTAGTACGCACGCAGGTAACTAAGAAACACCTAGTGTACTACGCTATAAGTAAGTCGTGCGGCAGACAGTCGGTGACAATTACAATCGGTCACACACGGTCAGACGCAATCAATCGATCAATAGGCTCTGGCAGGTGATAGACAGTCACAAGTCATTCACAACGGATGCTGGTGGTGGCCTGTATGTGTTGTAACTCTTATTTATTACACACTACAGATGATAATAAAATCACACAGTAACAGTGAAAAAAAAAATAAGTGAACGGGTACTAGTAGTATAGTAGTAGACACTAGTAGTAGTACGCACGCACGCAGGTAACTAAGAAACACCTAGCATACTACACTATAAGTAAGTCGTTCGGCAGACAGTCGGTGACAATTAAAATTGCTCACTAACGGTCAGACGCAATTAATCAATCAATAGGCTCGGGCAGGGGACAGACAGTCACAAGTCACTCACAACGGATGCTGGTGGTGGCCTGTATGTGTTGTAACTCTTATTTATTACACACACTACAGATGATAATAAAATCACACAGTAACAGTGAAAAAAAAAAAAGTGAACGGGTACTAGTAGTATAATAGTAGACACTAGTAGTAGTACGCACGCACACAGGTAACTAAGAAACACCTAGCGTACTACACTATAAGTAAGTCGTGCGGCAGACAGTCAGTGACAATCACAATCGGTCAAACACGGTCAGATGCAATCGATCAATCGGCTCGGGCAGGCGACAGACAGTCACAGGTCACTCACAACAGATGCTGGTGGTGGCCTGTCACAGTCAGTAACTAACTAACACAGTACTGAAACTAATAAAGTAACAGACTACAGCAGTAATAATTAACTAAACTAGTACTACTAAGTACACAACTAACTAGAATCCCTAACCTACCTAAGCTAGTAGTAGGCTAAGGCTACCAGGGCTAGCAGGCCTAGTCTGCACACAGACTAACACTAGCCTAGCTCAGTATACACTATACACTAGCTGACTAAAAAAAATCAAAATACTAGCTAACTATACAAGACAACAATAAATGTGTTTAGGAGGTGTTTAGGAAGCAAAACGCTAGGTTTAGCAGTGAAAAGCACTTGCTCAGACACAGCACAGCACTGGAGAATCTCTCAGTACCAGCAGCAGTAACACAAGTGCGTGGCTCCGCAAGATGGCCGCCGCCTTATATAGAGGAGGGGAGGGCCAGGCTCCCCTCCTCTGATTGGTTGCAAGGGTTGCCAGGTCCTCGGCAGGAGGACTTCTGATTGGCCCAATGACGTCATCCCCGAATCCCGAAGCCGAAACCCAACCCACAGCTCCATCCGGCCGAATTCGAGTGCGCACATTCGGCAGGCTTCGTATTCGGGTTCGGCTCGGATTGCAGCATTCGGGTTCGCATTCAGAAAACCCCAAAAAAACACCCGAATTTTCGGGGAAACTTCGCATTCGGGGTCCTGCTGAGCACCCCTGGTTAACAACCTGTTTTTAAATATAAAAAAGACCACCAAAAAGACCAGTCACATACAGATAATGATCAATGCAGAGGCTGTGGAGAGAGTTTAAGTTTTGAGGAGTTAGCATCGCAGAAAACCTGTCCTGGGCTGACAATGCTTTAGCTGTAACTGGCAAAGTACATCAACACCTCGACTTTTTCAGAAAACTAAGGAGTGCTAACCTTTCACAGAAGCTGCTGGTTAATTTCTACAAATGCACTATAGAAAGTGTTTTGACCAATTGCATGACAGCCTTGTACAACAGCTGCACCAAAACTGCTAGAGAGAAGCCCTGCAGCGAGTTGTTAAAACAGCAGAAGCCATTGTCGGCACTGAACTACCATCACTGGAACTCACTGGGTTTGATTCACAAAAGGGTGCTAACATAGTTAGCACACCTAAAAGCTTTGGACATGCAAACTAGGGTGCAAAGTTGTTTGCACGTCCAAAGCTGTTACTGATCGCGCGTTAAGTTGGTGCGCCCGAAACATCGCACGCAAAACGTAGCACCATCCGCATACTTTGCACATGGACAGTGCAACGTTTCGGGCGCACCAACTTAACGCGTAAGTAAAAGCTTTGTACATGCAAACTACTAAGCACCCTAGTTTGCATATCCAAAGCTTTTAGGGCCCGTTTCCACTATCCCGGTTTCTGCCGCGAATCCACAGAGTTTACCCGCAGGCAAATCGCGCGGGGAAACTCTGCCATAGGGGAAATTGGCACCGCCGGCCGAATCGCTTGCGGTAGCGATTCGGCCAGAACCCCCCGCAGAATTCGCAGCGGAGGCTGTGATTCCCATAGCCGTGCATGGCACGGCTGATGTGATTCGCCTGCGATCCCACCCACCCGCTCAGTGCACAAATGGAAACGAGCCCTTAGGCGTGCTAACTATGTTAGCACCCTTTTGTGAATCAAGCCCCTAGTGCCCAACACCAACTCTCCTTCGTAATGCCTAACACTAACCTCCCCTCTTAATGCATAATACTAACCCATAGTCCTAATGCCAAACAATAATCCCTCAGTAGAGATGGCTCGAACCTCCGATTTTCGATTTGAGAACCGCGAACGCGAACTTCCTCAAAAGTTCAATTTGCGCAAACTTTCGTGAACCGCAATAGATTTTAATGGGGAAATGAACTTTCAAAACTAGAAACATTTATGATGGCCAGAAAAGTGATGGAAAAGATGTTTCATGGGGTCTAACACTAGAGATGGCCCGAATGGTTCACCTGCGAACGGTTCCAGGCAAACTTTTGGTGGTTCGTGTTCGCCAGCGAAAGCGAACTTTTGCGGAAGTTCGGTTTGCCCCCATAGTGCGCCATTTGGGTCAACTTTGACCCTCTACATCACAGTCAGCAGGCACATTGTAGCCAATTAGGCTACACTCTCTCCTGGAACTACTCCCCCCCCTATAAAAGGCAGGCTGTGCTGGCTTTTACACTCACTCGTGTGCCTGCAGTAATTGGTGAAAGGACAGCTGCTGGCAGACTCTCATAGGGAAAGATTAGTTAGGCTCTTGTAGGCTTGTTAGCTTGCTCCTGGCTGATTGTTATTGCTAAAATAGCACCCCTCAACAGCTCTTTTGAGAGCTAATGTTCTCCTGATGTGTTTTTTGTGTGTGTTGCCCACTGACACTGCATTATACAGCCCTATCTGTTGCAGCTGGACCTTGGTAATTGCTATTACTGTGCCAGCCAGGCCCTGCCTAACTATCTATACTGGGACACCTACCTATGCCTACCTACCTACCTATACTAGGGCACCTACCTATGCCTACCTACCTAAACTGGGACTCTACCTATGCCTAGCTAACTACTGGGGCACCTACCTATGCCTACCTACCTATACTGGGACTCCTACCTATGCCTAGCTAACTACTGGGACACCTACCTATGCCTATCTACCTATACTGGGACACCTACCTATGCCTACCTACCTATACTGGGACACCTACCTATGCCTACCTACCTATACTGGAACACCTACCTATGCCTACCTACCTATACTGGGACTCCTACCTATGCCTAGCTAACTACTGGGACACCTACCTATGCCTACCTACCTATACTGGGACTCCTACCTATGCCTAGCTAACTACTGGGGCACCTACCTATGCCTATCTACCTATACTGGGACACCTACCTATGCCTACCTACCTATACTGGGAAACCTACCTACCTATACTGGGACTCCTACCTATGCCTAGCTAACTACTGGGGCACCTACCTATACCTACCTATCTATACTGGGACACCTACCTATGCCTAGCTAACTACTGGGGCACCTACTGCTTCACACTGACAGACCAAACTCCCTGTGTAACGCACCGCTCACAGCTGTTTGTGTAGTGACGTCCATGCTGGACTGGTGCGCACCATGGCCAGAGTGCAGGCCATGGCGGTTTTCAAGCCCATATGGTCGCCGGGCTGAGGTAGCTCAATGACAGAACAACACTGACTGTCCAGCTGATCAAATTTGGTCTGTCCACAATGAAGCAACAACCTTATTATTTTGGGTGTGCCCCCCTCCCCCGAGACACTCATATAGCTGGCGGTCATTGCTTCATTGTGATGCGCAAGCCCCTTCACCGCGGCAAGGTAACGATCATGAAAGGGAATTGACACATGTACATGCCTTTTGTTTTGTTGTTGCAGCTGCAGTGCAGCCAGAAAAATTAGGCAGGCATGTACAGTACAAGCACCAGAAAAAAGATATTATAGCGGCCGCTAATCAGGAATCCGCTTGTAGTCCTGGACTCTGTTGGTGGTGGTGGAGAAGGCAGTCAAATAGCCTGCAGGCAGAGATACTGTGTGGGGACCGACTTAGTCTTGGGGCAGGCAGTCACACGGCATGCAGGCAGAGATGCTGTGTGTGGGGACTGACTTAGTCTTCGGGCGGGCAATAGCCCTCCGGGATCCATGCCTCATTCATTTTGATAAAGGTGAGGTACTGAACACTTTTTTGACTTAGGCGACTTCTCTTCTCAGTGACAATGCTGCGCTGAAGGTCCTTTCTGACAGGACGCTTGAGGCAGGGCAAGACAGAAGTTGGATGGCAAATTGGGACAGCTCTGGCCACAGGTCAAGACTGCACACCCAGTAGTCCAAGGGTTCATCGCTGCTCACAGTGTCTACATCCACACTTAAG
Organism: Hyperolius riggenbachi; assembly: GCF_040937935.1. Taxonomy (NCBI): domain Eukaryota; kingdom Metazoa; phylum Chordata; class Amphibia; order Anura; family Hyperoliidae; genus Hyperolius; species Hyperolius riggenbachi. Next base: position 54,954,630 of record NC_090652.1, on the reverse strand, counting down.
GCCAGGTAGTCGGCTACCTGCCGGTCGAGGCATTGGTGGAGGGTGGATCCAGAAGGGCTAAGGCGAGGTGTTGGATTAAAGAATGTCCGCATGTCCGACATCACCATGAGATCGCTGGAGCGTCCTGTCCTTGCCTGCGTGGATACGGGAGAAGGATTACTGGCAGTGGTATCACCTTTATTCTGTAGTGCTGTGACATCACCCTTAAACGCACTGTAAAGCATAGTTGCCAGCTTGTTCTGCATGTGCAGCATCCTTTCTGCCTTTAGGTGAGTTGGTAACACCTCCTTCACTTTGTGCCTATACCGAGGGTCTAGTAGCGTGGCCACTCAGTAATTGTCATTCCCCTTGAGGTTTTTTTATACGGGGTCCCTCAAGAGGCTGGACAGCTTGAAAGAGGCCATCTGCACAAATTTGGATCCAGAAGTACTATCCATCTCCTCTTGCTCTTCCTCAGTGATGTCAGGTAAGTTCTCCTCCTCCCCCCAGCCATGAACAATACCACGGGAACATTGAGCAGCACAAGCCCCCTGCGACGCCTGCTACGGTTGTTCTTCTACTGCCTCCTCCTCCAAAAAAAACAAACACCTTCCTCATCATCTGACTCCTCTTCCCCACACGACTCTTCCTCCTCCTCCTCCCCCTCTGTGCTGCCGCAGGTGGTGAGGAAACATCTGGTTCTGATGAGAATTGATCCCACAACTCGTCCTCTTGTAACTGTTCCTGGTCACACTCCTCCACAGCTTAATCCACCACTCTACGCATGGCACGCTCCACGAAGAAAGCATACGGGATCAAGTCACTGATGTCACCTTCACTGTGACTCACCATGTTTGTCACCTCCTCAAACTGCCGCATTAGCCTGCAGGCATTTTGCATGAGTGTCTAGTTCTTCTGCCAGAACATCCCCATCTCCCCAGAGAGTGTCCTTCTACTGTAGTTGTAGAGATACTGGGTGATGGCTTTCTCCTGTTGTAGAAGGTGGTCGAACATCAGGAGGGTCTAATTCCGGTGAGTCGGGCCATCGCAAATCAAGCGCCTTACCAGCAAGTTGTTTCTCTGCTGAATATCGGCCAAGCATGCCATGGCAGTGTAAGACCGCATGAAATGCCCACACAACTTCCTGGCCTGCTTCAGGACATCCTGTATGCCTGAGTACTTAGACACAAATCTTTGGATTACGATATTGAGCAGTGCACATGTGCCATGCAGGGTACATGTGTCAACTATTCCAAATGCAAAGCCGAAATGAGATTGCTGCTGTTGTCACACACCACTTTGCCGATCTCCAATTGGTGCGGGGTCAGCCACTGATCCACATGTTTGTTAAGAGCAGCCAGGAGAGCTGCTCCAGTGTGACTCTCCACTTTGAGGCAAGATATGTCTAAGATGGCATGACACCATCGTGCCTGGCATGCAGCATAGGCTCTGGGGAGCTGGGGCTGTGTAGATGGAGAGGAGATCGCAGCACCACCAGTAGAGTTGCGCTGCCACTCAGCCAAGGAGGAGGAGGAGGACGACGACGACAGCGAAGAAGATGTAGCAGGAGGAGTAAGAGTAGAAGGAGAGGAGGTGGCAGCAGGCCTGCCTGCAAGCCGTGGAGGTGTCACAACTAGGTCCGCTGCACAGCCACGTACTCCCTGCTTGCCATCGGTCACCAGGTTGATCCAATGGGCTGTGTAAGTAATGTACCTGCCCTGACCGTGCTTGGCAGACCAGGCATCTGTGGTCAGATGACACCACTTGCCTTTGTACTTCATGGTGCAGTTTGGGTATTGCCTTTTTTGAGAAATAATTGCGGCCTGGTATCTTCCACTGCGGTGTCCCAATGGCCACAAATTTTCAGAAGGCCTCAGAGTCTACCAGCTGGTATGGTAACAGCTGGCGAGGTAACAGTTCCGCCAAGCCAGCTGTCAGACGCCGGGCAAGGGGGTTACTGCAGACATTGGCTTCTTCCGCTCAAAGATTTCACTCACGGACTCCTGGCTGCTGCTTTGGCCAGAGGAGCAGGAGCTGCTCAAGGTGAGAGGCGGAGTGGTGGAGGTTGGTTGTGATTGTGAAGGTGCAAGGGAGAAAGCGGCTGAAGATGATGCACCTGAAGGAGGAAGAGGAGAAGGAGGGTGGCTTTGCTTTTGTGTGCTGCTTTTCCTTAGGTGGTCTTCCCATTGCAGTTTGTGCCTTTTCTGCATGTGCCTTCATAAGGCAGTTGTCCCTACGTGGGTGTTGGCCTTTCCATAGCTCAATTTTTGGAGGCAGAGAAAACAGACGGCATTGCTGTGATCTAAGTTAGACACACTAAAAAAATTTCCAAACCGCTGAGCCCCCCTGGGGTGATGGCACTATGGTGGCATCAGCAGCAGTGCCACCAGCTGTTTCTGAAGATGAGCTCCCCCTGCTTCTTTCAGCAACTTGTCTCCTCCTTCTCCTCTCTGACTCCCCCTCTGAACTGTCCCCTTTGTCATTTTGTCTCTTAGGATCCCACGTGGCATCCACATCATCGTAATCATCCTCCCCAGCTTTATATCAGACACCTCAAAAACTGCACCAACAGTAGGTACTTCATCATTCTCCTCCTCACACGTTACATCCATAGTGTTGCCTAACTCATACATATGAGGTGGTGTAACTTGCTTAGCGCCTTGATCTTGTTGTAACAATAATGCCTGTGAATCAGTTAATTCCCCGTTAAATAACTCATGCAAAGTGTCAAATGGAGCGGATGTGGTGCTTGTAGTAGCGCTGGTGGCTGAGGAAGATGAGGTGTTCTATGTTAAATAGTCAACCACGTCCTGACAATTTTGGGTGTTGATGGGACATGCCTTCTTTGGAGCACTGTACTTTGGTCCAGGGCCACATGAAATCACGTCAGCACAATCTCGAACAGACCTGCCAGGTGGCCTGCCTCTGGGTTTGCCCCTGCCTCTGCCTGTTTTGTCCATATTGGGGGGGATTAAGTGAAAGGTATGCACTGACTTGACTAATACAACCTGCAGTCACACAGGTGCACTGAAAGGTATGCAGTGACTGGTATTACAATACAATGTGCAGCTTGCACACAGGTGCAGTTAACAGGTATGCACGGACTAGTATATTACACAGCGTGCGGTCACACAGGTACTGTGAACAATTATGCAATGACTGGTATTACAAATTTTCAGCTGTCACACATGCAGGTACCATGAACAGGTGCAGTAATTGGTGGTATTAACCAGGCATGCACTCATGTAGGTAGGTAGGTGCACTGAACACAACAGGTGGGTATGCAGTGATTGGGATTACAACTGTGCACTGCAGCTGTCACACACACACAGGTACCGTGGACAGGTGCAGTGACACTGCGTGAGGTCACGTAGGTGGGTAGGTGCACTGAACAGGTGGGTATGCTGTGATTGGTATTACAGCTGTCACACACACAGGTACCATGAACAGGTGCAGTGACTGGTAGTATTAACAATGTGTGCACTCACGTAGGTAGGTAGGTGCACTGAACACAACAGGTGGGTATGCAGTGATTGGGATTACAACTGTGCAGCTGTCTGTCACACACACACAGGTACCGTGAACAGGTGCTGTGACATTGCGTGCGGTCACGTAGGTAGGTAGGTGCACTAAACAGGTGGGTATGCTGTGATTAGTATTACAGCTGTCACATACACAGGTGCCGTGAACAGGTGCAGTGACTGGTGGTATTAACTATACATGCACTGAATAGAGATGTCGCGAGCCTCCGCAATAGACTTCAATGGGGAGGCGAACTTAAAAATTTTGAAAAAATTCTGCTGGCTAGAAAAATAAATAAATGAAGGAAAATATGTTTCAAGGGGTCTAATACCTGGAGGGAAACATGGTTGAGTGGAATACACATCAAAAGTACCAGAAAAAAATCTGGATTTCACACAAAGCAGTGTTTTAAGGTCAGAAATCTCATTGAATGCTGAATTACAGGCCTCCACTGCTTTAAAATATCAGGCAGTGTATTCCTCCCTCACCATCTCCTCGCTTACATACCTTGGCCAGGAATTAAACCCAGGTCTCAGGGCTTAGTAAGCAGCAGCTCTCTTCACCACTATACCACCACCAACACTACATGCTGAAGCCAGCCTAGCATGTACCATTATGATATTTCCAAGAGAAAAATGAGCTTGCTTAGGGAATTGTAGGATTTCAAAAGCCAACTCACACACATTGGCCAGGCCCAGGAATTAAACCCAGGTCTACCGCTCTGTAGGCTGCTATCCTAACCATTATACCAAAAACACAACATACTACAATGCTACATGCTGAAGCCAGCCTAGGATGTACTGGCACTGAAGCCAGCCTAGCATGTATGCGAGTTGGCTTTTGAAATCCTACAATTCCCTAAGCAAGCTCATTTTTCTCTTGGATATATCACAATGGTACATGCTAGGCTGGCTTCAGCATGTAGCACTGTAGTGTGTTGTGTTGGTGGTATAATGGTTAGGATAGCAGCCTACAGAGTGGTAAGCCTGGGTTCAATTCTTGGGCCTGGCCAATGTATGTGAGTTGGCTTTTTAAATCCTACAATTCCCTAAGAAAGCTAATTTTTCTATTGGATATATCACAATGGTACATGCTAGGCTGGCTTCAGCATGTAGCATTGTAGTGTGTTGTGTTGGTGGTATAATGGTTAGGATAGCAGCCTACAGAGCGGTAGGCCTGGGTTCAATTCCTGGCCAATGTGAGTTGGGTTTTGACATCCTACAAATCCTTAAGCAAGCTAATTTTTCTCTTGGATATATCATAATGGTACATGCTAGGCTGACTTCAGCATGTAGTGTTAGTGGTGGTATAGTGGTGAAGAGAGCTACCTACCAAGCACTCAGACCTGGGTTCAATTCCTGGCCAAGCTATGTAAGCTGGCTTTTGAAATCCTACAATTCCCTGGAAGACAAGACCCTCCTCCCTCCAGGAGGAGGGAGTGAGGGAGCAATATAAAGAATAACAATCAGGCTAGGAGCTAGCTAACAAGCCTAACTAAGCTTTCCCTAGAAGAGTCTGTCAGCAGCTGTTCCTTAAGTAATTACTGTAGGCAGACGAGTGAGTAAAACAGCAGGAGAACTTTGCCTTTTATGGGGGGGTGGGGCTCCAGCAGTGAGTGTAGTCTGATTGGCGACAATGTGCCTGCTGACTGTGATGTAGAGGGTCAAAGTTGTGCTCAATGGAGCATTATGGGGGCGAATCGAACTTCTGCAAAAGTTCGCCGGAGAACGCGAACCACCTAAAGTTCGCCTGGAACTGTTCGGGCTATCTCTAGTACTGAACACAACAGGTGGGTATGCAGTGATTGAGATTACAACTGTGCACTGCAGCTGTCACACACACAGGTAGTCACTGAATGTGCTGGGCCTGGCAGTGGCACACACCTGCAGCTGTCACACACACAGGTAGTCACTGAATGTGCTGGGCCTGGCAGTGGCACACACAGTAGGAATTACCAAGGCTGTATATGCAACACAAGTGTTTGTGGAACACACACACACACAAAAAAAATAGATCACAAGCAGTGGTGCTCATCCAGATTCCGGATATCCGGGTAACCCGGATATCTGACCTTTTTTCAGCTATCCGACCGGATTTGGATTGCAGATACCTGGGCCGAAATCCGGATAGCTATCTGCAGATAGTTTGCTGGCAATCCGGATATCTGTGGATATCCAGCGGATATCCAAATCTTGAGATACTGTAACTAAGTACATGACATCCAGGACTTCATTGAGCCAATCAGAGGGCTCCCAGCAGAAGCCCTAGCAACCAATCACAGAAGGGAACCCTGGCCAGCCCCACCTGACCTCATTGAGCCAATCAGAGGGCTCCCAGCCTAAACCCTGGCACCCAATCACAGAAGTGAACCCTGGCCAGCCCCCCTGTATAATAAGGAGGGCTGCCATGATGAGACATATCATCCTTGCTTTGTGGATGCTCACTGAGAGACATGCTCCAGTGCTGCTGGCCTAGCAAGTGCTTACATAGTGATAAACCTAATGCTGTTCAGTGATTAACCCCTTCACTATCACTACACTATTGTTATATTGTTAATTAGACTAGCTAGCTTGATTTCATTTAGTGAGTGACAGTCAGAGTGTGTGCTCCAGTGCTTCTGGCCTAGCAAGTGCTGTATACAGTGATAAACCTAAAGCTGTTCAGTGATTAACCCCTTCACTACCACTACACTATTGTATTGTTAGGTAGCTAGCTTAATTTCATCCAGTGACAGTCAGAGTGTGTGCTGCAGGGCTGCTGCAGGCAGCTGCTATGTGTCTGTGTGTGCTGTGCACAGACCAAGGCAGCTGGCCTGCTAGCCTTAGCTACAGTAAAGGTTAGGTTAGGGAATAGGATTACTGTGTTATTGTGTAGTTAGTACTGTAGTACTGCAGTCAGTGCTAGTTAGTTGTTAGAGACTGAGTACGTAGTACTACTGTGTTAGCTTACTACAGAACTGCTTCGCTGCAGTGTGACGATAAGTGTGCATTAGTGTCTTCTCCTCTACTGTCTGACTGTCACTCTGCAATTTGCACTTGGCTCTTTGCATTTGGCACTTTGCACTTTGCATTTGGCACTTTGCACTTCGCACTTTGCATTTGGCATTTTGCACTTTGCATTTGGCACTTTGCACTTTGCACTTTGCATTTGGCACTTGGCATTTGGCACTTTGCACTTCACACTTTGCATTTGGCACTTTGCATTTGGCACTTTGCACTTGGCACTTTGCACGTGCCAAGTGCCACATGCCAAGTGCAAAGTGCCAAGTGAAAAGTGCCAAATGCCAAGTGCCAAATGCCAAGTGCCAAGTGCAAAGTGCCAAATGCCAAGTGCAAAGTGCCAAATGCAAAGTGCCAAGTGCCAAGTCAAGTGCCAATTGACAATGCTAATTGACAGCCATTTTGGGGGGGGGGGATTTTAAGTCCCCACATCATCAATTAGTGTTCCCCTTTAAAAAATAATGATGCTACATGCCTCATTTACCCTAAAAAAACGTTTTAAAAGCAATTTGAAGGCCACTTCCGAAATTGTGGAACTCGGATATCCGACCCGGACCGGATATCTGGGTATCCGGATCCGGATCCAATCCGGATTTTGAAAAGGGGTATCTGAGCAGCACTAATCACAAGAACAACATTAGCTCTCAAAAGAGCTGTTGAGGAATGATGAGGAGTGCTTTAGCAATAAGATCAGCAAGAAGGAGCAACCTAACAAGCCTAACACAAGAGCCTAACTAAGCTTTCCCTATGTCAGCAGCAAGCTTCTCTCCCTTCTCTAATTACTGCAGGCACACGAGTGACTGTAATGGCCGGCGCTGCCTGCCTTTTATAAGGAGGGGGGGGCTCCAGGAGTGAGTGTAGCCTGATTGGCTACCCTGTGTCTGATGACTGTGATGTAGAGGGTCAAAGTTGATGATTATGTAGATGTAGGGGCGAATCGAACTTCCGGAAAAGTTTTCGGTTCTCCGCCATCGCGAACCATGGAAGTTTGCCAGTTCCTGTTCGCCGGTGAACCGTTCGGGCCATCTCTATCCCTCAGTGCCTAACACTAACCCTGGTCCTCAACATACTGACACCCTAAGTGAAGTACTAGCAGATCAGCTAATAATAGTTGATCAGCTATTAGAAATACTAGCCAGTCAGCTACTTAAGTTATAGTTGATCATCTAGTATACCTGTAACAGTTTACCAATATTTTCGTTTCTTGGACTTACAAAGATTGCTTTTCTTGGACTTCCAAGGATTGCTATCCAATCCAGTAGAATAATCCATGAACACATTTTGTGATATTGTTCTGATTAGAACATAATTTAAAAACCTAAACTTAGCAAATAAATATTAAATAGTATGCATTTTGTTAAACTGTTTCTAAGCTGTTAACATCTGAAAAAGACAAACTACATAAATAAATGCTATAAATTATCAGTATTATTTTTATTTGCTGTCCAGTTCAATAATATCTTGGAGTTGCTTTTTAGAGAAACAAAACCCAAAATACAATAAATAGTAACTATTAATTGTTTGGCTTTATGCAGAGTATACAGAGATTCTGGTGAATTTTGGACAGGGGAGCAGCAAGGATACAGAGAAGAGGATGCTGGGTCGACAGCTCAGTATTGGAAGTTTTGGCAATGTTATTCACGAAGAGAATGGTGCTAAAATAAAACAGGGGGGCAGCAAGGATACAGAGAAGATGATTCTGGGTCGACAGCCCAGTAATGGAAGTTTGGGCAATGTTATTCACAAAGAGAAATTTAAAATAAATACGGTAAGACAAAACAATTATATTAATCAAATGAATTTTACAGAAGATTTATCACAAACAAATTCAGTTCAGTTCAGCCACATGCAGACACAATAAATGTAAGCAGTAATGTTCTAAAAACCATTCTAAAGTGTAGAGAAACCGAGAGCCCAATATAGTGTAGTATGTTAAGCTTAAATGAAGTAAAGGTTATCGTGAGAAAATTATACTCACAAACATGGGTTACCACAAAGGAAACCACTGTATAGGCAGGTGACGAGATTACACCTGCCCTCACTCAGGGCTAAGAAGTCACTCTCTGTAGATGCGAAAGGGGGTAGATCACCCCTCCACCAGGGGTGGACACGGTATAGCAGTAGGAGAACAGAGGCGCCAGCAGGATAAAAGCGGATAAAAACTTTAAAATTTGCTGGAAGGAAGTGGTGGACTTACCTCCATAAAGCAGACACGAAAGACTGTCTGAATAGTAGCAATCACATTTATTAAATAGTACCCCAAAAAAGTGCAACACGTTTGACAGGCCCAGCGCGCTTCATCAGGCAATAAACGTGAAGACAAAACTGTAGACAAGAGACAGTACATTATGCTATAGTAAATTCTGCAGTTACAAGTTTGCATATCAATATATTGCATATCATAAAGCATACCATATGAAAAATTGCTTCGTGGAGATGGCATAAAAGAGTTGGGTGTACAAGTAAACAATAGGGGGTAGAGCCTATGGTGCTCGTGATAGTAATGGGCTATGGGGAATTTTTACACAGATTTGCAATGAGTGGTATTGGTAATGGAAAAGGGTATATGTGGGGCAGAAATACAGGGTAAAGTGTGTAAATAAAATAACATAAAGAACTCACCAGAATTTTGGCAATAGCAGGTGTAGCGCCTCAGTGAAGTGGTGAGGATGCTCAACTCCTATACAGGATCTTGTAAAAAAATTAGCATATTGTGATAAAGTTCATTATTTTCTGTAATGTACTGATAAACATTAGACTTTCATATATTTTAGATTCAAATACACACAATTGAAGTAGTTCAAGCCTTTTATTGTTTTAATATTGATGATTTTGGCATACAGCTCATGAAAACCCAAATTTCCTATCTCAAAAAATTAGCATATTTCATCCGACCAATAAAAGAAAAGTGTTTTTAAAACAAAAAAAGTCAACCTTCAAATAATTATCTTCAGTTATGCACTCAATACTTGGTCGGGAATCCTTTTGCAGAAATTACTGCTTCAATGCGGCGTGGCATGGAGGCAATCAGCCTGTGGCACTGCTCAGGTGTTATGGAGGCCCAGGATGCTTCGATAGCGGCCTTAAGCTCATCCAGAGTGTTGGGTCTTGCGTCTCTCAATGTTCTCTTCACAATATCCCACAGATTCTCTATGGGGTTCAGGTCAGGAGAGTTGGCAGGCCAATTGAGCACAGTAATACCATGGTCAGTAAACCATTTACCAGTGGTTTTGGCACTGTGAGCAGGTGCCAGGTCGTGCTGAAAAATGAAATCTTCATCTCCATAAAGCTTTTCAGCAGATGGAAGCATGAAGTGTTCCAAAATCACCTGATAGCTAGCTGCATTGACCCTGCCCTTGATAAAACACAGTGGACCAACACCAGCAGCTGACATGGCACTCCAGACCATCACTGACTGTGGGTACTTGACACTGGACTTCAGGCATTTTGGCATTTCCCTCTCCCCAGTCTTCCTCCAGACTCTGGCACCTTGATTTCTGAATGACATGTAAAAGTTGCTTTAATCCAAAAAAAGTATTTTGGACCACTGAGCAACAGTCCAGTGCTGCTTCTCTGTAGCCCAGGTCAGGCGCTTCTGCCGCTGTTTCTGGTTCAAAAGTGGGTTTATGCTTCCATCTGCTGAAAAGCTTTATGGAGATGAAGATTTTATTTTTCAGCATGACCTGGCACCTGCTCACAGTGCCAAAACCACTGGTAAATGGTTTACTGACCATGGTATTACTGTGCTCAATTGGCCTGCCAACTCTCCTGACCTGAACCCCATAGAGAATCTGTGGGATATTGTGAAGAGAAAGTTAAGAGACGCAAGACCCAACACTCTGGATGAGCTTAAGGCCGCTATCGAAGCATCCTGGGCCTCCATAACACCTGAGCAGTGCCACAGGCTGATTGCCTCCATGCCACGCCGCATTGAAGCAGTAATTTCTGCAAAAGGATTCCCGACCAAGTATTGAGTGCATAACTGAATATAATTATTTGTAGGTTGACTTTTTTTGTTTTAAAAACACTTTTCTTTTACTGGTTGGATGAAATATGCTAATTTTTTGAGATAGGAAATTTGGGTTTTCATGAGCTGTATGCCAAAATCATCAATATTAAAACAATAAACGGCTTGAACTACTTCAGTTGTGTGTATTTGAATCTAAAATATATGAAAGTCTAATGTTTATCAGTACATTACAGAAAATAATGAACTTTATCACAATATGCTAATTTTTTTAGAAGATCCTGTATATACAGGTTCTTGCTAAAAAGGCCAATTGGATGTGTGGGAAGTGTTAGGTGGGCGGGGTTAGGGCGAGTGTGCGAGCAGCCAATGGGCTCTCGCCACCTGTGTTCAGTGAGTTGGGTTTTTGGGAAGGGTGGGCGGGGTTAGGGCGGGCTTGTGAGTAGCCAATGGGCTCTTGCCACTTGTGTCCAGTGTATTGGGTAGTTGGGGAGCGGATACAGGTATCATAGTGACCAAATGTGCAGCTGACAAGTGTACTGCCTGAATAGAGTACTGGTTTAGGGCACTGCCTTTGACATGGGCAGCCAGGGTTCAAATCCAAGCCAGGGCCAGTACCTACTCAGTGGTGTTTGGAAATGGGCAAAATAATAAAATAAGTACAAAAAAAATATGCTTGTCTTTTTCGAGATTTAAATAAATATAATGATTCGATCCAGTGGGAATATAATTAGTATATTTGACAGAGGGATTGATGTGTAAAAGTATTTAGCTGCCATCTAGTGGACCAAAAAGTTATGACCCGGTCCTAAGACACAAGCATAAATAGACATGTAAGAGTAACATAAAAATTAATAGAAACATAATAAAAATATAATAAAATATATATTAAAAAAAATATATAAAAAAAAAAATTAAAAAGAAAAAGATCATGCCAATAATAAACAAATATGGATCAACTTAATAGTCCTGGACAATTGTAGCAACGGGTAAAAAGCACATAACAATCAAACCAAATTACACTTTTTGACATAAAAATATGTAAAATAATGATCAAGCCAGAGGTGTAGTTGTAAAAATGGACGATGTTACACTAAAACTTATTGGGACAAATAAAATAAAATAAATAAAAAAAGTAATGAAACAAGACAAACAAGGTTAAAAGAGAGCGGCCAAGATAAAAGAAAAACGGTATAGGAGGTATTTTAGTAATTTTTTTCCAGAACTTCATTCAGACCCTCAGGGGTGAGGATTCTTATAGTTTGTATCCAGAACATTTCACATTTTTTAAGTTGTTCGAATGCGTTTGACGAACTTGCATCAATTGAGTCAATTAGTGAAATGTTAAAGAATTGTCGGTTGTTGGCGTGGTGAGTGCAGAAGTGCCGTGATACACTGTGAAGGGGGAATTTTTTAGTGATGTTTCTTTTGTGTTGTCCGATTGTGCTGCGGGCCAACTGTGTAGTCCTCCCCACGTACTGGAGTCGACAGGGGCATGAAATGAGGTAGATGACGAATTTAGATTCGCAGGTGAGGTGTTTTTTTATGGGATATTGGATACCGGTACTGGAGGACACGAAGAATGTGCAAATGTTGATAAATTGACAGGCTGTACAACGTTTTTTGTTGCAGGGGAAACAACCAGACTCCTGTGTTTGCAGGGTGGTGGGTTGGTTTGGGTTACGTAGTTTGCTTGGTGCTAAGAGATTGCGGAGATTTGCTGCTCTCCTATATGTAATTGATGGTGTTGTGGGTAATAAAGATCGTAGATAGGGGTCTTGCATAAGGATGTCCCATCGTTTTTAGGATATTGCGTATGGACAGATGTTGGGCATTGTAACAAGTGATGAATCTGGGTGGGCATGTAGTATTAGTAGGTTGTTTGGTAGTGGTAGGAGGATTGTGATGTTTGGCTCTGTATCTTGCATCTTTGATCAGTTTTTTGGGGTAATGGCGGTCTGTGAATTTTTTTGGTAAGGATCTCGGATTGAATGTCAAATTGTGATTGGTCTGTGCAGTTCCTATGTATTCTTCTGTATTAACTGTAGGGGGTGTTAGTAATCCAAGGGTGGTGGTGAAAGCTATTGAAATGTATGTAGTTGTTGGCATCGACTGGTTTGAAGTATGTTTTTGTCATGATGTGATTCGATTCTATGTATAAAGTGAGATCGAGAAATTCAATGGAGGAAATGTGGTGGTGGTGTGTGAATTGGAGTCCTGCTGTATTAGAGTTGAGGTAACTGACAAAATGTGGAATGCGTGAAGTGTCGCCTTTCCAGATGAAGATTAGGTCATCAATATACCGCTTATATAGTACAATGTTGTCAGAAAACGGATGATGTGTGGATAGTTTAAGTACTTCCAGGAGCCCCATACGAGGGGGCGAACGAGCTCCCCATTGTGGTCTCACTCGTCTGATGGTAAATTTTATCATTAAACATGAATATGTTGTTTTTTAAGATGAATTCTGCACATTGCAGAAGGAAGGTTTGTTGTGTAGGTGGCGTGGAAGGGTTGGTGGCTAAATAATATTGTAAAGCTTGAAGACCGAAGGAATGGGGGATATTGGTATAGAGGGAAGTGACATCGCATGTTAGCCAGACATAATCCGGCTGCCAAGCGATGCCGCGTAGGAGTAATAGGAGTTGTTGTGAATCCTTGAGGAAGGAGGGAAGGGACTGTACGTGTGGCTGTAGGTGTTGGTCCAGGAATCTGGAAAGGTTGCTGGTGATGGAGTTGATACCTGAGATAATGGGTCTACCGGGCAGTTTTTGTAAACTTTTATGTATTTTTGGTAAATAGTACAAAATGGGGGTAATAGGTTGGGCATTGATAATAAAATTTCTTTCATTTTTGGTAATGATGTTAGACAGGAAGGCATTATTGATAAGGGTTTTTAATGTAATATTTAGAGAGGGAGTTGGATCTGTAGTCAAGATTTCGTAATGTTTGGGATTGTCGAGGAACCTTGCTGCTTCCTCTAGGTAGTCTGCGCGATTGAGTGATCAATATCACCCTCTTATGTCAAATCTCACCTCTAGAGTTAAACGCTTCGAACTTGACACCATAGAGTTTGCGGATATAACCGTCGATGCCAACAACTACATACATTTCAATAGCTTTCACCACCACCCTTGGATTACTAACACCCCCTACAGTCAATACAGAAGAATACATAGGAACTGCACGGACCAATCACAATTTGACATTCAATCCGAGATCCTTACCAAAAAATTCACAGACCGCCATTACCCCAAAAAACTGATCAAAGTGAAGTAATAGCTAGTGGCGCATGGCAGCAGAGCATAATTCTGCAGACCCTGGTGGTGGGAACACAGACAGCAGGAGGTTAAATACAGCAGCAGCAGGAGGAGGAAGAGTGATGTTTGGCAGCAGGCAATGTAACGGGCCATGGTACCTAGCGTTGGTACCATGGCTGTAAATAAACACCAACAGCAGGAGGTTCTGGACAGCAGTCGTGCAGCCCAAATTGTGCCCAATGCACAACTGGGACAGCACAGTTTTCAACTGAGACACCTCAGAATTTTTTTTTTTTACAACAAAATGTAGCTGGCATACACAAATTGTAGTGGCATAATAGCTAGTGTCGCATGGCAGTAGCGTATAATTCTGTGGACCCTGGCAATGAGAACACAGACAGCAGGAGGTTAACTACAGCAGCAGGAGGAGGAGGAGTGATGTGTGGCAGCAGGCAATGTAACGGGCCATGGTACCTAGTGTTGGTATCACAGCACCTAAAGGAAAACCAGGCCAAAGTAGCAGGGGAGTGAAGGTTGATGTTGTCAGTGGTCACAAATTAATTCCCAGGCACCTCATGTCCTTCTGTCACCGACAACAGGGGCCTGGAACGTGCCTTCAATCCAGGCCTGGTTGACCTTCAGGAATGTCAGTCTGTCCATGGACTCTGTGGACAGACGAGAGCACTTCTCGGTGACCACGCCACTGGCCGCACTGAAGAACCTCTCGGACAGCACGCTGGAAGGAGGGCAAGAAAGTACTTTTAGGGCATACTGCACCAGCTCACTCCAGATCTGCAAGCACTCGACCCAGTACTCCAAGGGGTCCACAGGCTCCTCGCTGCCTGTGTCAAGCCTGCTGAAGGACCCCATGTAGTCGGCCACCATCCGGGTCAGGTGCTGGCTGTGACTTTGAGAGGAGGATCCTCCTCTCTCGGCTGCTCTACCGTCATGTAGAGTGCCTTAGTCAATGACAGCAGGTCTCCTGGGTGCCTGACTGGCCGCAGGCACTGGCTACTATGCTGGCTGGTCAAGGACAGAGAGGGTGGAAGGCTGGGGGAAGGCTTCCTCCAGTCGCCAAACAAGGATCTGCTGCAACTCCCTTGTTCCCTGCTCATGGTCTCCAGCAGGCAGGAACTGAGCCACCTTCCCCGTCAGCTGTGGGTCCAGGATCATGCTGATGCAGGCGTCCTCCCAAGCTTGCATCTGCTTTACCCTGGGGTCTGTGCGCAGGCAGCGCAGCATGTGCGCTGCCATGGGGAACAGTGTGGTCCGTCCAGCAGAGACATCAGGGTCAGTGGCCGCAACGCTGTCCTCCTCCTCCTCTGGCCCCTGAGCCTCTTCATCCTCTCTCCACCCTCACAGCACTGCTGCTGCGCTACGCTGTTCCCCCTCTGCAGCAACATCCAGGACCTCCAACTCCTCTTCCTCCTCCAACACCTCAAAATCCTGCGCAGAGGTGGACTGCGCAGGCGGCTACTGAACTTGATCAGGGCCTCCTCTCCCACATCCACCAAATCACAAAGTGCCCTGTCCAGCAGACCAACAAAGGGCACCCAGAGGGATGCCCGCTCCTTGCTCACCAGGTTGGTTCCCTGCAGGAAGGGAGCCAACACCAAGCAGACCTGCTGCATCTGCCCCCATTGTGCGTTGGAGAGGAGCTGGAGTTTGGTGGTGCTGGTGAGAGTGCCATCAACGATGTGGCAGTTGACAGCCCTCCTTTGCTCAACCAGCTGCTCCAACATCGCCAGGGTGGAGTTCCAGCGAGTTGGCACATCGATGATTAGCCGGTGTCGTGGCAAGCCCTCGCGCTGCTGCATGTCAGTCAGGTTTGCTGTGGAAGCTGCTGAGCGGCGGAAAGTGTGCACAATTTTCCGAGCCGCTTTCAAAAGATTGTCCATCCCCTGGTAGGTGTGCAGGAACTTCTGCACCACCAGGTTCAAGACTTGGGCCAAGCAGGGGACGTGGGACAAGTGTCCCCTGTTGATGGCAGACAGCAGATTGGCCGCATTGTCAGACACCACCAATCAAACTCTGAGGCCTCTGTGGGTCAGCCACATCTTCTCCTGCTCCCTCAGGTAGCGTAGCACATTGGCTGCCATCAGTTGGGTCTTCCTAAGGCTGACCATCTCCAGCAGCGCTTGGCAGTGGCGGGCCTTCAGGCTGCTGCTAAGGCGAGTCCACTTGGCGGCGGGAGCTGCTGCTTGTCCCTGACCCCGCGTGGTGGCACCACATAGTGGGCGACTGGTGCTGCTGATGCACCCGAGGATGGATCTGCTGCTTCCTCACTGGCACATTCCACCAGGCTGACCCCGTGGGTCGTAAAGGACAGGTAGCGGTCTGTCCTGAAATGGCTGCTCCATGAATCCACGGTTATGTGGATCCACTCACTCACGGTGTGATCAAGCGAGCAGTCCACATTCACCATAGCGAAACGATGGAGTGCTGGGATCGCCGTGCGGGAGAAGTAGTGGTGGCTGGGGACTTGCCACTCCAGGATCCCAAACTACAGCAGCGCTCTCATGTCACTCCCCACCTGCAGGAGCTGGGAGCACATAGCCCGGGCAAGCAACCCGTTCAGCACCTGGATGCGCCTGTTGGTTGGAGGCACCACCTTGGTCACACCGGGAAATGACTCGCTGGGAAGGGTTTGGCGGCGTTTGCCTGCACGGGAGGAAGAGGAGGCGACTGTGGAGGGAGCAGATGAGGCCACTGAGGACTGGCTGCCTGGAGGGGGGGGGAACAGTGAGTTGCTGTGCTCCAGCTGCTGATGCTGGATGAGCAGGAGGGTGGGATGCTGCTGCTGCTTGCTGCTGAAGTCTGTGCAGTGGCTGTCTGGCTCTGACCACTGCCTGTGCCACTGTCCTTCAGCTTCAGAAACTCACTGTAGGTCTTGAAAGTGCTTGGTGTCCAAGTGGGTCTGCAGGCACGAGGTACCCAACTTGTTGAGATCACGCCCTCTGCTCAGGCTGGCACTGTAAATGGCATGGGTCTTGTCGTCTTCGCACACAGTGAAGTAACCCCAGACTGTGGATTTCAACTTGTCCTTCAAGCCTGAGGGCTGAGGAGATTTTTTGCCTTTGGTGGGCGTTTTTTGGGGGGGGAGGAGCTTTGGTGCGGGTGGTGGTGGTAGCGGCTGAAGCAGCAGGCTGTGGCTTCTGCCTTCCATGCCCTGTGCTGGCCACCAAGCTGCTGCCGCGCATCTGTGCCAGAGGCGCCTACTCCTCCGATGATGAGCTGCCTTCAACAAACTGTGCTTGTGGTGACACATAGGGACGATCCAGCACATCATCATCCCCAAACATCTCCTTTGAGCCCGCCTCAACCAACTCCTCTGCCCCAACATACCCTGCATCAGCAAAATCAGGTTGCGCCAACAACAAAATCCTCCACCTCAAACTCCTCCCCCTCCTTGCATGCCCCCATCATCTCCTCCTCAAACTGCTCCACAACATCCCTCAAAATGCTCGCGGTCCCTAGGGTGAACAGCGAGCTCAGTGAGGGCAGACTGGTCACTGGGGTTGACGTGTCCTCAAGCGGTGGTGGAGGCCTGCTGCGGACCGGAGTGCTGGTGGTGGTGGCACTGGTCTCGCTGGCACTGGAGGTCTGGCTGGAAATGGTGGTTTGCTGCTCCGTCATCATTTCCACCACAGCCTCTGCTTGGCTCTGCGCAATGGGCAGGGGGCGACGACCCGTCTCAAAGATGGGCGCAACACGCTGCCGTTGCGCCTCTGCTCCCTCCTCCACAACTCTGCGGTCAGTGGCTGGCAGCGGACCAGCCACAGACCTGCTGCTGCTGGCAGTGGCTGCTGCAATGGCGCTGCCTCTCCTGGTGGTGCCTCGCCCTCTACCTCTGCCAGTCATTGTGAAATAATATACAAATACAGTAAGACAAAAAAAAAAATATACAATATATATATATATATATATATATATATATATATAGGGCGGGAAATGATGTAAACTTTAATAAAGAGTCTGGGTTGGTGGTGACTGATGGGGACAAAAAAAAAATGAAAGTTGTTATTTTTTTTTTAAATAGTTGTAGTACTAACAGACAGTAGTGTAGTCTACACTCAGTACTCGATAACTAACTCGTGCGACCAACAGTGACAATCAAAGTCTGTCACACACGGACGCAATCAATAGGGTCAGGCAGAGATGTGACAGGCAGTCACAGATGTCAACAGATGCTACCCTCTGTAAAGTAACTAACACAGTACTAAAGGTAATAAACTCACAGACTAACAACAGTACAAATTAGGTAAACTAGTACGTAGGTAAATAACAACTAACTATAATCCCTAGTAGTAGTAGTGTAGTATGGACTAGTAGTCGATAACTAACTCGTGTGACCGGTGGTGACAATCAAAGTCTGTCACACACGGACGCAATCAATAGGGTCAGGCAGAGATGTGACAGACAGTCAATCACAGATGACAACAGATGCTGCCCTCTGTAAAATAACTAACACAGTACTGAAGCTAATAAACTTACAGACTAACAACAGTACAAATTAGGTGAACTAGTACATAGGTAAATAACAACTAACTATAATCCCTAGTAGTAGTAGTGTAGTATGGACTAGTAGTAGATAACTAGTGTGACCGACTGTGACAATCAAAGTCTGTCACACACAGACGCAATCAATAGGGTCAGGCAGAGATGTGACAGGCAGTCACAGATAACAACAGATGCTGCCCTCTGTAAAGTAACTAACACAGTACTGAAGCTAATAAACTCACAGACTAACAACAGTACAAATTAGGTAAACTAGTACTTAGGTAAATAACAACTAACTATAATCCCTAGTAGTAGTAGTGTAGTATGGACTAGTAGTAGATAACTAGTGTGACCGACGGTGACAATCAAAGTCTGTCATACACAGACGCAATCAATAGGGTCAGGCAGAGATGACAGCTGACAGGCAGTCACAGTCAGATGAGATCACAACAGATGCTGGCCTGTACACAGTCACTAACTAACACAGTACTGAAGC
Organism: Hyperolius riggenbachi; assembly: GCF_040937935.1. Classification (NCBI taxonomy): domain Eukaryota; kingdom Metazoa; phylum Chordata; class Amphibia; order Anura; family Hyperoliidae; genus Hyperolius; species Hyperolius riggenbachi. The sequence goes on along the minus strand of NC_090652.1, from coordinate 54,935,907 downwards.
TAATAAACTCACAGACTAACAGTAGAAATTAAGTAAACTAGTACACAACTAACTATAATCCCTAACCTACCTAAGCTAGTAGTAGGCTAAGGCTACCTAGGCTAGCAGGACTAGCCTGCACACAGACTAACGCTAGCCTAGCACAGTATACAGTATATACACTGACTGACCTATAACAATCAAATCACTATCTAACTATAAATCAATATAAGCAATGTGTTAAGAATGTGTATAAGAGATAAAACGCTCTGTTTTCACAGTTGAAAAGCACTTGCTAGACATGCAGCAGCGCTGGAGAGGCTCTCAGTATGCTCAGTCACAAGCAAGGACGGGCTCCGCAACATGGCAACCGCCTTATATAGAGGAGGGGAGGGTCAGGCTCCCCTCCTCTGATTGGTTGTTAGGGCCTCGGCTGGGGGCTTTCTGATTGGCCCGATGACGTCATCCCCTGGATACCGAAGCCGAATTCGTGAACATGTGTGATCATGGCCGAATTCGAGAGCGCTATTCGGGTACATTCGAATTCGGCAGCAGCATAGCTCTTCGAAATCGGCAACCATGAAAATCTACCCATAAATCCGAATTTGCGATGCCTGGCGAGCACCACTGGCGACTGGTATCAATACAATGTGCAGCAGTCACACACACAGGTACCGTGAACAGGTATGCAGTCGGACTGGTATTACAAATGTGCAGCTGTCACACACACAGGTTCCGTGAACAGGTATGTAGTGACTAGTGTTACAAATGTGCAGCTGTCACACACACAGGTACCGTGAACAGGTATGTAGTGACTAGTATTAAAAATGTGCAGCTGTCACACACACAGGTACCGTGAACAAGTATGTAGTGACTAGTATTACGAATGTTCAACTGTCACACACACAGGTACCGTGAAGAGGTATGCACGGTCGGACTGGTATTACAAATGTGCAGCTGTCACACACACAGGTACCGTGAACAGGTATGTAGTGACTGGTATTACAAATGTGCAGCTGTCACACACGTGCAGTGAAATGGAAGGCACTGAATGTGCTGGGCCTAGCAGCAGCACAGTAGGAATTACCAAGGGCCAGCTGCAACTGACTGACAGGGCTGTATATGCAAGTGTCAGTGGGCCACACACACACACAAAAAAAAAAAAAACAGCTCACAAGAACAACATTAGCTCACAAAAGAGCTGTTGTGGGGTGCTTTTTAGCAATAAGTATCAGCAAGGAGCAAGCTAACAAGCCTAACAAGAGCCTAACTAAGCTTTCCCTATGTCTACAGCAGGTTCCTCTCCCTTCTCTAATTACTTTAGCCACACTGTGTGTGATAATGGCTGAAGCGGCTGCCTTATATAGGCGGGGGGGGGGAGCTCCAGGAGGAAGTGTAGCCTGATTGGCTGTCATGTGTCTGCTGACTGTGATGTAGAGGGTCAAAGTTGAGCCTAATGATGTAGTATAGGGGCGGGTCTAACTCGCCATATAGTTCGCGTTTCGACGCGAATGTGAACCACCTATGTTCGCGCAAATAAGTTTGCGGCCAAAACGTTTGCGACAACTCCTTGCTGATATTTGTTGCTGCAAAGCACCACAAAAAAGCTCTTTTGAGAGCTAATGTTGTTATTTTTTTTTGTTTTTGTGTGGCCAACTGACACTGCATATCAAGCCCTGTCTGTAGCAGCTGGCCCTTGCTAATTGCTATACTGTGCCAGGCCCAGTACATTCAGTGCATACCTTTTTTTACTGAACCTGTGTGACTGCACATTGTATTATAATACCAGTCACTGCAAACCTTTCACTGCATCTGTGTGACAGCACGCTGTTTTATATACCAGTCAGTGCATACCTTTTCACTGCACCTGTGTGACTGCACATTGCAATATACCACCAGCAGTCACTGCATACCTTTCACTGCATCTGTGTGACAGCACACTGTTTTATATACCAGTAAGTGCATACCTTTTCACTACACCTGTGTGACTGCACATTTCATTATACCACCAGCAGTCACCGCATACCTTTCACTGCAATTGTGTGACAGCACACTGTTTTATATTCCAGTCAGTGCATACCTTTTCACTGCACCTGTATGACTGCACATGGCATTATACCACCAGCAGTCACTGCATACATTTTCACTGTGTTATAAATCACCTTTTTGCTTCGACACCATCAACTTCTTAGAGCTGCACCTCACAGACTGTGAGATCACTTGACTCTCAACACAGCAAGCATTATTGGAGATAGGTAATCAGGTGATCTCCTGTCTATACTGCGTTACATCTAGACTAACTATGTACAGCATCCATTATACCAGATTACATAAAGAAAGGAAATAATTATGGTTCCAGTCAGTAGAAGTCAGTAGATGGAGAGCGTGAAAGTAAGAGTAAGAATGCGCTCCGTTGGCCCATCCGGCCCTTTAATACTGACTAGGAAAGAGTTAAATGTGACCTCATCTTAGCCATCCCCCAGAACCGACTATTGGCTTAGCCCCCTCGTGGTGTCATAATACCCACCTACTCGATTAATATTCCATGACCCCTTTCACTTACATACAGGAATGTGATATTTTGTAAATATGGCCTATGTTGATTGTTCTCGTAGTCCATTTGTCTGGGGCAGTGTAGGCCTGTGGCCTTCCTTCAGGAACAGGTTCTCAGTATCTGCTTGTATCATGTGCTTCAAGCAGACACTGAGATGCTTCTGCCTGCCTCACGAGAAACTCTATTTAAAGGTATATTCTGCGAACAAGCCTTTTACCTAAAACTCAGGCCAAATAACTGAGGCCTACTTAAATTATAACAATCCCCCCTAAAATGGCTTGCTCCGCAGATACCAGCTTCTGAATCCAGCAGTACCTGGTTTCTTTTCTGTATGTTTCACTTTTCGATGCTCGTGCTCACACATCTTCTCTGCTCTAGGCGGTTATCCCTGGAAGAGAGGGCAAGACCTCTTGGTCTTCCTGTAACCAGGATCTCTGGGGATGCCCTACTTTTAAGTCCCTCTATACCACATTCTCAGCATTTGCGTCACTTGCGTATCACTCACAAACTTGCATGATCACAGAAAAGTGAAACTCGTTTGTCTGTTACACAACGGAGCAGTGCCAGGTGCCTTCTAAAAGAGCGCCTTTATACAATCCGCTCCATCATAGGTACTGCTACACCTATACCCGTAACCCTGTATATCCCTTAATTTGGAAATATTGGTTCATGAGATTGTTTATGAGGCACCAATCTCTTGACCAGGTTAATTTGTTTTGCGTAATTTAACACACAACCTCACCTGGATAATGATGCCCAAAGTTGTCATCCCCATCCAGATGACCAGTGGGTGTAGGAAGAAATTTTGAACTGCAGAGGCCCAGTCCGAGTGTCCCTGGAACATCGCCGGAAACCTTTTCCACCAGGTCAGACTGGAACTCACCTGCTTATATTTGTATTCTACCTCGTTAAGATCACCTGGATCATGGTGAAATCTTACCTCTAACTTAGTGTTCTGTTTGTTTAACCGTTGTAACAAAGTGTGGTCGTCTTGGGTCAAAACCTTTTCCCCTTTGTCCCATGTCGTGTTATCTTTCAGGAGGGGAACTTCCCGTGAAACTTTAAACTTTAGAGTTCTCTTAACAATTTGAGGAATAACGTCATCAAACTTGGATGACTTGATCCATATGGGATCTCCACTCACACAATATGTTCCCCTTGAAAGATCCACCTTATCGGAACAATTATGAAAATGTACCTTGAATGTGTCATTAGACATTATGTTAAAAAAACAAACCTTTCCTTCAGCCACCGGAACTATCGGTTTGGCTTCAGGGCGGATCTTTTGAAGGGTAGCCTCGCATTCTGTGTTATTGAGCCAGCAGGCTTCTTCACTAAATTTGACTTGCCCGGCAAACACAGGTACCTCTGTGAGAATTGCCCGCATGAGGACAACTCTACTTGTTTCACCTCCCCGTCTAGCACCAAAAAAGGTTGACCTCTCAGGTCATGGTGTAAGACATGTGTTGAGGTGGGAACTAAGGAAGTAGCGGTGCCTAAAGAAAGGTTGCACCCTTTCCATTTGTTCACCCAAACCTCTCGAAGCTTCCATGCAGAAGATCCTTCTCCAGAAAAATCTATATACCTCCCCTTGTCCATTCTCAGTTGTACAGGATCTTTTAGCATCTCCCTGACAAAATATGTCCCCAACTGTCCTGATTGGACCTCTTCCCCCCTTATGTCCTGAGGCACAATGTGTACCTGAGGTCGGGAAGACTGTACTCTCTGCACTTACCCAACTAGCATGAGGATAAGTGGCTGCATATGGACTGTGTAATATCGTCCCCTGTTGTGACCCATGTAGTAAGAATGGGGTTCCCTGTGTTGGCTCTCCCTCCCCCCGGGATCGCTCTCCCCACCCTCTTTGTCACCTGGAAATGTGGCTTGATCTTGATTTTTACTTCTTGTTTCGAGAACCACAAACCCTCGGCTTTCCAGCCTTTACGTGTGTATAGTGGTTTCAGAGACACTCTCTGTTGGTAGTTCCAGAGTGTGATGTTGTCCCCTGCGTCTCTCCTGTAGGAGAATTGATGCCTCCTGCTCGTTCCTCTCCAATCTGGAACCATCTCACTCTGGATAACCAAGACAAGGTACCCCTGAATCACACACTCCACCTTTTGCATGTACCCATTGTACTGAAATGTACCTTTTAACAAAACTTTGGATTGGTGCATTGATTCTGGGAGTGTGACATTCAATAGCAGATTTACACTGCCGTTCAATTTAAACTTCCAGCACACCCGACCCTTCAGACCTTTCACCAACATTGTGCCATGAAATTTGTTTCCACCTGGCACAAGTGCTCTTTTCCTCCATCCCTGCTTGGTCCATCTGTGCCAATCAGAGGGAGGTGGGAAAGGATCAGTACCTTTGTCTCCAAACATTAACATGCTTGGGCCTTGTGTTCTCATTAACCCCTTATTGTTCATGAGAATGTCCTCTCTTCGTTCTCCTAGGACTAAATGGCAGCCTAGGATCACCATCAGCACGGTACTCTTCATTATAAAAGCACCTCCTTGGGAAAGAAAAACATTAGCAATTTGCATTATGCTTTGCTCAGTCAGTTTTTTTAGTCTCTTTCCGATCTTCGAAATCTCGTTTTTTAGTCTCTTTCCAATCTCAGGAATCTCGCTGTTCTCCAAACTCAGATTGGCATCTGGAACCTTTCGCTTATCCGACTGACATCTCTGTCTCGGCTGCCAGCACCTCAGCTCTCTTGCTTCCATATTGCCAAACTCCTGAAATCGAAATACAAACAAATCAATTCTTATTAATGATTTGGGTTTCGCCCTGCGGCTTGTACTCTGTACACTTTAAATTGATCAATATATACTGTAATTGATCTCGTTGCTTTATGGTTCTCATGAACTCTGTTTACTCTTTTTGGTAGATTGGAGTTAAACTTCTCTCCCCTACCTAAGTTCTATCCTAAGTACTTACCTGTGTAAAATATGCTCCCGCGGACTTCACCTTTGGAAGCTCTCACCTCATTGCAAGCTCTCACCACATCCCCCCCCCTTCTGTACATACGCGGCCGTCGTATGCACAGAGTACGGATGCCACACACCTGTTGCTGCTTTGCAGGTGAGCCTGCAATGCTCTTGCTCATTTTCGCATTTACTTACCTAGACCTTCATTGCAATACTAGCTCTGCTAGAAGTCCTGTTTGTTGTACCACCTGACCAATGTTTGCCGTGCTACTACCCCCAGACTACAAAAAAATGGCTGCCTCCCTGTAGGAAGGAGCACTTTACATTTAAACTACACAGGGTGCAGGGCTAAGCATTCCAGCGTCAAATGCCTGTATGCAGATCCCTGAATGCCCACTTGGTAGGTAGTCATATGGCAAACCTGTACTGCTACACTGTCACTCTGTAAATGGCAATTCCTTCATCTTTATAATTGCCCCTTGAACTGCTGCCAGTTCTTGTTCTTTGTGCTACACTTGGTAGGAGCTGGAAAAAAAAATATTTGACCAATCAGTGGACGAGAAAATGCACAAACAGCCCCAGCCCAGCATTGACCTCCTAGTCAAGCTCTGGCCCTGTCCACGACAAAAACCGGAAAAAACGTTACCGCTCTGCAGCTGCGGCGACGGATACCTGGATTGGTCAACTCCCTTTTTTTCCAACTCCGGCACCCCCTGATGCACTGTCCCCCCTTTTACTCTATTGGGAACTCCTGCTGCACCACCCGTTAAGGTGCCTCACTTAAAGGAATAATCCCATAAGTAACCCAGTACAGATACTTCCCTGATCTGCTCTTGCAAATCACTTCCTGGGAAATATCTGACTGCTTTGTGTTTCCATGCACCTTGCTGGAAAACACTCCTATCAGTGACCATGCTAGTCTCACAGCAACTGCTTGGTGCACATATTCTGGCATTCCTTTCCCTGGACCCAGGCTCTGGGAAAATACTCCGGGATCCGAGATACTCAGTAGAGTGTCTCATTATCTCTACCATCCCTTCCTCTCAGCTGCTCTGCCCATTGCCGTGAGCACAGCCTGACGTGACGTGGATCCCCCAGCCCCTCCTCCCCCCCTGCCATGACGTGTGGGGGCCATGACTCGGGGGGGCGGGCCCTCCTCAATGCCGCCATTTTGAGTCCTGGACTGCCAGCTAATATGGCTGCTATGCAATCTCCCATAACAACCTCTTAATCCTATACACATTAGGAGAAAAAACAAAATCAAACAGAACAAACATTTTATGCCTAGTTACATATAGCATAATTACACATAGCAGAAAATCAGCATTCCGCTACATACACTCTTGGATACCTGCGTGGAAAACTTTAGAAAGACCCCGTCCCAGCTGTAATCCTAACTGCCGTCGTACATTAGAATCACCCAGTGACGTGCGAATCTCTCCACAAAACAGCCATCCGCTTATCTCAGACATAACTCAGAACTACTAGAGCATGCTGTGTCCTCTTCTCACACAAAAACCATTGCTGTATAACTCTAAACAACACCTTAACCGTTACCATCCCAGTTACAAAACTTATTCTGAGACGAACATCCATCAGCCGCAGCTGGCCCAACACACTCCACAATCCGTGAAAACAACATAAACTTATTCAGACATTAAAACAAACATTTAACATATAGCTCTAACTGGAACCAGCTTGCTTTTCCCTAGGCTCTCTCTACCCAATCTTCACTCCAGCTGCTTTCTCAACAACTACCGCTACACTCCCTCCTGTCCACCTGCCGACTTATCTCTGCTGCGGGGGACACTACACACACATCTGGCATACTTCCCAGACCTTCTCTGTGAAGTGAGAGAGAGAGAAAGACAAAAGAAGAAAAAAAAAAAAAAAACAATTAACATCTGACCAGCGAAAGAAAACATGCCTGTGACAAATGTGGATATAACCACTATTTAAACCGTAACATGCAACACAGGAACATTAAAACATAAGAAATCCTCACCTGCACATTAAAGCACATAAACTCTGAAGACCGCACTATGTACGCTCTACACCGTAGCTGCAACCGACCCCGATCACTCACGGGAGGGGGAAGAAGTACGCAGCCTCCAACCTAACATAGCAGCTGCACATAACACAGAATGCATTATCAACTCCTTGTACAACTCCAAATACAATAAAGATAATGCAATATAACAACTTAAACCATACTTGCCTTGGTCCGCGGACTTCTAATCGCTTGCCAATTCGATCAGCCGTAGCAACTTTCCCACAAAACTGATTGGACACACCTGGAGCTCCTGAGCGGGCCCCCTTCCGCTCAGTGGATCGACTTCTCCCGCGGCAGTTGCTAGCTGGCCTCGGAGCGCTCCCACACCTGCGATCTGTTTAGGCTTTTAACTGCGTGCGCACCGCAGCTTAACTTTAAAGTCCAAGAGTTTCGCCGCTGATTTCCTCGAACTGCAGCCCATGTGCTGGCTCACGCACACCACTTATCAGCTTGATAAGCTTTCCAGTCCGCTTGTTTCGCTGTGGAATGTCTTGAAAACTTCGGCCCCTTGCCCTTGTCTGCCTGTTTCACTAGACAGTGAAGGGTGTAACGGCACCACTGTTATAAATCACCTTTTTGCTTCGACACCAGCAACTTCTTAGAGTTGCACCTCACAGACTGTGAGATTACTTGACTCTCAACACAGCAAGCATTATTGGAGATAGACCGTTCTCAGGCTTCTTCAATATACAAATAGTTTATTCAGGAAACAGATATACAGATACAGTTCGTCATATCTTAGCAAAGCAGATTCTTCTTTAGTCATTCCGTTGCATTGCAGCTTCTTTATTACCTTCCTAGTGACGGTAATCAGGTGATCTCCTGTCTATACTATGTTACATCTAGACTAACTATGTACAGCATCCATTATACCAGATTACATAAAGAAAGGAAATAATTATGGTTTCAGTCAGTAGAAGTCAGTAGATGGAGAGCGTGAAAGTAAGAGTAAGAATGCGCTCCGTTGGCCCATCCGGCCCTTTAATACTGACCAGTAAAGAGTTAAATGTGACCTCATCTTAGCCATCCCCCAGAACCGACTATTGGCTTAGCCCCCTCGTGGTGTCATGATACCCACCTACTCGATTAATATTCCATGACCCCTTTCACTTACATACAGGAATGTGATATTTTGTAAATATGGCCTATGTTGATTGTTCTCGTAGTCCATTTGTCTGGGGCAGTGTAGGCCTGTGGCCTTCCTTCAGGAACAGGTTCTCAGTATCTGCTTGTATCATGTGCTTCAAGCAGACACTGAGATGCTTCTGCCTGCCTCACGAGAAACTCTATTTAAAGGTATATTCTGCGATCAAGCCTTTTACCTAAAACTCAGGCTAAATAACTGAGGCCTACTTAAATTATAACACACTGCACCTGTGTGACTGCACATTATATTATACCACCAGCAGTCACTGCATAAATTTCACTGCATCTCTGTGACAGCACACTGTTTTATATACCAGCAGTCAGTGCATACCTTTTCACTGCACCTGTTTGACTGCACATTGTATTATACCAGCAGTCAGTGTATACCTTTCACTGCATCTGTGTGACTGCTCATTGTATTATACCATCAGTCAGTACCTTTAACTGCATCTCTGTAACTGCACATTGTATTATACCACAGAAGTCACTGCATACCTTTCACTACACCTGTGTGACTGCACATTGTATTATACCAGCAGTCAGTGTATACCTTTCAGTGCATCTGTGTGACTGCACATTGTATTAGTCAAGTCAGTGCATACTTTTCACTTCATCCCCCAAGATGGACAAAACAACAGGCAGAGGCAGTGGCAGAGCCAGAGGCAGGTCTGTTCGAGGTCGTGCTGACATGATTTTGTGCGGCCCTCGACCAAAGTACAGTGTTCAGAAGGCACGTGCCATAAAGCCCCAAGATTTTCAGGATGTAGTTGACTATTTAACACAGAACGCTACTACTAGCACCAGATCCGCTCCATTTGACAGTTCACAGAAGTTATTTGGTAGGGAATAAACTGATTCACAGCCATTAAGATGAAGGCGCTAAGCATGTTACACCACCTCATATGTCTGAGTTAGGTGTCAGTATAGACGTAAGGTGTGAGGATGATGAAGTACCTGCTGATGGTGCAGTTTTCGAGGTGTCTGATACAAGCGAAGCTGTGGAGGATGATTATGATGATGATGATGATACTGCCATGGATGTCACATCGGTTCCCAATAGACAAGATGAACAGGGGGACAGTTCAGAGGGGGAGTCAGAGAGGAGTAGGAGAAGACGAGTTGCTGAAAGAAGCAGGGGGGCTCGTCATCAGAAACAGCTTGTGACAGTGTCTGGCGGCATGTATCGCCACCTATGCACAGCCAGCCACCATGCCCTTCAAGGTCAGTTGCTGCCGCCACCACCAAAGTGCCATCATCCCAGGGCTCAGCAGTGTGGAAATTTTTTGTGTGTCTGCCTCAGATGAGAGTGATGCCATCTTTACTCTCTGCCACCAAAAATTGAGCCGTGGAAAGACCAAGACCCACGTAGGGACAACTGCTTATGAAGGCACATGATGAAAAACCACAAACTGCAATGGGATGACCACTTGAGGAAAAGCAGCACACAAAAGCAAAGCCACCCTCCGCCTCCTCTTCCTCCTTCAGGTGCAGCATCTTAAGCCACTTTATCACTTGCACCTTCACAGCCACCCTCCTCCACTCTGCCTCTCACCTTGAGCGGTTCATGTTCCTCTGCCCACAGCAGTCAGGTGTCCATTAAGGAAATATTTGAACGGAAGAAGCCAATGTCTACCAGTCACCTCCTTGCTCGGCATCTGGAAGCTGGCTTGGCGGAACTGTTAGCTCACCAGCTGTTACCATACCAGCTGGTGGACTCTGAGGCCTTCTGAAAATTTGTGGCAATCACCACCACAGTGGAAGATACCAGGCCACAATTATTTCTCAAAAAAGGCGATACCCAAACTGTACCGTGATGTTGTAAGGCAAGTGGTGTCATCTCTGTCACACAGCGTTGGGTCAAGGGTCCATCTGATCATGGATGCCTAGTCTGCAAAGCACGGTCAGGTCAGGTACATTACTTATACAGCCCATTGGGTCAACCTGGTGACCGCTGGCAAGCAGGGAGTACGTGGCTGTGCAGCGGACCGAGCTGTGACACCTCCACGGCTTGCAGCCAGGCCTGCTGCCATCCTTCTCCTCCTGAGCTGAGTGGCAGTGCCACTGTACTGGTGCTGCAATCTCCTCTCCAACTACACACCCCCAGCTCCCCAGGGCCTATGCTGCATGCCAGGTACGACGGTGTCACGCCATCTTGGACATGTCTTGCCACAAAGCTAAAAGTCACACTGGAGCAGCTCTCCTGGCTGCTCTGAACAAACAGGTGGATCAGTGGCTGTCCCCGCACCAACTGGAGATTGGCAACGTGGTGTGTGACAACGGCAGCAATCTCATTTCGGCTTTGAATTTGGGAAAGCTGACACATGTACCCTGCATGGCACATGTTCTGAATCTTATAATCCAAAGATTTGTGTGTAAGTACCCAGGCTTACATGAGGTCCTGAAGCAGTCCAGGAAGGTGTATGGGCATTTCAGGCGTACCTACACAGCCATGGCGCGCTTAGCCGATATTCAGCAGAGAAACAACTTGCCGGTGAGGTGCTTGATTTACTATAGCCCAACTCGCTGAAATTCAATGCTCCTCATGTTTGATTGTCTGCCACAACAGGCAGTGGTGCTCGGATACCCCTTTTTATTATTCGAGTTAGGTCGAATTCGAATAGTAAATTATTCGAGTTAGGTCGAATATTCGAGTCGCATATTTTTTACTATTCGATTCGACCTCGGAATTCGAGCTCACTATTCGAGTCGATATTCGAGCTCATTATTCGAGCTGACTATTCGAATTGGCCTTAAATAGCTTCCAACACTTGTTTTGGGGGTGAATGATGCAAGAAACATCCTTTTTTCCAAGTAACAACAGCAAGTGATTATGTGGGGATGTTCCTTTAAAAAACAAACAAAAAAAACAGTTTGAATGAGAAGGTGTGTCCATGTTCTGTTCAGTACTGTATATACTTCTTTTTCTTCTTCTTTATCTTCTTCTTCTTCTTCTTCTATATCTTCTTCTTCTTCTATATCTTCTTCTTATTATTATTATTCTTCTTATTCTATATCTTCTTCTTCTTTATCATCTTCTTCTTCTATATCTTCTTCTTCTATTTCTTCTATATCTTCTTCTTCTATTTTTTCTATATCTTCTTATTCTTCTTCTTCTTCTTCTTCTATATCTTCTTCTTCTTCTTCTATATCTTCTTCTTCCTCTTCTATATCTTCTTCTTCTTCTTCTATATCTTCTTCTTCCTCTTCTATATCTTCTTCTTCTTCTTCTATATCTTCTTCTTCTTCTTCTTCTTCTTCTTTATCTTCTTCTATATCTTCTTCTATATCTTCTTCTTCTTCTATATCTTATTCTTCTATATCTTCTACTTCTTCTTCTTCTTTTTCTATATCTTCTTATTATTATTTTTCTATATCTTCTTCTTCTTCTTCTTCTTTTATATCTTCTTCTTCTTCTTTTCTATATCTTCTTCTTCTTCTTTTTCTATATCTTCTTCTTCTTCTTCTTCTTTTTCTATATCTTCTTATTATTATTTTTCTATATCTTCTTCTTCTTCTTCTTTTATATCTTCTTCTTCTTTTCTATATCTTCTTCTTCTTCTTTTTCTATATCTTCTTCTTCTTCTTCTTCTTCTTTTTCTATATCTTCTTCTTCTTCTTCTTTTTCACTTCTTTCTCTTCTATATCTTTTTTCTTTTTCCTTTTATTTTTCTTCCTCTTATTATTATTATTCTTATAAAAAAAATTTATGTAAAGAAATGCAGCTATATTTGAGCGTAATAAATAGCTGGTGGCGCATGGTGGAAGCGCCATTGTATGTGCTCCCTGGCAGTGGAAACACACAGACAGCAGGAGGTAAATTCAGCAGCAGGAGGAGGAGGAGGATGAGTGTGTGGCAGCAGGCAGTCAATGAGGCAGGCAGCGTGACATAATAGGCTGTGGTACCTAGCGGTGGTACCAGGCCGTAAATACAAAGCAGGAGGTTCCAGACAGCGGTCGTGAAGCCCACATCGTGTCCAATACACAACTGGGACATCACAGTTTTCAACCCGGACACCTCAGAAAAATTAAACTTTTTTTTTTTTTTTTTTTAAAGGTAAATACAGGCAGCAGGGGCAGCTATTGTTTGACGTAATAGCTGGTGGCAGAGTGGCAGCAGAAGGTAATTCTGTGTACCCTGGCAGTGGGAAACACAGACAGACAGCAGCAGCAGGAGGAATGGAGGAGTAGTGTGAGTGTGGCAGCAGGCACGCAGCGTGACATAATAGCCCTGGTACCTAGCGGTGATACCAGGGCTGTAAATAAACACAGCAGGAGGTCCCAGACAGCGGTCGTGAAGCCCACATCGTGTCCAATACACAACTGGGACATCACAGTTTTCAACCCGGGCACCTCAGAAAAATTAAACCTTTTTTTTTTTTTTTTTTTGAAAGGTAAATACAGGCAGCAGGGGCAGCTATTGTTTGACGTAATAGCTGATGGCAGAGTGGCAGCAGAAGGTAATTCTGTGTACCCTGGCAGTGGGAAACACAGACAGACAGCAGAAGGGCAGTACACAGCAGCCCACTGTAGGTGTAAAATGTGTGGCTGCAGGCGACGTAATAGTCAAAGTGAACCAGGCTGGCTTAGTGAGCAGGAGCCAGGAGGTGGTAAAGGGTGGTAAGGCACATTAACGATGGTTCCGGCAGCCACTTCATGTCCCCCTCTCGCCGACAAAAGGGGCCAGGAACTCGCCTTCCACCCACGCCTGGTTCATCTTGAGAAACGTCAGTCTGTCCACAGACTTGTGAGACAGACGTGAGCGTTTCTCGGTGACCACGCCACCAGCTGCACTGAAGCAGCGCTCGGACAGCACGCTGGAAGGGGGACAGGACAGCACTTCCAGGGCGTACTGCGCCAGCTCGCTCCAGATCTCCAGGCGCTTGACCCAATACTCCATGTGATCAACAGGGGCATCGCTGTCAAGCCCGCTGTAGGACCCCATGTAGTCAGCCACCATGCGGGTCAGGCGCTGGCTGTGACCGGAGGAGGATGCTGCTGCATGCACCTCCTCTCTAGTCACTGCTGGAGCCTCTACAGTCCTGTAGAGCTCGTTGCTGAGAGACAGCAGGTCTGTGGTGCGCTTGCTGCTGGATGCAGGCACCTGCTTCTGCCTCTGTGCTAGCTGGACAGTGGGGGTGAAAGGCTGGGGGAAGGCTTCCTCCAAGCGCTCAACAAGGGCCTGCTGCAAGCTCCTTATTTGTTGCGCTGGGTCTCCTCCTGCAGGCGGCAGGAACTGGCTCAACTTCCCCTTGAGGCGTGGGTCCAACATCATGCTGATCCAGATGTCCTCCCTCTGCTTCATCTGGATCACCCTGGGGTCCCTGCGCAGGCACATCAGCATGTGCGCTGCCATTGGGAAGAGGCGGGCCACGTGTGCTGGCACATCGACGGCAGTGCTGTCCTTATCCTCCTCCTCTGCCTCCTCAGCCTCATCCTCTCTCCACCCCCGCACCAACTCAGTTGTGCTGTGCTGATCCCCCTCATCAGCAGCAAGGTCAGGGACCTCCACCAAGTCCACCTCCTCCTCCCCCTCAGAGGTGGACTGTGCAGCGGCATGCCGCTCCTGCTGGGCCAAGGCTGCCGCTCCCTGTTCCAGCAAAGCATCGAGGGCCCTGTTCAGCAGACAAACCAGGGGCACCCACTCGCAGACCATAGCATGGTCCCTGCTCACCATGTTGGTGGCCTGCAGAAAGGGAGCCAGCACTAAGCACACCTGCTGCATGTGCCTCCAGTCGTCATCGGGGACGATGGACGGGATGTTGCTGGTCTTGTCCCTTTTCTGAGCGGCGGACACAGTGGCCAGGGCAAGGTACTGGTTGACAGCGTGCTTCTGTTCAACGAGACGCTCCAACATCGCCAGGGTGGAGTTCCAGCGAGTTGGAACGTCAAGGATCAGCCGATGGCGTGGCAGCTCCAGCTCCTTTTGCACGTCTTCCAGGCTGCAGGCGAGCGCCAAAAGTGACGCACAACATTCCTTGCCATTTCCAGCAGTTCGTCCATCCCCTGGTAGGTGCGCAAGAACTTCTGCACCACCAGGTTCAGCACGTGGGCAAGACAGGGGATGTGGGTCAGGTTTCCCCTGTTGATGGCTGAAACCAGATTGGCCCCATTGTCGGCCACCACCTCTCCGACTCTGAGGCCTCTGGGGGTCAGCCAACTCCTCTTCTGCTCCTGGAGTTTGGCCAACACATGGGTTGCCATCAGTTTGGTCTTCCCAAGGCTGACCAACTGCAGCAGCGCTTGGCAGTGGCGGGGCTTCACGCTGCTGCTGAGGCGGGGGGTTTGGCCAGGTGTGCCGGAGGATGGCAGAGGATCGGAGGAACCTGCTGCAGTTCCCCTGACCCTGCGGGGTGGCACCACCCACTGTGTTGCTGCTGTTGCTGTGCCCGCTGCTGCTCTCCCATCCTCACCCCCTTCCACCAAGCTGACCCAGTGGACAGTGAAGGACAGGTAGCGGCCTGTCCCGAAGCGGCTGCTCCAGGAGTCCATGGTGACGTGGACCCTTTCACCAACCGCATGCTCCAGCCCTCGCTCCACATTGGCCATCACAAAGCGGTGCAGTGCAGGCATGGCCTTGCGGGCAAAGAAGTGTCTGCTGGGGAGCTGCCAGTCTGGGGCTGCACAAGCAAGCAGCGCACGCATGTCGCTCCCCTCCTGCACGAGCGTGTACGGCAGGAGTTGGGAGCATATGGCCCGTGCCAGCAAGCCGTTCAGCTGCCGCACGCAACGGCTGCTGGGAGGCAGAGTCCTAACCACCCCCTGGAAGGACTCGCTCAAAAGGCTCTGGCGTTGCCTTTTGCTAGCACGGGAATCAGCGGAGACAGCAGAGGAGGCCACTGAGGACTGGCTGCCAGAACAGGCCTCAGTGTCGGCGGCAGGAGCTGCAGAGGGGGGAGGAGCAGTGCGTTTCCGCACTCCTGCTGGTGGTGCTGGAGGATCAGGAGGGCGGGTGGCTGCTGTTGCTGCTGCTGCTGCTGAAGGCTGTGCAGTGGTGGGTGTGGTGCCACTGCCAGCACCAGATGCCTTCAGCCTCTTGAACTCCTAATGCTGGTGGTAATGTTTAGCAGCAAGATGGTTGATAAGAGAGCTGGTGCTGAACTTTAAGGGGTCTGCACCTCTGCTCAGCTTCCGCTGACAGTGGTTGCAAGTGGCGTACTTGCTGTCAACTGTGGGCATGGTGAAAAATTGCCAGATTGGTGACGTGAAAAACCCCCTATGGACTGGAGCCGCTGCTGCCTGTCTCCCTGTGGTGGTGGTGGTGGGGGGGGGGGGGGGGTTGGGTGCGGCTGGTGGTGGTACTGGCAGATGCTGCTGCTGCTGCTGCTGCTGAGCCTGAGACACCAGCAGGCTGTGGGACCTGCCTACTGCTGCCAATCCTTGCAATGATGCACCTCCTTTTAAGGCCCACAAGCGCATCCTCCTCCTCCTCCTAAGAGCTGCTGATGATGACATCCCCAGGAGCTGGTGGCAACCAGTCTTTGTCCGTCACCCTGTCATCATCATCATCATCCTCCCCCTCCTGAAACATGTCCTGCTGGGATGATGACCCCCCAAACTCCTCTCCTGATGCATGGATGGGCTGCTTGACTGTCGCCACAGTCTTGCTGTCCAATCCCTCCTCCCCCAAAGTGCCCATCAGCATCTCCTCCTCAAAATCGCCAACAACAGCAGACAATACCCTGATGGTGCCTGGGGTAAAAATACTGCTGAGTGACAGGTCGCCAACTTGTGACGGTGAACTGGCCTCCTCCTCCTCCCCAGGCCCTGCTGGGCGGCTGCTGCAAACAGGGGTGGTGGTGGTGAGGGTGGAGGCCTCGGATGCAGAGCTGATGGCGGGCTGCTCATCCTCCGTCATCAGTTGCATCACAGTGGCTGCATCCTTTTCCTCAATGGGACGTTTCCAACCCGGCTGGAGGAAAATAGGAGCAGGTACTACACGCTGCTGCTGCTGTGTCTCTGCAGCGTGAGTTGCAGATGCTCCTGCTGGGCGCCCAAGGCGTCCACGGCCAGTGGCTATAGGTGGAATGTTAGCCACTGACGCAGCTGCTGCTGCTGTGGAACTGTGCATGGTGGCGCGGCTTGCCACAATGCTGCTCCCTCTCCTCCTGATTCCCTTGCTGCCCTTCCCCTTGCCCAAACCGCGCTGGCTGCCACTTCCAGACATCTTAGATGTTTTTGGCGTAAACAAAAAAGTTTTTTAAAAGGGCGGGTGAAAAAGTGGGGTACTTTAATGGAGTGGGTTGGTGGGTGAGCTAGCCTATGAACAGTGAGTGTCCCTAGTACAGTACAACTAGAAAATACAATAATCAGTAGTAATCAGATGATTCAGTAGAAGGAAATAGAGTGTGTGTACTGTACACTACAGACAGTGCACGCACACACACACACGCAGGAGCTATGAACAGTGACAGTGAGTGTCCCTAGTACAGTATAACTACAAAATACAATAATCACTCAGTAGTAAAGGACAAGACAGGGTAGAATACACAGCACAAACACAGGTATAGATGAGAAATACACTAACAGAGAACAGGAGGACAGCTGCCCACACAGGCAAGGCCCTGAGGCCTAACGCTGTAAGCTTGCCTGCAGCAGCTGCCTGTCTCTATGTAACACACAAGCTACTAACTAAAATACAATCTCTATCTAGCTAACAACAATATAGGTGTGTATAGGAGGTGTATGTGAGCAAAAACGCTAGGTGATTGACCACAATAGAGCACTTGCTAAGCCAAAGCACAAAGGAGCAGATCTCTCTCTGTACAAGTCTCAAGCAAGGACAGAAAAACCTAACATGGCAGCCGCTATTTATAGGGTAGGGGCTGGCCAGGGTCCCCCTCTGTGATTGGCTGCCGTCAGAGGGCCTGGGAGCCCTCTGATTGGCTCTAAGGACATCAATCTGGGCTATGACGCTATTCGAGCTCGGTATTCGAGCTCGAATACCGCTGTTTGCTCGAATAGCGCGAATAGTGAATGGGCTATTCGAGTTCACTCGAATAGCCCATTCGAATAGCTGCAGCTATTCGGAGCTCGAATACCGAGCTCGAATAGCTGAAAAAGAGCTCGAATATTCGAGCTACTCGAATATTCGAGCTCTGCTGAGCATCCCTGACAACAGGAGAAAGCTGTCAACGACTATCTGTACAGCTACCCTTAAAGGTCATGCTCTGGGGGGCTGGGCATTTTCTGGCCGAAGTACTGGACACTCATGCGTAATGCCTGCAGGCTCATGCATCCGTTTGAGGAGTTGACAAACCTGGTGAGTCGCAGTGAAGGCACCATCAGTGACTTGATCCCATATGCTTTCTTTCTGGAGTGTGCCATGCGTAGAGTGGTGGATCAAGCTGTAGAGAAGTGTGAACAAGAAGAGCAGAAAGAGTTCTTGGAAACATCACGACCAGAACCAGATTTGTCATCAACACCTGTGGCAGCACAGAGGAGGGGTGAAGAGGAGGAGGAGTCGTCTCGGGAAGAGGAGTCAGGTGAGGAAGGTGTTTTTTTTGAGGAGGAGGTGGAAGAACAGCCACAGCAGGCGTCATAGGGGGCTTGTGCTGCTCACCTTTCCCGTGGTATTGTTCGTGGCTGGGGGGAGGAGGAGAACTTACCTGATATCACTTAGGAAGAGCAAGAGGAGATGGACAGTAGGTAGGCATCCAAATTTGTGCAGATGGGGTCTTTCATGCTTTCCAGCCTGTTGAGGGACCCGGTATAAAAAAAACTCAAGGGGAATGACCTGTACTGGGTGACCCTCGGTATAAGCACAAAGTGGCGGAGATGTTATCAAATTTCCAGAAGGCAGAAAGGATGCAACACTTGCATAAAGAGCTGGAAAGTATGCTTTACAGTGTGTTTAGGGTGATGTCACAGCACAAAGTAATAAAGGTGCCACTGCCAGTAATCTTCCTTCTCCTCCCATGTCCACACAGGCAAGGAAAGGACGCTCTAGTGATCTCATGGTGATGTCAGACATGCAGACATTCTTTAGTCCAACACCTCACCTTAGCCCTTCCAGATCCACCCTCCACCAACACCTCGACCAGCAGGTAGCCGACTACCTGGCCTTAACATGCGGATGTAGACACTCCGAGCAGCGATGAACCCCTGGACTACTGGGTGTGCAGGTTTGACCTGTGGCCCAGAGCTGTCACAATTTGCCATCCAACTTCTGGCTTGCCCTGCCTCAAGCGTCCTGTCAGAAAGGACCTTCAGCACAACTGGAGGCATTGTCAGTGAGAAGAGAAGTCGCCTAGGTCAAAAAAGTGTTCAGTACCTCACCTTTATCAAAATGAATGAGGCATGGATCCCGGAGGGCTACTGCCTGCCTGAAGACTAAGTCAGTCCCCACACACAGCATCTCTGCATGCAGGCCATGTGACTGCCTGCCTGAAGACTAAGACAGTCCCCACACAGCATCTCTGCCTGCCTGCCTGCCGGCCGCTGCGGCCTTTCTGCCCCAAAACTAAGCCATCCCCCACACAGCATCTCTGCCTGCAGGCCGCTTGACTACCTTCCCTGCCACCACCAACAGGGTCCATGATGCCAGGTGGATTCCTGAATTTTTAGGGCAAACAAGAAGAATATTTTTCTGGTGCAAGTACATGTCTAATTTTTCTGGCTGCACTGCGGCTGCAACAATAAAACAAAAGGCATGTACAGGTGTCAATTCCACTTCATGATAGTTACCTTGCCGCGGTGAAAGGGCTTGCGTATCACAATGAAGCAATGACCGGCTATATGAGTTTGTTGGGGGGCACACCCAAGATAATGAGGTTGTTGCTTCATTGTGGACAGACCAAATTCAATTAGCTGGACAGTCACTGTTGTTCTGTCATTGAGCTACCTCAGCCTGACGATATGGGCTTGAAAACCGCCATCTCGTGCACTCTCGCCATCGTGTGCACCAGTCCAGCATGGCCATCACTACACAAACAGCTGTTTGCTTTGCATTACACGGTGAGTTTTGTCTGTCAGTGTGAAGCAGTACACTAATTACACTATCTGATTAATATACACACATGCAAGATGTTTTAAAGCACTTTATGCCTTCAATTTAGCATTGCAGTGTGATTTCTGCCCTTAAAACCCTGCTGTGTGTCTTATCCGTAATTTTCTATGGGACTTTTGGCATGTATCCCACTCCGCCATGCCCTCCTCCCGGTGTTAGACCCTTGAAACATCTTTTCCATAACTTTTGTGGCCAGAAACAGGGTTTGTAGTTTTGAAAGTTCGCCTGCCCCTTGAAGTTTATTGCGGTTCGCATGAATGCAAACTTTTGCAGATGTTAGCGTTCGAGGTTCGCGAACCCAAAATCAGAGGTACGAGCCATCTCTAGTATTAATACAACAAAAATGATATTTCTGCAAATGCCAAACTGTACCGGTGGGTTTTTAGTCTGGATTTAAACATGTCCAGAGATGGAGCTGTCCTGATCTGCTGAGATAAGGAGTTCCATAATGTAGGAGCATCATGACAGAAGGCTCTGGGACCAAAATTTTCTCTGGATATGAGAAGATTATTAGAACCTGTGTATCTGAGATTGCAGGGATTGCTACGCAGCTGTAACATTTATTTCATGTATCCAGGGCACGGATTATGTAGTGATTTAAATGTCAGCAGGCCAATCTTAAATAGGATCCTCCCTTTTACAGGTAGCCAGTAAAGGGAGTGCAGGACTGGTGTTATGTGACAGTGACGGGGTTGGTTGATTAGCAGTCTGGCAGCAGTTTTCCATATCAGCTGTAGTGATGGCTCGAACCTCCGGTTTCAGGTTCACGAACCTCGAAGGCGAACTTCCGCAAAAATTTGCGAACCTGCCAACTTTGCGAAACGCAATAGACTTCAATGGGGAGGCGAACTTTGAAAACTAGAAACATTTATGCTGGCCACAAAAGTGATGGAAAATATGTTTCAATGGGTCTAACACCACCTGGAGGGGGGCATGGCGGAGTGGGATACACGTCAAAAGTCCCGGGGTAAATTATGGATTTGATGCAGAGCAGGGTTTTAAGGGCAGAAATCACACTGCATGCTAAATTAGAGGCATAAAGTGCTTTAAAACATCTTGTGTGTGTATACATCAATCAGGTAGTGTAATTAGTGTACTGCTTCACATTGACAGACCAAACGCACTGTGTAACACACCGCAAACAGCTGTTTGCTTAGTGATGAAAAAGACAAAGACTTATATTGCGCTTTTCTCCTGGTGGACTCAAAGCGCCAGAGCTGCAGCCACTAGGACATGCTCTATAGGCAGAAGCAGTGTTAGGGAGACTTGCCTAAGATCTCCTGCTGAATAGGTGCTGGCTTACTGAACAGGCAGAGCCAAGATTCGAACCCTAATCTCCCATGTCAGAGGCAGAGCCCTTAACCATTACACTATCAAGCCATGATGACCATGCTACACTGGTGCACACCATGTCGAGAGTGCAGGCGATGGCGGTTTTCATGCCCATATGGTTGCCGGGCTGAGGTAGCTCAATGACAGCACAACAGTGACTGTCCAGCTGATCAAATTTGTTCTGTCCTCAATGAAGCAATTACCTTATTATCTTGGGTCAGGTGTTCCCCCCGACACACTCATATAGCCGGTCATTGCTTCATTGTGATACGCAAGTCCCTTCCCTCGTCTGCCTGCTATTAGACAGACTAGGGCGAGCTGCTGCAGATTGTTCTCCTAGGGACAGATTAGTTAGGTTCTTGGCTGCTTAGCTTGCTCCTGGCTGATTATTATTGCTTTTATAGCACCCCTCAACAGCTCTTTTCAGAGCTAATCCTGTACTTTTTTTTTTCTGTGTGTCAAACTGACACTTTTGTAGCATACACAGCCTTGCTAATTCATACTGTGTGTGCCACTGCCAGCAGCCCAACACATTCAGTGACTACCTGTGTGTGTGACAGGGAGCTGCACATTGTACTACCCAGTACTGCATATACCCAGTACCTGTTGTGTTTACTTAACCCACCTCATCACTGCATATACCTAGCTTTGTGTTGAGTGAACCCCAGCTCACTGCATCTAACTTCCTGTTGTGTTGAGTAAACCCAGCTCACTGCATCTAACTACCTGTTGTGTTGAGTGAACCCAGCTCACTGCATCTAACTACCTGTTGTGTTGAGTGAACCCACCTCACTGCATCTAACTACCTTTATTGTTCAGTGAACCCAGCTCACTGCATCTAACTACCTGTTGTGTTGAGTGAACCCAGCTCACTGCATCTAACTACCTGTTGTGTTGAGTGAACCCAGCTCACTGCATCTAACTACCTGCTGTGTTGAGTGAACCCAGCTCACTGCATCTAACTACCTGTTGTGTTGAGTGAACCCACCTCACTGCATCTATCTACCTTTACTGTTCAGTGAACCCACCTCACTGCATATAACTACCTGTTGTGTTCAGTGAACCCACCTCACTGCATCTAACTACCTGTTGTGTTCAGTGAACCCACCTCACTGCATCTAACTACCTTTACTGTTCAGTGAACCCACCTCACTGCATCTAACTACCTTTACTGTTCAGTGAACCCACCGCACTGCATCTAACTACCTGTTGTGTTCAGTGAACCCACCTCACTGCATCTAACTACCTGTTGTGTTGAGTGAACCCATCTCACTGCATCTAACTACCTGTTGTGTTCAGTGAACCCACCTCACTGCATCTAACTACCTTTACTGTTCAGTGAACCCACCTCACTGCATCTAACTACCTGTTGTGTTCAGTGAACCCACCTCATTGCATCTAACTACCTGTTGTGTTGAGTGAACCCAGCTCACTGCATCTAACTACCTTTATTGTTCAGTGAACCCTCCTCACTGCATCTAACTACCTTTACTGTTCAGTGAACCCACCTCACTGCATCTAACTACCTGTTGTGTTGAGTGAACCCAGCTCACTGCATCTAACTACCTGTTGTGTTCAGTGAACCCACCTCACTGCATATAACTACCTTTACTGTTCAGTGAACCCACCTCACTGCATTTAACTACCTGTTGTGTTGAGTGAACCCACCTCACTGCATATACCTAGCATCCCCCCGAGATGGACAAAATGGACAAACCAGGTAGAGGAAGAGGTAGAGGAAGATCCAGAGGAAGGCCACCAGGCACCGGAAGCTCTGTGCGAGGTGGTGTTGCTGTGATTTCGTCCGGACCTGGCCCAAAATACAATGCTCAGAAGAAGGCACATGCCATCACTTCCCAAAATTGTGAGGACGTGGTTGAGTATTTAACACAGAACACCTCATCTCCCGCAGCCACCAGCGCTACAACAAGCACCACATCCGCTGCATTTGACACTTCGCAGGAGTTATTTGGTGGTGGTGGTGAAATCACTGATTCCCAGCCACTACTGCAACAACAAGAAGGCGCAGGTACATCACCTCATACGTCTGAGTTAGGTGGCGATAGTATGGACGTAACGTGTGAGGAGGGGGATGATGAACCACCTGAAGTTGGTGCAGTTGAGGAGGTGTCTGAGGAAAGCGAAGCTGGGCAGGAGGATTATGATGACGATTATACGGATGCCACGTATGTTCCCAGTAGAGGAGATGACCAGGGGGACAGTTCAGAGGGGGAGTCAGAGAGGAGTAGGAGGAGACGACTCCATGATAGAAGCAGAGGGAGCTCGTCCTCAGAAACAGCTGGGGGCAGTGTCCGGCGCCATGTATTGCCAGCTATGGCCAGCCAGCCAACATGCCCTTCAACGTCAGCTGCTGATGCCACCGTAGCGCCATCACCCCAGGGGGGCTCAGCTGTTTGGAAATTTTTTAACATGTGTGTCTCAGATCGGAGCAAAGCCATCTGTTCTCTCTGCCAGCAAAAATTGAGCCGTGGAAAGGCCAACTCTCACGTAGAGACAAGTGCCTTACGAAGGCACCTGGAGAAAAGGCACAAACAGCTATGGCAAGAACACCTGAGGAAAAGCAGCACCCCTCAAAAGACAAGCCACCCTCCTTCTCCTCTTCCTCCTTCAAGTGCATCGTCTTCATCCGCTTTCTCCCTTGCACCTTCACAGCCACCCTCCTCCACACCGCCTCTTCCCTTGATCGGTTTCTTCTCCTCTGCCCACAGCAGTACCCAGCTGTCCATAAAGGAAGTATTTGAGCGTAAGAAGCAAATGTCTGCCAGTCACCCTCTTGCCCGGTGTCTGACAGCTGGCGTGGCGGAACTATTAGCTCTCCAGCTATTACCATACAAGCTGGTGGAGTCAGAGGCTTTCCATAAATTTGTTGCCATTGGGACATCACAGTGGAAGATACCAGGCAACACTTATTTTTTCACGAAAGGCCATACCCAAACTGCACTGTGCAGTTGAGAGGCAAGTGGTGTAATCTATTGCGAAGAGCATTGGGTCAAGGGTACACCTGACCACGGATGCCTGTTCTGCCAAGCACGGGCAGGGCCGCTACATTACGTACACAGCCCATTGGGTCAACCTGGTGACCGATGGCAGCAAGCAGGGAGTACAAGGCTGCGCAGCGGACCGACTTGTCACACCTCCATGGCTTGCAGGCAGGCCTCCAGCCACCTCCTCTCCGCCTGCTACCACCTCTTCGCTGTCGTCTTCCTCCTCCTCCTCCTTGGCTCGTGATGCAATCTCCTCTCCAGCTACACAGCCCCCCCACTCCAGGGCCTATGCTGCATGCCAGGTACGACGGTGTCATGCAGTGTTAGACATGTCTTGCCTCAAAGCGGAGAGTCACACTGGAGCAGCTCTCCTGGCTGCTCTTAACAAACAGGTGGAGCAATGGCTGACCCCGCACAAGCTTGAGATCGGCAACGTGGTGTGTGACAACGGCAGCAATCTCATTTCCGCGTTGAATTTGGGAAAGCTGACACACGTACCCTGCATGGCACATGTGCTGAATCTGGTCGTGCAAAGATTTGTGTCCAAGTACCCAGGCTTAGAGGACGTCCTGAAGCAGGCCAGGAAGTTGTGTGGGCATTTCAGGCGCTCTTACACGGCCATGGTACGCTTTGCAGACATTCAGCGTAGAAACAACTTGCCGGTGAGACGCCTGATTTGCGATAGCCCGACTCACTGGAATTCCACCCTGCTGATGTTCTCTCACCTGCTAGACCAGGAGAAAGCCGTCACCCAGTACCTGTATCATTACAGTACAAGGACACAATCTGGCAGGATGGGGATGTTGTGGCCCAACAAATGGACACTGATGCAAAATGCATGCAGGGTCATGGAGCCCTTTGAGGAGGTGACCAAACTGGTGAGTCGCACTGAGGACACCATCAGCGACTTGATCCCCTACGCCTACTTCCTGGAGTGTGCCGTGCATAGAGTGGTGGATACAGCTGTGGAGGAGCGTGAATGAGAACAGTTACAGCAGCAGGAGTCGTGGGAGCCATTTACATCCGAACCCGATGTTTCCACAACACCTGCGGCAGCACAGAGGGGGGAAGAGGAGGAGAAAGAAGAGGAGTCGTGTGGGGAAGGAGAGAAGTCAGACTCTGATGATGATGATGAGGAAGGTGTTTCTGTGGAGGAGGAAGATGCGGCGGAAGAAGAAGAACAACCGTGGCAGCCGTCACAGGGGGCTTCTGCTGCTCCATGTTCCCGTGGTATTGTTCATGGCTGGGGGGAGGAAGAGGAGTTGCATCCCATCACTGAGGAAGAGCAAGAGGAGATGGAGAGTATGTCTGCATCCAGCTTTGTGCAGATGGCCTCTTTCATGTTGTCCAGCCTGTTGAGGGACCCCCGTATCAAAAAACTCAAGGCGAATGACCTGTACTGGGTGGCAACGCTACTAGACCCTCGGTACAGGCACAAAGTGGCGGACCTGTTACCAACTCAACACAAGGTGGAAAGGATGCAGCACTTGCAGAACAAGATGTCGATGATGCTTTACAATGCGTTTAAGGGTGTGGCTGCACAACCCAATCAAGGTACCACTGGCAGTAACCCTCCTCCTCCCAAGTCCACGCAGGCAAGGACAGGACGCTCCAGCGATCTCAGGGTGATGTCGGACATGCGGACATTCTTTAGTCCAACTCCTCGCCATAGTCCTTCCGGATCCACCCTCCATCAACGCCTGGACCGGCAGGTAGCCGGCTACCTGGCCTTGAGTGTGCATATAGACACTGCGAGCAGCGACGATGAACCCTTGGACTACTGGTTGCGCAGGCTTGACCTGTGGCCAGAGCTCTCCCAATTTGCCATACAACTTCTCTCTTGCCCTGCCGCAAGCGTCCTGTCAGAAGGGACCTTCAGTGCAGCTGGAGGCATTGTCACTGAGAAGAGAAGTCACCTAAGTCACGACAGTGTTCAGTACCTGACCTTTATCAAAATGAATGAGGAATGGATCACGGAGGGCTACTGCACGACCGAAGACTAAGTCAGTCCCCACACACAGCATCTCTGCCTGCAGGCCACTTGCCTTCTCCGCCACCACCAACAGGGTCCAGGACTCTAGGCGGATTCCTGAATTTTTAAGGCCGCTGCTAGCAGCGGACGCTACACTAATTTTTCTGGTGCGTGTACATGCCTGCCTAATTTTTCTGGCTGCACTGCGGGCGGCTGCAACAAAAAAACAAAAGGCATGTACATGTGCCCATCCCACTTTGTGATCATTACCTTGCTGCGGTGAAGGGGCTTGTGTATCACAATGAAGCAATGACCGCCGGCTATTTGAGTGTCTCGGGTGGGGGTGGGACACAAAAGATAATAAGGTTGTTGCTTCATTGTGGTCAGACCAAATTTGATCAGCTGGACAGTCACTGTTGTTCTATCATTGAGCTACCACAGCCCGGCGACCATATGGGCTTGAAAACCGCCACGGCCTACACTCTCGCCACGGTGCGCACCAGTCCAGCACGGCCGTCACTACGCAAACAGCTGTTTGCGGTGCGTTACACAGTGAGTTTGGTGTGTCAGTGTGAAACAGAACTCTAATTACACTCCCTGATTGATGTATACACATGCAAGATGTTTGAAAGCACTTTAGGCCTGCAATTTAGCATTCAATGTGATTTCTGCCCTTAAAGGGACTACGAGCAGCACAGAAACTATGGAAAGATGCATATCATTTTAAAGCTCTCTTTCTCCTCTTTCCAATGATATATAAACCGCCACCCTACGCCTTTTAGTTTTCGATATTTTTGCAATTGAAATTGCCGCGGCCGCGATTTTGATCGCGAAAATAGAGAAAACTAAAAGGCGCAGGGCGACGATTTAGGTGTCGCCAGAAAGAGGAGAAAGAGAGCTTTAAAATGATATCCATCTTTCCATAGTTACATTGTATTACACAGGGCGACTTTTTCTGCTGAATGGAGCTGCTGACTGTGAGAAAAAGTCGCCCTGTGTAATACAATGTAACTATATAAAGATGGATATCATTTTAAAGCTCTCTTTCTCCTCTTTCTGGCGACACCTAAATCGGGCAGCGGTTTATATATCATTGGAAAGAGGAGAAAGAGAGCTTTAAAATGATATGCATCTTTCCATAGTTTCTGCACTGCTCGGAGTCCCTTTAAAACGCTGCTTTGCGTCACATCCAGATTTTTCCCCTGGGACTTTGGCCATGTATCCCACTCCGCCATGCCCCCCTCCAGGTGTTAGACCCCTTGAAACATCTTTTCCATCACTTTTGTGGCCAGCATAATTTTTTCTATTTTCGAAAGTTCGCATCCCCATTGAAGTCTATTGCGGTTCGCAAACTTTTCCACGAACCTAAAATCGGAGGTTCGGCCCATCTCTGTTGTTAGGTTGCTCCTTCTTGCTGATCTTATTGCTAAAGCACTCCTCATCATTCCTCAACAGCTCTTTTGAGAGCTAATGTTGTTCTTGTGATCTATTTTTTTTTTTTGTGTGTGTCCCACAGACACTTGTGTTGCATATACAACCTTGGTAATTCCTACTGTGCCACTGCCAGGCCCAGCACATTCAGTGACTACCTGTGTGTGTGACAGCTGCAGTGCACAGTTGTAATCTCAATCACTGCATACCCACCTGTTGTGTTCAGTGCACCTACCTACCTACCTACCTACGTGAGTGCACACATTGTTAATACCACCAGTCACTGCACCTGTTCACGGTACCTGTGTGTGTGACAGCTGTAATACCAATCACAGTATACCCACCTGTTCAGTGCACCTACCTACCTACGTGATCGCACACAGTGTCACTGCACCTGTTCACAGTACCTGTGTGTGTGCGACAGGCAGCTGCACAGTTGTAATCCCAATCACTGCATACCCACCTGTTGTGTTCAGTGCACCTACCTACCTACCTACGTGAGTGCACGCATTGTTAGTACCACCAGTCACTGCACCTGTTCACGGTACTTGTGTGTGTGACAGCTGAAAATTTGTAATACCAGTCACTGCATAATTGTTCACAGTACCTGTGTAATCACATGCTGTGTAATATACCAGTCCGTGCATACCTCTTAACTGCACCTGTGTGACTGCACATTGTATTAGTCAAGTCAGTGCATACCTTTCACTTCACCCTCCCCCCCTCCCGATATGGACAAAACAACAGGCAGAGGTAGAGCCAGGGGCAGACCCAGAGGCAGGCCACCCGGCAGGTCCGTTCGAGGTCGTGCTGACGTGATTTTGTGCGGCCCTGGACCAAAGTACAGTGCTCAGAAGAAGGCACGTCCCATCAACCCTCAAGATTGCCAGGGCGTGGTTGACTATTTAACACAGAAAACCTCATCTTCCGCAGCCACCAGCGCTACTACAAGCACCACATCCACTGCATTTGACACTTCGCAGGAGTTATTTGGTGGGGAAATAACTGATTCACAGGCATTATTGTTACAACAAGATGAAGGCGCTAAGCAAGTTACACCACCTCCATATGTCTGAGTTAGGCGACACTATGGACGTAACGTGTGAGGAGGAGGATGATGAAGTACCTGCTGTTGGTGCAGTTTTTGAGGTGTCTGATACAAGCGAAGCTGGGGAGGATGCTTATGATGATTATGATGATACGGATGCCACGTGGGATCCTAAGAGACAAGATGACCAAGGGGACAGTTCAGAGGGGGAGTCAGAGAGGAGTAGGAGGAGACGAGTTGCTGAAAAAAGCAGGGGGAGCTCGTCTTCAGAAACAGCTGGTGGCAGTGTACGGCAGTGGTGCTCAAATACCCCTTTTTAAAATTCGAGTTTGGTCGAATTCGAATAGTAAATTATTCGAGGTCAGTCGAATATTCGAGTCGAATAATTTTTACTATTCGATTCGACCTCGGACTTCGAGCTCACTATTCGAGTCGGTATTCGAGCTCATTATTCGAGCTGACTATTCGAATTGGCCTTAAATAGCTTCCAACACTTGTTTTGAGGGTGAATGATGCAAGAAACATCTTTTTTTTCCAAGTAACAACAGCAAGTGATTATGTGGGGATGTTCCTTTAAAAAAAAAAAGGTGAAAAGAGAAGTTGTGTCCAGAATTTTGTTCAGTACTGTATATACTTCTTCTTCTTCTTCTTCTTCTTCTTTATCTTCTATATCTTCTTCTTCTATATCT
Organism: Hyperolius riggenbachi; assembly: GCF_040937935.1. Lineage (NCBI taxonomy): Eukaryota > Metazoa > Chordata > Amphibia > Anura > Hyperoliidae > Hyperolius > Hyperolius riggenbachi. The sequence goes on along the minus strand of NC_090652.1, from coordinate 54,906,763 downwards.
TCTTCTTCTATATCTTCTTCTTCTATATCTTCTTCTATATCTTCTTCTTTTATATTGTCTTCTTCTTCTTCTTCATCTTCTTCATCTTCTTCTTCATCATCATCTTCTTCTTCTTCATCTTCTTCTTCTTCATCTTCTTCTTCATCTTCTTCATCTTCTTCTTCATCTTCTTCATCTTCTTCATCTTCTTCTTCATCTTCTTCTTCTTCTTCATCTTCTTCATCTTCTTCTTCTTCTTCTTCATCATCTTCTTCATCTTCTTCTATATTGTCTTCTTCTTCACTTATTTCTCTTTTCATTTTTTTTTTTTAAAGAAATGCAGCTATTTTTGAGCGTAACAAATAGCTGGTGGCGCACGCATGTTGGAAGCGCCATTGTATGTGCTCCCTGGCAGTGGAAACACACAGACAGCAGGAGGTAAATTCAGCAGCAGGAGGAGGAGGATGAGTGTGTGGCAGCAGGCAGTCAATGAGGCAGGCAGCGTGACATAATAGCCCTGGTACCTAGCGGTGATACCAGGGCTGTAAATAAACACAGCAGGCAGGAGGTCCCAGACAGCGGTCGTGCAGCCCACATCGTGTCCAATACACAACTGGGACAACACAGTTTTCAACCCGGGCACCTCAGAAAAATTAAACCTTTTTTTGTAATGGTTTTGTAGTTTTGGTTTTACAACCAATTACACAGATATAGCTATTTTTTGACGTAATAGCTGGTGGCAGAGTGGCAGCAGAAGGTAAATCTGTGTACCCTGGCAGTGGGAAACACAGACAGACAGCAGCAGCAGGAGGAATGGAGGAGTAATGTGAGCAGCTATTGTTTGACGTAATAGCTGGTGGCAGCAGAAGGTAAATCTGTGTACCCTGGCAGTGGGAAACACAGACAGACAGCAGCAGCAGGAGGAGGAATGGAGGAGCAGTGTGAGTGTGGCAGCAGGTAGGCAGCGTGACATAATAGCCCTGGTACCTAGCGGTGATACCAGGCCGTAAATAAACACAACAGGAGGTCCCAGACAGCGGTCGTGCAGCCCACATCGTGTCCAATACACAACTGGGACAACACAGTTTTCAACCCGGGCACCTCAGAAAAAATTAAACCTTTTTTTTTGTAATGGTTTTTTTGTTTTGTTTTTAACACAAATTACACAGATATATAGCTATTGTTTGATGTAATAGCTGGTGGCAGAGTGGCAGCAGAAGGTAATTCTGTGTACCCTGGCAGTGGGAAACACAGACAGACAGCAGCAGCAGCAGGAGGAATGGAGGAGTAATGTGAGCAGCTATTGTTTGACGTAATAGCTGGTGGCAGCAGAAGGTAAATCTGTGTACCCTGGCAGTGGGAAACACAGACAGACAGCAGCAGCAGGAGGAGGAATGGAGGAGCAGTGTGAGTGTGGCAGCAGGTAGGCAGCGTGACATAATAGCCCTGGTACCTAGCGGTGATACCAGGGCTGTAAATAAACACAACAGGAGGTCCCAGACAGCGGTCGTGCAGCCCACATCGTGTCCAATACACAACTGGGACAACACAGTTTTCAACCCGGGCACCTCAGAAAAATTAAACCTTTTTTTTTTTAATGGTTTTTTGGTTTTGGTTTTACAACCAATATAGCTATTGTTTGACGTAATAGCTGGTGGCAGAGTGGCAGCAGAAGGTAATTCTGTGTACCCTGGCAGTGGGAAACACAGACAGACAGCAGCAGCAGCAGGAGGAATGGAGGAGTAATGTGAGCAGCTATTGTTTGACGTAATAGCTGGTGGCAGCAGAAGGTAAATCTGTGTACCCTGGCAGTGGGAAACACAGACAGACAGCAGCATCAGGAGGAGGAATGGAGGAGCAGTGTGAGTGTGGCAGCAGGTAGGCAGCGTGACATAATAGCCCTGGTACCTAGCGGTGATACCAGGGCTGTAAATAAACACAACAGGAGGTCCCAGACAGCGGTCGTGCAGCCCACATCGTGTCCAATACACAACTGGGACAACACAGTTTTCAACCCGGGCACCTCAGAAAAATTAAACCTTTTTTTTTTTAATGGTTTTTTGGTTTTGGTTTTACAACCAATATAGCTATTGTTTGACGTAATAGCTGGTGGCAGAGTGGCAGCAGAAGGTAATTCTGTGTACCCTGGCAGTGGGAAACACAGACAGACAGCAGCAGCAGCAGGAGGAATGGAGGAGTAATGTGAGCAGCTATTGTTTGACGTAATAGCTGGTGGCAGCAGAAGGTAAATCTGTGTACCCTGGCAGTGGGAAACACAGACAGACAGCAGCATCAGGAGGAGGAATGGAGGAGCAGTGTGAGTGTGGCAGCAGGTAGACAGCGTGACATAATAGCCCTGGTACCTAGCGGTGATACCAGGGCTGTAAATAAACACAACAGGAGGTCCCAGACAGCGGTCGTGCATTCCACATCGTGTCCAATACACAACTGGGACAACACAGTTTTCAACCCGGGCACCTCAGAAAAATTAAACCTTTTTTTTTTTTAATGTTTTTTTGGTTTTGGTTTTACAACCAATATAGCTATTGTTTGACGTAATAGCTGGTGGCAGAGTGGCAGCAGAAGGTAATTCTGTGTACCCTGGCAGTGGGAAACACAGACAGACAGCAGCAGCAGCAGGAGGAATGGAGGAGTAATGTGAGCAGCTATTGTTTGACGTAATAGCTGGTGGCAGCAGAAAGTAAATCTGTGTACCCTGGCAGTGGGAAACACAGACAGACAGCAGCAGCAGGAGGAGGAATGGAGGAGCAGTGTGAGTGTGGCAGCAGGTAGGCAGCGTGACGTAATAGCCCTGGTACCTAGCGGTGATACCAGGGCTGTAAATAAACACAACAGGAGGTCCCAGACAGCGGTCGTGCAGCCCACATCGTGTCCAATACACAACTGGGACAACACAGTTTTCAACCCGGGCACCTCAGAAAAATTAAACCTTTTTTTTTTTTAATGGTTTTTTGGTTTTGGTTTTACAACCAATATAGCTATTGTTTGACGTAATAGCTGGTGTCAGAGTGGCAGCAGAATTTAATTCTATGTACCCTGGCAGTGGGAAACACAGACAGACAGCAGAAGGGCAGTACACAGCAGCCCACTGTAGGTGTAAAATGTGTGGCTGCAGGCGACGTAATAGTCAAAGTGAACCAGGCTGGCTTAGTGAGCAGGAGCCAGGAGGTGGTAAAGGGTGGTAAGGCACATTAACGATGGTTCTAAGTTCCGGCAGCCAGTTCATGTCCCCCTCTCGCCGACAACAGGGGCCAGGAACTCGCCTTCCACCCACGCCTGGTTCATCTTGAGAAACGTCAGTCTGTCCACAGACTTGTGAGACAGACGTGAGCGTTTCTCGGTGACCACGCCACCAGCTGCACTGAAGCAGCGCTCGGACAGCACGCTGGAAGGGGGGCAGGACAGCACTTCCAGGGCGTACTGCGCCAGCTCGCTCCAGATCTCCAGGCGCTTGACCCAATACTCCATGGGATCAACAGGGGCATCGCTGTCAAGCCCGCTGTAGGACCCCATGTAGTCAGCCACCATGCGGGTCAGGCGCTGGCTGTGACCGGAGGAGGATGCTGCTGCATGCACCTCCTCTCTAGTCACTGCTGCCGGAGCCTCTACAGTCCTGTAGAGCTTGTGGCTGAGAGACAGCAGGTCTGTGGGGCGCTTGCTGCTGCTGGATGCAGGCACCTGCTGCTGCCTCTGTGCTGGCTGGACAGTGGGGGTGGAAGGCTGGGGGAAGGCTTCCTCCAAGCGCTCAACAAGGGCCTGCTGCAAGCTCCTTATTTGTTGCGCTGGGTCTCCTCCTGCAGGCGGCAGGAACTGGCTCAACTTCCCCTTGAGGCGTGGGTCCAACATCATGCTGATCCAGATGTCCTCCCTCTGCTTCATCTGGATCACCCTGGGGTCCTTGCGCAGGCACGCCAGCATGTGCGCTGCCATTGGGAAGAGGCGGGCCACGTGTGCTGGCACATCGATGGCAGTGCTGTCCTCATCCTCCTCCTCTGCCTCGTCAGTCTCATCCTCTCTCCACCCCCGCACCAACTCAGCTGCACTGTGCTGCTCCCCCTCATCAGCAGCAAGGTCAGGGACCTCCACCAAGTCCTCCTCCTCCTCCCCCTCAGGGGTGGACTGTGCAGCTGCTTGCCGCTCCTGCTGGTCCAAGGCTGCCGCTCCCTGTTCCAGCAAAGCATCGAGGGCCCTGTTCAGCAGACAAACCAGGGGCACCCACTCGCAGACCATAGCATGGTCCCTACTCACCATGTTGGTGGCCTGCAGAAAGGGAGCCAGCACTAAGCACACCTGCTGCATGTGCCTCCAGTCATCATCGGGGACGATGGACGGGATGTTGCTGGTCTTGTCCCTTCTCTGAGCGGCGGAAACAGTGGCCAGGGCAAGGTACTGGTTGACAGCGTGCCTCTGTTCAACCAGACGCTCCAACATCACCAGGGTGGAGTTCCAGCGAGTCGGAACGTCAAGGATCAGCCGATGGCGTGGCAGATCCAGCTCCTTTTGCACGTCTTCCAGGCTCGCACAGGCTGCAGCCGAGCGCCGGAAGTGACGCACAACGTTCCTTGCCGTTTCCAGCAGTTCGCCCATCCCCTGGTAGGTACGCAGGAACTTCTGCACCACCAGGTTCAGCACGTGGGCAAGACAGGGGATGTGGGTCAGGTTTCCCCTGTCAATTGCAGCAACCAGATTGGCCCCATTGTCGGCCACCACCTCTCCGACTCTGAGGCCTCTGGGGGTCAGCCAAATCCTCTCCTGCTCCTGGAGTTTGGCCAACACATGGGCTGCCGTCAGCTTGGTCTTGCCAAGGCTGACCAAGTGCAGCAGCGCTTGGCAGTGGCGGGCCTTCACGCTGCTGCTGAGGCGGGGGGTTTGGCCAGGTGTGCCGGAGGATGGCAGAGGATCGGAGGAACCTGCTGCAGTTCCCCTGACCCTGCGGGGTGGCACCACCCACTGTGTTGCTGCTGCTGCTGCTGTGCCCGCTGCTGCTCTCCCATCCTCACCCCCTTCCACCAAGCTGACCCAGTGGACAGTGAAGGACAGGTAGCGGCCTGTCCCGAAGCGGCTGCTCCAGGAGTCCATGGTGACGTGGACCCTTTCACCAACCGCGTGCTCCAGCCCTCGCTCCACATTGGCCATCACAAAGCGGTGCAGTGCAGGAATGGCCTTGCGGGAGAAAAAGTGTCTGCTGGGGAGCTGCCAGTCTGGGGCTGCACAAGCAAGCAGCGCCCGCATGTCGCTCCCCTCCTGCACGAGCGTGTACGGCAGGAGTTGGGAGCACATGGCCCGTGCCAGCAAGCCGTTCAGCTGCCGCACGCGACGGCTGCTGGGAGGCAGAGCCCTAACCACCCCCTGGAAGGACTCGCTCAAAAGGCTCTGGCGTGGCCTTTTGCTGGCACGGGAATCAGCAGACACAGCGGAGGAGGCCACTGAGGACTGGCTGCCAGAACAGGCCTCAGTGTCGGCGGCAGGAGTTGCAGAGGGGGGAGGAGCAGTGCGTTTCCGCACTCCTGCTGGTGCTGCTGGAGGAGCAGGAGGGCGGGTGGCTGCTGTTGCTGCTGCTGCTGCTGCTGAAGGCTGTGCAGTGATGGGTGTGGTGCCACTGCCAGCACCAGATGCCTTCAGCCTCTGGAACTCCTCATGCTGGTGGAAATGTTTCGCAGCAAGGTGGTTGATGAGCGAGCTGGTGCTGAACTTTAAGGGGTCTGCACCTCTGCTCAGCTTCCGCTGACAGTGGTTGCAAGTGGCGTACTTGCTGTACACAGTGGGCATGGTGAAAAATCGCCAGATTGGTGACAAAAACATCCCCCTACGGCATGGAAGCGCTGCTGCCTGTCTCCCTGTGGTGGTTGGGGGGGGGGGCTTGGGTGCGGCTGGTGGTGGTACTGGCAGATGCTGCTGCTGCTGCTGCTGAGCCTGAGACACCAGCAGGCTGTGGGACCTGCCTACTGCTGCCAATGCTTGCAATGATGCGCCTCCTTGCAAGGCCCACAAGCGCATCCTCCTCCTCCTCCGAGCTGCTGAGGACGACATCCCCTGGAGGTGGTGGCACCCAGTCTCTGTCTGTCACCGGGTCATCACCATCATCCTCCCCCTCCTGAAACATGTCCTGCTGGGATGATGACCCCCCAAACTCCTCTCCTGATGCATGGATGGGCTGCTTGACTGTCGCCACAGTCTTGCTGTCCAATCCCTCATCCCCCAAAGTGCCCATCAGCATCTCCTCCTCTAAATCGCCAACAACAGCAGACAATTGACTCATCATGCCTGGGGTCAAAAGAGTGCTGAATGACAGGTCGGCGACTGACGGTGAAATGGCCTCCTCTCCAGGCCCTGCTGGGCGGCTGCTGCGAACAGGGGTGGTGGTGGTGGTGGTGGTGGTGGTGAGGGTGGAGGCCTCGGATGCAGAGCTGATGGCGGGCTGCTCATCCTCCGTCATGAGTTGCACCACAGTGTCTGCATCCTTTTCCTCAATGGGACGTTTCCGACCCGGCTGGAGGAAAATCGGAGCAGGTGCTACACGCTGCTGCTGCTGCTGTGTCTCTGCAGCGTGAGTTGCAGATGCTCCTGCTGGGCGGCGCCCAAGGCGTCCACGGCCAGTGGCTATGGGAGGAATGTTAGCCACTGACGCTGCTGCTGCTGCTGCGGAACTGTGCATGGTGGCGCGGCCGCGGCCTGCCACAATGCTGCTCCCTCTCCTCCTGATTCCCTTGCTGCCCTTCCCCTTGCCCAAACCGCGCTGGCTGCCACTTCCAGACATCTTCGATGTTTTGGGCGTATAGACAAAAGTTTTTTAAAAGGGCGGGTGAAAAGTGGGGTACTTTAATGGAGTGGGTTGGTGGGTGAGGTGACTGAGTGAGTGTCCCTAGTACAGTAAGTAAGTAGTAACAGTCAGGAAGTACAACTAGCAGTTACAATAATCAATCAGTAATCAGAAGGAAATAGAGTGTGTGTTGTGTGTACACAGACAGTGAGTGCACACACGCAGGAGCTAGTAGCCTATGAACAGTGACTGAGTGTCCTAGAGACTCCTAGTACAGTAAGAGTAAGTAGTAACAGTAAGTACAACTAACTAATTACAATAATCAATCAGTAATCAGAAGGAAATAGAGTGTGTGTTGTGTGTACACAGACAGTGAGTGCACACACGCAGGAGCTAGTAGCCTATGAACAGTGACTGAGTGTCCTAGACTCCAAGTACAGTAAGAGTAAGTAGTAACAGTAAGTACAACTAACTAATTACAATAATCAATCAGTAATCAGAAGGAAATAGAGTGTGTGTAGTGTGTACACAGACAGTGAGTGCACACACGCAGGAGCTAGTAGCCTATGAACAGTGACTAAGTGTCCTAGACTCCTAGTACAGTAAGAGTAACAAGTAGTAACAGTAAGTACAACTAACTAATTACAATAATCAATCAGTAATCAGAAGGAAATAGAGTGTGTGTTGTGTGTACACAGACAGTGAGTGCACACACGCAGGAGCTAGTAGCCTATGAACAGTGACTGAGTGTCCTAGAGACTCCTAGTACAGTAAGAGTAAGTAGTAACAGTAAGTACAACTAACTAATTACAATAATCAATCAGTAATCAGAAGGAAATAGAGTGTGTGTTGTGTGTACACAGACAGTGAGTGCACACACGCAGGAGCTAGTAGCCTATGAACAGTGACTGAGTGTCCTAGAGACTCCTAGTACAGTAAGAGTAAGTAGTAACAGTAAGTACAACTAACTAATTACAATAATCAATCAGTAATCAGAAGGAAATAGAGTGTGTGTTGTGTGTACACAGACAGTGAGTGCACACACGCAGGAGCTAGTAGCCTATGAACAGTGACTGAGTGTCCTAGACTCCAAGTACAGTAAGAGTAAGTAGTAACAGTAAGTACAACTAACTAATTACAATAATCAATCAGTAATCAGAAGGAAATAGAGTGTGTGTAGTGTGTACACAGACAGTGAGTGCACACACGCAGGAGCTAGTAGCCTATGAACAGTGACTGAGTGTCATAGACTCCTAGTACAGTAAGAGTAACAAGTAGTAACAGTAAGTACAACTAACTAATTACAATAATCAATCAGTAATCAGAAGGAAATAGAGTGTGTGTTGTGTGTACACAGACAGTGAGTGCACACACGCAGGAGCTAGTAGCCTATGAACAGTGACTGAGTGTCCTAGACTCCTAGTACAGTAAGAGTAACAAGTAGTAACAGTAAGTACAACTAACTAATTACAATAATCAATCAGTAATCAGAAGGAAATAGAGTGTGTGTTGTGTGTACACAGACAGTGAGTGCACACACGCAGGAGCTAGTAGCCTATGAACAGTGACTGAGTGTCCTAGACTCCTAGTACAGTAAGAGTAACAAGTAGTAACAGTAAGTACAACTAACTAATTACAATAATCAATCAGTAATCAGAAGGAAATAGAGTGTGTGTAGTGTGTACACAGACAGTGAGTGCACACACGCAGGAGCTAGTAGCCTATGAACAGTGACTGAGTGTCCTAGACTCCTAGTACAGTAAGAGTAAGTAGTAACAGTAAGTACAACTAATTACAATAATCAATCAGTAATCAGAAGGAAATAGAGTGTGTGTGTACAAGACAGTGAGTGCACACACGCAGGAGCTAGTAGCCTTAGCCTTAGCCTATGAACAGTGACAGTGAGTGTCCTAGTACAGTATAACTACAATACTAAATACAGAATCAATCAGTAGTAAAGGACAGCAGCAGAAATACTGGTATAGATGAGAGAAATATACTAACAGAGGACAGGAGAGAACAGCTGCCCACACAGGCAGGCCCTGAGGCCTAAAGCTGTGTAAGCTTGCCTGCAGCAGCTGTCTCTGTCTATGTAACACAAAAGCTACTAACTAAAATACAATGTCTATCTAACTAACAACAATATAGGTGTATATAGGAGGTGTATGTGAGCAAAAACGCTAGGTAAATGACCACAATAGAGCTCTTGCTAAGCCAAAGCACAAAGGAGCAACTCTCTCTCTGTACAAGTCTCAGGCAAGCACGGAGAAACCTAACATGGCGGCCGCTATTTATAGGGTAGGGGCTGGCCAGGGTCCCCCTATGTGATTGGCTGCCATCAGAGGGCCTGGGAGCCCTCTGATTGGCTCTAAGGACATCAATCTGGGCTATGACGCTATTCGAGCTCGGTACCCGAGCTCGAATAGCGCCGTTTGCTCGAATAGCTCGAATAGTGAATGGGCTATTCGAGTGTACTCGAATACCCCATTCGAATAGCTCCAGCTATTCAGAGCTCGAATACTGAGCTCGAATAGCTGAAAAAGAGCTCGAATATTCGAGCTACTCGAATATTCGAGCTCTGCTGAGCACCACTAGTGTACGGCACCATGTAACGCCACCTATGGACAGCCAGCCAACATGCCTTTCAACATCAGCTGCTGAGGCCACCATAGTGCCATCACCCCAGGGGGCTCAGCGGTTTGGAAATGTTTTTATAGTGTCTGCCATAGATCAGAGCAATGCCATTTGTTCTCTCTGCCTCAAAAAAAATGAGCCGTGGAAAGGCCAACACTTACGTAGGGACAATTGCCTTACGAAGGCACATGCAGAAAAGGTAGAAAATGCAATGGGAAGATCACCTGAGGAAAAGCAGCACACAAAAGCAAAAGCCGCCCTCCTTCTCCTCCTTCTCCTTCAGGTGCATCATCTTCAGCCGCTTTCTCCCTTGCACCTTCACAATCACAGCCAACCTCCTCCATTCTGCCTCTCACCTTGAGCGGCTCCTGCACCACTTGCCACAGCAGCAGCCAGGTGTCCGTGAGGGAAATCTTTGAGCGGAAGAAGCCAATGTCTGCCAGTCACCCCCTTGCCCGGTGTCTGACAGCTGGCTTGGCAGAACTGTTATCCCACAAGCTGTTAACGTACCAGCTGGTGGACTCTGAGGCCTTCCGAAAATTTGTGGCCATTGGGTCACCACAGTGGAAGATACCAGGCCACAATTATTTATCAAAAAAGGCCATACCCAAACTGTACCATGAAGTGCAAAGGCAAGTGGTGTCATCTCTGGCAAACAGCGTTAGGTCAAGGGTCCATCTGACCACGGATGCCTGGTCTGCCAAGCATGGTCAGGGCAGGTACATTACTTCAGGGACGAGCAGAAACTACGGCAGTGCAAATTTATGCATCGTAGTTCGCATCTACGCATCGTAGTTCGTAGGTGAAGTTTCAAAACTATGCTTACGAATTTACGCATAGCAAAGCACCGCTATGTGTAGCTTACACCCACTATGCGTAGTTAACAAGTGTGTATGGCGAAGTGAAGCATTTAATTTTTGTATGCTTACAAATGTATGCATTGGAAAGGGGAAAGGGGAAGAGTTCCCAGTATAAGCATTTAAAGAGGAAATTATGTGTAAAATGTTCTGCTTATGGGCATAAGCATCCGCATAAACTACGCTTCGCACTACGTGTTATTGCATATTTTCATGCTTAAACTACGAAATACATACGAAACGAATATTTGATTTTGAAGCTGTAGTTTGGTGAAGCATAATTGCGTAAAACTACGTGTAGTTCTAGCCTAGCGAAGTTGTCTGACTATGACCATCCCTGCATTATCCGCACAGCCCATTGGGTCAACCTGATGACCGATGGCAAGCAAGGAGTACGTGGCTGTACAGCGGACCTAGTTGTGACACCTCCACGGCTTGCAGGCAGGCCTGCTGCCACCTCTTCTCCTTCTCCTCCTACTCCTCCTGCTAAATCCTCTTCGCTGTCATCCTCCTTCTCCTTGACTGAGTGGCAGCGCAACTCTACTGGTGCTGCGATCTCCAGCTACACATCCCCAGCTCCCCAGGGCCTATGCTGCATGCCAGGTACGACGGTGTCACGCCATCTTAGACATGCCTCAAAGCGGAGAGTCACATTGGAGCAGCTCTCCTGGCTGCTCTTAACAAACAGATGGATCAGTGGCTGACCCCGCACCAACTGGAGATCGGCAACGTGGTGTGTGACAACCAGTGCTGCTCAGATACCACTTTTCACTATCTGGAACTAATTCGGATCCGGATACCCCTTTATCCGATCCGGATCGGATATCTGGAAGAAATATTTTTTAACCCGAATTTAAGACGGATATCCCCGGATTCGGATATCCGAGTTGCAAACTGCAAATAGTCTGTTTAACACCATTTACCTGTTTTAGACTCTCTCTCTCTCTCTCTCTCTCTCTCTCTCTCTCCTCGCTTTATCGCATGGGCAAAATGGTTTCCATAGCCCTGTAAGACAAAGTATAATAAGGGCCCTGCCGTAACATAGATATTACGGTAACTAAGACTACTCCTGGGCCTTTCTTGTAGTTGAAGAGATGAGTGAACTGCAAACAGCGAAGCTTCCCCATATTGGAGCATTGGATTTGGTAAAGTCTTACGCCAATGTGTTGTAAGACACAAGTAAGCTTTAGTTTAGCAGGAATGGTTGCATGGCCACCTAGCTTTTCATCCTTCCCACCCTTACCCTGGAATCTTCCAGACTTCAAATTGCTGTCATTTGCTGTGTGTGTTACACCAGCATCATCCATGGGGGCACATGATCTTTCTGAAGTCATTTTTCTCTTGGGTATATCACAATAGCACATGCTAGGCCGGCTTCATGCTAGGCTTCATGCTAGGCTTCATGCAAGGCTTCATGCAAGGTTGGTCAGTGGCTTGATGGTGTAATGGTTAAGGGCTCTGCCTCTGACATAGGAGACCAGGGTTTTAATCTTGGCTCTGCCTGTTCAGTAAGCTAGCACCTATTCAGTAGGAGACCTTTGGCAAGTCTCCCTAACACTGCTACTGCCTATAGAGCGTGCCATAGTGGCTGCTGCTCTGGTGCTTTGAGTCTGCCAGGAGAAAAGCGTGATATAAATGTTATTTGTCTTGTCTTGTCTAGGCTTTGGTGGTATAATGGTGAGAAGAGCTGCCTTCCGAGCAGGTGACCTGGGTTTGATTCCTGGCCAATGTACGCAAGCTGGTTTTGATTCTTGGCCAATGTATGTGAGCCGGCTTTTGACATCCTACAAATTCTAACCCGAGCGAGAGTGGTGGTCCTTTTGCCACTGAACTAGTAGTACTCGGATTCGGATATCTGTGAAATCCACGGATATCCGGATCAGGGGTAAAACTATCCGCAGATAGCTTTCCGGATTTAAAAAAAAAATCAGAAATCCGAATCCGAGTTGGATAGCTGAAAAAAGTTTGGATATCCGAGTCTACCCGGATATCCGAAATCCTGTTGAGCAACACTGGTGACAATGGCAGCAATCTCATTTCAGCTTTGTGTTTGGGAAAGTTGACACATGTACCCTGCATGGCACATGTGCTCAATCTCGTAATCCAAAAATTTGTGTCTAAGTACCCAGGCTTACAGGACGTCCTGAAGCAGGCCAGGAAGTTGTGAGGGCACTTCAGGCGGTCTTACACGGCCATGGCACGTGTTCTGCTTCGCGTTATTGAGCAGTTGTATAACGCTAGTCAGACAGCTTAACAATAAGTAATCCAGTAGTAAGACACGTGAGACCTTGAGTCTGTATGAATCTTTGTTGAATTACACTTTACTTGTAAAATTGCAACATAAACAAATACAGAATGCACAAATCAGTACATGAAACATCACTACAGCACATTAAGCATTATATCATCCCATAGGTGTAAGTACTTACGGACAATTCCACCATTTAGTCCTGAAATAGTAAGAGCTCTTGCCATGTACTGTTATTCAGCTGAAGGCTTCTCACAAAAAGTTCCAGTTCAAGGGTGAGACCCTCCCATGAAATTACATCATCCTGTAATTCTGATCTGACTAAACATAATTGCTCACTAGTACCACTAGGTGTCAGCATAACATCACATTTTAGCTTATTGAATGCCCATATTAGTAGATATGGGCAGAACACTCCCTGCCTGGCATAATTTATTATGTCACTACTTATATTAATTACCACTATGTAGAAAACATAGAAACAAGAAAATGAAATCCTGACTAATCTGAGACTAGAATTATAACGTCAGTGATAGGTCTAAGATAAACTCTGGCAGTCCCATTTTTGGTGATTTTGACCTCCACCTTTCTAATCTTGCCGTCTCTACTTGGCAGTGTGTTAACAACAAGTCCCACGGGTCACTCATTCCTGCCCTCTTGGTCATTTTTTAGCAGAACAACGTCACCCACTTTTATGTTTGGACAGTCCTCAGTCCATTTCCTTCTGCGCTGCAAAGTGGACAGATACTCCCTCTTCCATCTTTTCCAAAAGGTGTCTGCTAAGCATTGCACTTGTTTCCACTGCTTAATGTGAACTTGTGTTGTGTTTAGGTCTTTAGATGGAGCAGACAAAGAGTTTGTTTTTTGAGTCAACAACATTGCTGGGGTGAGGACCATAGGTGTATCCGGGTCTGAAGATACAGGAACTAAGGGCCTGGCGTTCATGATGGCTGTAACCTCTGCCATAAAGGTACTTAAAGTTTCATGGGTCAAGTGAGCAGATTTATTTTGTAGCAACATAGCATCCAAGATTCGCCTGGCTATGCCTATAAGTCTCTCCCAGACACCGCCCATGTGAGAGGAGTGTGGAGGATTGAAAACCCATGTACATCCTTTATCATGCAGAAAGTTCTTCAACTGTGAGTCACCAACACAAATGCCAAGTTCTTTGCAAGCTCCCACAAAGTTTGTTCCTCTATCGGAGCGGAGTAGTTTTGCTGGGCCACAAATTGAGAAGAATCTCCTCAAAGCGTTAATGAAGCTTGAAGTTGACATGGCTTCAAGTAGCTCTATATGTACAGCTCGGGTAGACAGACAAGTGAAAAGTACTGCCCAGCGTTTGCTGTTTGCGCTGCCTCCTCTAGTGCGGCGGGTTAACACTGACCAAGGACCGAACACATCCAAACCTACATTAGTGAAAGGTGGTTCAGCAACCACTCTGTCCTTAGGTAGCTCTGCCATCTTTTGAGTCTGTAGTTTCCCTCTCAGCTTACGACAGGTGACACATTTGTGTATGACTGCTGATACCAAGCGTTTGCCACCAAGGATCCAGAAACCTGCAGATCTAATTGCACCCTCTGTGATGTGGCGCCCTTGGTGGACAACTTGTTCATGATAATACTTAACAAGCAGTGTAGCAATGTGGTGATCGTGAGGTATGATGATAGGCTGTTTCTCTACCTCTGAAAGTTCAGCAAGAGACAAACGTCCACCTACTCTAAGCAACCCATTTTTGTCTAAAAAGGGACTAAGCTTTCTAAGACGGCTTTGTTTTGGCAATGTCTTTTGTTTTGAGATACAGTTAATCTCCATTTGGAAGTGTTTGGCTTGAACAGAAGAAATGATAACAGACTTTGCCTGAGAAAGTTCTTCTAGATCAATCTGCTCATGGAAACTTTTCCACCCTCTAACCTGGCTGCTATTGGTTTCCCTCTGGAAGCTTTTAGAGACGTGGATGAGTCTGGCCAGGGTTTTAACTAGTACCTTCCAGGAAGAAAATCTCTCAAAGCAATGTGAGTGGAAGGTGGCTTGAGAAGCTTTAGTACTTAAACTTGTAACTTCAGATCTGATTTCTGGGTCAGCTTCGGGCTCTATGAGTGGGTACATGTTAGCAGTGTTCATATTTTGACAGTGTGATTGGTACAAAAAAGATGGGCCTGAAAACCATATGGAGTTCTGAAGGCATGCAACTTGTGTAGGTCTAGTGGCATAGTCTGCAGGGTTATGCTCTGTAGGTACATAGAACCACTGATCTGTCTGTGTAGATTGCCTGATTCTATTCACACGGTTGGAGACATACAGGTAGAATCTCCTAGTGGTGTTGCAAATGTACCCTAAGACAGTCTTGCTATCGGTGAAGAATTTAACAGCATCAAAGTCAGTATCAAATTCACTTGAGATTAGCTCAAACATTTCGACTGCGAGTACAGCTGCACACAACTCTAAACGAGGAATTGTGTGGGCTGGTTTAGGGCTTAATTTGGACTTCCCCATCACAAATCCTACATAGCATACATTTTCTGTGTCAATTACTCTCAAGTAAGCTACTGCACCTATAGCTGTGGTGGATGCATCTGAGAAAATGCACAGTTCCTTCTTACAAGCTGTTGATAGAGATATGGGAACATAGCATCTGTCTATCTTTAGGTGCTCTAAAGCTTGCAAAGATTCTTTCCATTGAACCCACTTACATAATTTCTCTTGTGGAAGCGATGCATCCCAATCATTTTCACCAGATGACAGTTCGCGAACTAAGGCCTTGCCTCTTATTGTCACAGGTGATACAAACCCTAAGGGATCATAAAGGCTATTTACGGTGGACAGAATACCTCTACGTGTGAAGGGCTTTTCCTCTGAGGAAACTTGAAAAACAAAGCTATCTGCTTCTAAATCCCAACTCAGGCCTAAGCTTTTCTGCAAGGGGAGAGTATCCGTACCTAGGCAAAGGTCTTTGAGGTCCTTAGCTCTGTTTGCTACAGGGAAGGCTTCCATTACTTTTTGGCAGTTAGAAGCGATTTTGTGAAGACACAGATTGGATTCTGCCAGCATTTGTTTTGCCTTACTGAGGGTAGAGATAGCATCTTCAGGTGTGCTAGCAGAAGCGAGTCCATCGTCTACATAGAAGTGTCTCAATACAAAGTGTTTGGCTTCTTGCCCATAGCACTCTGCACTTTTCAGGGCAGTCTTTTGCATGCAGTATATAGCGACTGAAGGAGAAGGGCTGTTGCCGAATACGTGTACCTTCATTCTGTACTCGACAATTTCTTTGTGTATATCATTGTCCTTGTACCAGAGAAAACGCAGGCAGTCTCTGTGGTCTTCTCTGACAAGGAAGCAATAAAACATTTGCTGCACATCTGCTGTGAATGCAACGGGCTCTTTTCTGTAGCGCATAAGGACACCTAGCAAAGTATTGTTAAGGTCAGGGCCACTTAACAGTACGTCGTTTAAAGAAACTCCATCATACTCTGCACTGGAATCAAAAACTACCAGGGGTGGTCGTAGGCAGCCAACTTCGCTACGCTGGAACTACGCGTATTTTTACGCAAATACGCTTCGCAATCTACGCCTCCGCAATCAGCCACTTCGCTACGTTACCATACCGTAGTCTACGCATTAAAATACGCAAGCCGCACGTATTGCGTAGCGTAGTTGATGCGACCGCTTATGCCCTTATGCGGAAAAATTTCCGCAATAATCTGCTAACTATGCGCATACACTAACTAATATAAGCATACATTCCAACATCCAATGCGGAATTGTATGCGTATAAAGGGCAATAAAATTTCCGCGCATGCGCAATCACCAATATCAATGCAGTTACCTCACTACGCAATACATACGTGAAATACGCGTAGCGAACGAAGCTACGCATAGCGGGACTACGACTACGCGGAAATGCGTAAGTCTAGTTTTTAAACTTCGCCAACGAACTACGATGCGTAGTTGCGTACTACGATGCGTAGATTCGCTCTGGCGTAGTTTACGAGCAACCCTGAAAACTACTCTGATCTGGTTGGGTTTGTGTGGGTGTTAAACACCAAACATTGGTAGGTACCAGTGTTCTTTATCAGTTTCAAGTGGTCCTGCTACTTCAGCGTGGTCATTGACTAACATTCTCTCAATGAATTCAGTGAAATCTCTTTTTACTTCTGGCTTTCTCTGCAGTGTTTTGCTAAGTGATTGCAAACGTTTCATGGCTTGCTCTCTGTTACAGGGCATAGCACTCCTGGGTGTGCGAAAGGGGAGAGGGGCCACCCAACTGTGATTGTCATCTTGGTAGGCCTCCCTATCCATAATCTGCAAGAAGGTTTGATCCTCTATGGAGAGGGTCTGCTTATCATCATCTTTGGTTTTCTGGAACACAGTAACCCCTAGATTGTCTGTCTCAGTGTTGTAACTGACTTCTTCTTCTTTGCCATATGCTATAGAAGAGTCCCAGTGTTGTGTTGGGCTGTCGAACTTTTCTTTGACAATGAAGCTGTTGTGACATGGACTGAGAAGAGATGGGCGTCCATTCATTAACACAGATGTCCTTAAAGTGCTAATGCTATCAGGCTGGTGCCCTGTTCCCAGACAAACTTCTCCTACAACCACCCACCCCAGGTCTAGTCTCTGTGCATAGGGGGCATTGTAAGGTCCATTGATTTGCTGGCACACCTTGTGTACCTGTAGGATGTCTCTTCCAAGAAGTAGAAGGATAGAAACATCTGGCTCAACAGCTGGAATAATGTGAGCAATTGAGCGAAGGTGGGAGTGATGACGGGCTACTTCAGGAGAGGGGATCTCTGTTTTGTCATCAGGTATCATGTCACACTCTATCAGGGTAGGAAGTGGGAACTGCACTTTCTTATTGCAAGATTCAATGGTAAAGTCAGTAGCTCTTCTCCCTGTGGTTTCAATTGCCCCTGCACATGTCCTAAGAGTGTATGGAGATGCACTTGCTTTAAGGTTAAAGATATCAAAAAAGTCTGACTTTGCAAGGGATCTATTGCTCTGCTCATCTAGCACTGCATACATTTTCACTGCTCTTTCTCTCTGGCCAGTGGGGTACACAGTCACTAAACAGATTTTAGAGCACGATCGTGCGCTCTTTCCTTGGCCACATACTTTGGTGCAATTAGACATTACTGAGGACAGTGGGGTGTCTTGTTGCTCCCTGCCCTGATCTTTCACGGGTTCTACAGTCTCTAGTGGAGCAGGGCCAGGGTGCAAAGCTGTGATATGTCTCTCACTGCCACATTCTGTGCACTCTACAGGTGTTTTACAGTCTTTGGCAATGTGGTAAGTAGATCCACACCACCTGAAGCAGATGCCATTTTGCTTAAGGAAAGGCATGCGCTCTGCAACAGGTTTGCTTCTGAAGCCCTTGCATTTCTTTAGTGAATGTGGCCTTTTGTGTATTGGGCAATGTTTATCAGGGCTTTCTATTGCATGTACCTTGTGGGTGTTTTGACAGTCTGTGGCTTCTGAAGGTACAGCTGTTTTGTGTGTGGACACAGAAGTCTTACCTTGAGGTCTGTGAGATCTTTCAGACCTATGTGACTGATTGCTGCTTGTGGTAAAGGCAAAACTGGGATCGCTTCGGATTTTCGCTTGCTGTCGAACAAATCTGGAGAATACAGAGAAGGGGGGAAAAGCAACTCCATAGTCCTCTTTGAATTTACCTCCTACAGACATCCACTTGTCTTGTAAATTTGAGGGCAGTTTCTCTACTATTGGATTGGTACCTCTGGCTGTATCTAGATATGAAAGTCCTGGCAAGTAGCCATCCTCCTTGGCATATTCTACCTCCAGCAGAAGATCACTCAGCTCTTGTAGTCGCACATTATCTCTGTAGCCTAACTTAGGAAAGACTTCAAGCTTTCACAACAGTGCTCCTTCGATTGCCTCTGGGGATCCATATGTTTCTTCTAGTCTTTTCCAGGCCATGTCGAGTCCTGCTGCGGGATTGAACAGGTTTGCTCTTCTCATCCTCTTTGCATGTTCTGCTGACTCGGTACCAAGCCACTTTATCATCAAGTCAAGCATTTCTGCTGGTGATAAGTTTAGACCTCTGGTGGCATTCAGAAAGGAGGATTTCCATGCCCAATAGTTTTCAGGACAGTCATCAAGTTGGAGAAAGCCTGAGCTAATCATGTCTTTGCGAATGAGATATTTGGTGATATCCGCTGCACATTGTTGCTCATGCATGTAATCTTTGGGTTGAAGCGGTGGGAACACGTCCTCCTTGTTCCTGGGAGGCTCTGGTGCTTGATTCTTAGTTTGCTGGCAGATGCTGGTGTCACGTGGTTGATTGGACTCATTCCGGGGTTCTGTGGAACTCGGTCTGAATTCCTTTGCTTCAGGTTTTAAAGATTGTTCTTTTGTATGCACATTAGTGAGGTTCTGAACATACTCACTTGTACGGTCCACAGGGGATAGAAGTTTTCCTAGAACCTCTAGGTCTTCATATGATTTCTTGCTCCCTGGCTGACTTGTTTCCTGATAGGCAGCAACCTTTGCTTCAGCCACAGCAACTGCTGTCTGACGCTGCAGGATGAGCAGTCTTGCTTCTTGGCTGGCTTTCTCAGCTGCCATCTCCTGGATCATCCTGGCTTCCTTCTCTGCAAACTGTAGCTGGACGCGGGCAGCTGCTGCTTTCGCGTGAGCTTTGGCTGCTAGGGAACTAGCTGAGGACGTTTTGCTAGATCGTGAAGATCTGGACACATGCGACTGTGCATCATCTTGCTGGGCACTGGGGATGCTCTCCCTGCTCTGCTGTGTCGGTGGTGGCACGTCATCTGCCTGATACCTTGTTCCTGATCTAAGACTCATGCTGCAATAATGACGTCTCTGTATATTTCAGACTGCTGCGCAGGTTGTCCTTTTACTGTTCTGCTTCACGTTATTGAGCAGTTGTATAACGCTAGTCAGACAGCTTAACAATAAGTAATCCAGTAGTAAGACACGTGAGACCTTGAGTCTGTATGAATCTTTGTTGAATTGCACTTTACTTGTAAAACTGCAACATAAACAAATACAGAATGCACAAATCAGTACATGAAACATCACTACAGCACATTAAGCATTATATCATCCCATAGGCGTAAGTACTTACGGACAATTCCATCATTTAGTCCTGAAATAGTAAGAGCTCTTGCCATGTGCTGTTATTCAGCTGAAGGCTTCTCACAAAATGGAAGACAGGAAGTTCCAGTTCAAGGGTTGAGACCCTCCCATGAAATTACATCATCCTGTAATTCTGATCTGACTAAACATAATTGCTCACTAGTACCACTAGGTGTCAGCATAACATCACATTTTAGCTTATTGAATGCCCATATTAGTAGATATGGGCAGAACAGCACGCTTGGCCGATATTCAGCAGAGAAACATCTTGCCGGCAGTGATGCTCGGATACCCCTTTTTAAAATCAGAATTGATTCGGATCCGGATATCCAGATTTTTGGATCCGGATTGGATATCCGAATCCGAACTTTGCGGTATCCAAATAGAATCGGATATCCGAACCCAATATCCGGGTGATCCGGGCGGATTCGGATATCTGGATAGAAAAACGGAAGTGGCCTTTAAATTGTTTTCAAAATGTTTTTTAAGGTAAATGATCCATGTAGCATCATGTTTTTTTTTAAAGGGAAACACTAATTTATTATGTGGGGGGTTCAAATACAAAATTAACATCAGGAATAGGTTCCAGACAGTGGTCATGCAGCCCACATTGTGTCGAAAGTCCAACTGCACAACTGGGACATGAAAGTTTTAAGCCCAGACACCTCAAAAAAATTATGCAGCAATTTTGTTTTGGGTTAAATATAGGTGGTATCAGCACAGCAGCAGTGGCCTGTGGCACGCTGGTGGTGGGAGCAGCACAGGCAGCAGGAGCAGAGCAATGCAGCAGCAGCAGGTGTAACATGTGCCAGGAGCATGCCGGACGTGGCAAGTGGCATGTGTGCGTGGCACGTGTACATGGCATGTAGCATTGGTACTGTAAAAAAATTGTCAACCAGGAAGCTTAGTTAGTAATAGTTAACAATCAGGAGGAGCCAGGAGGTTGTGATGGTGGTGGTAAAGGGTGGTAAGGCAGGCATAGTGATTCCTAGCTACTTCATGTCCACCTCTTGCCAACAACAGGGAAAGACTCATCCCACAGGGTCTGACGGCATTTTTTCCTTGCACGGGAAGCGATGGAGGGAGTAGAGGAGGCCACTGAGGACTGGCTGCCTGAACGGGCCTCTGTGTCGGCAGGAGTGGCAGAGGGGGTTCTGGTGCTCTGAGTCTAACCACTGCCAGTACCAGCTTGCTTCAGCCAGATGATGTGGGGTTCTTGTACTTTACTAAAATAGGGGTTGGACTTTAAAGCAAATCAGCACGGAGTGACAGACAGCAGAGTAGGATACACTAGTGCACACTAACTGTCTAACTGTCACACTGACACTGCTAAGCACTGCAGCACTGCAGTAATCTGTAGTAAGCTAACACAGTAGTACTACTCTAACAACTAACTAGCACTGAAGTACTAACTACACAATAACACAGTAATCCTATTACCTAACCTATACTGTAGCTAGGCTAATAGCAGGCCAGCAGTCTGTGCACAGCACACACAGACACAGGACCTAAGAACAGCTGCTGAAGCACATACTCTGACTATCACTGAATGAAATCAAGCTAGCTAACTAATAAACAACAATAGAACAATAGTGTAGTGAAGATGTTAATCACTGAAAAGCTTTAGGTTTATCACTGTATGTATACAGCACTTGCTAGGCCAGCAGCACTCTAGCATGTCTCTCAGTGAGCAGTCACACAAGCAAGGACGAGATTTCTCAACATGGCACCCCTCCTTATATACAGGGGGGGCTGGCCAGGGTTCCCTTCTGTGATTGGGTGCTAGGGCTTAGGCTGGAAGCCCTCTGATTGGCTCAATGACATCATGGATGTCATCATCTTAGTTACAGTACCCGGATTCGGATATCTGACCAGATATCCGAATTCCTATCCGGATAGCGCTATTCAGATTTGGCCAACTATCCGGAATCCGGATCCGAGGTCGGATAGCTGAAAAAGTTCAGATTATCTGGATAGTTCAGATATCCGAATATTGGATGAGCACCACTGCTTGACGGTGAGGTGCTTGATTTGCGATAGCCCGACTCGCTGGAATTCGACTCTCCTGCTACAACAGGAGAAAGCCGTCAAATAGTATCTCTACAACTACAGTAGAAGGACACACTCTGGGGAGCTGGGGATGTTCTGGCTGAAGAACTGGACACTCATGCGAAATGCCTGCAGGCTCATGTGGCTGTCTGAGGAGGTGACAAACATGGTGAGTCTCAGTGAAGGTGACATCAGTGACTTGATCCCGTATGCTTTCTTCCTGGAGCATGCCGTGCGAAGAGTGGTGGATCAAGCTGTGGAGGAGCGTGAACAGGAACAGTTACAGGAGGAAGAGTTGTGGGATCAATTCTCATCAGAACCAGATGTTTCCTCAACACCTGTGGCAGCACAGAAGGGGGAGGAGGAGGTGGAAGAAGAACAACCGCAGCAGGCGTTGCAGGGGGCTTGCACTGCTCAACGTTCCCGTGGTATTGTTCGTGGCTGGGGGGAAGAGGAGAACTTACCTGACATCACTGAGGAAGAGCAAGAGGAGATGAATAATACTTCTGGATCCAAATTTGTGCAGATGGCGTCTTTCATGCTGTCCAGCCTCTTGAGGGACCCCCGTATAAAAAAACTCAAGGGGAATGACATTTACTTGGTGGCCACGCTACTAGACCCTTGGTATAGGCACAAAGTGGCGGAGATGTTACCAACTTACCTGAAGGCAGAAAGGATGCTGCACATGCAGACCAGTGTTGCTTGCGAATTTTCGCATCGAAAATCCTATTTTCGATTTCGCCGAATTTTCGCGAAAATAATTACTATTTTCGCTTCAAAAGGCGAAATTTCGCATTCATATTTTCACATTAATTTTTGCCTAAAGTCCGTTTTTCGCGTTTAATTTCTAAGCCCCCTTTAAAGCTGGTATCACCAAATTTGCAGGGTATATTAAGGAGATATGTGGGTACAAGAGGAAAAAAAAGTTTTCAAAAAGACCTTATAGTTTTTGAGAAAATCGATTTTAAAGTTTCAAAGGAAAAAAGTATACATTTAAATGCAGTAAATGACAGTTACTGTAGCAAACCTAGCAGTAGTGTAAATTTACTAATATCAAAAGAAAGTTCCAAGGGCCAAGTGCAAAGGGCCAAGGGCATAGTGCCAATGCAAAGTGTCGAATTCAAAGTACCAAGGGCCAAGTGCCAAGGGCCAAGTGCAGGGGCCAAGTACAAAGGGCCAAGTGCCAGGGGCCAAGTGCAAAGGGCCAAGTGCCAGGGGCTAAGTGCAAAGGGCCAAGGGCCAGGTGCCAAGTGCAAGTGCAAAGGGCCAAGTGCAAAAGGCCAAGGGCCAAGGGTCAAGTGCAAAGGGTCAAGTGCAAGTGGCAAAGGGCCAAGTGCAAAAAGGCCAAGTGCAAAGGGCCAAGTGCAAGGGCAAAGGGCCAAGTGCAAAGGGCCAAGTGCAAGGGCAAAGAGCCAAGTGCAAAGGGCCAAGTTAAAGGGCAAAGGGCCAAGTGCAAAGGGCCAAGTGCAAAAGCAAAGGGCCAAGTGCAAAGGGCCAATTGCAAGTGCAAAGGGCCAAGTGCAAAGGCAAAGGGCCAAGTGCAAAGGGGCAAGTGCAAAGGGCCAAGTGCAAAGGCAAAGTGCAAAGGCAAAGGGCCAAGTGCAAAGGCAAAGAGCCAAGTGCAAAGGGCCAAGTGCAAAGGCAAAGGGCCAAGTGCAAAGGGCCAATTGCAAGTGCAAAGGGCCAAGTGCAAAGGGCCAAGTGCAAGGGCAAAGGGCCAAGTGCAAAGGGCCAAGTGCAAGGGCAAAGAGCCAAGTGCAAAGGGCCAAGTTAAAGGGCAAAGGGCCAAGTGCAAAAGCAAAGGGCCAAGTGCAAAGGGCCAATTGCAAGTGCAAAGGGCCAAGTGCAAAGGCAAAGGGCCAAGTGCAAAGGGGCAAGTGCAAAGGGCCAAGTGCAAAGGCAAAGTGCAAAGGCAAAGGGCCAAGTGCAAAGGCAAAGAGCCAAGTGCAAAGGGCCAAGTGCAAAGGCAAAGGGCCAAGTGCAAAGGGCCAATTGCAAGTGCAAAGGGCCAAGTGCAAAGGGTCAAGTGCAAAAGCAAAGGGCTAAGTGCAAAGGGCCAATTGCAAGTGCAAAGGCAAAGGGCCAAGTGCAAAAGGCCAATTGCAAGTGCAAAGGGTCAAGTGCAAAGGGTCAAGTGCAAAGGCAAAGGGTCAAGTGCAAAGGGCCAATTGCAAGTGCAAAGGGCCAAGTGCAAAGGGCCAAGTGCAAGGGCCAAGTGCAATGGGCCAAGTGCAAAGGGCCAAGTGCAAAGGCAAAGGGCCAAGTGCCAAGGGCAAAGGGCCAAGTGCAAAGGCAAAGGGGCCAGGGGCCAAGTGCAAAGGGCCAAGTGCAAAGGGCCAAGTGCAGAGGCAAAGGGCCAAGTGTCAAATGCAAAGGGCCAAGGGCAAAGTGCCAAGGGCAAAGGGCCAAGGGTCAAATGAAAAGGGCCAAGTGCAAACATGGCCCTTTGCACTTGGCCCTTTTCATTTGACCCTTGGCCCTTTGCACTTGGCAGTTTGCACTTGGCCCTTTGCACTTGGCAGTTTGCACTTGGCACTTAGCCCATGGCACTTGCACTTGGCCCTTTCTTTTGATATTAGTAAATTTACACTACTGCTAGGTTTGCTACAGTAACTGTCATTTACTGCATTTAAATGTATACTTTTTTCCTTTGAAACTTTAAAATCGATTTTCTCAAAAACTATAAGGTCTTTTTGAAAACTTTTTTTTCCTTTTATACCCACATATCTCCTTAATATACCCTGCAACTTTGGGGATTCTAGCTTGTAAAGGGGCCTAGATATTAAACACAAAAACCGGATTTTAGGCGAAAATTAATGCGAAAATATTAGCCGATTTTTCGCCTTTCTAAACAAAAATAGCACTTAAATTCGCGAATATTCGGCGAAAAGAATATTTGCATTTTCGCTCATCACTATGCAGAACAAGCTGGCAACTATACTTTACAGTGCGTGTAAGGGTGATGTCACAGCACAACGGAATAAAGGTGGTACCACTGCCAGTAATCCTTCTCCCATGTCCACGCGTGCAAGGATAGGACGCTCCAGCGATCTCATGGTGATGTCGGACAGGCGGACATTCTTTAGTCCAACGCCTTAGCCCTTCCGGATCCACCCTCCACCAACGCCTCGACTGGCAGGTAGCCGACTACCTGGCCTTAAGTGTGGATGTAGACACTGTGAGCAGCGATGAACCCCTGGACTACTGGGTGCGCAGGCTTGACCTGTGGCCAGAGCTGTCACAATTTTCCATACAATTTCTGTCTTGCCTTGCCTCAAGCGTCCTGTCAGAATGGACCTTCAGCGCAGCTGGAGGCATTGTCACCGAGAAGAGAAATTGCACAAGTCAAAAAAGTGTTCAGTACCTCACCTTTATCAAAATGAATGAGGCATGGATCCCGGAGGGCTACTGCCCGCCCGAAGACTAAGTCAGTCCCCACACACAGCATCTCTGCCTGCACGCCGTGTGACTGGCTGCCAGTCAGTCCCCACACAGCATCTCTGCCTGCAGGCCACTTGACTGCCTTCTCCACCACCACCAACAGGGTTCAGGACTCCAGGCGGATTCCTGAATTTTTAAGGCCGCTGCTAGCAATGGCCGCTATAATATTTTTTCTGGTGCGTGTACATGCTTGCCTAATTTTTCTGGCTGCAATGCAGCTGCAACAACAAAACAAAAGGCATGCACATGTGTCAATTACCCTTTGTGATCGTTACCTTGCCATGGTGAAGGGGCTTGCGTATCACGATGAAGCAATGACCGCCGCCTATATGAGTGTCTCGGGGGGAGGGGGCACACCCAAGATAATAAGGTTGATTCGTTGCTTCATTGTGGACAGACCAAATTCGATCAGCTGGACAGTCACTGTTGTTCTTTGAACATAGGGGGGTGAGCAAGCATCCTCATGCAATAGGTATTGCTAATAAAAGCACAAGTGTGTTAAAAAATGGGGGGGGCAAGGTCATCGACCTAACTACAAGGCTATTAAGACAAAAAGAAAAGGGGTGCCCCTATTGATAGTATAGTAAAATATTGGAGAACAAGTAACTGGTGCAAAAGCCAATTGTAAATGCAATTATTACCATCCCATTAGGTAAGCAGGGCTTACCTAATGGGATGGTGGATGAGGGCTTGGGACGGCTGCGTGGGCGCTCCTGCGCCCGTCCGACTAGTTCCACCGAAGCTGCTGAGGGAGGAACTAGTCGGACGGGCGCAGGAGCGCCCACGCAGCCGTCCCCAGCCCTCATCCACCATCCCATTAGGTAAGCCCTGCCGCATATCTCCTGATCCTTGCCTCTCCTCTTGGCACTTTCCGTTTTTTCACCCTTCACCATATCTGCACTCACATGCATTGTCCAAATGTTACTCTTGGATTGATCTTTCTTGCACTTTTACTTTGTCATTGTTTGTATCAAACGTATGTAATTCACCATCCTCAATGAGGTCATATATAGATTGACAGTTTTTGCATTGGTTGTTTACATGGATGCCTGGCTCAGGAGGCAATTACTGTGATATATATCTCATTCCTGTACATTTATTTGGATGTGCTTTGCCCCTGTGGGGCTGTGGTGATGCAGTTTCATTTATTACCTTATAATACATTTTTCCTACTACCACTGTGACACTGTACTTCATCACCGCTGCTCCCCTAGTGGCATACACATCACTGCCTATAGATATTATTATCATATATTTTTCATAGACGTTGCTCTCTTGTGCAGTTCTTTTGATTATTTGCAGGGCTTATTGCCATCATTATATTATATAAGGGGCCTGGGCTGGTCACGGCATTGCTTTGTTTTTAACTGTTTTTAAACTTTTGTAATTGGCTTAACCACCTGAGCGGTCTGGACGAGCTGAGCTCGTCCAACACCGCCGGAGGTCGCCGCTCAGGCCCTGCTGGGCCGATTTTAATCAAATAAAAAGCAGCACACGCAGCCGGCACTTTGCCAGCCGCGTGTGCTGCCTGATCGCCGCCGCTCTGCGGCGATTCGCCGCGAGCAGCGGCGAAAGAGGGTCCCCCCAGCCGCCTGAGCCCAGCGTAGCCGGAACAAAAAGTTCCGGCCAGCGCTAAGGGCTGGATCGGAGGCGGCTGACGTCAGGACGTCGGCTGACGTCGATGACGTCACTCCGCTCGTCGCTATGGCGACGATATAAGCAAAACAAGGAAGGCCGCTTATTGCGGCCTTCCTTGTTTATTCTGGGCGCCGGAGGCGATCGGAAGATCGCCTCCGGAGCGCCCTCTAGTGGGCTTTCATGCAGCCAACTTTCAGTTGGCTGCATGAAATAGTTTTTTTTTTATTCAAAAAAAACCCTCCCGCAGCCACCCTGGCGATATAATCAGAACGCCAGGGTGGTTAATAAAGAGATAATTGCATTTACAATTGGCTTTTGCACCAGTTACTTTTTCTCCAATATTTTACTATACTATCAATAGGGGCGCCCCTTTTCTTTTTGTCTTTATAGTCACTGTTGTTCTGTCATTGAGCTACCTCAGCCCAGCGACCATATGGGCTGGAAAACCGCCATGGCCTGCACGCTACTAGACCCTCGGTACAGGCACAAATTGGCGGACCGGTTACCAACTCAACACAAGGCGGAAAGGATGCAGCACTTGCAGAACAAGATGTCGATGATGCTTTACAATGCGTTTAAGGGTGATGTGGCTGCACAATGCAATCAAGGTACCACTGGCAGTATTCCTCCTCCTCCTCACCAGTCCACGCAGGCAAGGACAGGACGCTCCAGCGATCTCGGGGTGATGTCGGACATGCAGACATTCTTTAGTCCAACTCCTCACCATAGTCCTTCCGGATCCACCCTCCATCAACGCCTGGACCGGCAGGTAGCCGACTACCTGGCCTTGAGTGTGCATGTAGACACTGTGAGCAGCGACGATGAACCCTTGGACTACTGGTTGCACAGGCTTGACCTGTGGCCAGAGCTGTCCCAATTTGCCATACAACTTCTCTCTTGCCCTGCCGCAAGCATCCTGTCAGAAAGGACCTTCAGTGCAGCTGGAGGCATTGTCACTGAGAAGAGAAGTCGCCTAAGTCACGACAGTGTTCAGTACCTGACCTTTATCAAAATGAATGAGGAATGGATCACGGAGGGCTACTGCACGACCGAAGACTAAGTCAGTCCCCACACACAGCATCTCTGCCTGCAGGCCACTTGCCTTCTCCGCCACCACCAACAGGATCCAGGACTCTAGGCAGATTCCTGAATTTTTAAGGCCGCTGCTAGCAGCGGACGCTACACTAATTTTTCTGGTGCGTGTACATGCCTGCCTAATTTTTCTGGCTGCACTGCGGGCGGCTGCAACAAAAAAACAAAAGGCATGTACATGTGCCCATCCCACTTCGTGATCATTACCTTGCCGCGGTGAAGGGGCTTGCGTATCACAATGAAGCAATGACCGCGGGCTATTTGAGTGTCTCGGGTGGGGGTGGGACACAAAAGATAATAAGGTTGTTGCTTGTTGTCAGACCAAATTTGATCAGCTGGACAGTCACTGTTGTTCAATCATTGAGCTACCACAGCCCGGCGACCATATGGGCTTGAAAGCCTCCACGGCCTACACTCTCGCCATGGTGCGCGCCAGTCCAGCACGGCCGTCACTACACAAACAGCTGTGTGTGGTGCGTTACACAGTGAGTTTGGTCTGTCAGTGTAAAGCAGTACTCTAATTACACTCCCTGATTGATGTATACACATGCAAGATGTTTTAAAGCACTTTAGTCCTCCAATTTAGCATGCAATGTGATTTCTGCCCTTAAAATGCTGCTGTGCGTCAAATCCAGATTTTTCCCTGAGACTTTTGGCGTGTATCCCATAGAGATGTCGCGAACGGTTCGCCTGCGAATGGTTCCAGGCGAACTTTGGGGGTTCGCATTCGCCTGCACCAGGCGAACTTTTGCGGAAGTTCGATTTGCCCCATAATGCACTATGAGGGTCAACTTTGACCCTCTGCATCACAGTCAGCGGGCACATGGTAGCCATTCAGGCTACACTAAGCCCTGGAGCCCCACCCCCCCTTATATAAGGCAGGCTGCGGTGGCCATTAGCCTCACTCGTGTGCCTGCTAGAGACAGACTAGGGACAGCTGCTGCAGACTTGTTCTTCTAGGGACAGATTAGTTAGGTTCTTGGCTGCTTAGCTTGCTCCTGGCTGATTGTTATTGCTTTTATAGCACCCCTCAATAGCTCTTTTCAGAGCTCATCCTGTACTTTTTTTTTTCTGTGTGTCAAACTGACACTTTTGTTGCATGCACAGCCTTGCTAATTGATAGTGTGTGTGCCACTGCCAGCAGCCCAGCACATTCAGTGACTACCTGTGTGTGTGACAGGGAGCTGCACATTGTACTACCCAACTACTGCATATACCCAGTACCTGTTGTGTTTACTTAACCCACCTCATCACTGCATATACCTAGCTTTGTGTTGAGTGAACCCAGCTCACTGCATCTAACTACCTGTTGTGTTGAGTGAACCCACCTCACTACATCTAAGTACCTTTATTGTTCAGTGAACCCGGCTCATTGCATCTAACTACCTGTTGTGTTGAGTGAACCCACCTCACTGCATCTAAGTACCTTTACTGTTCAGTGAACCCAGCTCACTGCATCTTACTACCTGTTGTGTTCCATGAACCCAGCTCACTGCATCTAAGTACCTTTATTGTTCAGTGAACCCAGCTCACTGCATCCAACTACCAGTTGTGTTGAGTGAACCCACCTCACTGCATCTAAGTACCTTTACTGTTCAGTGAACCCAGCTCACTGCATCTAACTACGTGCACGCATCATCTGACGAAGGCGCAGAGCGCCGAAACGCGTAATGACGCTGCACGCCTATTGATTCACAGCCACGCCCATCCCGACAGCGAGACGGCTCTCCCCAACCAACGGGTCCCGCGCTGCTGGCCACAGTGCGCTGCTGCCGCCCTGCCTGGGATTATAAGCGGTTGGCTTCACCGCTAAGAAGCGTTTTAATACTGAACTTTTGTGAGTACAACATTTAATTCACTAATAAAAACAAACATAGGTAATGCACTATTGTGCGCTCCATTTCTTTTTATAGACACTGCATCTAACTACCTGTTGTGTTGAGTGAACCCACCTCACTGCATCTAAGTACCTTTACTGTTCAGTGAACCCACCTCACTGCATCTAACTACCTGTTGTGTTGAGTGAACCCACCTCACTGCATCTAACTACCTTTACTGTTCAGTGAACCCACCTCACTGCATATAACTACCTTTACTGTTCAGTGAACCCAGCTCACTGCATCTTACTACCTGTTGTGTTCAGTGAACCCAGCTCACTGCATCTAAGTACCTTTATTGTTCAGTGAACCCAGCTCACTGCATCCA
Source organism: Hyperolius riggenbachi (assembly GCF_040937935.1). Lineage (NCBI taxonomy): Eukaryota > Metazoa > Chordata > Amphibia > Anura > Hyperoliidae > Hyperolius > Hyperolius riggenbachi. The sequence continues at coordinate 54,876,729 of NC_090652.1, read as the reverse complement.
ACTACCTGTTGTGTTGAGTGAACCCACCTCACTGCATCTAAGTACCTTTACTGTTCAGTGAACCCAGCTCACTGCATCTTACTACCTGTTGTGTTCAGTGAACCCAGCTCACTGCATCTAAGTACCTTTACTGTTCAGTGAACCCAGCTCACTGCATCTTACTACCTGTTGTGTCCAGTGAACCCAGCTCACTGCATCTAACTACCTGTTGTGTTGAGTGAACCCACCTCACTGCATCTAAGTACCTTTATTGTTCAGTAAACCCGGCTCACTGCATCTAACTACCTGTTGTGTTGAGTGAACCCACCTCACTGCATCTAAGTACCTTTACTGTTCAGTGAACCCAGCTCACTGCATCTTACTACCTGTTGTGTTCAGTGAACCCAGCTCACTGCATCTAAGTACCTTTATTGTTCAGTGAACCCAGCCCACTGCATCAAACTACCTGTTGTGTTGAGTGAACCCACCTCACTGCATCTAAGTACCTTTACTGTTCAGTGAACCCAGCTCACTGCATCTTACTACCTGTTGTGTTCAGTGAACCCAGCTCACTGCATCTAAGTACCTTTATTGTTCAGTGAACCCAGCTCACTGCATCTTACTACCTGTTGTGTTGAGTAAACCCACCTCACTGCATCTAAGTACCTTTACTGCTCAGTGAACCCAGCTCACTGCATCTAACTACCTGTTGTGTTGAGTGAACCCACCTCACTGCATCTAAGTACCTTTACTGTTCAGTGAACCCAGCTCACTACATCTTACTACCTGTTGTGTTCAGTGAACCCAGCTCACTGCATCTAACTACCTGTTGTGTTGAGTGAACCCACCTCACTGCATCTAAGTACCTTTACTGTTCAGTGAACCCAGCTCACTGCATCTTACTACCTGTTGTGTTCAGTGAACCCAGCTCACTGCATCTAAGTACCTTTACTGTTCAGTGAACCCAGCTCACTGCATCTAACTTCCTGTTGTGTTGAGTGAACCCACCTCACTGCATCTAAGTACCTTTACTGTTCAGTGAACCCAGCTCACTGCATCTTACTACCTGTTGCGTTCAGTGAACCCAGCTCACTGCATCTAAGTACCTTTACTGTTCAGTGAACCCACCTCACTGCATCTAACTACCTGTTGTGTTGAGTGAACCTACCTCACTGCATATACCTAGCATCCCCCCGAGATGGACAAAATGGACAAACCAGGTAGAGGAAGAGGTAGAGGCAGACCCAGAGGAAGGCCACCAGGCACCGGCAGGTCTGTGCGAGGTGGTGTTGCTGTAATTGCGTGCGGACCTGCCCCAAAATATAGTGCTCAGAAGAAGGCACGTGCCATCACTTCCCAAAATCGTGAGGAGGTGCTTGAGTATTTAGCACAGAACACCTCATCTCCCGCAGCCACCAGCGCTACAACAAGCACCACATCCGCTGCATTTGACACTTCGCAGGAGTTATTTGGTGGTGGTGGTGAAATCACTGATTCACAGCCACTACTGCAACAACAAGAAGAAGGTGCAGGTACACCACCTCATACGTCTGAGTTAGGTGGCGATGGTATAGACGTAACGTGTGAGGTGGGGGATGATGAACCACCTGAAGTTGGTGCAGTTGAGGAGGTGTCTGAGGAAAGTGCAGCTGGCCAGGAGGATTATGATGACGATTATACGGATACCACATATGTTACCGGTAGAGGAGATGACCAGGGGGACAGTTCAGAGGAGGAGTCAGAGAGGAGTAGGAGGAGACGACTCCATGATAGAAGCAGAGGGAGCTCGTCCTCAGAAACAGCTTGGGGCAGTGTCCGGCGACATGTATCACCAGCTATGGCCAGCCAGCCAACATGCCCTTCAACGTCAGCTGCTGATGCCACCGTAGCGCCATCACCCCAGGGGGGCTCAGCGGTTTGGAAATTTTTTCACGTGTGTGTCTCAGATCGGAGCAAAGCCATCTGTTGTCTGTGCCAGCAAAAATTGAGCCGTGGAAAGGCCAACTCTCACGTAGGGACAAGTGCCTTACGAAGGCACCTGGAGAGAAGGCACAAACAGCTATGGCAAGAACACCTGAGGAAAAGCAGCACCCCTCAAAAAACAAGCCACCCTCCTTCTCCTCTTCCTCCTTCAGGTGCATCGTCTTCATCCACTTTCTCCCTTGCACCTTCACAGCCACCCTCCTCCACACCGCCTCTTCCCTTCAGCGGTTCCTTCTCCTCTGCCCACCGCAGTACCCAGCTGTCCGTGAAGGAAGTATTTGAGCGAAAGAAGCAAATGTCTGCCAGTCACCCTCTTGCCTGGCGTCCGACAGCTGGCGTGGCGGAACTATTAGCTCGCCAGCTATTACCATACAAGCTGGTGGAGTCGGAGGCTTTCCGTAAGTTTGTGGCCATTGGTACACCGCAGTGGAAGATACCAGGCCACAATTATTTTTCACAAAAGGCCATACCCAAACTGTACCGTGCAGTTGAGAGACAAGTGGTGTCATCTCTGGCACACAGCGTTGGGTCAAGGGTCCACCTGACCACGGATGCCTGGTCTGCCAAGCACGGGCAGGGCCACTACATTACATACACAGCCCATTGGGTCAACCTGGTGACCGATGGCAGCAAGCAGGGAGTATGTGGCTGCGCAGCGGACCGACTTGTCACACCTCCACGGCTTGCAGGCAGGCCTCCAGCCACCTCCTCTCCACCTGCTACCACCGCTTCGCTGTCGTCATCCTCCTCCTCCTCCTCCTTGGCTGGTGCCGCGATCTCCTCTCCAGCTACACAGCCCCAGCACCCCAGGGCCTATGCTGCATGCCAGGTACGATGGTGTCACGCAGTGTTAGACATGTCTTGCCTGAAAGCGGAGAGTCACACTGGAGCAGCTCTCCTGGCTGCTCTTAACAAACAGGTGGAGCAATGGCTGACCCCGCACAAGCTTGAGATCGGCAACGTGGTGTGTGACAATGGCAGCAATCTCATTGCTGCGTTGAATTTGGGAAAGCTGACACACATACCCTGCATGGCACATGTGCTGAATCTGGTCGTGCAAAGATTTGTGTCCAAGTACCCAGGCTTAGAGGACGTCCTGAAGCAGGCCAGGAAGTTGTGTGGGCATTTCAGGTGCTCTTACAAGGCCATGGCACACTTTGCGGACATTCAGCGTAGAAACAACTTGCCGATGAGACGCCTGATTTGCGATTGCCCGACTCGCTGGAATTCCACCCTGCTGATGTTCTCTCGCCTGCTAGTCCAGGAGAAAGCCGTCACCTAGTACCTGTAAAATTACAGTACAAGGACACAATCTGGGAGGATGGGGATGTTGTGGCCCAACAACTGGACACTGATGCGAAATGCATGCAGGGTCATGGAGCCCTTTGAGGAGGTGACCAAACTGGTGAGTCGCGATGAGGGCACCATCAGCGACTTGATCCCCTACGCCTACTTCCTGGAGCGTGCCGTGCGTAGAGTGGTGGATACAGCTGTGGAGGAGCGTGAACGAGAAGAGTTACGGCAGCAGGAGTCGTGGGAGCCATTTACACCCGAACCCGATGTTTCCACAACACATGCGGCAGCACAGAGGAGGAGGAGGAGGAAGAAGAGGAGTCGTGTGGGGAAGGAGAGGAGTCAGACTCTGATGATGGTGATGATGAGGAAGGTGTTTCTGTGGAGGAGGAAGAGGTGGCGGAAGAAGAACAACCGCGGCAGCCGTCACAGGGGGCTTCTGCTGCTCCACGTTCCTGTGGTATTGTTCGTGGCTGGAGGGAGGAAGAGGAGTTGCGTCCCATCACTGAGGAAGAGCAAGAGGAGATGGAGAGTACGTCTGCATCCAGCTTTGTGCAGATGTCCTCTTTCATGTTGTCCAGCCTGTTGAGGGACCCCCGTATCAAAAAACTCAAGGCCAATGACCTGTACTGGGTGGCCATGCTACTAGACCCTCGGTACAGGCACAAAGTGGCAGACCTGTTTCCAACTCAACAGAAGGCGGAAAGGATGCAGCACTTGCAGAACAAGCTGTCGATGATGCTTTAGAATGCGTTTAAGGGTGATGTGGCTGCACAACGCAATCAAGATACCACTGGCAGTAACCCTCCTCCTCCCAAGTCCATGCAGGCAAAGACAGGACGCTCCAGTGATCTCAGGGTGATGTCGGACATGCAGACGTTCTTTAGTCCAACTCCTCGCCATAGTCCTTCCCGATCCACCCTCCACCAACGCCTGGACCGGCAGGTAGCCGACTACCTGGCCTTGAGTGTGGATGTAGACACTGCGAAAAGCGACGATGAACCCTTGGACTACTGGTTGCGCAGGCTTGACCTGTGGCCAGAGCTGTCCCAATTTGTCATACAACTTCTCTCTTGCCCTGCCGCAAGTGTCCTGTCAGAAAGGACCTTCAGTGCAGCTGGAGGCATAGTTACTGAGAAGAGAAGTCGCCTAAGTCACGACAGTGTTCAGTACCTGACCTTTATCAAAATGAATGAGGAATGGATCACGGAGGGCTACTGCATGACCGAAGACTAAGTCAGTCCCCACACACAGCATCTCTGCCTGCAGGCCGCTTGCCTTCTCCGCCACCACCAACAGGGTCCAGGACTCTAGGCGGATTCCTGATCGCTACACTAATTTTTCTGGTGCGTGTACATGCCTGCCTAATTTTTCTGGCTGCACTGCGGGCGGCTGCAACAAAAAAACAAAAGGCATGTACATGTGCCCATCCCCCTTCGTGATCATTACCTTGCCGCGGTGAAGGGGCTTGCGTATCACAATGAAGCAATGACCGCCGGCTATTTGAGTGTCTCGGGTGGGGGTGGCACACAAAAGATAATAAGGTTGTTGTTTCATTGTGGTCAGACCAAATTTGATCAGCTGGACAGTCACTGTTGTTCTATCATTGAGCTACCACAGCCCGGCGACCATATGGGCTTGAAAAACGCCACGGCCTACACTCTGGCCACGGTGCGCACCAGTCCAGCACGACCGTCACTACGCAAACAGCTGTTTGCGGTGCGTTACACAGTGAGTTTGGTGGGTCAGTATGAAGCAGAACTCTAATTACACTCCCTGATTGATGTATACCCATGCAAGATGTTTGAAAGCACTTTAGGCCTGCAATTAAGCATTCAATGTGATTTCTGCCCTTAAAATGCTGCTTTGCGTCAAATCCAGATTTTTCCCAGGGACTTTGGGCATGTATCCCACTCCGCCATGCCCCCCTCCAGGTGTTAGACCCCTTGAAACATCTTTTCCATCACTTTTGTGGCCAGCATAATTTTTTCTATTTTTCAAAGTTCGCCTCCCCATTGAAGTCTATTGCGGTTCGCAAACTTTTACGCAAACTGAACCTTCCGCGAACCGAAAATCGGAGGTTCGCGACATCTCTAGTATCCCACTCATCCATGCCCCCCTCCAGGTGTTAGACCCCATGAAACATCTTTTTCATCACTTTTCTGGCCATCATAAATGTTTCTAGTTTTCAAAGTTCCCCTACCCATTGAAGTCTATTGCAGTTCGCAAAAGTTTGCTCGATTCTAACTTTTGCGGAAGTTCGCGTTCGCAGTTCGCAAACCGAAAATCGGAGGTTCGAGCCATCTCTAGTCCTTTGAAGACTGGATATTACATTTTTGGCATGCCGGGTTGCAGTTTTTCCACTGTGTAGAACAGTTGGGTTGGTTTGTTAACTGCATTTGCAATGTCATGCGATAGAAAGGGACAGCTAGAACCCATATGCAATTAACCTATCCTCCTGAGTTTTCTCCTAAGAAATAATTTTTCTTCTTGTATTTAAAATAATGTTTTAAAAAGTTGAGAATAAAGTACATTTAACTACTTCACATCCAGACTCAGTTTTGACAGTTTAGCTATGTCACTATTTAATCAGCAATAACTTTATCCCTACTTATAACACATAAATGAAATATATATTTTTTTTCAAGAAAAACTAGGCTTTCATTGTTTGACATTTTTTTCCCCTCAAACAATTTTGTTTTCTATGCATTTTAATGGGAAAAACAGGAAAAAAATAGAAAAAAAAACCCACATTATTTCTCAGTTTTACCAATTCCAGTTTAAAAATTAAAAAGCACTACTGTAGATAAAAAATACAAATTTTGTTTGGCTATTCTTACCCTTTATCGCAAAACTTACACTACGTTCCTGTCACAATTTATGGTGAAGAGATTTTATTCTGAAATAATGCTGAAGTGTGTATTTTAAACTATAAACTAAGAAAATAAAAGTATTTTTAATGGTAAAAATCAATCTCATTTGCTCAGGAACCATATATTCCCTTTCACCAATTAGTGCTGCATCAGATAGTGCCGTAAGTGTGCACAGGAGCAAGCCCAATCCTGCACAGCACTGCTTCTGCTATAAGACGTATATCTATGTCCTCATGGCTTAGATGAAGTTACAGAGGGCATAGATATACTGCAGTGGGGGAAAAGTGGTTAAAATAATTTTGAGTATTTTCTTGCTTACTGATGGTGTATAGGGTATTATTTTATTGCCAGTTGGAAAAATATCACCTAGGAGAAAACGTTAATTGCATATAGGCCTAAAGCCGGGTCTACACGGCACAATGTATCTTATCAATCGAGCCGCTGATGCGGCTCGATTGATAAGATCCGACAGGTCCGATCTCGCCGCGGCCGATTACCCGCTCATTCCCCGTAACCGGACAATAGCGGGGAATCGAGCGGAAGATAAGCGGCACCGGCGGGGAAGATTGGGTATCGAATCCGACGCACGCGTGGACAAGCGGGGACGCGGCGGGTACGCGCGGGGATGCGGAAGAGTCATGTAGATTAGGCTTAAGTGTCAGGAATGAGCTATCTACAAGACAAACAATGACAAAGGATTAGTAAATGCATTTTGCATGCATTTACTAATCTTTTGTCCTTGACAATGTTCAGGACCAAAAAAGAAATAACAGCTAAAAAAATGATGTCACCCACTTCTATTTTTTACTCTTAAGTTGTTTATTCAGTTGATGAAAGAGTGATAGTTGTGCTTTTTTTTGTGACAAAAAAAAAGAAATGTTGTACCCAAATCTCCAACCTATTATGCATCCGGTTCCTCATGGTTCTGCCAACCCCACCAAGTTCCCTAGAGCAGTGTTTCTCAACATTTTATTGGTATGTACCCCGTTTAAAACCCTGTACTCACCAGGTACCCCATAGCATAGTAAACATTATCACAAGTACCCCTTGGCAACAATATATTTAATCGTAGTATATGATAATTGGTTCTAAACTCATTCCAAGCATTTACTATTGCTTTTAATTAACTAAAATACTAATTTGGTCTTGTTTATATAGGATTTATCATTTTCTAAAACTCTAAGTTTGTTATTCTTGGTTAAGTATCGCAAACCTGAGTACCCCCTGGAACCATCAGAAGTACCCCCTGGGGTACGCGTACCACACATTGAGAACCTAGGCCCTAGAGGATATCTACATTAATGATGACACTGATCACAAAGGCAGGGATTAGAGCACATGTGTCGAACTCCAGTCCTCAGGGGCCTAATCCATGCCAGTGTTTAGGATGGTCTTAGAAATGGAGAAATATGTTCTAATTGATGGACCACACTTTTCCTGATTAAGTCTCATCAATTAATTTGAGCTGTGCCAAATATGTGTGAGGACCTCTGTCCTTGAGGACTGGAGTTTGACATTCCTGGATTAGAGGCTAGTGCTGATACCAAGCCATATCTGCTCACACATCCTGAATTAAATAATCTCAACAGAAATGTAATAATGATAATAATAATAATAATAATAATAATAATAATAATAATATTATTATTATAGCATTTTTATAGCATTTTTATAGCACTTTTCTCCTGCCAGACTCAAAGCACTCACGAGCTGCAGCCACTGGGACACCCTCAAGAGGCCACCCTGCAGTGTTAAGGTGGCCACACACCATACAATTTTTTAAATATCTGTTCAATTTAAGAATTGCAATCAATTTTTCTGACTGATTGTAACATTTCAAAAATATGACCAATGTACCACACACCTATGTTCAATTTTCCCCCCAATTATGATAAAAATGATTGGAAACTCTAACAAAATTGCTAGGGTGTGTATATTAATAAATTGACAATCCAACACACACCATACAATCTTTAGAAAGATTGAAGAAAAATATCTGGCAGTCCGGATCGATTAAAATCGAAGAAAACGGGAAATCCGATCGGATTTTTGAGTCGAATGAAAAAAAAGCTTTTGATTTTTTCGGGAGATACGATCGTTTTTATCGAATTACTGTAAAATCGGATCATTTTATTGTATCGTGTGTGGCCACCTTTAGGGAGTCTTGCCTTGAACTCCTTACTGAATTGGTAGCCGGAATTCAAGCCCTGGTCTCCCATGTCATAGGCGATGCCCTTAACCAGTACACTATGAAGGAAAAACATTTTCCATCAGGGACTTCATTTACATTTAGAATTATATCCTGGCTGGAATTTTGCTTTAACCAATAAATTAACATTAGTTTTCATTTTGTAATATGGTGGTTTGTTTGCATCTAAATAATTTTCAATATGTTGTCAGGATAAACCAGCTCCGCCATCACCTGTGTTGGCCATTTTCTCCGCTTCAGAAGGAAGTTACTGTGACTGGCTGAGGAAAGTTTTGTCTGATATATTTGGACATGGAAGTTTTCAGTTCCATACAATTTCATCTTGTGATGACAAAGAGCTAAGAGAAGCACAAGCTTACTGTAATTTTGCAATCTTATATCACACTATGAAGAAAGGAATGCCGCTAACAGCTGATGGGGAATCTCTGTATGAGAAAGTAACTGCACTATTGTCAGCAAAACTTGGTGAGTGTCTTCTGTCCCAAAGATTATCTTCATTTTACTAAGTTCATGTGATGTGACTTTTTTCATTTGTAATTGGTATTATTGCTATATTTCCCCATGCTTGCAGAGTGCATCTAACAAGTGCCTGAGAGTACTAGCCACTTCACCAACATATTTGTTATAATGGATGCATAAGGGTATAGACATTGGGGGAGCACGTTCCCACATTTTCACTATTCAGAAAGGTGATTGACTAGTCGCAAGACCCCTTAGCAGACTGATAACTGGTCTTATAGTATGAATACCATTTTAGTGCTGTTAGTGTAACGATAAGCGTAAGCGCACAGAGAGAATCTGATTATTGGTGATCTGCAGTATCCCCAACAATCCAGATGTATACCCGATTATTGATGACCTGCAGAATCACCAATAATACGTGTATGACTAACCTCTGGACACCTAGAACAGTGATAACAATATCGACAATGTCAATTCACGAGATCGTGGAAATATCCACCACACAGCGATTCCTCAGAGGTGTGGCTACCTCTGAATGGGAACCCCGTGTGTGAGATCCTCTAAAAGCTAGAAGAGGAATCTCAGCCATAGGCAGTAACAATCTGCTAGGGCAGGCGTCTCACAGAGGCAAGCCTCAGAGATAGCCCACCAGTGGGAGACGTTCCACTGGAGGGAGAAGGGTCAGACAAGCAGAGGTTCGGCAACAGAGAGACGGCAGCAGTACAGAAACGGAAGGCTGATTCAGAGTCGGTAACTAGAATCAGATAGGCAGAGGTACAAGATCGATTAGAATAAAGAGTAGTCAGGGATAGCCAGAGTCAAAACACAGGTAATAATACAGATACAATCCTAAACTGAGGTGTGACGTCCTTGGTATCAACACCTAGAAACTGGACTAAGGTCTGAGTGCTAACACGAATGTATTCACGACAGCAGACAAAGATCAACTGACAGGCAGAGTCTAAATACCCTTGGAGTACTCCCAGCTCCACCCCATTCATTCAACCAATCAGAAGGGCGGCTGGAGTCAGCTGACCGGCCGGTCAGCTGACTGCCCTTCTACAACCATAAAGGTCCTGTCGCCTCGCGCGCGCGCGTGTGACCCTCAGCCTCTGTATACCAGAGAGGCCAGGCCCCAGGTCCGCACACGAACGCGCACCAAAATCCGCCGGCTGAGTTGCGGGACCCGCCGCTAAGTTGCCGGCCGCGACGGCGGTGTCCCCACTGCTCCGTGACACCAGCGCCATGCTAGGAAAAGGCTGCGCGGCGGAAACCGCCGGCTGTGATGCGGAGACCGCTGCCATGTTGCCCAGCGCGGCGGCGGTGCCTCTGCCAACTCTTACAGTTAGCTTTGCACCTCCCTGTCCTGACTACTCTGGCTGACCCATTAATATTCTACCTAGTATAATCATAACTTCACTGTAACTATTTCATTCTCTTCTATACCTGATGCAGATAAACATGTACCCTTTCTTCTTGCTAACCTCTGATTTTCCTTACCTGCTGTATGCCTGTAGAGATCGAAGTTCGATTTGCCCCATAATGCTCAATGAGGGTCAACTTTGACCCTCTGTGTCACAGTCAGCAGGCACATTGTAGCCAAACCGGCTATACTAAGCCCTGGAGCCCCACCCCCCCTTATATAAGGCAGGCTCCGGCGGCCATTAGCCTCACTCGTGTGCCTGCTAGAGACAGAATAGGGACAGCTGCTGCAGACTTGTTCTCCTAGGGACAGATTAGTCAGGCTCTTGCCTTCTTAGCTTGCTTAGCTGAATCTTATTGCTATAATAGCGCCCCAGAAAAGCTCTTTTCAGATGCATCTAACTACCTGTTGTGTTCAGTGAACTCACCTCGCTGCATATATAACTACCTTTGGGTTGAGTGAACTCACCTCACTGCACATAGCTACCTTTTGTGTTCAGTGAACTCACCTCACTGCATATATAACTACCTTTGGGTTGAGTGAACTCACCTCACTGCACATAGCTACCTTTTGTGTTCAGTGAACTCACCTCACTGCATATATAACTACCTTTGTGTTGAGTGAACTCAGCTGACTGCATATAGCTACCTTTTGTGTTCAGTGAACTCACCTCACTGCATATATAACTACCTTTGTGTTGAGTGAACTCAGCTGACTGCACATAACTACCTTTTGTGTTGAGTGAACTTGCCTCACTGCATATAACTACCTTTTAAGTTTTTTTTTTTTTTCAGCAATAAAGTTTTTAATGAGCAAATTGTTCAAAAGTTACATCTTCGGCAAAGACAGGTAACTGCAAAAACACATTTCAATAACAAGAGAATAATTACAATGGTAGTGCAAGCTAATAAAGATTCTTCAGTGTGGAAAATGTCCATTGGAGTTTACAGAACCTTTAAAGAGGAACTCCAGTGAAAATAAAGTAATAAAAAAAGTGCTTCATTTTTACAATAATTATGTATAAATGATTTAGTCAGTGTTTGCTCATTGTAAAATCTTTCCTCTCCCAGATTCACATTCTGACATTTATTACATGGTGACATTGTTACTGTGGGCAGGTTATTTAGCTGTTTCTAGCTGTTAGACAGCTGTAAACAGCCATTTCCTGTCTGTGAACATTGTTACATTGTAACAGTTTGCCAGGAGTACCGCGGTATTCAGAGCCTCTTGTAGGAGGGGTTTCAGCACAAAATTAGTCACACAGCACCCCCTGATGGTCTGTTTGTGAAAATCATTCTATTTCTCATGTAAAAGGGGGTATCAGCTACTGACTGGGATAAAGTTCAATTCTTGGTTGGAGTTTCTCTTTAAGGTATCCAATAACAGTTCCTCATAATGCGAGTCTCTGGTGACATCAGATGGCCATTGCCATCACCAAAGGAGAGACTTTGTAGCTTGCCGTCTTGTAGGTTGCTAAAGGTAACTGCTCTAAAACCATATCTATCTATGATAGTGAGGGATCGCTGGGGCCCGTGAACCAGGCCAAGCTACAAGCCTGTACAGTGCCTGTAAACACAGGTCAAACTCAGACTACATCTATCTAACTAAACAACTACTTTCCTCTCTTCTCTCTAGAGTCCCCACTTAGTTTGGGGGGGGCAGGTTTGTCACATGATCTGTTAAATCATAAAGGTGGTTGGGTGTTGAGGTGATGGGGGGTTGGGGGGGGGGCCTCAAATCCTACATTCTCTATTCTAAAAGAGACTTTGGCAGCTGGAGATTCCGTATCTCTTACCATAGTGCAGGGATAGAGTAATTTTCTCTGGAGATGCCGAGCCTACCTCTGAGCCTATATTCCATATGTAGGTTGAGTTTAGTATTGCTTATGAGGTGTGTTAGGGGGAAATCATCTGTTGATTTCCAATTTGAGAGGATCAGGTGTTGGGTACTAAAAATGAGGTGGCTAATGATGCTTCTATGTTGCTCAGGTAGTTCGCCCACGCCTACAAAAAGCAAGGCCAATTTAGGAGTGAGTTTGAAACTTGTCCACACCGTGCGTCTAATTAATGAATCCACCTTCGACCACAGGCGGGAAACCGTAGGGCACTCCCAAAACATGTGTATATATGTGCCTACATCCTTCTTACATTTCCAACATAGGTTGGAGGAGTTAGGTGAAAAGGCTGCAATTGGTCTGGGTGTCATATACCACCTAAATAGGATCTTCCTCGAAGTTTCCCAGTGAGTGTTTCATTTAGAAAGGGACATCATGATTTTATTGGCTGTGAGTAGTTGCTCTGTGGTTATACAGCCATTAAGGTCAGTGGACCATACATCAGTGTACCTTTTGAGGGGGGCGTTATGTGTTGTATTTAATGCTTGGTACCAGGTGGCTGTACTACTTTCAGGAGGGCCCTTGTAATTAAGCATAGTGGCTATTCTGGCCTGTAGGGATGGCGGGGATAAACCCCTTGTTTTGACCAAGTGGACGATTCTGTGGTATGTGAATAATTGCGATTGGGGCAAGTGAAATTGGTTAGTGATTGCTTGGAAGGATTTAAGATGCGCCTTGTCAAAGATGGCATGCAGGTAAACTATCCCGGCTTCTTTCCAGACCGCCAGATTTAGGTCCTGTGTGAAATGTTCAAGGACTGTAATTGAGGTGGTGATGGCGATTGTGTCTTCGACAGGGGGAGGATGTTTCACAAACGATTCCCAGGCTTTAAGCGATGCTTGTATGGTTGGGAAGTTGGAGATGGGAGGTTTTGCTCCCATTAAAATGCTGGTTAAGAGAGGTCTAAAATCTGTCTTTAAAATGTGAGATTCAAGTAACACCCAGGGTTTCGCAGAGGTCTGGTCCCACCATTGCCTTATTGTTTCCAGGAGTGTGGCGCTATAATAAAATTCTAAGTTGGGGAGACCCATCCCTCCCATTTTTTTTGCTAGGGTCATTACTTGGTAAGAGGTGCGAATTTTCTTTCCTTTCCAAATAAAATTGTTCATGCATTTCCTCATATCACTAAACCAGGATTTAGGAACTAGCGTATGTACAGTACAAAAAACATATAGTATCTTGGGCAGGAGGAACTGCTTAAAAACTGCAATTCTTCCTGACCAAGACAGCCACAGACTGGACAAATCCGCACAATCTTTCCGAATAGCATCCAGCAGAGGTAAGTAGTTTAGTTTGAAAAGTTTGGAAGTTTGCCCAGACAATTGAGTACCCAGGTAAGTTACCGCTTCATCCGCCCAAGGAAACGGGTATGTCTTGAGGAGAGAAGATTTTAGCTGGGGTGATATGTTTAGACCCAATATAAAGGATTTTGTTTGGTTCAGTTTGTATAGTGATGCTATAGAAAAGCTCTCTAGGTCTTGTTAGAGGGCCGGGAGGGATACCGAGGGATTAGAAAGAATTAACACGACATCGTCCGCAAACATGCTAATTACATGTTCGTGGCTCCCTACTTTTATGCCGGAGATAGCCGAGTTCGTTCTGATTTTTTGGGCAATTGTTTCCATTAGTAAGACGAACAGTATCGGTGATAGAGGGCAGCCTTGGCGTGTTCCATTTGAAATTATAAAGGGTTTTGAGATAAAGCCTGCAGCATTAACTCGGGCGGATGGAGCGGTGTAGAGAGCCATTATGGCTGACATGACAGTACCTGTAAAGCCGAACTTATCTAACGTGGCCCTGAGAAACTGCCAATGAACTCTGTCGAACGCCTTCTCCGCGTCCAACGTTAACAGCAGTGAAGGCGTCCGACAGAGCTCAATGTGTCTCAGAATATTTGGCATACGCCTGGTAGCGTCTGATGCCTGTCGCCCTTTAGTGAACCCCACTTGATCTTGGGCTAACAATGTTGGTGTAATTTCCCTAAGTCTGTTGGCTAAGATTTTTGCGTATAATTTGACATCTGAGTTCAATAGGGATATGGGTCTATAGTTGGAAGTGTTAGTGGGATCTTTCCCTTGTTTAGGTATTACGGTTATTGTTGCTTCCAAGAATTCTGCTGGGATTTGCCCTGTTTGGGCAAATTCCTGAAATAAATTTACCAGAAGAGGGGAGATGGTTCGATTCAAGGCCAGGAAGAATTCTCCGCCGAACCCATCGGGGCCTGGGGCCTTATTCCTTTTTAGGGAACTTATTGTTTTTATAACTTCCTCATCCGAGATGGGTTGATTCAACTGGGCTAATTGAGAAGTGGTTAGGGAGGGTAAATGGATTGAATTTAAGAAAGAGGCAATGGTTTCTTCGGTGGGCTGGGAGGTTTTGGTGTCGTTTTTAATATTGTATAATTTGGAGTAGTAATCACAGAAGAGGTCCGCGATCTGCTTAGGGTTATGGACTATCTGTTTTGTTGCTGGGTTGATTAATGCATGTATTTTGGCTTTCACTTGTTTTTGTTTTATATATTTGGCTAGATATGCTCCGGGTTTATTACCCTGATAATAAGAGTTTAATTTAGCTTTTTGGATGTTGAAGTCATAGTTTGACTGCAATAAGACCTGAAGGTCGTGCCTTAATTGGAAAAGTTGTCTTTCTAAGTAACAGGACGGGTTCTGCTTATGGAGCTTCTCCTGGCTTCAAATCGAATCTAGTAAGTTGTCCAATTTGGCCAGCTTTATTCTCTTCTGGATCGAGCCTTCCCTGATTAATATGCCTCTCACAACTGCTTTATACGCTGCCCATATAGTGGAAGGTTTTAATGTTAGAGTGCTGTTAATATCCATAAATTCCTGGGTCTCTTTAGTCAGCTTGTCTAAGAATTGGGAGTTAGAGAGGAGGGAGGTATTAAGTCTCCACAGAAACGGTTTCTGTGACACTAAGTGATCTTTCAATTCAATGTGTACCGGGGCGTGGTCGGACCATACTTTATTACCAATCGATGAGTCTATTACAGATTGTAGGAGAATTTTGTCGGTTAAGATTAAATCAATTCTTGAGTGGGTTTTATGGACACTCGAGAAGTATGTGTAATCACGTTCCGAGGGATGCAAGATACGCCATGTATCATAGAGATCATTCCAGTTCAATAGTTTGTCGATTACCTGTTGGGGGGATCTGCGGGAGTGATCTATTTTGGCTGGACAAACATTAAAGTCCCCTCCTAATAATAAGCGGCCCAGTTGGCAAGCTTTAGCTTTAGTGCATAATTTCTGCAAAAAGGCTTTTTGGCCCGTGTTCGGGGCATAAAGGGCAACCAATGTAATAGGCTCGTCGTTGATATGTCCAGTGAATATGATGAATCTACCATTGGGGTCAGTGGATACCAACTTTGGGGTTACTTTTAGGTCACGGTGGAAAGCCATCATGACCCCTCTCTTTTTTTTTGTAAACGAACTATGATATATCAGGGGGAAGTTAATATTGGTGCATCGGTGGGTGTCTTTCTCCAGCAGGTGAGTCTCCTGTATACAGAGGATGTGGGATTTTTGCGTTTTAGCCTCGTCCCACAGGAGATGTCGCCTGTATGGAGTATTCAGTCCCCGAACATTTAATGATGTGATTTTCAACGGCATGTTGGAGCAGGATAGAAAAAGCTGTAATAGGAATTTGAAAAGGACCCCCGTTTAACACCCACCCCCCCCCCCCCCCCCATCTACCCCAGACATTATACATTTCCATGTGACTTCTACTATGTTTGAGTTGAGCAGAGAGGTAACAGACAAACAAAACAGACAAAACAGACAAAACATATTGAGAAATAACTTCTTAACTACACCAGAGGTGGAGACCCTCTGTCTAAGCAAGCGGGAGTCAGCGAACTGACGGTAGTGTGACGTAGTTCTCTGTCCACTAGCTGTGGTGGGGGCAAAGAAAAAAAAAAAAAGTACTCCGAATATCATCTTGGAGGCAGAAAATGAGATGTGTACCCCTTAAGCCGGGGGGATGGGTAGTGTCAGCGATAGTCTTGATTCTTCCCGTCATGTGGAGCTCTGGAGGTTTTCGAGCTTCTGTAGGAGGGCGCAGGCTGCTGTGCTTGTATGTGTAGCTGCTTAAAAAGGGTCAGGCCAGCTTCGGCGTCAGCAATTGCGTATTTCTTATTTTTGTATGAGAATCTCAGCTTTGTGGGGAAGCCCCAGTTGTAAGGGATCTGAAGCTGCTGTAAAGCTTTAGTAAAGGGCTGCAATTCCTTTCTAAGTCTCAGTGTAGCAGCAGAAAGATCCGCAAAAATCTGTATGTTTTTATATTGGTCAGGCAATGAACCTCCTTTCCTTGCTGTTTGAACGATTCCATCTTTAACATGGTAGAACATAAAACGAGCAATTACATCTCTGGGTATTGCGTCTGCTAAAAAAGGTGGTTTGGGGAGACGGTGGGCCCTGTCGATTGTTAGTTCTATTTCTGTAGTGTCAGGCAGGAGGGCCTTAGTAAGGTTCTGCAAGTAGTGTTTTAGATCATGTTCCTGTATTTGCTCGGGTATTCCTCTGAATTTCAGATTGTTCCGAAGGTTCCTGTCCTCCATGTCGGCTGATTTAGCTTTTAACCATTTGATGTCATCTGTGGTGACTGAAGCAGAGTCGACCATAACGTTAAACTCTCTGACCACTTCACTTACTTTCTCCTCCACTGCATTAACTCTATTACCCAGGGAAGCAATCTCTGTATGTAAACCTGCATTGAATGAGGAGATCTCTGCTAACAAGGAGGATCTGAATGATAACAGAATGTCCTTGATGAAGGTCTGAGTGGCGTTAATGTCAGAGGTAGGGAATGCCTCAATAGAGAGCGACATGTTGTCAGGCTGTGTTGCTGTGAGTGCATGGCCGCTTACCGATTCTCCGGAAACCCTCCTTGGCCTGGATTTAGCTGGGCTGCCCGTGGGAGATGACTCACTGACTAGCTGAGCTCGCTCCTCTGCTGCAGACTGCAGCGCGGAATCGCCGCCTTGTAATGTGCTGGCTTGGGCTGGCGTGGTGAGTTCTGCGCGCGCGGCGCCATCTTTGGCCTGCTCCACCCGCTTAGTTTGGAAGAAGTCCGTCAGTTTGCGGGGAGCTGGCGGGCCTTGTTTCCTCTTTTTTGAGACCTCCGTCTCCAGCGGCATCTCCTCTCCGCTTTGCATCGTGTCCCCGGGCTGGGATCAGGTCACAGTGAGCCGCTTTGTCTGCCGTCCGGCGGGAGCTCGTCTAGGACGCGTCCGTTCCTTCCACCGCGGAAGCCACGCCCCCATAACTACCTTTTAAGTTGAGTGAACTCACCTCACTGCATATCTACCTTTTCTGTACAGTGAACTCACCTCACTGCATATAACTACCTTTGCGTTGAGTGAACTCAGCTGACTGCATATAGCTACCTTTGGGTTGAGTGAATTCACCTCACTGCACATAGCTACCTTTTGTGTTCAGTGAACTCACCTCACTGCATATATAACTACCTTTGGGTTGAGTGAACTCAGCTGACTGCATATAGCTACCTTTTGTGTTCAGTGAACTCACCTCACTGCATATATAACTACCTTTGGGTTGAGTAAACTCAGCTGACTGCATATAGCTACCTTTTGTGTTCAGTGAACTCACCTCACTGCATATATAACTACCTTTGGGTTGAGTGAACTCACCTCACTGCACATAGCTACCTTTTGTGTTCAGTGAACTCACCTCACTGCATATATAACTACCTTTGGGTGGAGTGAATTCACCTCACTGCACATAGCTACCTTTTGTGTTCAGTGAACTCACCTCACTGCATATATAACTACCTTTGGGTTGAGTGAACTCACCTCACTGCACATAGCTACCTTTTGTGTTCAGTGAACTCACCTCACTGCATATATAACTACCTTTGGTTTGAGTGAACTCACCTCACTGCATATATAACTACCTTTGGGTTGAGTGAACTCAGCTGACTGCATATAGCTACCTTTTGTGTTCAGTGAACTCACCTCACTGCATATATAACTACCTTTGGGTTGAGTGAACTCACCTCACTGCACATAGCTACCTTTTGTGTTCAGTGAACTCACCTCACTGCATATATAACTACCTTTGGGTTGAGTGAACTCACCTCACTGCACATAGCTACCTTTTGTGTTCAGTGAACTCACCTCACTGCATATATAACTACCTTTGGGTTGAGTGAACTCACCTCACCGCACATAGCTACCTTTGGGTTGAGTGAATTCACCTCACTGCACATAGCTACCTTTTGTGTTCAGTGAACTCACCTCACCGCATATATAACTACCTTTGGGTTGAGTGAACTCAGCTGACTGCATATAGCTACCTTTGGGTTGAGTGAATTCACCTCACTGCACATAGCTACCTTTTGTGTTAAGTGAACTCACCTCACTGCATATATAACTACCTTTGGGTTGAGTGAACTCAGCTGACTGCATATAGCTACCTTTTGTGTTCAGTGAACTCACCTCACTGCATATATAACTACCTTTGGGTTGAGTGAACTCACCTCACTGCATATACCTAGCTTCCCCTCAAGATGGACAAAATGGACAAACCAGGTAGTGGAAAAGGTAGAGGCAGACCCAGAGGAAGGCCACCTGGCACTGTCAGGTCTGTGCGAGGTGGTGTTGCTGTGATTTCGTGCGGACCTGGCCCAAAGTACAGTGCTCAGAAGAAGGCACGTGCCATCACTTCCCAAAATTGTGAGGACGTGCTTGAGTATTTAACACAGAACACCTCATCTCCTGCAGCCACCAGCGCTACAACAAGCGCCACATCCGCTGCATTTGACACTTCGCAGGAGTTATTTGGTGGTGGTGGTGAAATCACTGATTCACAGCCACTAGTGCAACAACAAGAAGAAGGCGCAGGTACACCACCTCATACGTCTGAGTTAGGTGGCAATAGTATGGACGTAACGTGTGAGGAGGGGCATGATGAACCACCTGAAGTTGGTGCAGTTGAGGAGGTGTCTGAGGAAAGCGAAGCTGGGCAGGAGGATTATGATGACGATTATACGGATGTCACGTATGTTCCCAATAGAGGAGATGACCAGGGGGACAGTTCAGAGGGGGAGCCAGAGAGGAGTAGGAGTAGACGACTCCATGATAGAAGCAGAGGGAGCTCATCCTCAGAAACAGCCGGGGGCAGTGTCCGGAGCCATGTATAGCCAGCTATGGCCAGCCAGCCAACATGCCCTTCAAGGTAAGCTGTTGATGCCACCGTAGTGCCATCACCCCAGGGGGGATCTGCGGTTTGGTAATATTTTACGGTGTGTGCCTCAGATAGGAGCAAAGCCATCTGTTCTCTCTGCCTCCACAAATTGAGCCGAGGAAAGGCCAACACTCACGTAGGGTCAAGTGCCTTACGAAGGCACCTGGAGAAAAGGCACACACAGCTATGGGAAGAACACCTGAGAAAAAGCAGCACCCCTCAAAAGACAAGCCACCCTCCTTCTCCTCTTCCTCCTTCAGGTGCATCGTCTTCATCCGCTTTCTCCCTTGAACCTTCACAGCCACCCTCCTTCACACCACCTCTGCCCTTGAGCGGTTCTTGCTCCTCTGCCCACAGCAGTAGCCAGGTGTCCGTGAAGGAAGTCTTTGAGCGGAAGAAGCCAATTTCGGCCAGTCACCCTCTTGCCCGGCGTCTGACAGCTGGTGTGGCGGAACTATTAGCTCGCCAGCTATTACCATACAAGCTGGTGGAGTCAGAGGCTTTCCGTAAATTTGTGGCCATTGGGACACCGCAGTGGAAGATACCAGGCCGCACTTATTTTTCACGAAGGGCCATACCCAAACTGTACCGTGCAGTTCACAGGCAAGTGGTGTCATCTATTGTGAAGAGCGTTGGGTCAAGGGTCCACCTGACCACGGATGCCTGGTCTGCCAAGCACGGGCAGGGCCGCTACATTACGTACACAGCCCATTGGGTCAACCTGGTGACCGATGGCAACAAGCAGGGAGTACGTGGCTGCACAGCGGACCGACTTGTCACACCTCCACGGCTTGCAGGCAGGCCTCCTGCCACCTCCTCTCCTTCTCCTCCAGCTACATCCTCTTTGCTGTCAACCTCCTCCTCCTCCTTGGCTGAGTGTCAGTTGAACTCTAGCGGTGCTGCCATCTCCTCTTCCTCTCCAGCTACACAGCCCCATCTCCCCAGAGCCTACGCTGCATGCCAGGTACGACGGTGTCACGCAATTTTAGACATGTCTTGCCTCAAAGCGGAGAGTCACACTGGAGCAGCTCTCCTGGCTGCTCTTAACAAACAGGTGAAGCAATGGCTGACCCCGCACCAGCTGGAGATCGGCAACGTGGTGTGTGACAACAGCAGCAATCTCCTTTCCGCTTTGAATTTGGGAAAGCTGACACATGTACCCTGCATGGCACATGTGCTGAATCTGGTCGTGCAAAGATTTGTCTCAAAGTACCCAGGTTTAGAGGACGTCCTGAAGCAGACCAGGAAGTTGTGTGGGCATTTCAGGCGGTCTTATACGGCCATGGCACGCTTTGCGGACATTCAGCGGAAAAACAACTTGCCTCGCTGGAATTCCACCATGCTCATGTTCTCTCGCCTGCTAGGAGAAAGCCGTCACCCAGTACCTGTACAACTACAGTAGAAGAACACAATCTGGGAAGATGGGGATGTTGTGGCCCAACAGCTGGACACTGATGCGAAATGCATGCAGGACCATGCGGCCGTTTGAGGAGGTGACCAACCTGGTGAGTCGCGCTGAAGGCACCATCAGCGACTTGATCCCCTACGCTTACTTCCTGGAGCGTGCCGTGCGTAGAGTGGTGGATGAAGCTGTGGAGGAGCGTGAACAGGAACAGCTACGGCAGGAGGAGGCGTGGGACCAATTTTCAGCTGAACCACAGGTTTCCTCAACACCTGCGGCACCACAGAGGGGGGAGGAGGAGGAAGAAGAGGAGTCGTGTGGGGAAGGAGAGGAGTCAGACTCGGATGATTATGAGGAAGGTATTTCTGTGGAGGAGGAAGAGGCGGCAGTGGCAGAAGAACAACCGCAGCAGCCGTCACAGGGGGCTTCTGCTGCTCCACGTTCCCGTGGTATTGTTCGTGGCTGGGGGGAGGAAGAGGAGTTGCGTGACGTCACTGTGGAGGAGCAAGAGGAGATGGAGAGTACGTCTGAATCCGACTTTGTGCAGATGGCCTCTTTCATGTTGTCCAGCCTGTTGAGGGACCCCCCGTATCAAAAAACTCAAGAGGAATGACCTGTACTGGGTGGCCACGCTACTAGACCCTCGGTACAGGCACAAAGTAGCAGACCTGTTACCAACTCAACACAAGGCGGAAAGGATGCAGCACTTGCAGAACAAGCTGTCAATGATGCTTTACAATGCATTTAAGGGTGATGTGACAGTACAACTCGTGTGCCTGCTAGAGACAGAATAGGGACAGCTGCTGCAGACTTGTTCTCCTAGGGACAGATTAGTCAGGCTCTTGCCTTCTTAGCTTGCTTAGCTGAATCTTATTGCTATAATAGCGCCCCAGAAAAGCTCTTTTCAGAGCTCATCCTGCTCGTGTGATCAATTTTTTTTTTCTGTGTTTGAAACTGACACTTGTGTTGTTTAGACAGCATTGCTAATTAATACTGTGTGTCCCACTGCCAGCAGCAGCAGCACATTCAGTGACTACTACCTGTGTGTGTGAGACACTTGTGTTGCTTAGACAGCATTGCTAATTCATAATGTGTGTGTCCCACTGCCAGCAGCCCACCAGCATTCAGCAGCACATTCAGTGACACCTGTGTGTGTGACAGGGAGCTGCACATTGTACTACCTACCCAGTACTGCATTTACCTACTACTAGTACCTGTTGTGTTTAGTTAACCCACCTCATCACTGCATACACCTACGTTGGTGTTGAGTGAACCCACCTCGCTGCACATAACTACCTTTTGTGTTGAGTGAACTTGCCTCACTGCATATAACTACCTTTTAAGTTGAGTGAACTCAAATTGTGACACCTCCACGGCTTGCAGGCAGGCCTCCTGCCACCTCCTCTCCTCCTGCTACATGCTCTTCGCTGTCCTCCTCCTCCTTGGCTGAGTGGCAGTTCTCCTCTCCAGCTACACAGCCCCAGCTCCGCAGGGCCTATGCTGCATGCCAGGTACGACGGTGTCACGCCATCTTAGACATGTCTTGTCTCAAAGCGGAGAGTCACACTGGAGCAGCTCTCCTGGCTGCTCTTAAGAAACAGGTGGATGAGTGGCTGACCCCGCACCACCTGGAGATAGGCAACATGGTGTGCGACAACGGCAGCAATCTGCTTGCCGCTTTGCATATGGGGAAGCTGACACACATACCCTGCATGGCACATGTCATGAATCTAGTTGTTCAAAGATTTGTGGCAAAGTACCCTGGCTTAGCGGATGTCCTGAAGCAGGCCAGGAAGTTCTGTGGGCATTTGAGGCGGTCTTACACAGCCATGGCACGATTTGCAGAAATTCAGCGGAAAAACAACATGCCGGTGAGACGTCTCATTTGCGATAGCCCCACTCGCTGGAATTCGACCCTGCTCATGTTCTCCCGCCTGCTAGAACAGAAGAAAGCCGTCACCCAGTACCTCTACAACTACAGTAGAACGAAACAGTCTGGGAAGATGGGGATGTTCTGGCCCGACAACTGGACACTGATGAAAAATGCATGCAGGCTCATGCGGCCGTTTGAGGAGGTGACCAACCTGGTGAGCCGCAGTGAGGGCACCATCAGCGACTTAATTCCCTACGCTTACTTCTTGGAGCGTGCTGTGCGTAGAGTGGCGGATGAAGCTGTGAATGAGCGTGACCAGGAACCGTTACGGCAGGAACAGGCATGGGACCAATTTTCATCAGACCCAGCTGTTTCCTCAACACCTGCGGCAGCACAGAGGGGGGAGGAGGAGGAAGAAGAGAAGTCGTGTGCAGAAGACGAGTCAGACTCAGAGGATGATGAGCAAGGTGTTTCTTTGGGGGAGGAGGAGTAGGAGGAGGAGGGGACAGCGGCAGGAGAACAACCGCAGCAGGCGTCGCAGGGGGCTTGTGCTGCTCAACCTTCCCGTGGTATTGTTGGCGGCTGGGGGGAGGAGGTTGACTTACGTGACGTCACTGAGGAAGAGCAAGAGGAGATGGAGGGTACTGGATCCGACTTTGTGCAGATGTCGTCTTTTATGCTGTCCTGCCTGTTGAGGGACCCCCGTATAAAAAACCTCAAGGGGAATGAGCTGTACTGGGTGGCCACACTACTAGACCCTCGGTACAGGCACAAAGTGGCGGACCTGTTACCAACTCAGCGGAAGGTGGAAAGGATGCAGCACATGCAGAACCAGCTGTCAACTATGCTTTACAATGCCTTTAAGGGTGATGTGACAGCACAACGCCAGCAAGGTACCACTGCCACTAATCCTCCTCCCGTGTCCACGCAGTCAAAGACAGGACGCTCCAGCGATCTCATGGTGATGTCGGACATGCGGACGTTCTTTAGTCCAATGCCTCGCCGTAGCCCTTCCGGATCCACCCTCCACCAACGCCTGGAACGGCAGGTAGCCGACTACCTGGCCTTAAGTGTGGATGTAGACACTGCTGTGAACAGCGATGAGGAACCCTTGAACTACTGGGTGCGCAGGCTTGACCTGTGGCCAGAGCTGTCCCAATTTGCCATCCAACTTCTCTCCTGCCCTGCCGCAAGCGTCCTGTCAGAAAGGACCTTCAGCGCAGCTGGAGGCATTGTCACAGAGAAGAGAAGTCGCCTAAGTCACAAAAGTGTTAAGTACCTCACCTTTATCAAAATGAATGAGGCATGGATCCCGGAGGGCTGCTGCCCGCCCCAAGACTAAGTCAGTCCCCGCACACACAGCATCTCTGCCTGCACGCCGTGTGACTGGCTGCCTGGCCTGCCCCAAGAAGACTAAGTCGCTCCCAGTCCCTCCACACAGCATGTCTGCCTGCAGGCCGCTTGACTACCTTCTCCGCCACCACCAACAGGGTCCGGGACTCCAGGCGGATTGCTGAATTTTTTAGGCCGCTGCTAGCAGCGGCCGCTGTAATAATTTTTCGGGTGCGTGTACATGACTGCCTAATTTTTCTGGCTGCACTGCGGGCAGCTGCAACAACAAAAGAAAAGGCATGTACATGCGCCCATTCCCCTTCGTGATCATTACCTTGCCGTGGTGAAGGGGCTTGCGTATCACAATGAAGCAATGACCGGCGCCTAGATGAGTGTCTCGGGGGGCACACAAAAGATAATAAGGTCGTTGCTTCATTGTGGTCAGACCAAATTTGATCAGCTGGACAGTCACTGTTCTGTCATTCAGCTACATCAGCCAGGCGACCATATGGGCTGTAAAGCCACCAAAACCTGCACTCTCGCCATGGTGCGCACCAGTCCAGCACGGCCGTCCCCATTGAAGTCTATTGCGGTTCGCGAGCTTTACCGCGAACCGAACCTTCCGCGGAAGTTCGCGAACCCGGTTCGCGAACCTAAAATCGGAGGTTCGGCCCATCTCTAGCCATAGCACGCTTTGCGGACATTCAGCGAAAAAACAACTTGCCTCGCTGGAATTCAACCATGCTCATGTTCTCTCGCCTGCTAGGAGAAAGCCGTCACCCAGTACCTGTACAACTACAGTAGAAGGACACAATCTGGGAAGATGGGGATGTTGTGGCCCAACAGCTGGATACTGATGCGAAATGCATGCAGGACCATGCGGCCGTTTGAGGAGGTGACCAACCTGGTGAGTCGCGCTGAAGGCATCATCAGCGACTTGATCCCCTACGCTTACTTCCTGGAGCGTGCCGTGCGTAGAGTGGTGGATGAAGCTGTGGAGGAGCGTGAACAGGAACAGCTACGGCAGGAGGAGGCGTGGGACCAATTTTCAGCTGAACCACAGGTTTCCTCAACACCTGCGGCACCACAGAGGGGGGAGGAGGAGGAAGAAGAGGAGTCGTGTGGGGAAGGAGAGGAGTCAGACTCGGATGATTATGAGGAAGGTGTTTCTGTGGAGGAGGAAGAGGCGGCAGTGGCAGAAGAACAACCGCAGCAGCCGTCACAGGGGGCTTCTGCTGCTCCACGTTCCCGTGGTATTGTTCGTGGCTGGGGGGAGGAAGAGGAGTTGCGTGATGTCACTGTGGAAGAGCAAGAGGAGATGGAGAGTACGTCTGAATCCGACTTTGTGCAGATGGCCTCTTTCATGTTGTCCAGCCTGTTGAGGGACCCCCGTATCAAAAAACTCAAGGGGAATGACCTGTACTGGGTGGCCACGCTACTAGACCCTCGGTACAGGCACAAAGTAGCAGACCTGTTACCAACTCAACACAAGGCGAAAAGGATGCAGCACTTGCAGAACAAGCTGTCATTGATGCTTTACAATGCATTTAAGGGTGATGTGACAGTACAACTCGTGTGCCTGCTAGAGACAGAATAGGGACAGCTGCTGCAGACTTGTTCTCCTAGGGACAGATTAGTCAGGCTCTTGCCTTCTTAGCTTGCTTAGCTGAATCTTATTGCTATAATAGCGCCCCAGAAAAGCTCTTTTCAGAGCTCATCCTGCTCGTGTGATCAATTTTTTTTTTTCTGTGTTTGAAACTGACACTTGTGTTGTTTAGACAGCATTGCTAATTCATACTGTGTGTCCCACTGCCAGCAGCAGCAGCACATTCAGTGACTACTACCTGTGTGTGTGATACACTTGTGTTGCTTAGACAGCATTGCTAATTCATAATGTGTGTGTCCCACTGCCAGCAGCCCACCAGCATTCAGCAGCACATTCAGTGACACCTGTGTGTGTGACAGGGAGCTGCACATTGTACTACCTACCCAGTACTGCATTTACCTACTACTAGTACCTGTTGTGTTTAGTTAACCCACCTCATCACTGCATACACCTACGTTTGTGTTGAGTGAACCCACCTCGCTGCACATAACTACCTTTTGTGTTGAGTGAACTTGCCTCACTGCATATAACTACCTTTTAAGTTGAGTGAACTCACCTCACTGCATATCTACCTTTTCTGTAGAGTGAACTTACCTCACTGCATATAACTACCTTTGTGTTGAGTGAACTCAGCTGACTGCATCTAACTACCTGTTGTGTTCAGTGAACTCACCTCGCTGCATATATAACTACCTTTGGGTTGAGTGAACTCACCTCACTGCACATAGCTACCTTTTGTATTCAGTGAACTCACCTCACTGCATATATATAACTACCTTTGGGTTGAGTGAACTCACCTCACTGCACATAGCTACCTTTTGTGTTCAGTGAACTCACCTCACTGCATATATAACTACCTTTGTGTTGAGTGAACTCAGCTGACTGCATATAGCTACCTTTTGTGTTCAGTGAACTCACCTCACTGCATATATAACTACCTTTGGGTTGAGTGAACTCACCTCACCGCACATAGCTACCTTTGGGTTGAGTGAATTCACCTCACTGCACATAGCTACCTTTTGGGCTTGATTCACAAAGTGGTGCAAACACTTTGCACGCCTGTGAAAACCCCTTTATCACGCCTAAACTCAGTTTAGGCATGATAAGAAGAAACTCGCGCGAATTTTCCGCGCACAAAGTTTTGCGCGCGCATCCGCGCACGCGCACGCGCAGCGCCTCCTGCTTCGCGCGAAGCTCCCATTAAGCCCTATGGGACTTTGCGCGCGCACGTACTCGCGTACGCGCGGAAACTTCGCGCGAGTTAGAGCACAAAGTGGTGATAACTTTGCTGGTGCAAAGGTTATCACGCCTAAAGTCTTTTAGTCGTGATAACTGAGTTATCACCGCTTTGTGAATCGAGCCCTTTGTGTTCAGTGAACTCACCTCACTGCATATATAACTACCTTTGGGTTGAGTGAACTCACCTCACCGCACATAACTACCTTTGGGTTGAGTGAACTCACCTCACTGCACATAGCTACCTTTTGTGTTAAGTGAACTCACCTCACTGCATATATAACTACCTTTGGGTTGAGTGAACTCAGCTGACTGCATATAGCTACCTTTTGTGTTCAGTGAACTCACCTCACTGCATATATAACTACCTTTGGGTTGAGTAAACTCAGCTGACTGCATATAGCTACCTTTTGTGTTCAGTGAACTCACCTCACTGCATATATAACTACCTTTGGGTTGAGTGAACTCACCTCACTGCACATAGCTACCTTTTGTGTTCAGTGAACTCACCTCACTGCATAAATAACTACCTTTGGGTTGAGTGAACTCAGCTGACTGCATATAGCTACCTTTGGGTTGAGTGAATTCACCTCACTGCACATAGCTACCTTTTGTGTTCAGTGAACTCACCTCACCGCATATATAACTACCTTTGGGTTGAGTGAACTCACCTCACTGCACATAGCTACCTTTTGTGTTAAGTGAACTCACCTCACTGCATATATAACTACCTTTGGGTTGAGTGAACTCAGCTGACTGCATATAGCTACCTTTTGTGTTCAGTGAACTCACCTCACTGCATATATAACTACCTTTGGGTTGAGTAAACTCAGCTGACTGCATATAGCTACCTTTTGTGTTCAGTGAACTCACCTCACTGCATATATAACTACCTTTGGGTTGAGTGAACTCACCTCACTGCACATAGCTACCTTTTGTGTTCAGTGAACTCACCTCACTGCATAAATAACTACCTTTGGGTTGAGTGAACTCAGCTGACTGCATATAGCTACCTTTGGGTTGAGTGAATTCACCTCACTGCACATAGCTACCTTTTGTGTTCAGTGAACTCACCTCACTGCATATATAACTACCTTTGGGTTGTGTGAACTCACCTCACTGCACATAGCTACCTTTTGTGTTCAGTGAACTCACCTCACTGCATATATAACTACCTTTGGTTTGAGTGAACTCACCTCACTGCATATATAACTACCTTTGGGTTGAGTGAACTCAGCTGACTGCATATAGCTACCTTTTGTGTTCAGTGAACTCACCTCACTGCATATATAACTACCTTTGGGTTGAGTGAACTCACCTCACTGCACATAGCTACCTTTGGGTTGAGTGAATTCACCTCACTGCACATAGCTACCTTTTGTGTTCAGTGAACTCACCTCACTGCATATATAACTACCTTTGGGTTGAGTGAACTCACCTCACTGCATATACCTAGCTTCCCCTCAAGATGGACAAAATGGACAAACCAGGTAGTGGAAGAGGTATTGGCAGACCCAGAGGAAGGCCACCTGGCACTGTCAGGTCTGTGCGAGGTGGTGTTGCTGTGATTTCGTGCGGACCTGGCCCAAAGTACAGTGCTCAGAAGAAGGCACGTGCCATCACTTCCCAAAATTGTGAGGACGTGCTTGAGTGTTTAACACAGAACACCTCATCTCCCGCAGCCACCAGCGCTACAACAAGCGCCACATCCACTGCATTTGACACTTCGCAGGAGTTATTTGGTGGTGGTGGTGAAATCACTGATTCACAGCCACTACTGCAACAACAACAAGAAGGCGCAGGTACACCACCTCATACGTCTGAGTTAGGTGGCGATAGTATGGACGTAACGTGTGAGGAGGGGCATGATGAACCACCTGAAGTTGGTGCAGTTGAGGAGGTGTCTGAGGAAAGCGAAGCTGGGCAGGAGGATTATGATGACGATTATACGGATGTCACGTATGTTCCCAATAGAGGAGATGACCAGGGGGACAGTTCAGAGGGGGAGCCAGAGAGGAGTAGGAGTAGACGACTCCATGATAGAAGCAGAGGGAGCTCGTCCTCAGAAACAGCTGGGGGCAGTGTCCGGCGCCATGTATAGCCAGCTATGGCCAGCCAGCCAACATGCCCTTCAAGGTAAGCTGTTGATGCCACCGTAGTGCCATCACCCCAGGGGGGATCTTCGGTTTGGAAATATTTTACGGTGTGTGCCTCAGAAAGGAGCAAAGCCATCTGTTCTCTCTGCCTCCACAAATTGAGCCGAGGAAAGGCCAACAGTCACGTAGGGACAAGTGCCTTACGAAGGCACCTGGAGAAAAGGCACACACAGCTATGGGAAGAACACCTGAGAAAAAGCAGCACCCCTCAAAAGACAAGCCACCCTCCTTCTCCTCTTCCTCCTTCAGGTGCATCGTCTTCATCCGCTTTCTCCCTTGAACCTTCACAGCCACCCTCCTTCACACCGCCTCTGCCCTTGAGCGGTTCTTGCTCCTCTGCCCACAGCAGTAGCCAGGTGTTCGTGAAGGAAGTCTTTGAGCGGAAGAAGCCAATTTCGGCCAGTCACCCTCTTGCCCGGCGTCTGACAGCTGGTGTGGCGGAACTATTAGCTCGCCAGCTATTACCATACAAGCTGGTGGAGTCAGAGGCTTTCCGTAAATTTGTGGCCATTGGGACACCGCAGTGGAAGATACCAGGCCGCACTTATTTTTCACGAAAGGCCATACCCAAACTGTACCGTGCAGTTCACAGGCAAGTGGTGTCATCTATTATGAAGAGCGTTGGGTCAAGGGTCCACCTGACCACGGATGCCTGGTCTGCGAAGCACGGGCAGGGCCGCTACATTACGTACACAGCCCATTGGGTCAGCCTGGTGACCGATGGCAACAAGCAGGGAGTACGTGGCTGCACAGCGGACCGACTTGTCACACCTCCACGGCTTGCAGGCAGGCCTCCTGCCACCTCCTCTCCTTCTCCTCCAGCTACATCCTCTTTGCTGTCAACCTCCTCCTCCTCCTTGGCTGAGTGTCAGTTGAACTCTAGCGGTGCTGCCATCTCCTCTTCCTCTCCAGCTACACAGCCCCATCTCCCCAGAGCCTACGTTGCATGCCAGGTACGACGGTGTCACGCAATTTTAGACATGTCTTGCCTCAAAGCGGAGAGTCACACTGGAGCAGCTCTCCTGGCTGCTCTTAACAAACAGGTGGAGCAATGGCTGACCCCGCACCAGCTGGAGATCGGCAACGTGGTGTGTGACAACGGCAGCAATCTCCTTTCCGCTTTGAATTTGGGAAAGCTGACACATGTACCCTGCATGGCACATGTGCTGAATCTGGTCGTGCAAAGATTTGTCTCAAAGTACCCAGGTTTAGAGGACGTCCTGAAGCAGACCAGGAAGTTGTGTGGGCATTTCAGGCGGTCTTATACGGCCATGGCTAGAGATGGGCCGAACGGTTCGCCGGCGAACGGTTCCCACGAACTTCGGTGGTTCGCGTTCGCGTCCCGCTGGCGAACCTTTGCGGAAGTTCGGTTCGCCCCATAATGCACCTTGAGGGTCAACTTTGACCCTCTACATTACAGTCAGCTGGCCCAGTGTAGCCAATTAGGCTACACTAGCCCCTGGAGCCCCACCCCCCCTTATATAAGGCAGGCAGCGGCGGCCATTACGGTCACTCGTCTGCCTGCGTTAGTGAGAGTAGGGCGAGCTGCTGCAGACTGTTTCTCAGGGAAAGATTAGTTAGGCTTAATTTGTTCCTGGGCTGGCTGCATACCTGTTCTGTGAACCCACCACTGCATACATGTGCTGTGAACCCACCACTGCATACCTGTGCTGTGAACCCACCACTGCATACCTGTGCTTTGAACCCACCACTGCATACCTGTTCTGTGAACCCACCACTGCATACCTGTGCTGTGAACCCACCACTGCATACCTGTGCTGTGAACCCACCACTGCATACCTGTGCTGTGAACCCACCACTGCATACCTGTTCTGTGAACCCACCACTGCATACCTGTGCTGTGAACCCACCACTGCATACCTGTTCAGTGAACCCACCACTGCATACCTGTGCTGTGAACCCACCACTGCATACCTGTTCTGTGAACCCACCACTGCATACCTGTGCTGTGAACCCACCACTGCATACCTGTTCTGTGAACCCACCACTGCATACCTGTTCTGTGAACCCACCACTGCATACCTGTTCAGTGAACCCACCACTGCATACCTGTTGTGTTCAGTGAACCCGCCACTGCATACCTGTTCTGTTCAGTGGACCCGCCACTGTATACCTGTTTAGTGAACCCGCCACTGCATACCTGTTGTGTTCAGTGAACCCACCACTGTATACCTGTACTGTTCAGTGAACCCGCCACTGCATACCTGTTCAGTGAACCCGCCACTGTATACCTGTACTGTTCAGTGAACCCGCCACTGCATACCTGTTCTGTTCAGTGAACCTGCCACTGTATACCTGTACTGTTCAGTGAACCCGCCACTGCATACCTGTTCTGTGAACCCACCACTGCATACCTGTTCAGTGAACCCACCACTGCATACCTGTTGTGTTCAGTGAACCCGCCACTGCATACCTGTTCTGTTCAGTGGACCCGCCACTGTATACCTGTTCAGTGAACCCGCCACTGCATACCTGTTGTGTTCAGTGAACCCGCCACTGTATACCTGTACTGTTCAGTGAACCCGCCACTGCATACCTGTTCAGTGAACCCGCCACTGTATATCTGTACTGTTCAGTGAACCCGCCACTGCATACCTGTTCTGTTCAGTGAACCTGCCACTGTATACCTGTACTGTTCAGTGAACCCGCCACTGCATACCTGTTGTGTTCAGTGAACCCGCCACTGCATACCTGTTGTGTTCAGTGAACCCGCCACTGCATACCTGTTGTGTTCAGTGAACCCGCCACTGCATACCTGTTCTGTTCAGTGGACCCGCCTTTGTATACCTGTTTAGTGAACCCGCCACTGCATACCTGTTCTGTTCAGTGGACCCGCCACTGTATACCTGTTTAGTGAACCCGCCACTGCATACCTGTTGTGTTCAGTGAACCTGCCACTGCATACCTGTTCTGTGAACCCGCCACTGTATACCTGTTCTGTTCAGTGAACCCGCCACTGTATACCTGTACTGTTCAGTGAACCCGCCACTGCATACCTGTTCTGTTCAGTGAACCCGCCACTGTATACCTGTACTGTTCAGTGAACCCGCCACTGCATACCTGTTCTGTGAACCCACCACTGCATACCTGTTCAGTGAACCCTCCACTGCATACCTGTTGTGTTCAGTGAACCCGCCACTGCATACCTGTTCTGTTCAGTAGACCCGCCACTGTATACCTGTTCAGTGAACCCGCCACTGCATACCTGTTGTGTTCAGTGAACCCGCCACTGTATACCTGTACTGTTCAGTGAACCCGCCACTGCATACCTGTTCAGTGAACCCGCCACTGTATACCTGTACTGTTCAGTGAACCCGCCACTGCATACCTGTTCTGTTCAGTGAACCTGCCACTGTATACCTGTACTGTTCAGTGAACCCGCCACTGCATACCTGTTGTGTTCAGTGAACCCGCCACTGCATACCTGTTGTGTTCAGTGAACCCGCCACTGCATACCTGTTGTGTTCAGTGAACCCGCCACTGCATACCTGTTCTGTTCAGTGGACCCGCCACTGTATACCTCTTTAGTGAACCCGCCACTGCATACCTGTTCTGTTCAGTGGACCCGCCACTGTATACCTGTTTAGTGAACCCGCCACTGCATACCTGTTGTGTTCAGTGAACCTGCCACTGCATACCTGTTCTGTGAACCCGCCACTGTATACCTGTTCTGTTCAGTGAACCCGCCACTGTATACCTGTTCAGTGAACCCGCCACTGCATACCTGTTGTGTTCAGTGAACCCGCCACTGCATACCTGTTGTGTCAAGTGAACCCACCGCATCAGTGCGCATACCTGTGCAGTTAAGTGAACCCACCTACCTACGTGAGTGCACGCAGTGTGATATACCACTCCGTGCATACCCGATATGGACAAAACAGGTAGAGGAAGAGGTAGTGCCAGAGCCAGAGGAAGGCCACCCGGCAGGTCTGCGCGAGGTCGTGTAAATGTAATTTCGTGTGGACCTGGCCCACAGTACAGTGCTCGGAAGAAGGCACGTCCCATCACCTCCCAAGATTGTCAAGACGTGGTTGAGTATTTAGCGACACAGAACACCTCATCTTGCTCAGCCATCAGCGCTACTACTAGCACCACTTCCGCTGCATTTGACACTTCGCAAGAATTATTTAGTGGTGAAATCACTGATGCACAGCCATTGTTGTTACAGCCAGATGATTTTTCACCAGTTCATATGTCTGCGTTACGCGGCAACACTATGGATGTAACGTGTAAGGAGGATGAAGGACCTACTGATGGTGCATGTTTGGATTTTTCTGAGGCAAGCGAAGCTGGGCAGGATGATTACGATGCTGACAATGATAGGGATCCTCTGTATGTTCCCAATAGAGGAGATGAAGAGGGGGACAGTTCAGAGGGGGAGTCAGAGAGTAGTAGGAGGAGAGAAGTTGCTGAAAGAAGCTGGGGCAGCTCTTCGTCAGAAACAGCTGGTGGCATAGTCCGGCACCATGTATCGCCACCTATGTACAGCCAGTCGACTTGCCCTTCAGCATCAGCTGCTGAGATCCCCATAGTGCCCACATCCCAGGGTGGCTCAGTGGTGTGGAAATTTTTTAATGTGTGTGCCTCAGATCGGACCAAAGCCATCTGTTCGCTCTGCCAACAAAAACTGAGCCGTGGAAAGGCCAACACTCACGTAGGGACAAGTGCCTTACGAAGGCACCTGGAGAAAAGGCACAAACAGCAATGGGATGGCCACCTGAGCAAAAGCAGCAGCAGCACACAAAAGAAAAGTCACCCTCCTTCTCCTCTTCCTCCTTCAGGTGCATCATCTGCTTCTGCCGCTTTCTCCCTTGCACCTTCACAGGCACCCTCCTCCACTCCGCCTCTGCCCTTGAGCGGTTCCTGATCCTCTGCCCACAGTAGCAGTCAGGTGTCCGTGAAGGAAATGTTTGAGCGGAAGAACCCAATTTCGGCCACTCACCCCCTTGCCCGGCGTCTGACAGCTGGCGTGGCGGAACTATTAGCTCGCCAGCTGTTACCATACCAGCTGGTGGACTCTGAGGCCTTCCGTAAATTTGTGGCCATCGGAACACCGCAGTGGAAGATGCCAGGCCGCACTTATTTTTCGAGAAAGGCCATACCCCAACTGCACCGTGAAGTTGAGAGGCAAGTGGTGTCATCTCTTGCGAAGAGCGTTGGGTCAAGGGTACACCTGACCACGGATGCCTGGTCTGCCAAGCACGGGCAGGGCCGCTACATTACGTACACAGCCCATTGGGTGAACCTGGTGGTGAACGATGGCAAGCAGGGCGCAGCGGACCAAATTGTGACACCTCCACGGCTTGCAGGCAGGCCTCCTGCCACCTCCTCTCCTCCTGCTACATGCTCTTCGCTGTCCTCCTCCTCCTTGGCTGAGTGGCAGTTCTCCTCTCCAGCTACACAGCCCCAGCTCCGCAGGGCCTATGCTGCATGCCAGGTACGACGGTGTCACGCCATCTTAGACATGTCTTGTCTCAAAGCGGAGAGTCACACTGGAGCAGCTCTCCTGGCTGCTCTTAAGAAACAGGTGGATGAGTGGCTGACCCCGCACCACCTGGAGATAGGCAACATGGTGTGCGACAACGGCAGCAATCTGCTTGCCGCTTTGCATATGGGGAAGCTGACACACATACCCTGCATGGCACATGTCATGAATCTAGTTGTTCAAAGATTTGTGGCAAAGTACCCTGGCTTAGCGGATGTCCTGAAGCAGGCCAGGAAGTTCTGTGGGCATTTGAGGCGGTCTTACACAGCCATGGCACGATTTGCAGAAATTCAGCGGAAAAACAACATGCCGGTGAGACGTCTCATTTGCGATAGCCCCACTCGCTGGAATTCGACCCTGCTCATGTTCTCCCGCCTGCTAGAACAGAAGAAAGCCGTCACCCAGTACCTCTACAACTACAGTAGAACGAAACAGTCTGGGAAGATGGGGATGTTCTGGCCCGACAACTGGACACTGATGAAAAATGCATGCAGGCTCATGCGGCCGTTTGAGGAGGTGACCAACCTGGTGAGCCGCAGTGAGGGCACCATCAGCGACTTAATTCCCTACGCTTACTTCTTGGAGCGTGCTGTGCGTAGAGTGGCGGATGAAGCTGTGAATGAGCGTGACCAGGAACCGTTACGGCAGAAACAGGCATGGGACCAATTTTCATCAGACCCAGCTGTTTCCTCAACACCTGCGGCAGCACAGAGGGGGGAGGAGGAGGAAGAAGAGAAGTCGTGTGCAGAAGACGAGTCAGACTCAGAGGATGATGAGCAAGGTGTTTCTTTGGGGGAGGAGGAGTAGGAGGAGGAGGGGACAGCGGCAGGAGAACAACCGCAGCAGGCGTCGCAGGGGGCTTGTGCTGCTCAACCTTCCCGTGGTATTGTTCGCGGCTGGGGGGAGGAGGTTGACTTACGTGACGTCACTGAGGAAGAGCAAGAGGAGATGGAGGGTACTGGATCCGACTTTGTGCAGATGTCGTCTTTTATGCTGTCCTGCCTGTTGAGGGACCCCCGTATAAAAAACCTCAAGGGGAATGAGCTGTACTGGGTGGCCACACTACTAGACCCTCGGTACAGGCACAAAGTGGCGGACCTGTTACCAACTCAGCGGAAGGTGGAAAGGATGCAGCACATGCAGAACCAGCTGTCAACTATGCTTTACAATGCCTTTAAGGGTGATGTGACAGCACAACGCCAGCAAGGTACCACTGCCACTAATCCTCCTCCCGTGTCCACGCAGTCAAAGACAGGACGCTCCAGCGATCTCATGGTGATGTCGGACATGCGGACGTTCTTTAGTCCAACGCCTCGCCGTAGCCCTTCCGGATCCACCCTCCACCAACGCCTGGAACGGCAGGTAGCCGACTACCTGGCCTTAAGTGTGGATGTAGACACTGCTGTGAACAGCGATGAGGAACCCTTGAACTACTGGGTGCGCAGGCTTGACCTGTGGCCAGAGCTGTCCCAATTTGCCATCCAACTTCTCTCCTGCCCTGCCGCAAGCGTCCTGTCAGAAAGGACCTTCAGCGCAGCTGGAGGCATTGTCACAGAGAAGAGAAGTCGCCTAAGTCACAAAAGTGTTAAGTACCTCACCTTTATCAAAATGAATGAGGCATGGATCCCGGAGGGCTGCTGCCCGCCCCAAGACTAAGTCAGTCCCCGCACACACAGCATCTCTGCCTGCACGCCGTGTGACTGGCTGCCTGGCCTGCCCCAAGAAGACTAAGTCGCTCCCAGTCCCTCCACACAGCATGTCTGCCTGCAGGCCGCTTGACTACCTTCTCCGCCACCACCAACAGGGTCCGGGACTCCAGGCGGATTGCTGAATTTTTTAGGCCGCTGCTAGCAGCGGCCGCTGTAATAATATTTCGGGTGCGTGTACATGACTGCCTAATTTTTCTGGCTGCACTGCGGGCAGCTGCAACAACAAAAGAAAAGGCATGTACATGCGCCCATTCCCCTTCGTGATCATTACCTTGCCGTGGTGAAGGGGCTTGCGTATCACAATGAAGCAATGACCGGCGCCTAGATGAGTGTCTCGGGGGGCACACAAAAGATAATAAGGTCGTTGCTTCATTGTGGTCAGACCAAATTTGATCAGCTGGACAGTCACTGTTCTGTCATTCAGCTACATCAGCCAGGCGACCATATGGGCTGTAAAGCCACCAAAACCTGCACTCTCGCCATGGTGCGCACCAGTCCAGCACGGCCGTCACTACACAAACAGCTGTTTGCGGTGAGTTACACAGTGAGTTTGGTGTGTCAGTGTGAAGCAGTACCTTAATTACACTACCTGATTGATATATACACATGCAAGATGTTTTAAAGCACTTTAGGCCTGTCATTTAGCATTCAATGTGATTTCTGCCCTTAAAACGCTGCTTTGCGTCAAATCCAGATTTTTCCTGGGGACTTTTGGCGTGTATCCCACTCCGCCATGCCCCCCTCCAGGTGTTAGACCCCTTGAAACATCTTTTCCATCACTTTTGTGGCCAGCATAATTTTTTTTATTTTTCAAAGTTCGCATCCCCATTGAAGTCTATTGCGGTTCGCGAGCTTTACCGCGAACCGAACCTTCCGCGGAAGTTCGCGAACCCGGTTCGCGAACCTAAAATCGGAGGTTCGGCCCATCTCTAGCCATGGCACGCTTTGCGGACATTCAGCGAAAAAACAACTTGCCTCGCTGGAATTCAACCATGCTCATGTTCTCTCGCCTGCTAGGAGAAAGCCGTCACCCAGTACCTGTACAACTACAGTAGAAGGACACAATCTGGGAAGATGGGGATGTTGTGGCCCAACAGCTGGATACTGATGCGAAATGCATGCAGGACCATGCGGCCGTTTGAGGAGGTGACCAACCTGGTGAGTCGCGCTGAAGGCACCATCAGCGACTTGATCCCCTATGCTTACTTCCTGGAGCGTGCCGTGCGTAGAGTGGTGGATGAAGCTGTGGAGGAGCGTGAACAGGAACAGCTACGGCAGGAGGAGGCGTGGGACCAATTTTCAGCGGAACCACAGGTTTCCTCAACACCTGCGGCACCACAGAGGGGGGAGGAGGAGGAAGAAGAGGAGTCGTGTGGGGAAGGAGAGGAGTCAGACTCGGATGATTATGAGGAAGGTGTTTCTGTGGAGGAGGAAGAGGCGGCAGTGGCAGAAGAACAACCGCAGCAGCCGTCACAGGGGGCTTCTGCTGCTCCACGTTCCCGTGGTATTGTTCGTGGCTGGGGGGAGGAAGAGGAGTTGCGTGACGTCACTGTGGAAGAGCAAGAGGAGATGGAGAGTACGTCTGAATCCGACTTTGTGCAGATGGCCTCTTTCATGTTGTCCAGCCTGTTGAGGGACCCCCGTATCAAAAAACTCAAGGGGAATGACCTGTACTGGGTGGCCACGCTACTAGACCCTCGGTACAGGCACAAAGTAGCAGACCTGTTACCAACTCAACACAAGGCGGAAAGGATGCAGCACTTGCAGAACAAGCTGTCAATGATGCTTTACAATGCATTTAAGGGTGATGTGACAGTACAACTCGTGTGCCTGCTAGAGACAGAATAGGGACAGCTGCTGCAGACTTGTTCTCCTAGGGACAGATTAGTCAGGCTCTTGCCTTCTTAGCTTGCTTAGCTGAATCTTATTGCTATAATAGCGCCCCAGAAAAGCTCTTTTCAGAGCTCATCCTGCTCGTGTGATCAAATTTTTTTTTCTGTGTTTGAAACTGACACTTGTGTTGTTTAGACAGCATTGCTAATTCATACTGTGTGTCCCACTGCCAGCAGCAGCAGCACATTCAGTGACTACTACCTGTGTGTGTGAGACACTTGTGTTGCTTAGACAGCATTGCTAATTCATTTTTTTTTTTTAAAGAGAATTTTTATTGTTTAAAATACAGAGAACAAAAAAAACATCAAGATAAAAGAAAGAGAAAAGAAAAACATAGAAGAGAAAAGAAAGGCCAATCCAGCATACATGTAAATAGTTACAATAATCAATATACGGTTGAATTCGACAGTACAACAGGTTCCAAATATTT
Organism: Hyperolius riggenbachi; assembly: GCF_040937935.1. Taxonomy (NCBI): domain Eukaryota; kingdom Metazoa; phylum Chordata; class Amphibia; order Anura; family Hyperoliidae; genus Hyperolius; species Hyperolius riggenbachi. The sequence goes on along the minus strand of NC_090652.1, from coordinate 54,838,250 downwards.
TTTCAGAACAAGATTACAGTTTCTCACCACTTGCACAGATCGCTGATCGCTGATGATCAGTACACTGAAAAGGTAATAGTACATAGAAATATATCTATAGTCGTCATTAAACCCATTGAAGATCCTGAACAGCTATGTTTATGTCAAGATTAGGGATCGTAGTTTCCGCAGCATTTACCCACCTATACCAGACTTTGTCAAATTTTTTGAATTGATTTCGTGATTGGTATGTGAGCTTGTATAGTGGGAGTGCTGAGTTTACTAGTTTTTTTCAATCTCTTATAGTGGGAACTGATGGAAGTTTCCATTTCAAGGTTATGGCTTTTCTGGCATAAAATAAAAGAATTTTGATAAGGATTGATTGATTTTTGCTGCAGGGCAGATCACCCAAAATTCCCAACAAGCATAGCTGTACATCTAGGATCACTGGTAGTTGTATAGTATCACGCAAAAAGTGTGTAACAGATTTCCAGTACTTATTAACTAAGGGGCAGCTCCATATGCAGTGGAGAAAATCAGCATGGGGGGCCTTGCACTTAAAACAACTATCGTCATACGAGGAACTCATTTTAGCTAGTTTTAATGGTGTGTAGTAGACTTGGTGGAGCCATTTAATATTTATAATTTTATCATATGAGGCAATGATATCTTTATTGAAGCTTTCGGCATGTTCCGACCATTGCTCTTGGGATACGTTGGGGTCGAGGACCGACCATCGATTTCTGGTGGCTGAAACCCTCCTGGCATTTCCATGGGTAGTTAAAAAGTTATATAAAGTGGATATTTGTTTTGTGTGGTCTTTTTTAAGGAGGACTTTTTCAAGTTCCGAGGGTTCAAGGCATACCCCTTTTAGTCCAATCTGTGCCTTTAAAGCATGTCGTAATTGGAAATATCGGAAAAGGGCATGTTTAGGTAGGCCGAATTCTGAACGAAGTGAATTGAAATCTTTAAAGGCCCCATTATCATACAGTTGAGCTATATATTTGACATTATGTGTGTGCCAGAAAGTGATGTCGGGCAGTGTCTGTAGTTCAGAAAGATTGGGGTTACCCCATAAGGCAGAGCTAAGGGACACGTAGTTTAAGGGTTCATCTAGTAGTTTCCGAGCTTTTTTGTACATTCGGATGGTATTATGAATAAGGGCAGTACCCTCTAGACCACCAGAGACTTTATATCTATAAACCGCACCGCAGAGTGACTCATAGGAACCTGCAATGTCCGCTTCCATCGCTAGACTAGAGTTTGTCCTGTCATCACTAAGCCAGCTTTGAATAGGGGTTAGTTGTGCCGCCATGTGATATATCAAAAAATTAGGCAGGGCCAGGCCTCCTAAAGCGGGAGGAAGTTTAAGTGTAGCTAGTGATATACGCGGAGAGGACCCAGACCAAATAAAGGAAAGTATCATGGAGTTAATCCGTTTGAATAGGGATTGTTGGATCCAAACTGGGGACATCTGCATAATGTATAGTATTTTGGGGGCTATTACCATTTTAATAATACATATTCTGCCGGCTAAATTTAAAGGCAGAGAGGTCCATTTTCGTAATTTTGATTCAACCTGCAACATAGTTGGAGCGAGGTTTATCTCCAGGAATGATGCTAAATGGCGCCTGATCCATATCCCCAAATATTTAAACTCTTCCACTATCTGTAGTTGGGAAAGTTTGGATATTATTTGGGGGTCAAAGGTGTCCAGAGGAAATAAGATCGATTTGGACCAATTAATGGACAATCCTGAGATTTGGTGAAAGACATTATATATATTTAAAGTAGCTTCTAGAGAGGGACCTGGATCTGCCAAATATACCAGCATATCATCAGCGTATAGGGAGATGCGTTCTTCAACTTTGTGTATTTTGAGACCTTGGATTAAGGGGCTGTTGCGAATAGCTTGGGCAAGAGGTTCTATGGCAATGGCGAAGAGGAGAGGTGAGAGCGGACAGCCCTGTCTTGTACCTCTAGCTATAGAGAAGAGGGGGGAGATCAGGGAGTTGATTCTAATTTTGGCTTTTGGTTTGTTGTATAGAATCTGGAACCATTTTTGAAAAACAGGCCCGAAGCCGAAGGCCTTTAGGACTGCTCTAACATATACCCATTCGATGGAGTCGAAAGCCTTATTGGCATCGAGTGATAAAATCACTCTTGAACCAGAGTTTTTGTGTGGAAACTGTAGGTTGGAAAATAGTCGCCTAATATTCAGCCTGGTGGAGCGGCCGGGAATAAAACCAGTTTGATCTGGGTGAATGATAGAGGTGATACAGTTATTGAGTCTAGAGGCCAGAATTTTAGTAAGAATTTTTATGTCAGTGTTGATAAGTGATATTGGGCGGTATGAATCACACGAAGCAGGGTCCTTATTAGGTTTTAAAATTAAAGTGATTAAGGCTTCGTACATAGTATCTGGGAGAGAGCCAGTGTCATATATATGTTGGAAGAGGGATACTAGGTGGGGGACTATGGAAGATTTGTTTTTTGCATACCATTCAATGGGTATGCCATCTGGGCCAGGGGCTTTATTGTGTTTGAATGAGGATATAATTGAGCCTATTTCCTGAGCTGTTATTGGGGCATCTAGGGTCTTAATTGCCTCTTCTGATAGAGTTGGCAGATCCAGGTCTCGCAAGAAATCCTCAATTTCTGTATCTATGTTACCAACTTTAGTAGAATATAGGTCTGCATAGAAGTCAGTAAAGGTGTTAGCAATATCAATGGATGTGTTATATACAGTACCAGCGGGACTCCTGACACTGGGAATTGTCATAGATTCGGAAGTGGATTTTAAAAGGTATGTTAGCAATTTGCTGCATTTGTTCCCATATTCAAAGTATCGCTGAGACTGTATAATGTCCCTGCGTTTGGTTCTTTGTAAAGTGATTAGTTCAAGTTTCCTGCGGGCTATTTGCCAGTTGATATAATTAGCGTCCGATGGATTGTTAATTAGATCGGTTTGGGCGTCATTGGAGGCTTTCTCATGGTACTCCTGCGATGCGGTTTCATTTTGCCTAATTCGCGAGAGAGACGCCCGAAAGTGGCCCCTGAGTACCGCCTTACTTGCATCCCAGCATACATGTTCCCTGACTGTCCCTCTGTTAATATGCCAGAACTCATCCATGCCCATTTGACACTCCTGAAGGACCATCTCATCCTCCAGCCAGCATGGGTTCATTCGCCATAGTGTCTGGGAGGTCAGAGAAGGGAGACGTAATTTGCAAATCAGAGGGGAGTGATCTGATATACCATGTGGTAAATAGTTAATAGAGTCTATTAATGCCAGGGTATCTGGGGAGCCTAGACACATATCAATTCTAGACATAGTTTTATATGAGTCTGAGAAGCAGGAGAATGCTTTAGAGTCAGGAAATTTCCATCTCCATATATCTTGTAGGTTATATGTGTCCAGCCAACTCAGCAATACTGGAAAGGATCTTCCCCCTGCTTTCAATCTGTCTATGTTCGGGTCTAAAACTGCATTAAAATCACCGAGTATGATCAGAGGGCCGTCTAGTAGAGGATGTACTTTAGACATCAGCTCTGATAATACAGATATATTGAAAGGTGGAGGTATATAAATAGATGCAAATATCAGGGGGCGTCCCTCCAATAAACATTTGATTAGAACAAAATTTCCCTTAGGATCCACCCTGACCTCCGAGACACTACCCGGAAATGTTTTTGTGATTAGAATGGCTGTGCCCCTCGAGAAAGAGGAATAGTGTGCCAGATAGTATTTGGCTATCCAGGGTTTCTTGAGGAGAAAAGCTCTAGCACCTACAAGATGGGTTTCTTGCAAACATATTATTTGTGGGGCTAGCTTGCGGATATGGTTGAATATCAGTTTGCGTTTAATAGGATTGTTCATTCCCCTAACGTTCCATGATAGTATTGGGATCAAAGCCATAGGTATGGAGTTTTAAATATATGTAAGAATGAGTTACTCATTATTGATAATAATCCTTCTGATATGACGATATGAGATAGAAGTTGTCTAACATGCTTTGCTGGAGAGGAGTAGAAACAATAGAAAGAAAAAAGGAAATAAAAAGAAAACAACCAAAAAACCCTAAGAAGGTGTCTCGCCATTTACGAGATCACCTTCCTAAAAAACTCAAAAAACCCTACTCCCTGTTTCTAACTGCAGAGAGTCTTGTACCCTGAACTAACTAGAAGAGTTGGTAAGCAACAAAGGGTCGACTATGTCCAACTCACCTCTAGAGGGAAAAGAATGTTCCCATTATTTGAAACATACAATCAGCTTTATATTTAGCAGAACTCAATTACATTTATGACTTTAGCAGTATATTTGGGGGGGAGAAATTGTTGAACATCAGGAGACAATCTACTGCTTATATATTATCAGTTATAGTCATAATATTGCATATGTAATAATATAGTAATCACACAGTCTGGCAATATGTCAAACAGAACGAACAATTATTCTGTATATATAGTTAGGGATTCTGCTAACTGATAACTGCCACAATAAGAGATTCAATACAGCTAAAGAGTTGAAATCTGGTAATCATTACAGGCGTAGAAAAACATAACAGAATGGAATAGTTTAACGTTTGTTCCCAAAACATGCCAGTAGGTGTCATTGTTGCACAAAGAATGATTATATGAGGCAGATAGAGTTATATACTATTGAACTTGAAAAAAAACACTTGGGGAGGGAGGAAAAAAGGTTATAAGGAGAGCCTGGTATACTGTTGTTGACCAGGAAAAAAAAGGAAAACTTATTTGAAATGTTGAGCAGTTAGTTTATGACTGAAAAAACGAGATATAGTTATATTATGAACGGTGAGAGCTTGAGGAAAGTTCCAAAGGCCTAATGTCTACAGTCTCTGATGGATCTCAAAAACCAAGTCATAGTTATATGACTCAAAGACCGTAAATGTATAGGTACTAAGCACTTGAAAGCTTAAAAGTTACTGCGTCACTGTTCATCGTTTGGGTTTATTGGGAAAGGTTGGTATTGGAATGCCTTGTCCCTCCATCCAGGCTGCTGCTTCAGCCGAGGTTGTAAAGAAAAGAGCTTTGCCTTTAAACAGGATCTTCAGTTTGGCTGGGAACAGCATGCTGTAATTAATCTGTTTATCTCTTAGGCCCGCTTTAACCGCTTGGAATGTGGCCCTGAGTTTTTGTATTTCTGCAGAAAAATCTTGATATATGGAAATTTTTGCACCGTTATACTCCATTTGTGGGGTCTCCCTGGCTTTTCGCAGGATCTCGGTTCTATCTCTGTAGTTTAAGAACTTCGCAATCATAGGTCTAGGGGGCTTGCCTGGCGTTGGGTTTCCACCTGGGACTCTATGAGCCCTTTCTATAGAAGGAGTGTGTGAGTTCTAGGTTTGGGATGGCAGATTTCAGCCAGTCTTCTAGAAAGTTCTCTGGGGCGGTTCCCTCTGACTTTTCAGGGAAACCCACAAACCGCAAATTAGATCTTCGTGACCTATTCTCTAGGTCATCTAACTTCAGACTGTGTGAAGCTGTAGTTTTAGTCATAGTGGTTTGTGCTGTCTGCATAGGTTTTATAGCATCCTCTATATCACTTATTCTTCTGTCCGATTCTGCAGCTCTTTCCCTTAATCTCCTCAAATCATCCTTAACCAGGGATAAATCAGATTGTACTGTGTCAAGTTTGGCTGTCACATTGACCTGTAGAGCTTTTATTGCTTCCAAAAGTTCAGCCCTTGTCGGTTCCCTCTCCCCCTTGTCTGAGTCCCCATCACTGGATGCCTGTGCTCGTTTTTTTTTTCCTGCTGGCTTCCCCTTTGTTTGTCCTGGGGCTGGGGCAGCTACTCACAGTTTGGGTGTCAGTGTGTTCCTTCACCCCCTCCTGCTCCATGTCTGTCTCATCGCTGGAGGAGCTGTCTGCTAGTGTGGCTGCAGGCAATGTAGCCAGGGGCAGAGCAGTGCCATCTTGGCTGGCTCCATGAGCATATTTGGACAGCTTCTCGGCTGCCTCCTCGGCTCTGACCTGCATGGATTTCTGCATGTCTGGTCTCAAACGAGAGCTGCGGAGGTCCACTGTCACTGGAGGAATGTTGCTTGATGGATGGGCTGATGGGAAGGTCAGGATGCCACAGGATTAGAGGTGAGGTGGAGGAGCCGTGGGAGATCACGTCTTCACTCCAGCATAGCCGGCCACGCCCCCCTTGGCATTGCTAATTCATAATGTGTGTGTTCCACTGCCAGCAGCCCACCAGCATTCAGCAGCACATTCAGTGACACCTGTGTGTGTGACAGGGAGCTGCACATTGTACTACCTACCCAGTACTGCATTTACCCACTACTAGTACCTGTTGTGTTTAGTTAACCCACCTCATCACTGCATACACCTACGTTTGTGTTGAGTGAACCCACCTCGCTGCACATAACTACCTTTTGTGTTGAGTGAACTTGCCTCACTGCATATAACTACCTTTTAAGTTGAGTGAACTCACCTCACTGCATATCTACCTTTTCTGTAGAGTGAACTCACCTCACTGCATATAACTACCTTTGTGTTGAGTGAACTCAGCTGACTGCATCTAACTACCTGTTGTGTTCAGTGAACTCACCTCGCTGCATATATAACTACCTTTGGGTTGAGTGAACTCACCTCACTGCACATAGCTACCTTTGGGTTGAGTGAATTCACCTCACTGCACATAGCTACCTTTTGTGTTCGGTGAACTCACCTCACTGCATATATAACTACCTTAGGGTTGAGTGAACTCACCTCACTGCATAAAGCTGCCTTTTGTGTTCAGTGAACTCACCTCACTGCATATATAACTACCTTTGGGTTGAGTGAACTCACCTCACTGCACATAGCTACCTTTTGTGTTCAGTGAACTCACCTCACTGCATATATGACTACGTTTGGGTTGAGTGAACTCACCTCACTGCACATAGCTATCTTTTGTGTTCAGTGAACTCACCTCACTGCATATATAACTACCTTTGGGTTGAGTGAACTCACCTCACTGCACATAGCTACCTTTTGTGTTCAGTGAGCTCACCTCACTGCAGTGCATATATAACTAGCTTTGGGTTGAGTGAACTCACCTCACTGCATATACCTAGCTTCCCCTCGAGATGGACAAAATGGACAAACCAGGTAGTGGAAGAGGTAGAGGCAGACCCAGAGGAAGGCCACCTGGCACTGTCAGGTCTGTGCGAGGTGGTGTTGCTGTGATTTCGTGCGGACCTGGCCCAAAGTACAGTGCTCAGAAGAAGGCACGTGCCATCACTTCCCAAAATTGTGAGGACGTGCCTGAGTATTTAACACAGAACACCTCATCTCCCGCAGCCACCAGCGCTACAACAAGCGCCACATCCGCTGCATTTGACACTTCGCAGGAGTTATTTGGTGGTGGTGGTGAAATCACTGATTCACAGCCACTAGTGCAACAACAAGAAGAAGGCGCAGGTACACCACCTCATACGTCTGAGTTAGGTGGCGATAGTATGGACGTAACGTGTGAGGAGGGGCATGATGAACCACCTGAAGTTGGTGCAGTTGAGGAGGTGTCTGAGGAAAGCGAAGCTGGGCAGGAGGATTATGATGACGATTATACGGATGTCACGCATGTTCCCAATAGAGGATATGACCAGGGGGACAGTTCAGAGGGGGAGCCAGAGAGGAGTAGGAGTAGACGACTCCATGATAGAAGCAGAGGGAGCTCGTCCTCAGAAACAGCTGGGGGCAGTGTCCGTCGCCATGTATAGCCAGCTATGGCCAGCCAGCCAACATGCCCTTCAAGGTAAGCTGTTGATGCCACCGTAGTGCCATCACCCCAGGGGGGATCTGCGGTTTGGAAATATTTTACGGTGTGTGCCTCAGATAGGAGCAAATCCATCTGTTCTCTCTGCCTCCAAAAATTGAGCCGAGGAAAGGCCAACACTCACGTAGGGACAAGTGCCTTACAAAGGCACCTGGAGAAAAGGCACACACAGCTATGGGAAGAACACCTGAGAAAAAGCAGCACCCCTCAAAAGACAAGCCACCCTCCTTCTCCTCTTCCTCCTTCAGGTGCATCGTCTTCATCCGTTTTCTCCCTTGAACCTTCACAGCCACCCTCCTTCACACCGCCTCTGCCCTTGAGCGGTTCTTGCTCCTCTGCCCACAGCAGTAGCCAGGTGTCTGTGAAGGAAGTCTTTGAGCGGAAGAAGTCAATTTCGGCCAGTCACGCTCTTGCCTGGCGTCTGACAGCTGGTGTGGCGGAACTATTAGCTCGCCAGCTATTACCATACAAGCTGGTGGAGTCAGAGGCTTTCCGTAAATTTGTGGCCATTGGGACACCGCAGTGGAAGATACCCGGCCGCACTTATTTATCACGAAAGGCCATACCCAAACTGTACCGTGCAGTTCACAGGCAAGTGGTGTCATCTATTGCGAAGAGCGTTGGGTCAAGGGTCCACCTGACCACGGATGCCTGGTCTGCCAAGCACGGGCAGGGCCTCTACATTACGTACACAGCCCATTGGGTCGGTTTGAGGAGGTGACCAACCTGGTGAGTCGCGCTGAAGGCACCATCAGCGACTTGATCCCCTACGCTTACTTCCTGGAGCGTGCCGTGCGTAGAGTGGTTGATGAAGCTGTGGAGGAGCGTGAACAGGAACAGCTACGGCAGGAGGAGGCGTGGGACCAATTTTCAGCTGAACCACAGGTTTCCTCAACACCTGCGGCACCACAGAGGGGGGAGGAGGAGGAAGAAGAGGAGTCGTGTGGGGAAGGAGAGGAGTCAGACTCGGATGATTATGAGGAAGGTGTTTCTGTGGAGGAGGAAGAGGTGGCAGTGGCAGAAGAACAACCGCAGCAGCCGTCACAGGGGGCTTCTGCTGCTCCACGTTCCCGTGGTATTGTTCGTGGCTGGGGGGAGGAAGAGGAGTTGCGTGACGTCACTGTGGAAGAGCAAGAGGAGATGGAGAGTACGTCTGGATCCGACTTTGTGCAGATGGCCTCTTTCATGTTGTCCAGCCTGTTGAGGGACCCCCGTATCAAAAAACTCAAGAGGAATGACCTGTACTGGGTGGCCACGCTACTAGACCCTCGGTACAGGCACAAAGTAGCAGACCTGTTACCAACTCAACACAAGGCGGAAAGGATGCAGCACTTGCAGAACAAGCTGTCAATGATGCTTTACAATGCATTTAAGGGTGATGTGACAGTACAACTGGTGTGCCTGCTAGAGACAGAATAGGGACAGCTGCTGCAGACTTGTTCTCCTAGGGACAGATTAGTCAGGCTCTTGCCTTCTTAGCTTGCTTAGCTGAATCTTATTGCTATAATAGCGCCCCAGAAAAGCTCTTTTCAGAGCTCATCCTGCTCGTGTGATCAATTTTTTTTTTCTGTGTTTGAAACTGACACTTGTGTTGTTTAGACAGCATTGCTAATTCATACTGTGTGTCCCACTGCCAGCAGCAGCAGCACATTCAGTGACTACTACCTGTGTGTGTGAGACACTTGTGTTGCTTAGACAGCATTGCTAATTCATAATGTGTGTGTCCCACTGCCAGCAGCCCACCAGCATTCAGCAGCACATTCAGTGACACCTGTGTGTGTGACAGGGAGCTGCAAATTGTACTACCCACCCAGTACTGCATTTACCTACTACTAGTACCTGTTGTGTTTAGTTAACCCACCTCATCACTGCATACACCTACGTTTGGTTTGAGTGAACCCACCTCGCTGCACATAACTACCTTTTGTGTTGAGTGAACTTGCCTCACTGCATATAACTACCTTTTAAGTTGAGTGAACTCACCTCACTGCATATCTACCTTTTCTGTAGAGTGAACTCACCTCACTGCATATAACTACCTTTGTGTTGAGTGAACTCAGCTGACTGCATCTAACTACCTGTTGTGTTCAGTGAACTCACCTCGCTGCATATATAACTACCTTTGGGTTGAGTGAACTCACCTCACTGCACATAGCTACCTTTTGTGTTCAGTGAACTCACCTCACTGCATATATAACTACCTTTGGGTTGAGTGAACTCACCTCACTGCACCTAGCTACCTTTTGTGTTCAGTGAACTCACCTCACTGCATACATAACTACCTTTGTGTTGAGTGAACTCAGCTGACTGCATATAGCTACCTTTTGTGTTCAGTGAACTCACCTCACTGCATATATAACTACCTTTGGGTTGAGTGAACTCACCTCACTGCACATAGCTACCTTTTGTGTTCAGTGAACTCACCTCACCACATATATAACTACCTTTGGGTTGAGTGAACTCAGCTGACTGCACATAGCTACCTTTTGTGTTCAGTGAACTCACCTCACTGCATATATAACTACCTTTGGGTTGAGTGAACTCACCTCACTGCACATAGCTACCTTTTGTGTTCAGTGAACTCACCTCACCACATATATAACTACCTTTGGGTTGAGTGAACTCAGCTGACTGCACATAGCTACCTTTTGTGTTCAGTGAACTCACCTCACTGCATATATAACTACCTTTGGGTTGAGTTAATTCACCTCACTGCACATAGCTACCTTTTGTGTTCAGTGAACTCACCTCACTGCATATATAACTACCTTTGGGTTGAGTGAACTCACCTCACTGCACATAGCTACCTTTTGTGTTCAGTGAACTCACCTCACTGCATATATAACTACCTTTGGGTTGAGTGAACTCACCTCACCGCACATAGCTACCTTTGGGTTGAGTGAATTCACCTCACTGCACATAGCTACCTTTTGTGTTCAGTGAGCTCACCTCACTGCATATATAACTAGCTTTGGGTTGAGTGAACTCACCTCACTGCATATACCTAGCTTCCCCTCGAGATGGACAAAATGGACAAACCAGGTAGTGGAAGAGGTAGAGGCAGACCCAGAGGAAGGCCACCTGGCACTGTCAGGTCTGTGCGAGGTGGTGTTGCTGTGATTTCGTGCGGACCTGGCCCAAAGTACAGTGCTCAGAAGAAGGCACGTGCCATCACTTCCCAAAATTGTGAGGACGTGCTTGTGTATTTAACACAGAACACCTCATCTCCCGCAGCCACCAGCGCTACAACAAGCGCCACATCCGCTGCATTTGACACTTCGCAGGAGTTATTTGGTGGTGGTGGTGAAATCACTGATTCACAGCCACTAGTGCAACAACAAGAAGAAGGCGCAGGTACACCACCTCATACGTCTGAGTTAGGTGGCGATAGTATGGACGTAACGTGTGAGGAGGGGCATGATGAACCACCTGAAGTTGGTGCAGTTGAGGAGGTGTCTGAGGAAAGCGAAGCTGGGCAGGAGGATTATGATGACGATTATACGGATGTCACGCATGTTCCCAATAGAGGATATGACCAGGGGGACAGTTCAGAGGGGGAGCCAGAGAGGAGTAGGAGTAGACGACTCCATGATAGAAGCAGAGGGAGCTCGTCCTCAGAAACAGCTGGGGGCAGTGTCCGTCACCATGTATAGCCAGCTATGGCCAGCCAGCCAACATGCCCTTCAAGGTAAGCTGTTGATGCCACCGTAGTGCCATCACCCCAGGGGGGATCTGCGGTTTGGAAATATTTTACGGTGTGTGCCTCAGATAGGAGCAAATCCATCTGTTCTCTCTGCCTCCAAAAATTGAGCCGAGGAAAGGCCAACACTCACGTAGGGACAAGTGCCTTACAAAGGCACCTGGAGAAAAGGCACACACAGCTATGGGAAGAACACCTGAGAAAAAGCAGCACCCCTCAAAAGACAAGCCACCCTCCTTCTCCTCTTCCTCCTTCAGGTGCATCGTCTTCATCCGCTTTCTCCCTTGAACCTTCACAGCCACCCTCCTTCACACCGCCTCTGCCCTGGAGCGGTTCTTGCTCCTCTGCCCACAGCAGTAGCCAGGTGTCTGTGAAGGAAGTCTTTGAGCGGAAGAAGCCAATTTCGGCCAGTCACCCTCTTGCCCGGCGTCTGACAGCTGGTGTGGCGGAACTATTAGCTCGCCAGCTATTACCATACAAGCTGGTGGAGTCAGAGGCTTTCCGTAAATTTGTGGCCATTGGGACACCGCAGTGGAAGATACCCGGCCGCACTTATTTATCACGAAAGGCCATACCCAAACTGTACCGTGCAGTTCACAGGCAAGTGGTGTCATCTATTGCGAAGAGCGTTGGGTCAAGGGTCCACCTGACCACGGATGCCTGGTCTGCCAAGCACGGGCAGGGCCGCTACATTATGTACACAGCCCATTGGGTCAACCTGGTGACCGATGGCAGCAAGCAGGGAGTACGTGGCTGCACAGCGGACCGACTTGTCACACCTCCACGGCTTGCAGGCAGGCCTCCTGCCACCTCCTCTCCTTCTCCTCCAGCTACATCCTCTTTGCTGTCAACCTCCTCCTCCTCCTTGGCTGAGTGTCAGTTGAACTCTAGCGATGCTGCCATCTCCTCTTCCTCTCCAGCTACACAGCCCCATCTCCCCAGAGCCTACGCTGCATGCCAGGTACGACGGTGTCACGCAATTTTAGACATGTCTTGCCTCAAAGCGGAGAGTCACACTGGAGCAGCTCTCCTGGCTGCTCTTAACAAACAGGTGGAGCAATGGCTGACCCCGCACCAGCTGGAGATCGGCAACGTGGTGTGTGACAACGGCAGCAATCTCCTTTCCGCTTTGAATTTGGGAAAGCTGACACATGTACCCTGCATGGCACATGTGCTGAATCTGGTCGTGCAAAGATTTGTCTCAAAGTACCCAGGCTTAGAGGACGTCCTGAAGCAGACCAGGAAGTTGTTTGGGCATTTCAGGCGGTCTTATACGGCCATGGCACGCTTTGCGGACATTCAGCGGAAAAACAACTTGCCGGTGAGACGCTTGATATGCGATAGCCCGACTCGCTGGAATTCCACCCTGCTCATGTTCTCTCGCCTGCTAGACCAGGAGAAAGCCGTCACCCAGTACCTGTACAACTACAGTAGAAGGACACAATCTGGGAAGATGGGGATGTTGTGGCCCAACAGCTGGACACTGATGCGAAATGCATGCAGGACCATGCGGCAGTTTGAGGAGGTGACCAACCTGGTGAGTCGCGCTGAAGGCACCATCAGCGACTTGATCACCTACACTTACTTCCTGGAGCGTGCCGTGCGTAGAGTGGTGGATGAAGCTGTGGAGGAGCGTGAACAGGAACAGCTACGGCAGGAGGAGGCGTGGGACCAATTTTCAGCTGAACCACAGGTTTCCTCAACACCTGTGGCACCACAGAGGGGGGAGGAGGAGGAAGAAGAGGAGTCGTGTGGGGAAGGAGAGGAGTCAGACTCGGATGATTATGAGGAAGGTGTTTCTGTGGAGGAGGAAGAGGCGGCAGTGGCAGAAGAACAACCGCAGCAGCCGTCACAGGGGGCTTCTGCTGCTCCACGTTCCCGTGGTATTGTTCGTGGCTGGGGGGAGGAAGAGGAGTTGCGTGACGTCACTGTGGAAGAGCAAGAGGAGATGGAGAGTACGTCTGGATCCGACTTTGTGCAGATGGCCTCTTTCATGTTGTCCAGCCTGTTGAGGGACCCCCGTATCAAAAAACTCAAGGGGAATGACCTGTACTGGGTGGCCACGCTACTAGACCCTCGGTACAGGCACAAAGTAGCAGACCTGTTACCAACTCAACACAAGGCGGAAAGGATGCAGCACTTGCAGAACAAGCTGTCAATGATGCTTTACAATGCATTTAAGAGTGATGTGACATTACAACGCAATAAAGGTACCACTGGCAGTATTCCTCCTCCTCCTCACCAGTCCACGCAGGCAAGGACAGGACGCTCCAGCGATCTCGGGGTGATGTCGGATATGCGGACATTCTTTAGTCCAACGTCTCGCAGTAGCCCTTCGGGATCCACCCTCCACCAACGCCTGGACCGGCAGGTAGCAGACTAACTGGCCTTAAGTGTGGATGTACACACTGCGACCGCGAGCAGCGACGATGAACCCTTGCTCTACTGGTTGCGCATGCTTGACCTGTGGCCAGAGCTGTCCCAATTTGCCATACAACTTCTCTCTTGCCCTGCCGCAAGCGTCCTGTCAGAAATGACCTTCAGTGCAGCTGGAGGCATTGTCACTGAGAAGAGAAGTCGCCTAAGTCATGACAGTGTTCAGTACCTGACCTTTATCAAAATGAACGAGGCATGGATCCCTGAGGGCTAGTGCACGACCGAATACTAAGTCAGTCCCCACACACAGCATCTCTGCCTGCAGGCCGCTTGACTGCCTTCTCCGCCACCACCACCAGGGTCCCGGACTCTAGGCGGATTCCAGAATTTTTAAGGCCGCTGCTAGCAGCGGCCGCTATACTAATTTTTCTGGGGCGTGCACATGCCTGCCTAATTTTTCTGGCTGAACTGCAGGCGGCTGCAACAAAAAAACAAAAGGCATGTACATGTGCCCATCCCCCTTCATAAAAAATAATAAAAATGCTGCGCCACCTGTTCAATATAGCTCTTATCAATGACAAACACAAGTCCACAATGTAAACACAAATCCAATATAGTGCTTTCTTTTCCTTATCCTTAGTAGATATACAGTCAGTGCGCTGTGTAAGAAATCCTCTGGGTCGAGATAAAAGTAAAAAGTAATCCACTGCGCGCTTCCACACCTAAAAACAGATCATATATATAGTGTAATCCTGTTTCAGCTATTATTACATGTATCACACATCCACTGTGCAAGTGAAAACTGAGTGTCCACTCGTGATCCCACCACCTCTAGTATAAGAGCGGGCGGAGCCAGTACGCCTGACGCTGTATGCGGAAGTACGGGTGAGGTGAACGCCGTGAGGGGACCAAGCGGGACGCCGCGCACTGACTCAGAGAGGCACACCAGGCCCAGCAGACTTGCCGCTGTGACATGCTACTAACCCCTATGGGGAGCTTGTAAGTGTACGGAGGGCGCGAGGAGCGCAGTGTGGTTTTATGTTGCATTTATATATTGCGCAATGAAAGTTTTATGTGTTTTATTGAGGAATAAAATAAACTAGCCTTTGGGAAATTGGATATGGATCATTGATGTACCTAATGTACCATATATTGAGCAAGTACCCCACCCTGATCTGGTGGCTACAATCTGGTGAGCCGCTCTTATACTAGAGGTGGTGGGATCACGAGTGGACACTCAGTTTTCACTTGCACAGCGGATGTGTGATACATGTAATAATAGCTGAAACAGGATTACACTATATATATGATCTGTTTTTAGGTGTGGAAGTGCGCAGTGGATTACTTTTTACTTTTATCTCATCCCCCTTCATGATCATTACCTTGCCGCGGTGAAGGGGCTTGCTTATCACAATGAAGCAATGACCGCCGGCTATATGAGTGTCTCGGTTGGGGGTGGCACACCAAAGATAATAAGGTCGTTGTTTCATTGTGGTCAGCGCAAATTTGATCAGCTGGACAGTCACTGTTCTATCATTCAGCTCCATCAGCCGGGCGACCATATGGGCTGAAAAGCCACCATCACCTACACTGTCGTCATGGTGCGCACCAGTCCAGCACGGCCGTCGCTACACAAATGGCTCTTTGCAGTCACTGCATACCTTTCACTGCATCTGTGACTGCACATTATACCTGGCAGTCAGTGCATAACTTGCACTTGAATGGATGGCAGACTTGCCCTCCATAACGGATTCCCGTTAAAGGATTTAAAGTTGATTCATTACAATTAGGGCCTCAAAAGGTCCTTCTGAGTCCTGTATTGTTATTTTTGGTCACTACCTCGGGGTGGGCGTGCATGCCTGCCTGCTGCCCTTCTTGCCTGGATGTGTGGTGGTAGCCGTTGCTTAGGCTCCAACTCCGGAGCGCAATACTACCATCTACAGTTTTAAACAATTGAAAAATACAACCATCTACATTTTAAAACAATTTAAAAATACAACCATCTACAGTTTAAAACAATTGAAAAAAATGGCAAAAAACTTGCCCTCCGTAAAACATTCTTGGCAAATGCTTTCGACTTGGTTTGTCTTCCGCTGGGTCAAGGGTCCATCTGATCACAGATGCCTGGTCTGCAAAGCACGGTCAGGGCAGCTACAGCATGGGTCTCAGCAGGCTCCCACTTCGGGCCGGAATCCAACCTTCATTCCCCGCCCATTACCCGTGGTGACAATGTCAGACTTGCCCGCCTCCATATTATCCTCGTGAAAGGAATGTGGTGTCATCTTTGCCCACCATAACTGGTTCTCGTGAAAGGATTTAAAGTACATTCATTTCAAATACAGCAAGCCCTCGATAGTCCTCCTGTATTGTTATTTTTGGTCACCACCTCGGGGCGGGCACGCCTGCCTGCTGCCCTCCTTGCCTGGATGTGTGGTGGGAGCCGTTGCTCAGGCTCCAACTCCGGAACGCAATACTACCATCTACAGTTTTAAACAATTGAAAAATACAACCATCTACATTTTAAAACAATTTAAAAATACAACCATCTACAGTTTCAAACAATTGAAAAAAAATGGCAAAAAACTTGCCCTCCGTAAAACATTCTTGGCAAATGCTTTCGACTTGGTTTGTCTTCCGCTGGGTCAAGGGTCCATCTGATCACAGATGCCTGGTCTGCAAAGCACGGTCAGGGCAGCTACAGCATGGGTCTCAGCAGGCTCCCACTTCGGGCCGGAATCCAACCTTCATTCCCCGCCCATTACCCGGGGCCAGAAATGGCAGACTTGCCCGCCTCCATATGATTCTCGTGAAAGGAATGTGGTGTCATCTTTGCCCGCCATAACTGGTTCTCGTGAAAGGATTTAAAGTACATTCATTTCAAATACAGCAAGCCTTCGATAGTCCTCCTGTATTGTTATTTTTGGTCACTACCTCGGGGCGGGCGTCTATGCCTGACTGCTGCCCTCCTTGGATGTGTAGTGGTAGCCGTTGCTCAGGCTCCACACCGGATTCAAACCCTCATTCCCCGGCCATTACCCGGGGTCACAATGCCAGACTTGCCCGCCTCCATAGGATTCTCATTGTAGCGGTACTGAACAAGTACACAGCAAGTAGAAAATGTAATTTAAAAACAAAATGTAAGCTTTTTAACAATGCCATGGAAAGTTGAGAAGGCAGTCACACATTACCTGACATCACTGAGTGAGGAAGAGCAATCTCGCCATGTTGCGCAGTAGTCCAGCATGGCCGTCACTACACAAACAGCTGGTAACTTGTGGTGCGTTACACAGTTAGTTTGGTGCGTCAGTGTGAAGCAGTACTCTAATTACACTACCTGATTGATGTATACACATGCAAGATGTTTTAAAGCATGTTAGGCCTGCAATTTAGCATTCAATGTGGTTTCTGCCCTTAAAACGCTGCTTTGCGTCACATCCAGATTTTTCCCCTGGACTTTTGGCGTGTATCCCACTCCGCCATGCCCCCCTCCAGGTGTTAGACCCCTTGAAACATATTTTCCATTACTTTTGGGGCCAGCATAATTTTTTCTATTTTTCAAAGTTCGCCTCCCCATTGAAGTCTATTGCGGTTCGCGAACTTTTCCGCGAACCGAACCTTTCGCGGAAGTTCGCGAACCCGGTTCGCGAACCTAAAATCGGAGGTTCGGCCCATCGCTATATGCCTGATGTTAACCTCTTTTATACTTAACATTTATTCTGACATCTCCAGTTGGCATTTTCTAGTTAGGAGAAAGTGTTGTTTTACTACTACTATAGTAAACAAGCATTTTAAGTAAACCCATGACTTATGCTGGGAATACACAATGAGATTTTTTCAGCAGATTTACTGTCCGATAGATTTTCTGATCGTTTTTCTGATCACTTTCCATTCACTTCTATGAGAAATCGATAGACATGTCGGAAATTATCTATTGAACCATCTATCTGACAAAAAATCTTATGGTGTATTCCCAGCATTCCAATAGAAAGTATTTACCTTAATAAAGGGAAGCCTCTGGATCTTCCAGAGGCTTCTTATGTCCTCCACAAGACCACCAATCTCAGCACTTTGACTCTCTGAAAGTTTGGAGCTGCACTTGTGATGACTACTGAAAATGGTTTTATTTATGTCTTGTAATTTTGCTGTTTATTGTATGTTTGCTGTATACATTAGTGCTGACCAGGACTGGTAGAGAGTGGTCATTCTCTCTGGTGCATTGTCTTCTGATTATCTCCTGCTGTGTAGTACAATGCTTTATCAGTCATTGGTCGCCTCTTATCAGTGATATACTTGACTTGACAAAAATTGCCCAACTTCTTCAAGTTGTTTGATAATTGTACATTTAAAAGACTTTTGTTGAGCATGTGTATGAGGCTTGAGAGACAGCTAGTCTGCAGAAGTTTATCTATCAGGCTAGATTCAAAGAGCAAATAGAGAGAGAACGTAGTCAGTTTTGGAGGAGAAGATGTGAACATTTGAACCTTTGTCTCCCTTGCTGTGGATGGACTTCGCTATTGGAGACATGTGGATTTGTATTCTTTGTTGCTGTTTGTAGCTGTCTGATTATGACTTTGCTAACTGGACGGTTGATATGTTCTGGAAGAATTGTAATACAATAATTTAATGAATCCCTCGCTGTTGCCTGTCTAACCAGTGTCAAACAGCTATATCATCACATTTGGTGAGCAGCGGTGGGTTACATAAAACTGGTAAAGCGACAACATGGAGGAGACTTTGAATGAGCTGCATCTGAGAGCACTAAGAACATTATGCCATAATTGTGGATTGAACCCTGCAGGATAGAAGAAGATGGGAGTGGTAAAACTACTGATGGATTCAGCACAGAACAATAGTACTCAAGATGTGATGGCTCCTTTGACTGGGATGGAAGACAGAGGTGAACAGCAAGCAGGAAGCCTTGATCCCTAGTCCCAATGGAGGGATCAAGTGAGTACTTCAAATATTGATATGCCTGGCATGTGCCAGACACTGCTAAGACTGATTGGTGACATGGCACTATGTCAGTCGGGATGGGTACAGCTAATCCCACTTCAGTGTCAGAGTCTGCCTTTAATGTGTTACATTGTTATCCTCTGTTCCCTACTTATGATGAAACTAAGGAGGATATTGATTCCTATCTGCAGACATTTGAATTATTGTGTGAGACCCATGCAGTGCCCACATTGGAATAGCACTGCATATTACTTGGAAAACTAACTAGCCGAACTAGTGAAACATTCTGTGCAGTGAATCTATCCCAGAGGATCAATTATCCTGAGGTGAAACGCACCCTTCTCACTAGATACGCAAAGACACCAGAGACTTACCATAAATCCTTCCACACATTAACTAAAGGACCTCAGAATTCCCATATGGAAGCTTTGCCACATGTTTAACCAGTGGATACAAGGTAGCAGAGTGCATTCCCTAGAGGACCTGAAGGAACTGTGTCTAAAGGAAAAGTTTTTAAATGTGTGTGACCATGAGATAAAGCAGTAGGTCTTAGAACATAACCCGCAATCTTTGAGAGAAGCAAAAAGGCTGGAAGATGACTTTGTTAAAATCCATTCTCAAATCTGCCTATCAGTTTGGGCTCCTGCAATGCGTCCAGCCCACAAGATGACCAGGCTAAGTTCTCCAAACTCTGAAATGGAGCAAATTCATAAAAATAATATGCCTAGCATCAAACCATGCCTAAAGTCTTGTTACCGCTGTGGATCCCTTGCACACCTAATATCTGCATGTCCTCAAAGGAGTCAAGCAAGCAGTTCCAACACTTCATCACGAGTTGCACATCATGAAAAAGTTGCTGCCCTTGCGCCAGATCCCAGTAGAGTAACCACAAGTCTGGATACAGAAGAGGAATTTGTAGTACTACTGACCAACTGGAGTGACCCTTCTCAGAAACGGATCCATATAGTTCCAGTTAAGGTTAACGGGAAAGCTGTAGAATGCTTCCTAGAATCACAGGAGTTCATCACACTAGTGGAAACTCACGTGATATCAGCTGGATTCATACTTCCAGGAAAGTCTGCGAAGGTCATCCTGGCAGGGGGTGTTAGGAAAGAAATTCCTGTGGCACAAGTTACATTGGAGTGGGGACAAGGCCCCACTGTGCATCTGGTAGGTGTCATGGATCAGTTGCCAGCTAATTTTCTCCTTGTCAATGATGTAGGCACATTGCGATGTAGCATCACACACAATGTTCTGTCTGTTCCTACCAAAAATGCCAATGAGGCAAGTACAAAGCCACACTCATTCAACCATGTGTTTACATCTAGTCCATCCCCTTTCCTTGTATCTGCTCGTTCACCAGCTTCGTTAGACTTTTGTTGTACCCCAGTTGGATATGGCATTAAGGGTACTGTTAGAAGACCTGCAAGGAATACAAAAGTCTATGTTGGAAATCTTGGGAGGAACTTTTCCATGTAAGAATTAAAACAGATATTCTGTTACTTTGGAACTTTACAGAATGTGTGGGTCTACAGGCGTAGCCCATGTTTTGCATATGTAGAGTCTGATGATCCCTGCGATGCACTAAGAGCTGTTAGCAGACTAAATGGATACATCCTAAATAGACAACAAATAAAAGCTGAACTGTCCCACTCTGCATTCTGAATAACTACTGCATAAATATAAAGAGATGGCTCGAACCTCAGATTTTGGGTTCGCAGACCACGGACGCAAACTTCCACAAAAGTCCGGTGACCGGCAAACTCTGGTCGAACCGCAATAGACTTCAATGGGCAGGTGAACTTGAAAAACTACAAACACTGTTTCTGGCCACAAAAGTGATGGAAAAAATATTTCAAATGGTCTAACACCTGGAGGGGGGCATGATGGAGTGCGATACACGCCAAAAGTCCTTGGGAAAATTAGGGATTTGATGCACAGCAGGGTTAAAATCCCAAAAGGGCAGAAATCACATTGTATTGCTAAATTGGAGGCATAAAGTGCTTTAATTAAAACCTCTTGCATGTGTATACATGGATCTGGTAGTGTAAGTAGTGTACTGCTTCACACTGACAGACCAAACTCACTGTTTAATGCACCGCCGCAAACAGCAGCAAAGGGTTGTCATTAGTTGACACTCCCAGGACATAAACTGTCAGTCCTCTCAGCTGCATTGTTTGTGTAGTGATGGCCGTACTCGTGCGCACGTTGGCAATTAAGCGAAAAAAAAAAAAAACGTATTTTTCAATTTTCATCATCATGATGAACGGCCATGATGATGAAAATTGAAAAATACAGTGTTTTTTTTGTTTTTTTTCACTTAATTGAAGATTGAAGTTACTTATAAAATTTGACATTTTTTTTCCTGATATGTTACTTTGATAACTGTGGTAATTCCAAAGCTAATAACTGCCGACGAGAGCTGACCTGTACAGTGCCTCTAGATAACCTTGGGCCGATTGCACATCCCTGTGACGGCGATGGCACATTCAGATGTCTGCTTTATCAACTTTTGATGGTTCTTTCACTACCATTGTTAAAGCTTACATCTATTTCTTGTAATTATTTTTCTGCTCTGTCTGAGCTGTTCCTTTACCATGAGCCTTCCATTTAGCTTTGTTATAAGCTGTTCTTTCTATGGTACTTTCAGCATCATGGTGACCATGGGTAACGGCCGGGGAATCAGGGTTTGATTCCAGAGAGGGAGCCTAAAAAGGCTACGACCAAACATCCAAGGAAAGAAGCAGGCACGGCACGCAAGTCCCGACTTGAGGAGGTAGTGACGAAAAATAACAATACAGGAGGACTCTTTCGGAGGCCCTGTATAATGATGAGTACACTTGAAATCATTTTTAACGAGAATCTGTTATGGAGGGCAAGTCTGCTCACTACATATGTTTAATGAACCCAGCAAACCTCACCTGTCACCTCAGCCCTGACCATCTACAAATGTTGACTGTTACAATTGTTCAATTTTTTTAATTATAACAAAGTAAGAAAGAAATACAATATGTATTTAAAAAAAACAAATGTTGACTGTTACAATTGTTCATTTTTTTTAATTATAACAAAGTAAGAAAGAAATACAATATGTATTTAAAAAAATTGTTAAAGCTTACATATATTTCTTTAAATTTTTCTGCTCTGTCTGGGTGGTTCATTCACCATGAGCCTTCCATTCAGTCAGCTGTCTGATAAGCTCTTCTTTCTATGGTACTTTCAGTACCATGGTGACTACGGGTAATGGCCAGGAAATCAGGGCTCGATTCCGGAGAGGGAGCCTAAGAAACGGCTACCACCAGTGTCCACCACACATCCAAGGAAGGCAGCAGGCACGGCACACAACTTACCCACTCCCGACTCGGGGATGGAGTGATGAAAAATAACAATACAACACTTTTGAGGTCCTGTATAATGAGTACTCTTGAAATCCTTTAACGAGAATCTGTTATGGAGGGCAAGTCTGCTCACTGCTCACTACATATGTGTATTGTGTAATGATGAACCCAGCAAACCTCACCTTTCACCTCAGCCCTGACCATCTACAAATGTTGACTGTTAAATTGTTCAATTTTTTAATTATAACAAAGTAAGAAAGAAATGCAACATTTTTAAATACAAAAATAATAATAATTGTTAAAGCTTGCATCTATTTTTTAGAATAATTTTTCTGCTCTGTCTGGGCAGTTCCTTCACCATGAGCAGTGTTTTCCCAGGCTCTTTTAGCTGGGTGCTCCACCTGACTCGTTTTGGTGAGCAGTGAGCACCTGGCTGTTCTCTCACCATCTCAGGCAAGGATGTGGCAAGTGGAATTTCACACTCACTACATATGTGTAATGAACACAGCAAACCTCTATTTTTTTAATGGTATTTTTTCTGCTCTGTCTTCCATTTAGCTGTGTGATAAGCTCATCTTTCTTTTAAGTGTTTGCCCATCGTCCACAAAATAACCTTGCTATGAACAGTTTTTTATATTTGTGTGCTGCTTTTATTAATGTGTGCATACCATTGGTGTTTGTGTTTTGTGATCAGGTACCTTCGCAAAGCAGTTGTCGCTAGTTGGGTGTTGGGCTTCCCATGACTCAGTTTCTTTTGGCAGAGGTTGCAGATGGCGTTGCTGGTATCAGAGGCACACAAACAAACAAAAATGCCACACTGGTGATCTTTGGAATGTCAGCATTCAGGTGGCAACAGCAGGCCTTGAAGGGCATGTTGGCTGGATGACCCCAAGTGTATCACTACTCACTAGATGCATTATCAAGAAGATTTAAATCAGGATGATACCATTTATTGGCTAACTAAAAAGAATAAGAATAAGCAAGCTTTTGGCCTTGCAACCTTCGTCGGGCTTATATCCTGTTAGTTTGCAGGCTGGTGGTACAGACAGCTATATACATGCAACATCAAAAGGGGTTACATAGATTTTATTCAAGCATACGTACATGTCATTAAGATGCCTTAAGTGAAACAGAACATCTAAATGGGGTGGGAGGTTGTTAGCTGAGATAAGAATCTTTGTTTACATACACCATGCTAACAGACCTGTGAGTTGGACTGTCACATGAATAAAGCTGTGTAATGCAAGAAGTGGCTATGAGTGCTCCTCAATCAGTATGGCTTGTGCACCAAATAACTCCAAAAATGCAGAAAAAACATAAAATCACAATAAACAGGTCTATGTGGGTCACCACACAATGGGAGGGGAATGACCAGTCTGGTGAAAGTCTGTGCAGGCACTCAACACATGTAGCAAAAAATACAAGTCTCTCAGAGTCTATCAATATTCTCAGTAGATCCGAAATTCATATAAATTGTCCACCAGGTACTCTCACCTGATCAGATGGCTGATTTGCATGACAGATAATACAAGGATATGTATATCAAGAACATTGAAGAAACTTGAAAAATATATATATAAAAATACAATAAATCTTTATTGAAGACAACACTTGTGCAAACATATTCATAAAAAGTATCCTTCAAGGAACATTTTCCATAGGAAAGAATGACAAACATACATCAGTGATTAACATCAAGATTAGTGCAAATGTAAATATTGAGGCGACAACGTCGACTTGTTTCGGGATAGACCCTTCATCAGGCCTCCACATGTAAAGATAAATCTAAAACCAAAAAATATAAAGCCATTAGGACCATGTGGTGATAAGATGCAACCAAAGAGTGAAGCAGTGAAGCATAATATGAGCTGGTGCAAAGAAAATAAAAAGTGCAAAAGTAGAGAGTGATAATATACAGTACCACTGTTGTGACAAGGTTGTTAAAGTAAAGAAAGAAAGAAACAAGGAAAGAAAAAAGGATACCAGGATCCAGGAACCCTTAAGAAAGTAATAAGCAACAGATGCCACCAACAAAAATGGCAAACTCAAGATTGAAAAAGGGGTACCTGTATAGTTAACACTTGTTCTTAAAAAAACATCTGGACAATATGAAGCCAGGTATGACCACCTATAAAATGATAAGTATATATACACTCTATCACTAAGCTAATTAAAAAACCAGCAAGTAAAACACTTAAAGTGACCAATCAGTAACTATGGAAAATAGCAGGCGTTAACTAAATGCTCTGAAAAAATGGATAGAGCAGGCATCAAAAATTAAATAGATAAGATGAAATATAATGGCCACAGCGAATAAACTACTCTATAAAAATCACGGGCTCAATACAGTCTCATAGATATATCATAATACAATTACTATCTAAGCAATTGATAAATTAAAGACCACAAACTACTTACTCATCCAATACAGGAACCGCACATGGCAGGAGCTGGAGGAGAATGGCAACTAAGGTGGACAACAAAGGGGTTTAAATATCCCTAACTCCACCCATAGGGGCTGGACTCAAGAACTCAAGAGCCAATCAATGTAAAATATGACCAAATAAGGGAAAAACGGATCAGGGAGGGTCAGACCACCAGAAATCCAGCCACAAAGCATGCTGGGCGAAAGTTACATCATGTGTAGTGATGCATACAAAAGTACGCATGGACCGCATATAAATACGCAAGGGACGCATCAAAAATAAACTAGCAACATACAGCAGAACCTATGCGCCCATACTGAAAAATTAACTCTTAAGTAGGGGTGCTCGGAAAATTCCGCAGAATTGTTAATTCCGTGATTCCGGCCGGAATTAGATTAATTCCGTTACCGTTGGTCGGAACGGAATTCCTATGCCTCTTAAACGGAATTCCGTGGAAATTTTATAATTCCGGCGGAATTTTCCGGAATCTCTCTCTCTCTCTCTCTCTATCCTCTTATATCATCCAGTAGGGAATTGCAGATTTTCAAAACAGCTTATATACCATAGCTGGGATTTGAACCCAGGACACAGTGTGTAGCAGGTATCTGTCTTACCCTCTAGACCATGAACCACACTACATGCTAAAGCTGGCCTAGCATAAACCATACTACCATTATGATCAATTCAATAGAAAAAGTAGCATGATTAAGGATTTGTACTTTTTGAAAAGCATGCTTATATACCAAAGCTGGGGTTTGAACCCAGGACGCAGTGTATAGTAGGTATCTGTCTTACCATCTAGACCATGAACCACACTACATGCTAAAGCTGGCCTAGCATAAACCATACTACCATTATGATCAATTCAATAGAAAAAGTAGCATGATTAAGGATTTGTACTTTTTGAAAAGCATGCTTATATACCATAGCTGGGGTTTGAACCCAGGACGCAGTGTGTATGTACGGTTCCTGTATTTGACTATTGGATGAGTAAGTAGTTTGTGGTCTTTAATTTATCAATTGCTTAGATAGTAATTGTATTATAATATATCTATGAGACTGTATTGAGCCCGTGATTTTTATAGAGTAGTTTATTCGCTGTGGCCATTATATTTCATCTTATCTATTTAATTTTTGATGCCTGCTCCATCCATTTTTTCAGAGCATTTAATTAACGCTGCTATTTTCCATAGTTACTGATTGGTCACTTTAAGTGTTTTACTTGCTGGTTTTTTAATTAGCTTAGTGATAGAGTGTATATATACTTATCATTTTATAGGTGGTCATACCTGGCTTCATATTGTCCAGATGTTTTTTTAAGAACAAGTGTTAACTATACAGGTACCCCTTTTTCAATCTTGAGTTTGCCATTTCTGTTGGTGGCATCTGTTGCTTATTACTTTCTTAAGGGTTCCTGGTATCCTTTTTTCTTTCCTTGTTTCTTTCTTTACTTTAACAACCTTGTCACAACAGTGGTACTGTATATTATTACTCTCTACTTTTGCACTTTTTATTTTCTTTGCACCAGCTCATATTATGCTTCACTGCTTCACTCTTTGGTTGCATCTTATCACCACATGGTCCTAATGGCTTTATATTTTTTGGTTTTAGATTTATCTTTACATGTGGAGGCCTGATGAAGGGTCTATCCCGAAACAAGTCGACGTTGTCGCCTCAATATTTACATTTGCACTAATCTTGATGTTAATCACTGCTGTATGTATGCCATTCTTTCCTATGGAAAATGTTCCTTGAAGGATACTTTTTATGAATATTTTTGCACAAGTGTTGTCTTCAATAAAGATTTACTGTATTTTTATATATATATTTTTCAAGTTTCTTCAATGTTCTTGATATACATATCCTTGTATTGGAATAAAGTGTATATGGGTGTTGTGGCACACCTCAGAGGATATTGTTCCTTTCAAATCCCTCTATACAGAATATATTGCATGACAGATAAGCATAAACAGCTTGCAAATGACATCTCATAGTAATCTGGATGCATCAGCATCTAAAACTCAAAACAGAATGAAAGGACATCTTCCGCCATCAGAGGCCTCTGGCGGAAGTTACACTGGGAGACGCGATACAGGAATACTACAGGCTTTGCCGGACTGCCAAGGATTTTTATGATATGCGCATTTGCCCTCTTTCATTGTGAGTGTATTGAGATGTTTTATATATTTTAATAAATACAGTGTTACGCTATGTAGCGTCTGTTTTAAGTTTAAGGGTGGTACATGCAAGCTGGATACGGACATTGTTCTTCCAATAAGTGCACACTGCTGGTCGATGAAAAGGGATCAGCGTTATGATCTGGTGAGCGTATAATAGTACTGTTCTAGTGACGGTGGTGGGAAGTTAGAGTTTGACACCTGTCACACGTGTGGGGTTTGAGTGCTTTCACTTCCCTGACCCTTTGAAGCTGGATTACGCTATGTCCTTTCATTCTGTTTTGAGTTTTAGATGCTGATGCATCCAGATGACTATGAGATGTCATTTGCAAGCTGTTTATGCTGATCTGTTATGCAAATCAGCCATGTGATCTGGTGAGAGTACCTGGTGGACAATTTATATGAATTTTGAATCTAATATTGATAGACTCTGAGAGACTTGTATTTTTTGCCACATGTGTTGAGGGCCTGCACAGACTTTCTGTTACATGTATAAAGCTGTCTGTACCATCAGCCTGCAAGCAAACAGGATTTAAGACCGATGAAGGCTGCAAAGCCGAAAGCTCACTTATTCTTATTCTTTTTAGTTAGCCAATAAATGGTATCATTCTGATTTAAAACTTGTTGCTTTTACTGATGGCTAATATGGTACAATACCCTACTGCTATTAGATGCATTATGTGTGAATAACTCCTCTGACTCAGCAAGTGGAGCAGCTGTGTTGGTGCATCACGGAGGTTCTGGGCGGAAGCTGTAGAAGATGTGGTGCGCTGTTTAAGCCACTCAACCATGTCCTCAGAATTTTGGGGGTTGAGGCGGGTACGTGCCTTCTGAACACTGTACTTTGGTTGAGGGCCACACAAATTCACGCCAGCATGACCTCAAATACCTGCGGGTAGCCAGCCTCTGCCTGTTATTTTTCCCATATTGGGGCCGTATACAGTACTACTAACGATATTCAATAGTGGTAGACAGTGTGTGTAATCACAAAGAGATCAGTATCAAATACACAGCAGCTGTGTGTGTTTCACTGAGCTGTGTACTTTAACACACACATAGAGAGATTCTATTCCTATATAGTACTTTCAATCACAAATACAGTTGCAAGCTAAGCACTGCTTATGATAGACATTGTGCTGGCTTGCATGCAATAGTTAGAAGAGTATAGTAGAACTACAAGGGCCAGCAACTGACTGTGGCTTGTATGCAATGTGTAACCCACACCGATATCAATAACAGATACAGTTGGAAGCTAAGCACAGCTTATGATGATAGACAGTGTGTTGGCTTGTAATAGATAGAAGATGATAGTAGAACTGCAAGGCCCAGCAATGGCTGTGGCCTGCCCTGTATGCAGTGTCTGTCACACACACACACACACACACACACACACACGCACGCACGCACGCACGCACGCACACACACACACACACACACACACACACACACATAGAGTAGGAGCCCTCAAAAGGGTTTTTGTTTTGGGGTGGTTTCAGCAATAAAGAACAGCCTAGCTAACTGTCCCTGTCTCTCTGTGGTCTGTATGCAGTGTCACAAAAGGAGCTATGGTATAGTACGTTCAATCACAGATACAAAGGAAAGGTATGCACTGGTATAATACAGTGTGCTGTCACACAGGTGCAGAGGAAAGATATGCACTGGTATAATACAGTGTGCCGTCACACAGGTACAGAAGAAAGGTATGCACTGGTATAATACAGTGTGCCGTCACACAGGTAGAGGAAAGGTATGCACTGGTATAATACAGTGTACAGTCACACAGGTACAGTGTAAAAGGTATGCACTGGTATAATACAGTGTGCTGTCACACAGGTAGAGGAAAGGTATGCACTGGTATAATACAGTGTACAGTCACACAGGTACAGTGTAAAATGTATGCACTGGTATAATTGAGTTTGCTGCCAGTGGTGGGACTACAAATCCAAGCTAGCCTGTAAACTGTCTGTGGGCTCTAGATATATGCAGTGCCACCCACAAAGACAGCCATGCTATGCTTTAGTAAGTTAAATGACAAATGCAGTGAAACTATATGCACTGGTAATACATTGTGGGACTGCAAATCCTAGCTAGCCTGGCTGGCAACTTTCTGTGGGCTCTAGGTATATGCAGTGTCACCCACAAAGACAGCTATGCTATGCTTTACTTTAGTAAGTTAAATGACAGATGCAGTGAAAAGGTAAAACAGAGTGTGGGCCTGGCACAGTATAGCAACTAGGTCCATCTGCGACAGGGCTGTATCTATGCCTGTGGTCACACACACACACACAAACACACACACACACACACACACACACACACAACCAGATAAGAAGAATAGTAGCTCTCAAAAGAGCTTTTTGTGGGGTGCGTTCAGCAACAAGAAGATTGAGCTAGGAGCAAGCTAACAGCAAGATAACAACATCCTAACTAACGCTTTCCCTATCTCCAAATGTCTCTCCCTTCCTCTCACTAGCAAGAGATCAGCAGACTGAGAACACGGCCAATGCTGCAGCATTTTTATAGAGGGGGCGGGGGTCTGTGGGTGAGTGCAGCCTGATTGGCTGCCAAGTGTCCACTACCCGCCGTGGACAGGGATAGCTGATAGCCGCACGAACTACCCGCCAGTCGAATCATTCGGGCCATCTCTATAAATATATACTGAACATTGCCTAGTGTCTATGTACCCCATAATTAATCCCTCACAACCATGAGGGATTAATTAAATAGTTTTATTCCAATTCTTCCAGAACATATCAACAGTTTAGTTAATAAAGCCATTACCAAATAATCCACAGCTACAAACAGCAACAAAGAATACAAATCCACATGTCTCCAATAGCAAAGTCCATACACAGCAAGGGAGACACAGGTTCAGAAGTTAACATCTTCTCCTCCAAAGCTCAACTGACTACATGCTCTCTCTATTTGCTCTATTAATCTAGCCTAATGTCACACAACTATATCATCACAGCACTCCTGTCCATGAACGAGTGTAGCCGCACTGCATAGATGCAGGATGCCTCATGCCTGCGTAGTAGCGTGGAGCCACTCAGTTTTGGTAAAAAAAGCAAAGCCTTACTGGATCTGTGCTATTGCGCAGACATGAGGCATCCTGCGCCTGTGCAGTGTGGCTGCATTCATTCACAGGTGGAAGTGCAGCCATAAACTTTTAGACGGACCAAGCACTGGATCGGCAGTCATGAGAAAGACATGGTAACACATCTGGAGGATCTAGAGCAGGCATTGGCAAATTTGGCCCTCCAGCTGTTAAGGAACTACAAGTACCACAATGCATTTGACTTTATGAGGCATGACTGCGGCTGTCAGACTCCTGCAATGCATTGTGGGACTTGTAGTTCCTTAACAGCTGGAGGGCCAAGTTTGCCCATGCCTGATCTAAAGGCTGCTCTCCACTGAGGTAAGAATGCAACTTTCCCATTCATGGATGGGAGTGCAGCGGCACCCTCAAAGAAGTTTGAGGGCTCTCAGTGCTTGATCAGTACAGGCAAGTTGGACAAGGGAAGCCTCTGGATTATCCAAAGGCTTCCCTCTACTGAGGTCAGTATTTAAATGGACCACTATTTCTCCTACAGGTACACTTTAACATTATAGCAGTAAAGTCCCCAGAGTTGGCAGCTAACAACCAGGTATTATTGTTTTCTATAGAGTTATTATAACTTGACTTCAATGCAGTGAACAAGGCTAGTAATGGGCTTCCAAAGCTTGCCAATCACAACCAACAGGTGAAGCTGTGACCGAAACATCACATCTTCAAATGTAATACTTAATATTTAAGTGGCAAAAATACTAAATCTACATTTCATACTGAACTTACTCAAGATTTAAAACAGAGATGAGAGGAAATAGCAATACATTTCCTGTTAAGTTATTTAATTAAACACCAGAAGTGTGTGACTGACAAATATAAATGATGATAACTAATCTCTTCCTTGCATGCAGGGAAGGGCAATGTGCTTGTGTTGATTGATGATCTGCAGCATTACTGTTATGAAGACAAGGAGTGGATGATGGCTCAGTATTTCAGGTTTGAAAAGTGTGGTGGTGATTTCTACGTTATAACACAAGAAGAGAAAGTAGAGGAGAAGAAAAAGCAGCTAATAGAGATACTGAAGAAGATACCTCAGCTTCACCATCCTTCTGGTAAATGTATATAGCTGAATCTGTTTTGTGAAGAAAAGAGATAAGTAGTTTTTTTATGAAATAAATTCCTACAGTGATTTGACTGAATTTATACTTTTGGTATATAACTGCTCTGAATAAGTAATAACATGACAGTTATGGAATGCTTAGAAGGGGTGCTCAGATACCCCTGATCACGGATTCGAGTGATCATGACTCTGCCCACTTCCGAACTGGCCATGATCGTGATCACGGATAGAAACAGAATACTGATTCGAATGCGGTTTTGAGTTGAAATTCCGCATTGAATCCGGGGATCACGAGTCGGAATCACAAATGGCCATTAAATTGCTTTCAAACCCTGTTTTACATTCTTCTTCTTATTATTATTATTATTATTATTCACCATCTTCTTCCTCTTTTTTTTTTTCTGTGGCATCATGCATGTTACATTGGCATGAGTAGCAGACAGATTAGCTAGTATCAAAGAAGCCCATGGCACCTGGAAGTGGTTCCACAGCAACAATTCCAAGAAATTATTATAACAGCATAGTAGGCCGTGGCACCTAGCAGTGGTACCACAGCTGTAAATAAATACAACAACAACACCAGGAGATTCCAGACAGCGGTCGTGAAGCCCACATTGTGTCCAATACACAAGCTATTTTTGTGGCGTAATAGTTGGTGGCACGTGGCAGCAGTGCCTTATTCTGCGGATCCTGGTGGATGGAACACAGACAGCAGAAAGTACAAAGAAAGGAAAAAAAGCGCTATCTAACTAAAATACTATGGTGGTGTACACATATAAATTGATGTCTCTTTGTAGGTGCACTATTGGGCTGCTTCTCGATGGGTGGAACCAGGTTCTAGAAGCAGTGAGACAAGGAATGGAACAGAAGGGCTCCAATAGTGCATTATCTTCTTTTTTATTCAACAAAATAAAGTAATAAATAATTGCACTGTAACATCCTTACCTTCCAGCAGCAGGTCCCACGGTATCTCCGGCGTGGTGCGGGCGAGCGGCGGGACTTCGCAGCCGACGTCCTCTGGCGGCGTTCCCGGCATCCCTCCGGCGGTGAGTTCATGTGTGCGTGTGACCAAACGCGCAGCCGCCGATAAGCCTTATAGGCTTAGAAGGAGGAACTAGCTGAGGTCAGCAGTGACATCACTAAGGGAGTGGTTTCTGGGGAATTGGGGATAGTACTTAAGGCCAGAGATTGCATTCACTCACTGGCCTTGATACTAATCAGTTCGCTGGTTCTTGGCCTAGCTAGCTATTCTTGAGTTACATTAATATATTGTGTAGACGCACAATATATATGTACTCCAGTTAGTCAGTCATTTGTTATTTTCGTATTTGATTATTATTATTATTGTAATTCATTCGTAATATCCTCCTGATCACAAAGGATCAATCTGATCAAAACTTTGCTACAAGGTGATTCACAAACTTGGGCCTATGGTCTGAATTCCGATCATGAGGCCTTCACCTCTGTAGAAAGTTTTTTCAATGAGATGGCTACTATTTATGCCGATCAAGATGTCTCAGCTACTGCAGCTCGTAAGTTGAGGGATCTCTGTCAGGGACGGCATACGACTGCGGAATATGCCGCAGAGTTTAGAAAATGGTCAGTTTCTGTTAAGTGGGGTGGGGCAGCACTCCTAGACCAATTTTTGTTTGGGTTAGCCAATTCTGTAAATGATATGTTAATTAGCCATCCGGCGCCAAAAAAATTTAGAGGAGGCTATTTCCTTAACTATCCGTGCAGACAGACGGATAAGGCACCGTCGTCAGGGAAAAGCATATGCAGCTACTGTAAAATCCAGTAAAACAGCTAGCTCTTCCTCCACTTCTGGTGATGAACCAATGCAATTAGGCTTCTCCTGATTGTCACCTGTGGAGAAGCTTAGAAGGAGGCAGGAGCAGTGGCGTTCCTACAATAGGGCGGCATGGGGCACCCTGCTCCGGGTGTCGGGTGCCCCAGGGGGTGTCATCAAGGCCTCCCACAGAGGCCTGTGCAGGACAGGAGGGGGAAGCAACACGGAAAGGAGGGGTAGTGGGGAGGGGACCGGACCCTCACCTGGGTCCCCTCCTTCTGGCGCTTCCCCCCTCCTAATTAGCAGTAGCTTAGATAAGCGGGCAGGAGCGGGCGGAGAGGACTTACTCACCTACTTCCTGCATTCCAGGCGATGGCGCATAGCGCCATCGTCATGTGACGCTGATCTCCGCCTTCTCCACTGCCCACTGTGCTTCCTGATTTGCGGAAGCACAGTGAGTGACAGAGAAGTCGGAGACCAGTGTCACGTGAGGATGACGCTGTGCGCCATCACCAGGAGCAGGTGAGTAAGTCCTCCCCGCCCGCTTCGCTAAGCTAATTAGGAGGGGGGGAGCGCCAGAAGGAGGGGACCCAGGTGAGGGAGGTGGGGAGTCTGGCCCACCTCTCCGCCACCCCACCTTCCAAGCTTCCCCCCATACCGGGGGCAAGTATACTATACTGCTGGGGCCACTATACTATACTGGGGCAACTATACTATACTGGGGCTACTATACTGGGGCAATTATACTATACTGGGGCCACTATACTATACTGGGGCAATTATACTATACTGGGGCTACTATACTGGGGCAATTATACTATACTGGGGCAATTATACTATACTGGGGCCACTATACTATACTGAGGCAATTATACTATACTGGGGCCACTATACTATACTGGGGCCACTATACTATACTGGGGCAACTATACTATACTGGGGCAACTATACTATATTGGGGCAACTATACTATACTGGGGCAATTATACTATACTGGGGCCACTATACTATACTGGGGCCACTATACTATACTGGGGCAATTATACTATACTGGGGCCACTATACTATACTGGGGCAATTATACTATACTGGGGCCGCTATACCATACTGGGGCAATTATACTATACTGGGGCCACTATACTATACTGGGGCCACTATACTATACTGGGGCAACTATACTTTACCGGGACAACTATACTGGGGCAATTATACTGTACTGGGGCTATTATACTGTACTGGGGCAACTATACTAGCTATACTGGGGCAGTGGTGGTGCCAGGGGGTGCTTTGGGTGCTGAAGCACCCCCTAAAATTCTCCAAGCACCCCCCAGCATGAACTGAGTTTCGGCGTCTAATAGACGCTGTGTCAGTTCACTGACAGCAGCAGCCCGCAGCTCTGACAGCGGCAGAGCAGGGCTACGGTAAAATGGCATCCAAAGCCCTGCTCTGGAGACTTTGAGTCTGCAGTGCAGGGCTTCAGGCGCCATTTTCCCGTAGCCCTGCTCTCATCGCGGGAGTTTCAGTTGCTGGCTGGCTGCAGAGGATCGTGGGAGCTGCACGCCGGACGGAGGCCGGGACAGGAGGTCTGCTGCTGCTTTAGGTGAGTACATTTTTATTCAATTTATATTAGCAGGTGTATCGACTGTTCTGGCCAGGTCTGCTACATGATTGAAGTGTTTTCTGGCCAGGTCGGCCACATGATTGCATGTATTTTCTGGGAAAATCTGCCGACATGATTGCATGTATTTTCTGGGCAAATCTGCCGACATGATTGAACGTGTTTTTTGGTCAAATCTGCCACATGATTGAACGTGTTTTTCTGTCAAATCTACCGACAAGATTGAACTATTTTCTGGTCAAATATGCTCACATTACGTGTATTTTCTTGAGAAAACCTGAACAATTATGTGAATTTTCTGGGGAAAGGCCCACTGTCTTTGCGTTGCACTTTTAAAGGGAACCTGAGGTGAGAATAATATTGGGCTGCCATATTTATCTCCTTTTAAGCAATACCAGTTGCCTGGCTGCCTTGTTGGTCCTCTGCCTCTAATTCTTTCAACCATAGACCCTGAACAAGCATGCAGCAGGTCAGGGGTTTCTGACAATATTGTCAGAACTGACAAGATTAGCTGCATGCTTGTTTCTGGTGTAATTCAGTTCACTACTGCAGCCAAATAGATCAGCAGGGCTGCCTATTGTTTAAAAGGAAATAAATATGGCAGCCTCCATATCACTCTTATCCCAGGTTCACTTTAAATTAGTTAGCTCCGCCCTCATCCGGTCATGGCCATGCCCATTTTTTGCCGCATGTTATAACCACACCATTTTTTTGTTAGCTATACTGGGGCCACTATACTATACTGAGGCCAGCTTTAGGGGGGGGGGGGGAGCCTACACCTGGCATTACCCGCCGTGCCACGTTTAGCATGCCACATTTGCTGTTTTTTTTTTATGGCGGGGGGGGTGTCTGTTTAATACCCAGCACCGGGTGTCAAATGCCCTAGGTACGCCACTGGGCAGGAGGGTTTGTGTATGTATTGTGGAGAGAAAGGTCATTATGCTTTAGCTTGCACTGCAAAGAAGGCGTCGGAAAACTCCAACGCCTAGGTGAAGTTGGGGAACTTCATCTGGGCTAGCCAGTTTTTCCCCTGAGGCTGGTTTCACAGTGGGACGTTAAAGTCCCACGTTACAGCAGCCAGTAATGCAGCCTAACTCACAGCACTGTAAAATCAATTGTGCTGTTCACAGTGCCCACGTTGCGTTACATTGTAACGCAGCACGTTTAAACAAAGTGCTGCATGCTGTACATTATACTGGGCTAAGCAGCGTTAGACTGTTTACACATGCTCAGTAATGTTGGAGGAGGAGGTCTCCCCTCCTCCTCCACCGCCAGCCACATGGCTAATTAATATTCACTGCACTGCAGAGACTCATGGTAGGACTGTAGTGTTGTCCGGATCATGAACAAATCGTTCATTTGATCCGGATCTTTTTTGTGAGTCAATTCATTCGGATCATCACAATGAAAGATTCGGTTCACAGTGGATGTCTGTCTGGAAGAAACAGGAACATACAGAATGTACAGTGCAGGGAAAGTCCTGTCCTGCTAATCATTTCACCCAGTCTGCTTCCCTAGTAAAATGATTCAAATGATTCGGTTCAAAGATCCGGATCTTTTCAATGATCCGATTCAAATGATCTGAATCCTTAAAAAGATCCGGACTTCCTATCACTAACATGGAGCGGCTGCTTTGAGAGCTGCATAACGCAGCTCAATCTGACGTCCAACTTCAACACCACCATACGTTGCGTTAGGGGCACGTTATGCGACCATAACGTCCCCTAAAACGCAACGTTTTGGTGTGTAAGTAGCCTGAAAATAAAAAAAAGTCTGGTATCAGTTACCATCCACTGGAGTGGTCAGTCATTTCTGTCCGAAGCCTTTATTGATTCGGGTGCTGCAGGAAATTTTATTGATACTGCCTTTGCTACTTCTCTGGGAATTCCTGCCTTACCTCTGCAGAGCAAACTCATTGTAACAGCCATTGATGATACTCCATTACAGACTAGGACTCCTATCTCAATCACATCAGAGATTTCAGTTCAAGTTGGAGTTTACACTTTGAAAAAATTCAGTTTTATGTACTTAAAATGCCGTCCAGTCCAATAATCCTGGGGTTACCGTGGTTACCATGTCATAATCCTCACATTGATTGGGCTACAGGTACGGTGACCATACGTCCCGCTTTACCCGGGACGCGTCCCGCCTTTGGGGGGCGCTGTCCCAGGCTGCATGAGGTCCCGGGAAACGTCCCGCTTTTAGCAGCGGGACGTCCTGGCCTCGGGACTCTGGCCACCGTAGAATGAACTAGCCGCAGCGTCTCATAGACGCTGCGCTAGTTCATTCCCCGCAGCCCCGCTCCAGCAGCCTGCATATTCCTCCGGCAGGCACAGGCAGAGCAGGGCTACGGGAAGATGGCGTCCGGAGGCGGAGCCCTGTACTGGAGACTATTTGTGTCTCCAGTACAGGGCTCCGCCTCCGGACGCCATCTTGCCGTAGCCCTGCTCTGCCTGTGAGAGCCGGAGATTGAAGGAGGATCGTCCAGGGGGAGCTGCACACACACCAAAGGCCGGCTGCGTGTGGGGACGTCTTCTGCCAGGTGAGTAAATGTTTTTTTTTCCAGGTGAAATGTTTGCCCACATTGCGTTCATTTTGTACTGACATGTTTGCCCGCAGTGCATTTATTTTGTACTGGCATGTTTGCCCACATTGCGTTTAGTTTGTGCTGACATGTTTGCCCGCAGTGCATTTAGTTTGTGCTGACATGTTTGCCCGCAGTGCATTTAGTTTGTGCTGACATGTTTGCCCGCAGTGCGTTTAGTTTGTGCTGACATCTTTGCCCGCAGTGCGTTTATTTTGTGCTGACATGTTTGCCCGCAGTGCGTTTATTTTGTACTGACATGTTTGCCCGCAGTGCGTTTATTTTGTACTGACATGTTTGCCCGCATTGCGTTTATTTTGTACTGACATGTTTGCCCCCATTGCGTTTATTTTGTGCTGAAATGTTGCCCGCAATGCGTTCATTTTGTGCTGAAATGTTTGCCCCCATTGTGTTTATTTTGTGCTGAAATGTTGCCCGCAATGCTTTTATTTTGTACCGACATGTTGCCCGCAATGCGTTTATTTTGTGCTGACATGTTTGCCCCCATTGCGTTTATTTTGTACGGACATGTTTGCCCCCATTGCGTTTATTTTATGCTGACATGTTGCCCGTAATGCATTTATTTTGTGCTGAAATGTTGCCCGCAATGTGTTTATGTTGTGCTGAAATGTTGCCCGCAATGCGCTTATTTTGTGCTGACATGTTGCTCGCAATGCGTTTATTTTGTGCTGAAATGTTGCCGCAATGCGTTTATTTTGTGCTGACATGTTTGCCCCCATTGCGTTTATTTTGTACTGACATGTTTGCCCCTATTGCATTTATTTTGTACTGACATTTTTGCCCCCATTGCGCTTATTTTGTGCTGACATGTTGGCCGCAATGCGTTTATTTTGTGCTGAAATGTTGCCCGCAATGCGTTTATTTTGTGCTGAAATGTTGCCCTCAATGCGTTTATTTTGTGCTGAAATGTTGCCCGCAATGTGTTTATTTTGTGCTGAAATGTTGCCCTCAATGCGTTTATTTTGTGCTGACATGTTGCCCATTGCGTTTATTTTGTGGTGTCTGGGGTAACTGTTGCTGCATTTATTATTTAATGGTCATAGTTGGCTGTGTTTGCTGCTTTGGGGTTATGGTATACTATTAAATGGCATCACACAGTTTCTGCACACCTATGATGCGAATCCTCGTTTGACCACATCATGGCGTAAACACTGCTTTCTTATGCCTCGCTGTTGCATCATTACGTTAGCCCCGCCCATAGAATGTCATGGCCACGCCCGTTTTTTCACGCGCGCTGCAGACACCACATTTCTCGCCGCGGCGCGCCGCACCCCCCTATTTTTCGGTGTGGCGCTCCCCCCCGCCCTGTCCCAGGTTGAGCCTACAAAAATCTGGTTACTGTACTACAGGTCAACTTATTAACTGGTCACATAACTGTCATAACTAGCACGGAGATAAAACAGATTGAGTTACCAACATCTTACCAGGATTTTTCTGATGTATTCTCTCCGCAATCAGCTGACAAACTACCTCCCCACAGACCTTATGACTGTCCCATCGACCTATTGCTAGGAACCATGCCTCCACGTGGTCATCTATATAATCTCACGGGGCCTGAAAAAATTGCCATGAGAGAATACATCAAAGAAAACCTGGAGAAGGGGTTCATTAGACAGTCCACATCTCCAGCAGGCACTGGCTTCTTTTTTGTGGAAAAAAAAGATGGTGGACTCCGTCCTTGTATTGATTATAGGGGGTTAAACAAGATTACGGTTAAGAACCAATACCCTCTGCCATTAATTGATGATCTGTTCACTCAGGTGTCAGCGGCGTGAATTTTTTCTAAGCTCGTTTTGCGAGGTACATATAACTTAATCCGTATCCGTCAGGGGGATGAGTGGAAAAAGGCCTTTAATACTCAAGATGGTCACTACGAGTATTTAGTGATGCCATTTGGACTGTGTAATGCACCTGCTGTGTTTCAAGACTTTGTGAATAACATTTTCAGGGATGTGTTGGGAAGATTTCTCGTGGTCTATTTAGACGACATTCTTATTTATTCACATTCATTGTCCGAGCATCGTGGTCATGTGAGATTCATCCTGCAGAAATTAAGGGAGAAATCTCAATTCGCGAAATTTGAAAATGTCTATTTGAGGTCACGCAGGTCCTTTTTCTGGGTTATGTGATATCTGACACTGGATTGTCTATGGACGAGAAAAAGTTGTCTGCAGTCCTGGATTGGCCACCCTCCAAAGGTCTCAAGGCTATTCAGCGATTTATTGGCTTTGCCAATTACTATAGCCGGTTTATCAAGAATTTCTCCTCTCTAGTGGCTCCTCTTACTGATCTGACAAAGAAAGATGCAGATCCAGTTAACTGGTCCCCACAGGCTTACAAAGCCTTTTCTGACCTAAAAACAGCCTTTTGTTCTGCACCCATTCTCACACATCCTGGTGTGGTTTTGCCTTTTTATTGTGGAGGTAGATGCTTCAGAATCGGGGGTGGGAGCTGTACTCTCTCAGTTTTCTGGCCGACTGAAACAACCGCATCCCTGTGCCTTCTTCTCCAAGAAATTTACTCCAGCAGAACATAACTACTATATTGGAAATTGTGAATTGCTGGTAGAGATGGCAAATCTCGGTGGTTCACATAGCGAGGTTCGACCCGCCCCCATACCACATCATGGGGCTAAACGTTGACCCTCTACATCACAGTCAGCAGACACATGGCAGACAATCAGACTGCAATCCCTCCTAAACCCACACCTCCCTATAAAAACAGCGCAGCGTCGGGCCAATATCTCAGTCTGCTGATCTTACTATAGTGAGAGGAAGGGACAGTACTTGCTGGGGATAGGGAAAGAGTAGTTAGGCTCTTGTAGCTTGCTCCTTGCTGCTATTTGTTGCTGAGAAGCACCACCCAAACAGTTATTTTCAGAACTACTGTTATTGCGTGATCTGTTTTTTTTTTTTTTTTTGTGGCCTACTGCACTGCATTATACAGCTGTTATACTATTATACTGTGTGTTGCAGCTTCCCCTTGCAATTGCTAATTAATACTGTGCCAGCCAGGGCCAGCACATTTACTGTATACTTCACTGGCATTGGACCTGTGTGCAGAGGCGCCTCTAGGCACCAGCTAATAAGCCAACTGCCTGGAGCGGCAGATTTATCTGGGGGCGCTTCCAGGGGGAAAAACGTTTATTTTTCCTGTCCTTAGAGACTGAAAACTGAGGGTGCGGAGATAAAAAGTTCTAATGAAAGCATCTGCTGCTCAGCCTCTCATAAGGAGTCTACAAAACTTTTGTCTACAACTCTTTGTATGACGTTCCCTAATTAGTTGTTATCTCGGGATCTAGGAGTGTGTCTGTTCACTCCTGTCCCGCCCCTCCTTATGACCGTGAAAAGAAAACATCAGCAGAAGAGGATGGTGTCTTTCTGGGAGGCAGGTACAAGGCATTCCAGAACAGACTGGCCGGGTGCAAAGGGGGGAGATTTTCCTCCAGGCTGCTGGTACAGTGCCTGGTGTATTGAGGTTTTTCTTGTATAAGGCAATGTGAAGCACTAGGCTGGCTGAGGAGGCTTGCCTTATGCAGATTCCATAGAAAAAAAACTATATCTGCTCTCTCACCATTGTAAAGACTGCATGTGGGCAGCTTGATAAGGAATTACACAGGTTGAAACGTTTTTGACTGTCCCCTAGACTCCAGGAGGGCTGCTTTCTGACTTGTGTGATAGAATGGCAGGGTCAGGAGTCACATTACAGGCAAGTCACCTCTGTGTGATATGGGACTGCAATACTATCTAAGCTCTCTGCTCCATCTCAGTATCTCTCCACTTCTCTTCTCTCCCTTATTAACCTTCGTTTCCCCCTTCCCCTAGTGCTGGCTTCTTGTCATACAGGAAAGCTAAATAAAAGTTCATTTCTCCCCTCTCTCTGGATAGTGTAATGGTTAAGTGCAATGGTGCTCATCAGAGCTAGGATATCCGAGTTACTCGGATATCCTAGCTCTTTTTTCACTATTTGAGCTCGAATACCGAGCTCGAATAGTATTAGCTATCCGGGCTGTGCTATCCGAGCACACTCGGATAGCAAGCAGCTATCCGGAGATATCCTAGCTATCCGAGCTCGGATAGCGTCACGAGCTCGGATAGCGTCACACCAGACGTCACCTCAAGTCCTCACAAGCGAATCAGAGGGCTCCCAGCCCTCTGACTGCAGCAAATCACAGAGGGCGAGCCTGGCCAAGCCCCCCTCTATAAATAGCGGACGCCATCTTGCCTCACTCTTCCTGCTTGCGACTTACTGACTGATTTTACTGAGAGAACTGCTCCAGTGCTTTTTGTCTGTGTGCAAGTGCATTGCAATTGTTCTAAACCTAGCGTTTTTACACTCCAACACTTGATATTCAACTGTATAGCTT
Source organism: Hyperolius riggenbachi (assembly GCF_040937935.1). Lineage (NCBI taxonomy): Eukaryota > Metazoa > Chordata > Amphibia > Anura > Hyperoliidae > Hyperolius > Hyperolius riggenbachi. The sequence continues at coordinate 54,796,964 of NC_090652.1, read as the reverse complement.
TGTATTGTAGATAGATTGTTTTTTAGGCAGTTTAGTTTGTGTGATTAGGGACTAGGGAGGGAGACTGTCACTGATGCTGCTGCAGGCCTGCAGCCAGCAGCTAGGCCCTGTGCCTAGGCAAGGCAGCCTGCCCTGCTCTGTGCTCTAGTCTCTACCTTACCTGTGCTCTCACCTGTCCTACTCTACTCCTGTACTACTACTTCTGTGTTAGATAGATTATTGTACTATTTTGTAGTTAGCAAGGCCCAGCTTTACTGCTATACCTGTCCTGCTGTATCTGCTCTCAGTAATCTAGTCACACCTGTTCTACTATTTAGCTCAATTCTTCTATTGTTTAGTTAGTAGTACTGTGTGTACTCACTGTACTCTAGTCTGTGTTTAGGGACCGTCAGTCAGCGTCAGCTAGGGTCTTAGTGTGCGTGCCCAGTGCACATCTGCGCTGTCCGCACCCTCCAGTTAGTGCTACACCCGTCCTCCTATTGTTTATATATATCACTACTTCTATTGTGTATTTGCTGAATTGTACTGTAGTCTGACACCGTCAGTCAGCGTCAGCTAGGGTCTTAGTGTGCGCAGTGCACATCTGCGCTGTCCGCACCCTCCAGTTAGTGCTACACCCGTCCTCCTATTGCTTATATATCACTACTTCTATTGTGTATTTGCTGAATTGTACTGTAGTCTGACACCGTCAGTCAGCGTCAGCTAGGGTCTTAGTGTGCGCAGTGCGCACTCTCTCATTAGCGCTACACCGATCTCTGCTGTAGAGTACAGTACACCTGTCCGTCACCTCACACACCCACCACCACCAGTCCCACCCCATTAAAGTACCCCACTTGTCCCACCCGCCTTTACATACATACGTTTTTTTTTTCTCATTTGTATAATATTAAAAATATACGATGTCTGGGGCACTGGCAGCCGCGGTTTGGGCAGGGGCAGCAAGGGCATCGCCAAGAGAGGAGGTCGTGGGCGTGACAGCCGCGCCACCACCACCATGCGCAGTTCTGCGTCTGCACCAGTGGCTATTCCGCCATTAGCCACTGGCCGTGGACGCCTTGGCCGCCCAACAGCTGCGAGTCACGCTGCAGAGATGCAGCAGCAGCGTGTGGCGCAAATGTTCCTATTGAGGAGAAGGACGCAGATGCTGTGGTGGAACTGATGGTGGATGAGCAGGCCACCATTAGCTCTGGAACCGAGTCCTCCACCCACGCCACCACTCCTGTTCACAAGAGCAGCAGCAGCCGCCCAGCACTGCCTGGGGGGGAGGAGGAGGAGTGCAGTTCTCCAGCCCCAGCGGGCAACACCAGCACCCTGTCACTCAGCAGCACCTTCATGTTATCCCCAAGCACAGCGGGGCTATGGAGTGCTGTTGCGGCAGAATTGGAGGAGGAAGGAATGCTCATGGGCACTTTGGGGGATGATGCTTTGGACAGTCAGACAGTGGTGACTGTCCATCCGTCCATGCATGCAGAAAGGGAGTTTGGGGGATCCCAGCAGGACATGTTTGCGGAGGGGGAGGATGATGATGACACGGTGAAGGACAAAGACTGGTTGCCAGGTCCTGGGAGTGGGGATGTCATCAGCTCTGAGGAGGAGGATGCGTCTGCGGGCCTTGCTAGAAGGATCAGCATCGCAGGCACGGGCAGGATCACAAGTGGGCGTGGTATGCAGGCCACACAGCGTGCTGATCAGGAGACGAGTTCTGCCAGTGCCACCACCAGCCGCACCAAGAACCCCCCCCAACCACCACAGGGAGACCAGCGGCAACAGCACCTTCCAGCCGAAGGGGCAACTTCACCTCCCCAATATGGAATTTTTTCACCCTGCCATATTTGGAGTGCAAGTATGCCACCTGCAACCAGTGCCACAAGCAGCTCAGCAGAGGGAAGGAGCCCTCTGCGTTTGGCACCACCTCTCTGGTCAACCATCTTGCAGGGAAACACTTTCATGAGCATGAGGAGTTCATGAAGTTGAAGGAAGCTGGCAGTGGCAGACCCGCCACCACTGCCAAGCTGTCGGCAGCAGCCACCCGCCCTCCTCCACCTCCTCCAGCAGCACCAGCAGGAGTGCGTCAGCAACGCACTGCTCCTCCTCCCTCTGCAACTCCTGCCGCCGACACTGAGGCCTGTTCTGGCAGCCAGTCCTCAGTGGCCTCCTCTGCTCCCTCCAGTGATTCCCGTGCCATCAAAAAGCGTCGCAAGACATGGTTCTGCCTCCCAGCAGCCGTCGCGTGCGTCAGCTGAACGGCTTGCTGGCACGGGCCATGTGCTCCCAACTCCTGCCTTATTCCCTTGTGCAGGAGGGGAGTGACATGCGTGCGCTCCTGATGTGCGCAGCCCCCGATTGGCCAATCCCCAGCCGACATTATTTTTCGCGCACGGCCATCCCTGCACTTCACCGCTCTGTGATGGCCAATGTCAGGAGAGGGATGGATCACGCGGTGGGTCAACGGGTCCATGTCACCATGGACTCGTGGAGCAGCCGGTTTGGGACAGGCCGCTATCTGTCCTTCACCGCGCATTGGGTCAGCTTGGTGGAAGGGGGTGAGGAGGGGGGAGCAGCATCGGGCACTGTCAGAGCAGCAGCACCAACAAAACAGTGGGTGGTGCCACCATGCAGGGTCAGAGAAATAGCAGCAGGTTCCTCTGATCACTTCCATCCTCCGGCACACCAGCCCAAACCCCCCGCCTCAGCAGCAGCGTGAAGCCCCGGCACTGCCAAGCGCTGCTGGAATTGGTCAGCCTGAGGAAGACCAAACTGATGTCGAACCACGTCCTGGCCAAACTCCGAGAGCAGGAGAGGAATTGGCTGACCCCCAGAGGCCTCAGAGTCGGAGAGGTGGTGTCCGACAATGGGGCAAACCTTGTTTCTGCCATCAAGAAGGGAGACCTGACCCACATCCCCTGCCTGGCGCACGTCCTAAACCTGGTAGTCCAAAAGTTCCTGCGGACCTACCAGGGGATGGACCGACTCCTTGAGGCAGCAAGGAAGGTTGTGCGTCACTTCCGGCTCTCGCCTGCAGCCGTAGCATGCCTGGAAGAGGTGCAGAAGGAGCTGCACCTGCCACAGCACCGGCTCATGCTCGATGTTCCAACTCGCTGGAACTCCACCCTGGCGATGTTGGAGCGTCTGGTTGAACAGAGGCAGGCTGTCAGCCAGTACGTTGCACGAGCAACAGTTGCATCCATCACTGCAACTGGGCGTGCCGCCACCAACCTCCCGTCCATCATCTCCATGGAGGACTGGGGGCACATGCAGCAGCTGTGCTCAGTGCTGGCACCCTTCCTGCAGGCCACCAACATGGTAAGCAGGGACCATGCAATGGTGTGCGAGTGGGTGCCCTTGGTGTGTGTGCTGGACAGGGCCCTGTATGCACTGGTGGAAGAGGGAGCGGCAGCCTTGGACCAGCAGGAGCTGCAGGCAGCTTCACAGGCCACCTCTGAGGAGGAGGGCTCGGAGTTGGTGGAGGTCCCTGACCTTGCTGCTGATGAGGGGGAGCAGCAGAGCGCAGCTGGACTGGCGCGGGGGTGGAGAGAGGATGAGGTGGAGGGGGCAGAGGAAGAGGAGGACAGCACTCTCGGCTCTGGGGATGCCGATGATGTCACAATCAAGTGACAGGACTATGCTCCTCAGTTGCCACTTATTAGCACCCGAATTAGCACCTTGTGATTGAAGGTTGAGTACAGTGATACTCTATCAGTCTGTGCTATACTATGAGTGGTGTGGATGTGAGTGTGTGAAGTCAGCTGACCAATTGAAACACGGCCGTGTTTTTAAGGGGGGATAAGGGGTGGTTGTGGGGGGTGTTCAAGATACTATTTAAATAAAATTTTGATACTGTTTTTGAAGACACTCTCTGCAAGTCTTTTTTGTGTGTATATAGTGTGACAGAGAGTGGCTCCCCTTCGGGGTCAGTAATTTACAATCACTCTAGCGCATCCCAATTCCATTTTTGTCTAGTGTATCCTTGTGGGAAAGCAGCTGAGTTGTTTTTTATGTATCTGGAACACAATCCCCTTCAATTACCCCTTGGGTCACGGTTTTAAGGTGTGTGTGATTGAATTGACCATATACCTGGTGTCCGACCATGGCGTATTCGTTGGCAGTGGACCTAGTAGATGACATGGTATCTACGTTTCAGGCCTGCCATCAAGAGCAGGCTGTTGAACAGATACCTCCCAATAGAGAGTGGAGACGGGTGTTCAGAAATCACCGGAGGCTGACCTTAAAACTTTTGAGGCGTAGGTGGATAGTGGTGACATTAGAATCCTATATCCTCAAAAAAGTTGTTCCCTGGGGGGTGCGTGAAAAGGTGAGGCCCTCTGGTCACTTGTTGAATCCACGTTTCCTACCGATTTGGAAGCAGGAATGCATCCAGAGAGGTATAAGAACCATGCAACTCATGAAGGAAGAGGAGGAAATACAAGTTCAGGAGATAGAACTTGAAATAGAAGATAGTTTAAAAGAGATGAAGAAGTTTGAAACACATCCTGAGTTTGAGAAATTCAATATACAATTAAAGAAAGAGGTTGAGAATACACAGAAAAAAATAAAAAATACCAAACGTCAAAAGTTTTTGATAGATGTTGAGGAGTGGAACGATGGAAATTATTTTGAATATGCCCCCGGTCAGGCTAAGTCCAGATCCAAATCACAAAGTGGTGAGTCTGAATCAGAAGGTGATTTCTCTGATAAATCAGTCACTTTTTTAGGGTCAAGCGGGGAGGAGGGAAACGGAAAAGAGGAAGGAGAGGAAGAGGAGGAAGTAAAAATAATAAAAAAGAAAGTGAAAAAACAGAAACGCAAAATTCAACCCAAATCGATCCTGAAAAGGAACATGCCCCACCGCGATGCCAAGAATCGCGGGGGGAATTGATTTGTCGGGTGGACGGTGGCGGGGGAGAAACTGGGGGAGGGGCCAATATAATCAACTTGTCTGATTTTGAATTAAAACCATCCCACACTACGTTGCTTAACAGAGGGCTAACATTCTGTCCTACAGCAGTAGGTGATCATTTTGAGGTTTATAAGGACCTCCGTTTATTTCTACGGAAGGTTGTATTAAAAGCAATGTGGGCAGGGGGTTCTGTTGATGGGAATGACCACCCCCCCGAAATTCCCCCTGATCCAACATCAACATCTGACACGGTGAGGGATAGACAAGCTCTAATTGATCTCGAGTCACTCTTAGATGACAACTATATACAGGAGAAGAGATGTGGTCCGCAACAAGTTCTCTGCACAGATTCCGTAATTTATTTAGGACGTGTCCTAGCAGAAAATATAAAGTACATAAGCTGACATGTTTCAGGCCATTCGGCCCTTAATCATAGCACACTGTGTGTGCTATGATTAAGGGCCGAATGGCCTGAAACATGTCAGCTTATGTACTTTATATTTTCTGCTAGGACACGTCCTAAATAAATTACGGAATCTGTGCAGAGAACTTGTTGCGGACCACATCTTTTCTAATCTTGCTTCAGTATCTGGGCCTGGCTGCCTTTGGTCCTGCACTGCTCTGCACGGTGCAGTTGAGCGGTGTTCCACTTCCTTCTATCTTGTATATACAGGAGACACAGGAGAAAGATCAGCGTATTAAGTTTACCAAGGTCAAAAAGAAATCCAAATACTTCCCCTCACTCTCAATTAACCCCTATATACGGGTATTTTGTGGAGCTGTCGAACAAGATCTGAGAACAATCAATTGGCAGACCCAAAGTAGAAGTAATCTCTCAGATGATGAGCAACAGGCCCTGCTTGAATTAAAGGAGATGGAAAGAGTAGTGTTGAGACCAAGTGACAAAGGGGGCAATCTAGTACTGTGGGGTGAAAATCTGTATATGGAAGAGACCCAGAGGCAATTGGTTGACCCAGAGGTCTATGTGAAGTTGAAAAGTAATCCATTCCCTGATATTGTGAAACTTTTGAATCAAAAACTTGATGTGGCTTTTTCAGCAGGTATCATCAGTTCAGGTGAATGGACGTATATGAAGGTTACCTCATATCGTATACCTATTTTATATCTAATCCCAAAGATACACAAACGACTTGACCATCCACCTGGCAGACCCATTGTGTCGGCGGTGGAGGGACCCCTCGAGAAAGTGTGCAGGTTTTTGGACCAGGTGTTCAAGCCACTTGTCGAGAGACTTCCCTCCTTCGCTAGAGACACTGGGGAGGTATTGACCCTTTTGGAGGGCTTTCAGGTTCATCCGGATGATCTATTGGTGGGTATCGATGTTGAGGCCCTATATACGTCCATACCACATTATATCGGTATAGCGGCAATTGAATTCTTTCTCACTGAAGTTGAGCAGATGCAGAGTGAGAGGAAACAATTCATACTAGAACTGCTTGAGATTGTGCTAACGAGAAACTGCTTCAGATTTGGTGGGAACTTCTATCGCCAGATCAGGGGGACGTCGATGGGGGCGGAGTGTGCCCCAGCCTATGCGTGTCTGCACCTCGGCTTTTGGGAACGAAGCGAGGTGTATAGCAATGTGGCCTTTGGGGCACACGCCGCCTGTTGGATTCGTTTCATAGACGACGTCTTCCTGGTCTGGCGAGGTACAAGAGCAGACTTAGCGGTATTCCTTGACCATCTCAATATGAACGATCGTAATATTGTACTTACTCATGTGGTTGACAGTAAGGAATTTAGTTTTTTGGATCTTCTAATTAGGAAAGATGATGAAGGTATCTCCACCTGTACTTATAGAAAACCAACAGCTGGCCATATGTTGTTGCATGCCTCTAGCTTCCACCCCCGGACCCAGATCCGAGGTATCCCCGTGGGTCAGTTTCTGCGAATTCGCAGAAACTGCACAAGGGAGAGTGATTTTGCGTGTGAGGCTGAGGCCATGACAACAAGGTTTCGCCAAAGGGGGTACGATGAGGAGTTGTTACAGGAGGCAAAATTACGAGCACAGTCTACAGTAAGAGAATCATTAATTAAACGGAAAGAGAAAAATCCTGTGAAAAAAGATGACTCAATCCGACTCATTACCAAATTTGGGACCCACTGGAATCAATTGAGAGGTATCCTTTCTCGGCATTGGCACCTACTCCAGCTTGACCCAAAAATAGCCCGTCTGGTGGGAGATTATCCTAAGATGACGGCTAGGAGGGCCCCAAATTTGCGTGACTTGCTGGTCCGCTCTGACTATCAGCCTAAAGTGACTCCACCCACAACAATGTGGCTGGGTGAATCTAGACGTCCCAATGGGATGTTCCCATGTTCAGATTGTAGTGTATGTCATTTAGCCGAAAGGAGCAATGTGTTCTCTGATGCCGATTCAAGACATGAGTTCGGTATAAGATCATTTATAAACTGTAACAGCAAATTTGTTTTGTACATGATCATGTGCCCATGTGGATTAAAATATGTGGGGGAGACGACACGAATTTTAAAATCTCGTATTCAGGAACATGTTAGCAATGTGAAAAATGCAACAATTGGTTCACCATTAGGGGAACATTTCATGAAATTTCATAATAGCGATCCTGACAAAATCAGATTTAAAGGTTTCTATAGAATGAAATTATCTTCTAGAGGAGGTGACTATGAGAGATCACTGAAACAGATGGAAATCAGGTGGATCTTTAGACTCCATACCCTGTCAACAAGGGGACTAAATACTGACATGTCCCTGGTTCCTTTTTTACCTGACTGACAAGGGATGTGAGTGGTGGCCCCTGTGACTCGGGGCTGCCGAGGTGTTACATTATGGGGCCCGGCAGCCCCCGGCTTGCAGTGGGAGGCTTGTCACTTTATTTGGATATAAGCTATGATTGGTTATGCAATGGTGATCAATGGGACGGCTGACTGTGGATGGGGGGTGCACCTAGGAGAGCCTTAGGCGGTTGTATATGGTCAGGCTCTCGGGGTGTGCACTACTATCTATGGTCGGCAAAAAGTCCCTTTCTGGCTAAAATAGCCTGTAAGATAGCTAGGTATCTGCTGGGTCCACTATTCCACTGAATATGGATGTGTCATGTATGAATTATGGCCTGTGAAATAGTGTAATTGACACACTGCTGGTTTGCTTTAGTATGGCTTTAATGACAACCGAACAGTGTGAAGGAAGCATTGATAGGCTCATTGAGAGCATCACTTGTTACTAGGTAAAGTTGATCTGTATTTTAATTGGAGCAGCACTAGACATGTGACTATTTATTGAAAAAGGCAAGAGCCAATCCCAACCAGCGTTTGAGAAAGCTTGGAGATAGCCAAGCGAAACTAGTCACGTGACACGGCCGTCACGATCAGCTGACCGGAACGCCGACCAGCGGCGTGTACTGACACACTGTGAAGTGGCGGCAGGGGAGCGCTTCGGCTGGGAGGATTGCAACACAGTGGAACGCGGATCCGTGAATAGCCAGCTGGGCAACGAGTCAGACGGAGACAGTCCAAGCAGCAGTGGTGAGAGCCCGCAGGGCACTGACGCATATCTGCTCTCGTATGTCCGCGGTGCATGGCATGCTTATTGTGGCTTTGGACGCTATTGGTGAATACAAGCTGTGAAAAGTGACATCATTTGAACAAGCTGTGCATGTGCTTGGCTTCTGAAAACTGTGTTTTGCTATTTGAATTCATTGCAGTCAGTGGAGATTGGTACAATTCAAGTTACAAGGTTATATGAATCTGAACGTCAAAGTGCCTCTCTAACCGGATGGCTGGTACAATGACATTTACCATTACTACACATGTTTGAGATGAATCCAACTGTCCACCAATCCCAAAAAGCTACCTTTATAACAAGTCCCCTGTGCGGAATATGATATATCTCAGCTGAAGACCCGTCACAATCGAGTGACAGGACTATGCTCCTCAGTTGCCACTTATTAGCACCCGAATTAGCACCTTGTGATTGAAGGTTGGGTACAGTGATACTCTATCAGTCTGTGCTATACTATGAGTGGTGTGGATGTGAGTGTGTGAAGTCAGCTGACCAATTGAAACACGGCCGTGTTTTTAAGGTGGGATAAGGGGTGGTTGTGGGGGGTGTTCAAGATACTATTTAAATAAAATTGTGATACTGTTTTTGAAGACACTCTCTGCAAGTCTTTTTTGTGTGTATATAGTGTGACAGAGAGTGGCTCCCCTTCGGGGTCAGTAATTTACAATCACTCTAGTGCATCCCAATTCCATTTTTGTCTGATGCCGATGATGTGCCAGCAGACGTGGCCAGACTCTTCCCAATGGCAGCGCACATGCTGAGGTGCCTGCGCAAGGACCCAAGTGTGATACAGATGAAGAAGAGGGAGGACATCTGGATCTGCATGATGCTGGACCCACGTCTGAAGGGGAAGCTCAGCCAGTTCCTGCCTGCAGGAGGAGACCGTGCACAACAAATGAGGGATTTGCAGCTGTCCCTTGTTGAGTGCTTGCAGGAAGCCTTCCCTGAGCCATCCACCCCCACTGTCCAGCCAGCACAGAGGCAGCAGCAGGTGCCTGCATCCACCAGCAGCAAGCGCCCGCGCACCACAGACCTGCTGTCTCTGACCAACGAGCTCTACATGAGTGTAGAGCTGCCAAGGACTAGAGAGGAGGTGCCTGCAGCAGCATCCTTCTCCGGTCACAGACAGCGCTTGACCCGCATGGTGGCTGACTACATGGGGTCCTTCAGCGGGCTTGACAGCGTTGCCCCTGTTGATCTCATGGAGTATTGGGTCAAGCACCTGCCGATCTGGAGCGAGCTTGCGCAGTACGCCCTGGAAGTGCTCTCCTGCCCCCCTTCCAGCGTACTGTCAGAGCGTTGCTTCAGTGCAGCCGGTGGAGTCGTCACTGAGAAGCGATCTCGTCTGTCTCACAAGTCTGTGGACAAACTGACGTTTCTCAAAATGAACCAGGCTTGGGTGGAAGGCGAATTCCTGGCCCCTGTTGTCGGCGAGAGGGGGACATGAAGTGACGACTGGCACACACACATTACACCTGCTGCTGCTGCTGCTGTTGTATTTCATCCTGCTGTCTGTGTTTCCACTGCCAGGGAACACATTACAAGGTGCTGCTGCCCATGCGCCACCAGCTATTACGCTACAAAATAGCTGCATTAATTTGAAAAAAAAATTATATTGCTTTAGAGGTGTCCGGGTTGAAAACTGTGCTGTCCCAATTGTGTATTGGACACAATGTGGGCTTCACGACCGCTGTCTGGAACCTCATGATGTTTATTTACGGCCCTGGAACCACCGCTAGGACCCAGGGCCTATTATGTCTCGCTGCCTGCTGCCAAATGCCAGTCTGCCACCACACACTCATCCTCCTCACGCTGCCTGCTGCTGTATTTCCTCCTGCTGTCTGTGTGTTTCCACTGCCAGGGAACACATTACAAGGTGCTGCTGCCCATGCGCCACCAGCTATTACGCTCAACAATAGCTGCATTAATTTGAAAAAAAAATTGTAATTAATTTAGAGGTGTCCGGGTTGAAAACTGTGCTGTCCCAATTGTGTATTGGACACAATGTGGGCTTCACGACCGCTGTCTGGAACCTCATGCTGTTAATTTACGGCCCTGGAACCACCGCTAGGACCCAGGGCCTATTATGTCTCGCTGCCTGCCCTCCTGCCTGCTGCCAAATGCCAGTCTGCCACCACACACTCATCCTCCTCACTCTGCCTGCTGCTGTATTTCCTCCTGCTGTCTGTGTGTTTCCACTGCCAGGGAACACATTACAAGGTGCTGCTGCCCATGCGCCACAGCTATTACGCTCAACAATAGCTGCATTATTTTGAAAAAAAAAATTGTGGGGGCGTGTCCGCAGCTTGTGCATGGCGGACGCTTAAACAGTGAGCTCCGTGCATGAAGCTCAGAACAGCGACAACAAGCAGCCACCTGGGTCCCACCAGCGAGAGTAAGATGCCAGACACCCCGATGGAGACGGAGCAATCCAAAAAGAGGAAGAAAAGCCCACCTCAACCTCAGAAACTGCCTGAACTGTTCGCTGGCATGCAGGCACGGGCCGCACTCAAAGATGGCGCCGGCTCCCGCTCCAGCGCTACCGCCGGACCACCAAGTTTCTCTCCCACGCAGGCAACACAGGGAGGGAACGGAGAACAGACACGAGACTCTTCACCGGAAAACGGATCACCAGCATCCCGCAGCCCAGTAAAGTCTCGGCAGAAACTAAATGGAGACGAAGAGCAGGTAGGACAAAACACGCTAGACGCTGTACCCTCCCTCTCCCCAGCCAGCATTGAACAATTCCCGGCAACAGAGCAGGTCATCACTCAGACATATCTAAAAGATCTAATGCTAGCCATGAAACAGTCCATCTCAGCTGATATGTTAAACATATCACACAGCCTCAAACACTCCATAGATCTTCTGGGGGACCGAGTTGATACAGTGGAGAGAGGAGTCTCGGCCCTCACCATAGAGCATAACAAAGCGGTGGACTGTATCGAACACAACAAAAACGATATTACCTGGTTAAAAAGCAAGCAAGCAGACTTAGAGGACAGGAATCGCCGATGTAACCTGAAATTCCGCGGGGTAGAAGAGGCGGTGGCCCAAGCCCAGCTACGTGATTATGTCACTAAACTTGCAAGAACAGCTCTCCCACAATTGCCTGACATAGAACTGGCCATAGAGAGGGTACACAGACTCCCGAAGCCGACTAGTCTCCCAGACTCAGTGCCGAGAGACGTTATTTGCTGCTTCCAGTTTTTTACTACAAAAGAAGCCCTGCTACAAGCCACCCGCGCCAAAGGGGCGCTCCCGGACCCATTTAAGCATATATCTTTGTATTCAGACCTTTCTCAGGCCACGCTGCTCAAAAGAAAAGAATTTCAACCCATCACCAAAGCTCTTAGAGAGAACGCTATACAATACAGATGGGGGTTCCCAGCAAAAATACTGCTCTCAAAAGAAGGGAGAAAAATAGTGATACAAAGGCCAGACGACGGGCTGAAACTACTACACTCCTGGGGGATCCAACCAGCAACACAACATGGAAACAAACAAATAGCTTCTGGGGTCTCCAAGCTCACCCAGGAATGGCACTCTACATCCTAAGCTTCTGCACACCACTTTCCCCAACAGATTACTAATGGACCGTAGAGTTCACAAAGGAGATGTGACCTCTCGTCCCGGCTCCCACAATGGAGCACCCCTGTGTAGTTTACGTGAAAGGCTCATCTTTACTACTCTCTATTTTGAGGCCCTCCTCACCTTTAAAACCCAAAGGAACCTAATCCCACCAAAGCAAATAACAAAAGAAGTCCTGCTCTCCAAATACCCCCTTCCCATCCCTCTTGCTCGTACAACTAAAAAGATCAACACTCCATTACTTTTGGTCACCAAAAATACGCCCAAATATCCAAAATGGCTCTTAAAGTTACCTCCTTAAATGCGAAAGGTCTTAACCTCCCAGTCAAGAGACACTCTCTCTGGAAAGATGCTTTGAGACTCAAATCGGACATAATGTTCGTTCAAGAGTCCCATTTCCAAGAAGGATCCGCACCCAAATGTTCGCACCCAGACTATCCTACTATAGTTTTCAGCAACTTTTCTAAAAAGAAGAGAGGAGTATTTACTGCGTTCCACAAGGACCTTAACCTATCACTTATCACCACAGAAACAGATCCTTTAGGTCGATTCGTTCTTACTGTATGTTCCATAAATAATGCACTTATGACTCTTCTCAACATCTATGTACCCAATGAGGGACAGCAAAAATTCATCCGGAACTTGATCCGCAAAGCCAAAAAAATTCAACAAGGAGCTCTGATTATAGGAGGGGACTTTAATATCATAATTGATCACACTTTGGACACCTCCAACTCCAAGAAAAAACCCTATAAAACGCTTTCACCTCTACTACACAAAGAAGATCTCTATGATCCATGGAGGGCCTTGCATGGAGACGAAAGAGGATACTCCTTTTTTTCAGCGGTCCATTCATCGTACACTAGAATTGACTATTTCCTACTAGACAGATATCTATTGCAAAAGATTTCTAAAGCCGAAATTTATGAGATAGCATGGTCTGATCACGCCCCAATCAGCATAGAAATCCTAATATCAGCTCCTCAAAAGAGTTCTCGTCCATGGAGATTAAACTCCTCACTACTACTAGACACAACCAATGCAAAAAAAATACAATCCTCTATTCAAGAATTCTTTGAATGGAATTCTTCGCCGGAGGTTGGAGTGAGCACAGTATGGCAAGCCCATAAAGCTTATGTCAGGGGTCTCCTTATCCAAATGGGCGCTACCCACAAAAAGGGAAAAACTGCTATATTAGAGTCAGTCCTCTCTGAAATTAAGTTAGCAGAAGAACAAAATATGAGAAACCCATCACTAACCAAGACCAAAGAATTGTTTAACCTTAGGCAAAAACTTAAAATAATACTCACCTCAGATTATGAGTTCCACCTATCTAGACTTAAATATCGACATTATCACCAATCGAACAGAGCTAGTCCCTTTCTGGCACAACTAATTAAACACAGACAGGAAAAATCTAAAATTGCTAAGCTTTTCCACCCCTTCTCTAAAAAACTACTAACTAACCCGCAAGATATAGTCAATGCATTTAGTGACTATTACAGCGCCTTATATAATCTCAAAGATGACCCACAGACCTTTCAACCGTCTCCAGACAACATCAACAAATTCCTTAGTACAATCAAACTTCCTAGCGTTTCTCCACTACAATTAGACCAGATAAATAAGCCCTTCAACGTATCGGAAATATTAAATATTATGATGAAACTTAAACACCATAAATCCCCAGGCCCTGATGGCTTCTCAAATGAGTACTACTCCTCATTCGCCACCTTACTAGCGCCTAAACTAACTGAACTATTCAATGATTTCGTAGCCCAAAAACAAGTCCCCCCTGAAATTACAAAAGCCATCATCACCGTCATCCCTAAACCAGGAAAAGACCATACTGCTCCCTCCAACTACCGCCCGATCTCCCTGTTAAATGGGGACCTAAAAATTTACACTAAAGCAATTGCCAACCGCTTGCTAGAGGTTCTACCAGGCTTAATCAAAATTGATCAAGTCGGCTTTACCAAAGGCCGCCAAGCACCAGACGGCACACGACGAGTAATTGATATGCTGTATACAGTGGGGTCCTGTCGAAGGCCTTCTCTCCTCCTAACCTTGGATGCGGAGAAGGCCTTCGACAGGGTACATTGGGGTTTTTTACAATCAGTTTTACTGAAATTTGGGCTGAAAGACTTTCTACTTAATGCCATTATGTCTGTCTATAAGAATCCCTCTGCTCAGGTATTGTCGTCAGCTTTCACATCCAAGCAGTTTTTAATATCCAATGGCACCCGGCAGGGATGCCCTCTATCTCCACTCATTTTTGTGATGGTAATGGAGACCCTGGCCGAGACTATTAGAAACAACCCAAATATAAAAGGAATCTCAGACGACCCTCAATCCTCAAAAATTAGTTTATTTGCGGACGATGTCCTGCTGACGTTATCCGACCCTGTCAAGTCCCTTAAATATGTCACCTCCTCATTGGAAGCCTTCTCCAAAGCCTCATTATATAAAGTAAACGAGACTAAATCGACCCTATTGGGTATCAACCTCCCAAAACATACCAAATCTGAAATATCGACTAAATTCCCATTTCCATGGGCCAAGTCCTCAATAACCTACTTAGGGGTTCAAATTCCAGCCCATATAAAAGACATCTACCCCTGCAACTTCCCCCCTCTCCTAGATAGAATAGCAACAGACTTGACACATGTAGCCTCCTTTGAACTCTCAATCTCCGGCAAGATAGCGGCCTACAAAATGGCAATATTTCCTAAAATCCTATACCTCCTTAGAACTCTACCCATACCAATACACTATAAATTCTTTAAAAAATTACGCACATTACTTCTAAAATTCTTATGGAACAAAAAGAAACATAGGATAGCCTACTCAATATTAACAGCTCACCCGTCCCAAGGTGGCTTCGGCCTACCGGACCCGAAACTATATTACTTCGCGTCCTTGCTGGAGATGTCGAAGAACTGGCTCTCTGGGGAGCAACAAAAAAACTGGGTAGACCTAGAAAAAGCAACTTCGCCTCTCCCGCTTCACGATCTTATATATTTGACCTGGTTAAAAATTCCAATCCTAGCGACTCAGCACCCATCTATTAAAGCAACAATAAACGCGTGGCAACATCTCAGATCAATAAAGTTCAAAGAGACCACATCGGCTGTCCCAAGTATCCCTATCGAGACCTTAGCAACAGCTATACCCAACATTAACATTAACAACTGGATCAAAGCAGGAATCAAATGGGTCCAAGACCTGCTACTAGACTCCACCCTAGCACCTTTCTCTCACCTCAAGTGGAAATTCAAACTATCAGAGAAGGATAGATATACATACATACAGATTAGCCACTTAAATACAAAACATACGATAAATCCAGCACCCATGCCCCATACAATAATCGCATATATATGGCCAAACAGTGGAACTAGAACCGCCCAAAAAGGCATATCTCTCTGGTACAGGCAAATTATAACAACTGGGCCTGACCCTCTAAGGAAATTTTTAACAACATGGAATAATGACATTCACTCCCAACTAGACACTACTAAAATACTAAAAGCACTTCATGAGACCAAGAAGCACTCTAAATGTATTTCCCACATAGAAACGGCAAAGAAAATAATATATAAATGGTACTTAACACCTAGAATAATGTCCGTATTCTCTCCGCAACACTCCTCCAAATGTTGGAGAGGATGTCTACATATAGGAACCCTCTATCATATTCTATGGGAATGCCCAATAATCACACCATGCTGGAACCTACTATCAACAATAATCTCGACACACATAAAAGCCCAATTCAGAGTAACTCCAGAACTGGGATTATTCCTGATTGGGCTCGAGGACATCCCACAAGAACACCGAACAGCAGTAGTTCACTTAATCTGTGCTATGAGACAACTGATACTATCAAACTGGGGAACTACTGATACCCCTAACCTTCCCCAACTCCGAGCCTATGTAGAATTTAATCTACAGATGGAAAAACTATTCCTAATAAGAGAACGCCCAGGCTCCCCGACTAATCATTTAAAAATTGACTGGGATAATATAATATAATATAATACAACACAACATAACTAAACTGCTAGAGTAATACCTAAACTCAAACAACCCAGAGGAAAAAGTGTTGATCACCCACCTACATAATCATTTACTCTGGTCTAAAACCAGACTACGAGCTTACAAAAAAACCCGCTCTAAGCAATCCCCCCCCCCCCCCCCCCATCCCACTGACTGTGCAGGCTAGGAACACCACTACCCGCTCCACTCAGGGTCGAAATTCGCCTCGAGGAGTGAGAACGGTTAGTGTCTCCAAATAGGTATCCATTAACGTATGGAGAGAAGAGGATCTCAAACTAAAGCTTAGACAAACCCTTTACAACCTTTCATATATGTACTGCCTCCTAATTATGCAATAAGCATGAGATTGAAAGAAACTACACCTGCTCCACATAACCTAAACCTACAGTGTCCAACATACTTCAGCGAACAAGTACAAGATGTGACACACCAAGACAATAAATAGGTGACAAAACAGGATGTATGTTGTTTTATGTTGATTTATGTTGTACTACTAGTGTACATGTTTGTCTGTTCGTTCAGTTGTCAAATCAATGCCATGTTAATCTACAAGTATATCTATTACTGTATGTTAAAAAATTTCAATAAAAAAACCATTGAAATGAAAAAAAAAATTGTAATTAATTTAGAGGTGTCCGGGTTGAAAACTGTGCTGTCCCAATTGTGTATTGGACACAATGTGGGCTTCACGACCGCTGTCTGGAACCTCATGCTGTTCATTTATGGCCCTGGAACCACCGCTAGGACCCAGGGCCTATTATGTCTCGCTGCCTGCCCTCCTGCCTGCTGCCAAATGCCAGTCTGCCACACACACTCATCCTCCTCACGCTGCCTGCTGCTGTATTTCCTCCTGCTGTCTGTGTGTTTCCACTGCCAGGGAACACATTACAAGGTGCTGCTGCCCATGCGCCACCAGCTATTACGCTCAACAATAGCTGCATTATTTTGAAAAAAAAAAATTGTAATTAATTTAGAGGTGTCCGGGTTGAAAACTGTGCTGTCCCAATTGTGTATTGGACACAATGTGGGCTTCACAACCGCTGTCTGGAACCTCATGCTGTTCATTTATGGCCCTGGAACCACTGCTAGGACCCAGGGCCTATTATATCTCGCTGCCTGCCCTCCTGCCTGCTGCCACAGTCTGCCACCACACACTCAACCTCCTCACGCTGCCTGCTGTTGTATTTACTCCTGCTGTCTGTATGTTTCCACTGCCAGGGAACACATTACAAGGTGTTGCTGCCCATACGCCACCAGCTATTACGCTACAAAATAGCTGCATTCATTTGAAAAAAAAAAATTATATTGCTTTAGAGGTGTCCGGGTTGAAAACTGTGCTGTCCCAATTGTGTATTGAACACAATGTGGGCTTCACGACCGCTGTCTGGAACCTCATGATGTTCATTTACTGCCCTGGAACCACCACTAGGACCCAGGGCCTATTATGTCAGTCACATCCCACTGCCTGACACACACACTACTCCTCCTCCTGTAGCTGCATTGAGCTTCTGCTGTCTGTGTGCTGCTAGTACCACTGCCAGGGAGAACAGAAGAAGAACTATTTTCTGCTGCCACCCACTCTCCTACCAGCTATTGCCACACTACAATAGCTGCAACTACTTCCTCCTCCTGCTGATGTCTGTGTTTTACCACCGCCAGGGTACACAGAAAAAGGCGCTGTGGCTTGCAATGTGCCACTAGTACCTATTATGCCATCAACACAAATATAACTATGGTGTTATTAAAATAAAATATTCTAAAAGAAGAAGAAGAACCATTTTGGACACACCTTCTCATGCAAACACTTTTCATGAAGTTTATTTACTATTTTTGATACCTTTTTTATTACTACTGCATCACCACATAATCACTTGATGTTTTTCTTCATAAAAAAGGTGGTTTCATGCATCATTGACCTCCAATACAAGTGTTACAAGCTATTTAAGGCCAGCTCGAATATTTTACTCGAATACAGACTCGGATAGTGACGTCGGATATCCGAGCTCGAATCGGATATTCGATTACATCGGATATCCGACTTCGAGTGAATTTGGATAGTTTACTATCCGAATTCGACCAAACTCGAATAGGATAATGAGGTATCCGAGCAACACTGTCACAGACCTGTTCGCCGAGATCCTCAATCAGTGCAAGGAGGGGGGCAGCCCCCAGCCCAGCCGCATTCCTAACAGAGAGAGCTCACCAAGCAGCTGGCTAAAGTACTGTTTTCCCTCTGAATGTCGGAGTACCACATCTTCAAGGTGATCCCTGCTCATGGTCATACTTCACTGCTCTGTCCTTCATTCCCATCATCCTCATCCCTTAACTTCTCTTTCCTCCTCATCCTCCTGCTTCACTGCTCTCTCCTCATCTTCATCCTTCACTGCTCTGTCCTCCTGCTACACTGTTCTGTCTTCCTCTTGCTTCACTGTTCTGTCTTCCTCTTGCTTCACTGTTCTGTCTTCCTCTTGCTTCACTGTTCTGTCTTCCTCAGCCTCTTGCTTCACTGTTCTGTCTTCCTCAGCCTCTTGCTTCACTGTTCTGTCTTCCTCAGCCTCTTGCTTCACTGTTCTGTCTTCCTCGATTAACTCGAATATCAAACTTCGAGTGAATTCGGATAGTTTACTATCCGAATTCGACCAAACTCGAATAGGATAATGAGGTATCCGAGCAACACTGGTTAAGGGCTCTGCCTCTGGCACTGGCAACCTGGGTTCAAAGCTCAGCAAATCTCAGCTATTCCTGCTCAGTAAGCCAGGACCTATTCAGTAAGAGACCTTGGGCAAGACTCCCTAACACTGCTACTGCCTATAGAGTGTGTCCTAGTGGCTGCAGCTCCTGAGTCCGCCAGGAGAAAAATGCAATCTAAATGTTCCTTGTCATTCTCTACTTTGACCCCCACCACCCTCACAATTTAATCACCCTGATATTGTTATTAGTAACTCTAGCCTATAGCTGTCAATACATGCATTCATTTTTACTGACAGATTCTTTCACTAGGATTGAATCTGGTGATTACCAACCACCTACATCGATTATACTTTCGACCAATGAATCCGTTGCAAAAATGTATCAAAATTACGATCAAACAGTACATTTTTCAATTGGACACAGTGGTATAGAAGCGGTAGATCAGCGGCTCGTAGTATTGCACTGAGCCACTACTGTAATACAATTATTTTCTGGTGAAAAGCTGCCGCATTGTGATTATTTTTATGGAGGGGGGGGAGGCGGCACAGATTTCCTCGCCTGGAGTGACAAAATGGCCAGAGTGCCCCTGCTTGTGTGTACGACAGTCAGTGCCAGTTGCACATTGTAATGTATTTTGTAAGACCTGCAGTATAGGTTAGATAGTTAGGTGCCCTGCAGTATACATTAGATAGGTAGGTAGGTGCCCTGCAGTATAGATTAGACAGGTAGGTGCCCTGCAGTACAGATTAGATAGGTAGGTAGGTACCCTGCAGTATAGATTAGATAGGTGCCTGCAGTATAGATTAGTTAGGTAGGTACCCCACAGCATATATTAGGTAGGTGCCTGCAGTATAGATTAGATAGGTAGGTGCCCTGCAGTACAGATTAGATAGGTGTCTGCAGTATAAATTAGATAGATAGGTGCCAGCCTGCAGTATAGATTAGATAGGAAGGTGGCTGCAGTATAGATTAGATAGGTAGGTGCCTGCAGTATAGATTAGATAGGAATGTGCCTGCAGTATAGATTAGATAGGTAGGTGCCAGCCTGCAGTATAGATTAGATAGGTGCCTGCAGTATAGATCAGATAGGTAGGTGCCAGCCTGCAGTATAGATTAGATAGGTACCTGCAGTATAGATTAGATAGGTAGGTGCCCTGCAGTATAGATTAGACAGGTAGGTGCCCTGCAGTACAGATTAGATAGGTAGGTACCCTGCATTATAGATTAGACAGGTGCCTGCAGTATAGATTAGTTAGGTAGGTACTCCACAGTATATATTAGATAGGTGCCTGCAGTATTGATTAGATAGGTAGGTGCCCTGCAGTACAGATTAGATATGTGTCTGCAGTATAAATTAGATAGATAGGTGCCAGCCTGCAGTATAGATTAGATAGGAAGGTGGCTGCAGTATAGATTACATAGGTAGGTGCCTGCAGTATAGATTAGATAGGAAGGTGCCCTGCAGTATAGATTAGATAGGTAGGTGCCAGTCTGCAGTATAGATTAGATAGGAAGCTGCCTGCAGTATAGATTAGATAGGTAGGTGCCAGCCTGCAGTATAGATTAGATAGGTGCCTGCAGTATAGATTAGATAGGTAGGTGCCCTGCAGTACAGATTAGATAGGTGCCTGCAGTATAAATTAGATAGATAGGTGCCAGCCTGCAGTATAGATTAGATAGGTGCCTGCAGTATAGATTAGATAGGTAGGTGCCTGCAGTATAGATTAGATAGGTGCCTGCAGTATAGATTAAATAGGTGCCTGAAGTATAAATTAGATAGATAGGTGCCAGCCTGCAGTATAGATTAGATAGGTGCCAGCCTGCAGTATAGATTAGATAGGAAGGTGCCTGCAGTATAGATTAGATAGGTGCCTGCAGTATAGATTAGATAGGTAGGTGCCCCGCAGTACAGGTTAGATATGATGGTGGCTGCAGTGCTGGGGAGAGCGGGCATAGTAGTTAAAACTCACGTGTCTTCCTCCGTCCTCACAGCTACCATCTATTTCCTCTCCCAGCATCTGTGTATTGGTAACAGCGCCCCCTGTGGTGACATGCGGTCACGTCATCATAGGGGGCGCTGTTACCAATACACAGATGCTGGGAGAGGAAACAGATGGTAGCTGTGAGGATCGGAGGAAGACACGTGAGTTTTAACTACTATGCCCGCTCTCCCCACCGCTGCAGAGGGTGCGGGGCCTCTTCAGACGCGGGGCCTGGGGCGATTGCCCCACTTGCCAACCCCAAAGGCCGGCTCTGTATATATCACATCAGCAGCAGCAGCCACTGCATTTATTCATTTTCTCTGTACCTGAGTGTGTGTGTGAAAGCATCACATTGTACTGTATTTTGTAAGACCATACCACCACCAGTCCACGCTGCATAGCTGTACCTGTGTGACCGCAGTAATTGTATTATATATCACACCAGCAGCAGCAGCCACTGGATTTATTCATTTTCTCTGTGCCTGAGTGTGTGTCAAAGCTGCACATTTTACTGTATTTTGTAAGACCATACCACCACCAATCCACGCTGCATAGCTGTACCTGTGTGACCACAGTAATTGTATTATATATCGCACCAGCAGCAGCAGCAGCCACTGGATTTATTCATTTTCTCTGTACCTGAGTGTGTGTAAAAGCCGCACATTGAATTGTATTTTGTAAGACCATACCACCACCAATCCACGCTGCATAGCTTTAACTGTGTGACCGCAGTAATTGTATTATATATCACACAAGCAGCAGCAGCCACTGCATTTATTCATTTTCTCTGTACCTGAGTGTGTGTGAAAGCCGCACATTGAATTGTGTAAGACCATAGTGTCTGGAACCAACCCGCGGCACGCCTGCGTATACGGTTCCCGACTGCGGGTTTGACCAGATCAAGCGGGGAGCAACCTTATTCAAGCTACAAACAAGGCTGGGACAGGGGTCCCAGCCTTGTTTGTAGCTTGAATAAGGTTGCTCCCCGCTTGATCTGGTGCATCCACTTCCCACTGCCACCACTAGCCGTTGCTAGACACGTCCACTCAGCTGTCGAGTGCTCAACACGCAATCTGCGTTTTCGTATTTGGGTCAGCTTTGCGCTTTAGGCCGAATACGAGAACGCCACGCACACACACAGTTGCAATCTTACACTGTAGTGAAGCAAAGCCACTAACAGTCGTTCTGAACGATACTGTTAGACTTCCCACTCGGTTGTCGAACGCAGAAGTGCCCCATACACACAATGCAATTACAATCTCATACGGTAGCGTTGCTCAAACGTTCAATCCGGCACGGACTTTTACACAGTTACACTTCCATCTCTTCTAGGCTATGAGTGTTAGTTTAGCACAGCAGAAGTCAAGCTTATTAAATAACGATTTAATATTCCATAAAAAACATGGAACAATGCAGAACTTAATATATACAAAAGATGTACAAAAACAAAGTAAAAAAGTTACAAAGATAAAAGTTACAAAAATACACACAAGACAAGTTGCCAAGAATAAAAATGGAATAAACGTAAAGTGAACTTTTACCATCGCAAATGTCCAACCGTGGAGAGACGCGGATTTACCGATTTCCTCGGGATCATCTCTAGCAATGAGCTACTCTCGAGAGAAGATACCTGTGACTGTCCTGGACGAGCTTAAATAGTCTGAAGTGTCCCCTGGGGGCATTTAATGTCCAGCCCCCAGGAACTAATGCAATTTCTCCGTTTGTGACATCACCGAACGCTTGTCATAATCTTCCTGTGATATGCGAACTTCAAAGGGTTCTTGTTTCCGCTTTTTGAAGGTTGCAGATTTCACAGGTAAGATTGTATCCTGGGAACAACAAGTATCCTGTTTACACTTACAGATTTCAAAGCAATTCCATTTCCAGCCCACTATTCAGACTAAGAGGTAGCCGAACGCCTGTGTGGGCTTCAACCTGGTCGGGTAAATGTCTAAGTATGTTTCCTGGCTAGTGGCTTAATGAGCCCCTTCCTTGCCTATTGAAGGTGACTGGTCTATTCAATGAAGACAATGGCAGTTCCCTTGATCTCTGCCCTGAATGACTGTTTTAATCTACATACAGACATTATCCAGGTGACACCTTCCAAAAGCCAGACTGGCTGACATACCTACACTTCTGACAAAATATATAGCAGATAGAAAAATGAAAGAAATATGTTCCTGTTATCCTTACATCATCAGCCTCATAACTAGCTGCTATATTCCTGACACATAGCACCGCCAGTCCACGATGCATAGCTGTAACTGTATGGCCGCAGTAATTGTATTATATATCACACAAGCAGCAGCAGCCACTGCATTCATTCATTTCCTCTGTTCCTGAGTGTTTGTGAAAGTCGCACATTGAATTGTGTAAGACCATAGCACCCCCAGTCCACGCTGCATAGCTGTACCTGTGTGACTGCAGCAATTGTATTAATTATTATATATACCAGCAGTCAGTGCATCCATTTTTACTGCACCTGTGTGACCGCACATTGTTATACCAGCAGTCAGTGCATCTATTTTCACTGCACTTGTGTGACTGCACATCATATTAGTCAAGTCAGTGCATACCTTTCACTTCATCCCCCCACAATATGGACAAAACAACAGGCACAGGCAGAGGGAGAGCCAGAAGCAGGCCACCCGGCAGGTCTGTTCGAGGTCGTGGTGAAGTGATTTCGTGCGGCCCTAGACCAAAGTACAGTGCTCAGAAGATCAACTCCCAAGATTGTCAGGATGTACTTGACTATTTAACACAGAACACCTCGTCTTCCACAACCACCAGCGCTACTACTACAAGCACCACATCCGCTCCATTTGACAGTTCGCAGGACTTATTTGGTGGGGAATCAATAACGGATGCACAGCCATTATTGCTACAACAAGATGAAGGCGCTAAGCAAGTTACACCACCTCATATGTCTGAGTTTGGCGGCACTAGGGACGTAAGGTGTGAGGAGGAAGATGAAGTACCTGCTGTTGGTGCAGTTTATGAGGTATCTGATACAAGCGAAGCTGGGGAGGATGATGCCGATGATGATGATACTGCCATGGATGTCACGTGGGATCCTAATAGACATGATGACCAGGGGGACAGTTCAGATGGGTAGTCAGAGAGGAGTAGGAGGAGACGAGTTGCTGAAAGAAGCAGGGGGAGCTCGTCGTCAGAAACAGCTGGTGGCAGTGTCCGGAGGCATGTATTGTCACCTGCTATGGACAGACAGCCAACATGCCCTTCAACGTCAGCTGCTGATGCCACCATAGTGCCATCACCCCAGGGGGGCTCAGCGGTTTGGAAATGTTTTGGTGTGTCTGCCACAGATGACAGCAAGGCCATCTGTACTCTCTGCCAAAAAAATTGTTGTGTTGTGGAAAGACCAAGACCCACATAGGGACAACTGCCTTAAGAAGGCACCTGATGAACAAGCACAAACCGCAATGGGATGATCACCTGAGGAAAAGCAGCACACAAAAGCAAAGCTGCCCTCCGCCTCCTCTTCCTCCTTCAGGTGCAGCATCTTCAGCCGCTTTCTCCCTTGCACCTTCACAGCCACCCTCCTCCACTCCGCCTCTCACCTTGAGCGGTTCATGTTCCTCTGCCCACAGCAGCAGCCAGGTGTCTGTGAAGGAAATTTTTTTTTAAAGAAAGAAGCCAATATCTGCCAGTCACCCTCTTGCCCGGTATCTGACAGCTGGCTTGGCGGAACTGTTAGCTCGCCAGCTTTTACCATACCAGCTGGTGGACTCTGAGGCCTTCCAAAAATTTGTGGCAATTGGGACAGCGCAGTGGAAGAAACCAGGCCGCAATTATTTTTCTGAAAAGGCGATACCAAAACTGTACCATGAAGTTGAAAGGCAAGTGGTGTCATCTCAGGCACACAGCGTTGGGTCAAGCGTCCGTTTGACCACGGATGCCTGGTCTGCTAAGCACGGTAAGGGCAGGTACATTACCTATATGGCCCATTGGGTCAACCTGTTGACCGCTGGCGACAAGCAGGGAGTATGTGGCTGTGCAGTTGTGACACCTCCACGGCTTGCAGGCAGGCCTGCTGCCACCTCCTCTCCTTCTCCTCCTACGACTCCTGCTACATCCTCTTCGCTGTCTTCCTCCTCCTACTTGGCTGAATGGCAGGGCTACTCTACTGGTGCTGCGATCTCCTCTCCAGTTGCACACCCCCAGCTCACCAGGGCTTTTGCTGCATGCCAGGTACGACGGTGTCATGCCATCTTGGACATGTCTTACCTGAAAGCCGAGAGTCAAACTGGAGCAGCTCTCCTGGCTGCTCTGAACAAACATCAGTGGCTGACCCCGCGCCAACTGGAGATCGGCAACGTGGTGTGTGACAACGGCAGCAATCTCATTTTGGCTTTGAATTTGGGAAAGTTGACACACGTACTCTGCATGGCACATGTGCTGAATCTAGTAATTCAAAGATTTGTATCTAAGTACCCAGGCTTACAGGAGGTTCTGAAGCAGTCCAGGAAGGTGTGTGGGCATTTCAGACGGTCCTACACAGCCATGGCGTGCTTGGCCGAAATCCAGCAGAGAAAAAACTTGCCGGTGAGGCACTTGATTTCTGATAGCCCGACCCATTGGAATTCAACACTCCTGATGTTCGACTGCCTATTACAACAGGAGAAAGCCATCAACGACTAACTGTACAGCTACGCTCAAAGGTCAAGCTCTGGGGAGCTGGGGATTTTCTGGCTGAAGTACTGGACACTGATGTGTAATACCTGCAGGCTCATGCGGCCATTTGAGGAGGTGGCAAACCTGGTGAGTCGCACTGAAGGCGCCATCAACAACTTGATCCCATATGCTTTCTTCCTGGAGCGTGCCATGCGTAGAGTAGTGGATCAAGCTGTAGACGAGTGTGAACAGCAAGAGGAGGAAGAGTTGTGGGAACCACAAGATGTGTCACCAACACCTGCAGCAGCACAGAGGAGGGGGGAGGAGGAAGAGTCATCTGGGGAAGAGGAGTTAGATGAGGAAGGTGTTTTTTTGGAGGAGGAGGAGGGGGAAGAACAACCGCAGCAGGCGTCGCAGGGGGCGTGTGCTCCTCACCTTTCCTGTGGTATTGTTCGTGGCTGGGGGGAGGAGGAGAATTTAGCTGACATCACTGAGGAAGAGCAAGAGGAGATGGCTAGTACGTCGGCATCCAACTTTGTGCAGATGGCGTCTTTCATGCTGTCCAGCCTGTTGAGGGACCCCCGTATAAAAAAACTCAAGGGGAATGACCTGTACTGGGTGGCAACGCTACTAGACCCTCGGTATAAGCACAAGTGGAAGATATGTTACAATTAAACACAAGGCTGAAAGGATGCAGTACTTAAAACAATATACAAGCTGACACATCATTGCATTCCAGCGGTTCTGGAGGTGTGTTTAGCTTCTAAGGGTGCAATGGTTAATTTGCATATATTCAGCAGTGATGCCTTGGGAGACATCTCAAGCTCACTCCAACCTGAATTATCGCAAATTCTTTCTGTTTTAAGAAAGCAAACTTTTGTTTTTCTTAACATCTTAGTAAGGGGGCTTTTAGGACCATTGCAGTCCCTTACACACTCCAATGAGTTCTGGGTCACCATGAGCTTGCTGGTTAGTCTGTCCCTCTTGGTGTTACAAGCCCTACTCCATAGAGCCAAATTAATCCATGCCATGCACTGATGAGGATCAAGCAATCCGAAACAGTCTGTATGCATGTTGGATTATTATGGCTCTGTACAAATTAACAAGCTGACACATTATTGCATTCCAGCGGTTCTGGAGGTGTGTTTAGCTTCTAAGGGTACAATGGTAAATTTGCATATATTCAGCAGTGATGCCTTGGGAGACATCTCAAGCTCACTCCAACCTGAATTATTGCAAATTCTTTCTGTTTTAAGAAAGCAAACTTTTGTTTTTCGCAACTTTGGTGTATGGTGCGTTTAAGGGTGATGTCACAGCACAACGGAATAAAGGTGCCTCTGCCACTAATCTTCCTCCTCCTCCTCCCATGTCCACGCAGGCAAGGACAGGACGCTCTAGCAATCTCATGGTGATGTCGGACATGCAGACATTCTTTAGTCCAACACCTCGCCTTAGCCTTTCGGAATCCACCCTCCACCAATGCCTGGATGGGCAGGTAGCTGACTACCTGGCCTTAACTGAGGATGTAGACACTCTGAGCAGTGATGAACCCCTTGACTACTGGGTGCGCAGTCTTGACCTTTGGCCAGAGCTGTCCCAATTTGCCATCCAACTTCTGTCTTGTCCTGCCTCAAGCGTCCTGTCAGAAAGGACCTTCAGTGCAGCTGGAGGAATTGTCACTGAGAAGAGAAGTCGCCTAGCCCACAAAAGTGTTCAGTACCTCACCTTTATCAAAATGAATGAGGCATGGATCCCAGAGGCCTACTCCCCACCTGAAGACTAAGTCCCGCCCACAGACTAAGCCAGTCCCCACACACAGCATCTCTGTCTGAGGGCCGCTTGTCTGCCTTCTCCACCACCACCAACAGGGTCCATGACTCCAGGTGAATTCCTGAATTTTTTAGGCCGCTGCTAGCAGTGGCCGCTTACAAACAGTATAATAATATTTCTGGTGCGTGTACATGCCTAATTTTTCTGGCTGTGCTGCGGCTGCAACCACAAAACAAAGGGCATGTACATGTGTCAATTCCCCTTCGTGATCGCTACCTTGCAGTTTTCAGATCTTGCTACAGATTCTCAATTGGATTTAGATCTGGACTTTGACTGGGCCATTCTGACACATGGATATGTTTTGTTTTAAACCATTCCATTGTTGCCCTGGTTTTATGTTTAGGGTCTCTGTCCTGCTGGAAGGTGAACCTCCGCCCCAGTCTCTCGTCTTTTGCAGACTCCAAGAGGTTTTCTTCCAAGATTGCCCTGTATTTGGCTCCATCCATCTTCCCATCAACTCTGACCAGCTTCCCTGTCCCTGCTCAAGAGAAGCAGCCCCAGTGCATGATGCTGCCACCACCATATTTGACAGTGGTGATGGTGTGTTCAGAGTGATGTGCAGTGTTAGTTTTCCGTCACACATAGCGTTTTGCATTTTGGCCAAGAAGTTCCATTTTAGTCTCATCTGACCAGAGCACCTTCTTCCACATGTTTGCTGTGCCCCCCACATGGCTTGTGGCAAACTGCAAATGGAAATTCTTATGTTTTTCTGTTAACAATGGCTTTCTTCTTGCCACTCTTCCATAAAGGCCAACTTTGTGCAGTGCACGACTAATAGTTGTCCTATGGACAGATTCCCCCACCTAAGCTGTAGATCTCTGCAGCTAGTCCTATACAGCAGGGCTTCAAAAAAGTCCTCTTGTACTGTTATTTCTTGTGCTCTCACCGTCGGGACTTGCGTGCCATGCCTGCTGCCTTCCTTGGATGTGTGGTGGTGGTAGCCATTTCTTAGGCTCCCACTCCGGACCGTAATTGAACCAGTATTCCCCGGCCATTACTCATGGTCACCATGGTGCTCAGAAAATACCAAAGAAAGTTTATCACACAGTTGAATGGGCCATGGACTCCATGGTACTCAGAAAGTACCAAAGAAAGTTTATTGCACAGTTGAATGGGAACCAGCTGGCATCCATTCAATTCAATTGAATTGATTCTCATTGAAGGTACTGAACAGTGAACAGCAAGCAGAACATGTATTTAAAAAAATAGATGTAAGTTTTAACAATGGTAGAGAAAGAACCATCGAAAGTTGATAAGGCAGTCAGACATTACCTGACATCACTGAGTGAGGAAGAGCATGGTGTGCACCAGTCCAGCATGGCCGTCACTACACAATACAGCTGTTTGCGGTGTGTTACACAGTGAGTTTGGTCTGTCAGTGTGAAGCAGTACGCTAATTACACTACCTGATTGATGTATGTTTTTTCAAGCACTTTAGGCCTCCAATTTAGCAATGCAATATGATTTCTGCCCTTAAAACCCTGCTGTGTGTCAAATCCGGATTTTTCCCCGGGACTTTGGGCATGTATCCCACTCTGCCATGCCCTCCTCCAGGTGTTAGACCCCATGAAATATCTTTCCCACCACTTTTGTGGCCAGAACCAGTGTTTGTAGTTTTCCAAGTTCGCTTGCCCATTGAAGTCTATTGCTGTTCGCCGAGTTCGAAGGATCGCAAACCTTTTGCGGAACTTCGCAAACCCGGTTCGCGAACTGAAAATCAGAGGTTCGCGACATCTCTAATTGCTGGCTGTAAAAATGGCTTTCGAGGAGTGGAGGCACTGGTTAGAGGGAGCAAGTCATCTGATCACAGTCTATACAGATCACAAAAAGATACATTGAGGGGGCCAAAATACTTAATCATAGAAAGGCACGGTGGGCATTATTCTTTTCTCGCTTCAATTTTGTAATCACGTTCAAACCTGGGTCTAAGAATGTGAAGGCAGATGGTTTATCCAGATCCTTTAAACCAGAATACTCATTGTGTTTTGGTCGCCACTCATACTCAGGAATTTCCTGATTTTTATGACACTTTGCAACCCTTCCAACAGGATAGTCCTCCTGAGAAACCCCCTGGAGTTCATTATGTACCCCTACATTTGGGTTTGCAAATACTTCAGGTGTTTCACTATTCAAAACTGGCAGGGCACCCCGGAGAGGCCAAGACTCTTAATCTACTGTCTTGACATGTTTGGTGGCCTTCTATCAATAAAGACTGTAAAGCTTATGTGGCAGCTTGCGCCACTTGTGCCAGGAGTAAGGGATCTCGGACAGCACCCCAAGGTCATCTTATGCCACTGCCCATTCCGTCCAAACCTTGGTCCCATCTTTCAATGGACTTTGTGGTTGATTTACCTTACTCTGGAGACAAAAAAGTCATTTGGGTCGTAGTCGACCGGTTCAGGAAAATGGCACATTTTGCACCTCTCTCCGGACTACCCTCAGCTCAGGAATTAGCTAAGCTATTCATTACACATGTGTTTAGGTTACACGGCATCCCTGAGAACATTGTTTCAGACAGAGGGGTCCAGTTCATTTCCAGATTCTGGCGTGCGTTTAGTGATCAGTTAGGGAAAAAGCTATCTTTTTCCTCTGGTTTACACCCTGAAACTAATGGTCAGACAGAGAGAACTAACCAGTCACTAGAACAATATCTACGATGTTTTGTCTCAGACTGCCAAGAATCATGGTCAGAATATTTACCTTTTGCCGAATTCGCATTTAATAATTTACCTAACTCCTCTACCAAATTGTCACCATTTTGGATAGTGATGGGTCAGAATCCTAAATTTACCTTTTTCTCTTCTGCTGCCTATTTTTTTCCAGCTTTGGAGGAGTGGAGCACCCACATTCAGCAGATTTGGCCGCAGGTGCAGCAAAATTTGCAGAATGCTGTCTCTCGCCAGATACTACGCCGATGCTCATCGTTCACCTGAGTTTGAGTTTTCCCCGGGTGATATGGTATGGGTATCCACCCGTAATATTCCCTTACGACAGCCTTCTGCTATGTTGGGCCCTAGATTTATTGGTCCATACCCCATTCAGGAAAAAAATTAATGATGTGGTGTATGGGGTGAATCTACCCCAGTCTATTAGAGGTGTCAAATCATTTCATGTTTCCCTTTTAAAACCAGCTGCTAACATGATCATTTCTTCTACTCCCCCTCCATCTGTTGAGGTGGATGGTGAACCTGAATATGAAGTAGAAAGAATTTTGGATTCCAGAAGGGTTTGTGGTTCCTTACAGTATTTAGTAGACTGGAAGGGATATGGTCCTGAGGAAAGATGCTGGATACCAGCCCGTCAAATTCATGCTGATTTGTTGAATAATGATTTTCATCTAAGTTTCCTGATAAACCGAGTAATGAGTGTTCGGAGACCACTCCTCAGGGGGGGGGGGGCGGGGGTAATTTAACATCCTTACCTTCAAGTGGCAGGTCCCCTGGCATCTCCAGCGTGGTTGTGGTCCGGGCGAGCGGCGGGACTTTGCAGCCGACGTCCTGTGGTGGCGTCCCTGGCATCCCTCCGGCGGTGAGTTCAGGTGTGTGTGTGTGACCAAACGCGCGCGCAGCCGCCGATAAGCCTTATAGGTTTAGGAGGAAGATCTAGCTGAGGTCAGCAGTGATTTCACTATAGTGCAGGGGCGTAACAATAGACCCTGCAAGGGATGCAACCGCAGGGGGGCCCAGAATCCCCATGGGGGAGAAGACTCTTTTCCCTGTCCTGAGAGACTGACAACTAAGGGTGCAGAGAGAAAAAAACTTTACGATCTCAGCTAAATTCCTGGCAAGAGTCCGTATCTATTCAGTAAGGAGTTCTAATGACTGCATCTGCTCAACCACTGATAAAGAATCATACAACATTTTGTAGACAAAGTTTTTAAGACAGTCCCTATTCAGTGTGCAGCAGGCTCTTGTGTACAATGTCCAGCCCCCAACCTCTCTACCCCTCCCCAAGTGCTGTGTACTGAAATGATGCTGGAAGAGTCTGCAGAGCCAGTTCTGCTCCAACAGAGATGGACAGAGTAAGTGTAATAATCTGAGGCTGGGAGCACACTCATCTGTCGGTTTTCTGTATGTGTTTTCTGCACACCATGTGTGTCTGTTGTTATAATTTAAGTAGGCCTCAGTTACTTGGCCTGAGTTTAGGTAAAAGGCTTGTCCGCCGAGTATGCCTTTAAAATAGAGTTTCTTGTGATGCAGGCATAAACATCTCAGTGTCTGCTTGTTATTCAAGCAGATACTGAGAACATGTTCCTGAAAGAAGGCCACAGGCCTACACTGACCTCAACATGTACACCACAAGAACAGTAAACATAGGCCATGTTTTCTAAATACCAAATTCCTGTAAGTATGTCAAGAGCCTCATTAAATATTAATCGAGTAGGTGTGTATTATGACACCACGAGGGGGCTCAGCCAATAGTCGTGGCGAAGATGAGATCACATTTAGCTCTTTCCTAGTCGGCATTAAATAGCCGGACGAGCTGAAAAAGGGCTCTCTGATTCCTGCTATGCCCTACTTTAATGCTGACTGGAACCTCTAAGTATTTCATTCCTTTCTGTAATCTGATCTAATGTATGCTGTACATAGGTAGTCTAGAGTAACGTAGTCTAGAAAGAAGGCAACTGACTAACCCTGAGGAGGAGGGTTAGCCACGAGCTGTAACGCCAAGACCTTAAACATGAGGATCTGCTTTGCTAGGATATGATGAACTATATCTGTATATATGCTTCCTGAATAAACTCCTTAAATATTGAAGAAGCCTGAGAAAAGTCTATCTCCTGCTTGCTGTGTTGAGAGTCAAGTTATCTCACAGTCCGTGAGACGCAACTATAAGAAGTTGCTGGTGTCAAAGCAAATAGGTGATTTATAACAATGGTGCCGATTAAACCCTTCACTGTCTAGCGAACCAGGCAGACAGGGGCCAGGGGCCGAAGTTTTCAAGATATTCCACAGCGACACAAGCGGAGTAGACGCGGACTGGAAAGCTTATCAAGCTGATAAGTGGTGTGCGTGAGCCAGCACATGGGCTGCAATTCGAGGAAATCAGCGGTGAAACTCTTGGACGTTAAACTTTAGCTGCAGGTGCACAGCAGTTAAAAGCCTTAAATAGGATCGGAAGGAACCCTCTGAGGCCAGCTGGCAACTTGCTGCGAGAGCTCGATCCGCTGAGGGGGAGTGGGGGCCCCCTCAGAAGTTCCGGGGTCCAATCTGAAGTTTTGCAGTGATAGTTGCACAAGCTGATGAATTGCCAAGTGTCCGCTGATCAGGCAAGTGTAGGGTTTCATTTGTTTAATTTTCATGCAAGTGTTTGGTATTACATGTTGACAGTTTGTTCCAGCATTTTTTATTCTACCTTTTCTAGAGAGTGTTCTTCCTGGTCTTCACGTGTTGTTTTTTTTTCTCTCGTGTTATGCTAGTGGCAGCTGCATGCAGTTTCAGGTTTTTTTTTCTTTTTCTCCCGTGTGTCACAGCGTGAGTCTGGGAGGTTTGCCAGATATGGGTGTCCCCCGCAGGAGAGATAAGGGGGGGCTAAGGCTTTCGAGTAGTAGAGGGGGGGGAGAGGAGAAGAGTAGAGAGGAAAGAGGGAGTGTGAGACAGTCCAGGTTGTAAGCTGTGAGTTGTTAGAAGTGTGTAGGATTCAAAGCACGTGTTAGCTGTTGAAGTATGTTTTTTTTCTTTCTTCGGTGAGCTGGGTAGACAAGAATGCACAGCCCACGTCTCTGGGTCGCTTGGAAGATATGGAGCAGTTTATAGCTACAGCTGAGATAATGGGTGAGGTGCTACTGTACTCTGGCGTTTTTGGTTGGTCAGCATGTTTTTTTTTTGTCTTTCCTCTGTCCGTAGGGGTGTTGGTGAGTAGTGTTGGGCGAAAACCTAGATGTTCGGGTTCGGGCCGAACAGGCCGAACATGGCCGCGATGTTCGGGTGTTCGACCCGAACTCCGAACATAATGGAAGTCAATGGGGACCCGAACTTTTGTGCTTTGTAAAGCCTCCTTACATGCTACATACCCCAAATTTACAGGGTATGTGCACCTTGGGAGTGGGTACAAGAGGAAAAAAAAATATTTGAAAAAGAGCTTATAGTTTTTGAGAAAATTGATTGTAAAGTTTCAAAGGAAAAACTGTCTTTTAAATGTGGAAAATGTCATGTTTCTTTGCACAGGTAACATGCTTTTTGTCGGCATGCAGTCATAAATGTAATACATATAAGAGGTTCCAGGAAAAGGGACCGGTAACGCTAACCCAGCAGCAGCACACGTGATGGAACAGGAGGAGGGTGGCGCAGGAGGAGAAGGCCACGCTTTGAGACACAACAACCCAGGCCTTGCATGAGGACAAGAAGCGTGCAGATAGCAATTTGCATTTTGTCGCCATGCAGTCATAAATGTAATACAGATTATTATTATTATTATTATTTATTGTATTTATAAAGCGCCAACATATTACGCAGCGCTGAACATTAATTTAGGTTACAGACAATATTTAGGGGTGACACAGCAATACGACAATACAGAATACAAGAAAACCAGATCACACAGCACAGTATGAGTACAAGGTAATGCTTAGTCAGTCACTGGAGGGGAGCATGGAGATTAGGCAAGTTAGGTTCACTCAGATGCATAGCATGGGTTCACAGTAATGGAGGTGCATGATCAGGTAGGACACAAAATGAGGAGGACCCTGCCCAAAGGCTTACAATCTAGAGGGAGGTACATCTGTACAATCTACAGATGAGAGGTTCAATAAACAGGGACCGGAAACGCTAACCCATCACAGATGTTCATTGTTCATGTTACTTGGTTGGGGTCCGGGAGTGTTGCGTAGTCGTTTCCAATCCAGGATTGATTCATTTTAATTTGAGTCAGACGGTCTGCATTTTCTGTGGAGAGGCGGATACGCCGCCGATCTGTGACGATGCCTCCGGCAGCACTGAAACAGCGTTCCGACATAACGCTGGCTGCCGGGCAAGCCAGCACCTCTATTGCGTACATTGCCAGTTTGTGCCAGGTGTCTAGCTTCGATACCCAATAGTTGAAGGGTGCAGATGGATTGTTCAACACAGCTACGCCATCTGACATGTAGTCCTTGACCATCTTCTCCAGGCGATCGGTGTTGGAGGTGGATCTGCACGCTTGCTGTTCTGTGTGCTGCTGCATGGGTGTCAGAAAATTTTCCCACTCCAAGGACACTGCCGATACCATTCCCTTTTGGGCACTAGCTGCGGCTTGTGTTGTTTGCTGCCCTCCTGGTCGTCCTGGGTTTGCGGAAGTCAGTCTGGCGGCGTACAACTGGCTAGAGGAGGGGGAGGATGTCAATCTCCTCTCTAAAGTCTCCACAAGGGCCTGCTGGTATTCTTCCATTTTGACCTGTCTGGCTCTTTCTTCAAGCAGTTTTGGAACATTGTGTTTGTACCGTGGATCCAGAAGGGTATAAACCCAGTAATTGGTGTTGTCCAGAATGCGCACAATGCGTGGGTCGCGTTCAATGCAGTCCTAGGCCGAAGAGGTCATAGCCTAGGGTCACAAAACCTGTTTATTTGGGCAATTTCAATGGTGGCGAGTCTGACATACATAAATCGCAGCAATGGCCGTTAGCAACGTCTGAATCTCACGAAATGTCTCATGCAGGTAGAAGACATATTGTTAGACTTGGGCTCCAAAGATGGGTTCCCTACATCTCTGCAAACCAGAGTTACAGGGCTCCAAATTTGGTAAAATCCCCCATAGGCTTTCATTGGGCCTCCTATTTACAGTTCCAAAATCTCACATCTTTTCAAAGGGCAATTGCTCAGCAGTGGCAAATTTTCTAGCATTGTAGGGACCCTTAGGGGGAACATGACTGGTGAGTTTCGGGCCCCTAGGCCGAAGAGGTCATAGCCTAGGGTCACAAAAACCTGTTTATTTTGGCTATTTCAATGGTAGTGATGGTGACGTACATAAATCTCAGCCATGGCCGTTAGCAATGTCTGAATCTCACGAAATGTCTCATGCAGGTAGAAGACATATTGTTAGACTTGGATTCCAAAGATGGGGTCCCTACATCTCTGCAAACCAGAGTTACAGGGGTCCAAAATTGGTAAAATCCCCCATAGGATTTCATTGCCTCCCTATTTCACTTTCCAAAATCTCACATCTTTTCAAAGGGCAATGGCTCAGCAGTACCAAATTTTCTAGCATTGTAGGGACCCTTAGGGGGAACATGACTGGTGAGTTTCGGGCCCCTAGGCCGAAGAGGTCATAGCCTAGGGTCACAAAAACCTGTTTATTTTGGCTATTTCAATGGTAGTGATGGTGACGTACATAAATCTCAGCCATGGCCGTTAGCAACGTCTGAATCTCACGAAATGTCTCATGCAGGTAGAAGACATATTGTTAGACTTGGATTCCAAAGATGGGGTCCCTACATCTCTGCAAACCAGAGTTACAGGGGTCCAAAATTGGTAAAATCCCCCATAGGATTTCATTGCCTCCCTATTTCACTTTCCAAAATCTCACATCTTTTCAAAGGGCAATGGCTCAGCAGTACCAAATTTTCTAGCATTGTAGGGACCCTTAGGGGGAACATGACTGGTGAGTTTCGGGCCCCTAGGCCGAAGAGGTCATAGCCTAGGGTCACAAAAACCTGTTTATTTTGGCTATTTCAATGGTAGTGATGGTGACGTACATAAATCTCAGCCATGGCCGTTAGCAACGTCTGAATCTCACGAAATGTCTCATGCAGGTAGAAGACATATTGTTAGACTTGGATTCCAAAGATGGGGTCCCTACATCTCTGCAAACCAGAGTTACAGGGGTCCAAAATTGGTAAAATCCCCCATAGGATTTCATTGCCTCCCTATTTCACTTTCCAAAATCTCACATCTTTTCAAAGGGCAATGGCTCAGCAGTACCAAATTTTCTAGCATTGTAGGGACCCTTAGGGGGAACATGACTGGTGAGTTTCGGGCCCCTAGGCCGAAGAGGTCATAGCCTAGGGTCACAAAAACCTGTTTATTTTGGCTATTTCAATGGTAGTGATGGTGACGTACATAAATCTCAGCCATGGCCGTTAGCAACGTCTGAATTTCACGAAATGTCTCATGCAGGTAGAAGACATATTGTTAGACTTGGATT
The DNA here is from genome assembly GCF_040937935.1 of Hyperolius riggenbachi. Lineage (NCBI taxonomy): Eukaryota > Metazoa > Chordata > Amphibia > Anura > Hyperoliidae > Hyperolius > Hyperolius riggenbachi. Next base: position 54,760,600 of record NC_090652.1, on the reverse strand, counting down.
CCAAAGATGGGGTCCCTACATCTCTGCAAACCAGAGTTACAGGGCTCCAAAATTGGTAAAATCCCTCATAGGCTTTCATTGGGCCTCCTATTTACAGTTCCAAAATCTCACATCTTTTCAAAGGGCAATTGCTCAGCAGTGGCAAATTTTCTAGCATTGTAGGGACCCTTAGGGGGAACATGACTGGTGAGTTTTGCCACTGCTGAGCCATTGCCCTTTGAAATGGTGTGAGATTTTGGAACGGTAAATAGGAGGCCCAATGAAAGCCTATGGGGGATTTTACCAATTTTGGAGCCCTGTAACTCTGGTTTGCAGAGATGTAGGGACCCCATCTTTGGAATCCAAGTCTAACAATATGTCTTCTACCTGCATGAGACATTTCGTGAAATTCAGACGTTGCTAACGGCCATGGCTGAGATTTATGTACGTCACCATCACTACCATTGAAATAGCCCAAATAAACAGGTTTTTGTGACCCTAGGCTATGACCTCTTCGGCCTAGGGGCCCGAAACTCACCAGTCATGTTCCCCCTAAGGGTCCCTACAATGCTAGAAAATTTGGTACTGCTGAGCAATTGCCCTTTGAAAAGATGTGAGATTTTGGAAAGTGAAATAGGGAGGCAATGAAATCCTATGGGGGATTTTACCAATTTTGGACCCCTGTAACTCTGGTTTGCAGAGATGTAGGGACCCCATCTTTGGAATCCAAGTCTAACAATATGTCTTCTACCTGCATGAGACATTTTGTGAAATTCAGACGTTGCTAACGGCCATGGCTGAGATTTATGTACGTCACCATCACTACCATTGAAATAGCCAAAATAAACAGGTTTTTGTGACCCTAGGCTATGACCTCTTCGGCCTAGGGGCCCGAAACTCACCAGTCATGTTCCCCCTAAGGGTCCCTACAATGCTAGAAAATTTGCCACTGCTGAGCAATTGCCCTTTGAAAAGATGTGAGATTTTGGAACTGTAAATAGGAGGCCCAATTAAAGCCTATGGGGGATTTTACCAAATTTGGAGCCCTGTAACTCTGGTTTGCAGAGATGTAGGGAACCCATCTTTGGAGCCCAAGTCTAACAATATTTCTTCTACCTGCATGAGACATTTCGTGAGATTCAGACGTTGCTAACGGCCATTGCTGCGATTTATGTACGTCAGACTCGCCACCATTGAAATTGCCCAAATAAACAGGTTTTTGTGACCCTAGGCTATGACCTCTTCGGCCTAGGACTGCATTGAACGCGACCCACGCATTGTGCGCATTCTGGACAACACCAATTACTGTTTATTGTTTATTGAACCTCTCATCTGTATTACATTTATGACTGCATGGCGACAAAATGCAAATTGCTATCTGCACGCTTCTTGTCCTCATGCAAGTCCTGGGTTGTTGTGTCTCAAAGCGTGGCCTTCTCCTCCTGCGCCGCCCTCCTCCTGTTCCATCACGTGTGCTGCTGCTGGGTTAGCGTTACCGGTCCCTTTTCCTGGAATCTCTTATCTGTATTACATTTATGACTGCATGCCGACAAAAAGCATGTTACCTGTGCAAAGAAAACAGACATTTCCCGCATTTAAAAGACAGTTTTCCCTTTGAAACTTTAAAATCGATTTTCTCAAAAACTATAAGCTCTTTTTGCTAATTTTTTTTTCCTCTTGTACCCACTCCCAAGGTGCACATACCCTGTAAATTTGGGGTATGTAGCATGTAAGGAGGCTTTATAAAGCACGAAAGTTCGGGTCCCCATTGACTTCCATTATGTTCGGAGTTCGGCTCGAACACCCGAACATCGCGACCATGTTCGGCCAGAACCCGAACATCTAGATGTTCGCCCAACACTACACGTGACTTGTTCGGCCAATCAGAGCGCTAGCCGAACGTTCGGGGAACGTTCGGCCATGCTCTCTTAGTTCGGCCATATGGCCGAACAGTTTGGCCGAACACCATCAGATGTTCGGCCGAACTCGAACATCACCCGAACAGGGTGATGTTCTGCAGAACCCGAACAGTGGCGAACACTGTTCGCCCAACACTATTGGTGAGCTGTTTTGCAGGCTGGGGAAAGTCGTCACTGGGGATCCTTAGGGCTGATAGCATTTAGGATTACCGCTGTGACAGGGTTTTTTTCTCAGGTTTTTGCAGGCATCCGAGAGTGTATGTAGCGGAATGCTGATTTTCTGCAATATGTGTTGATGCTATGTGTAACTATGCATAAAATGTTTGATCTGTTTGAGTTTGTTTTTTCTCCTAATGTTTATAGGATTAAGATGTTGCTACGGGAGATTGATAGCAGCCATCTTAGCTGGCAGTCCAGGACTCAAAATGGCGGCATTGGGGAGGGCCCGCCCCCAAGAGTCATGGCCCCCACACGTCCTCCCGCCCCCAAGAGTCATGGCCCCCACACGTCATGGCAGGGGGGGAGGAGGGGCTGGGGGGATCCACGTCACGTCAGGCTGTGCTCGCGGCTCCGGGCAGAGCAGCTGAAAGGAAGGGGGGTAGAAATAAAGAGACATTCTACTGAGTATCTTGGATCCCGAAGTATTTCCCCAGAGCCTGGGTCCAGGGAAAGGAATGCCAGAATACGTGCACCAAGCTGTTGCTGTGAGACTAGCATGGTCACGGATAGGAAGTGTTTCCCAGCTAGGTGCAGGGAGACACGTAGCAGCGCAGATCAGGAAAGTGTCTGTACTGAGTTGCTTATGGGATTAACGGGTGGTGCAGCATGAGTTCCCAATAGAGTAAAGGGGGGACAGTGCATCAGGGGGTGCCGGAGGTGGAAAAAAGGGAGTTGACCAATCCAGGTATCCGTCGCCGCGGCTGCAGAGCGGTAACGTTTTTTTCTGTTTTTTGTCGTGGACAGGTCCAGTGTTTGACTAAGAGGTCAATGCTGGGCTGGGGCTGTTTTTTATGCGTTTTTCTCGTCCACTGATTGGTCAAATATGTTTTTTCCAGCTCCTATCAAGTGTAGCACAAAGAACAGGAACTGACAGCAGTTCATGGGGCAATTATACAGATGAAAGAATTGCCACTTACAGAGTGACAGTGTATCAGGACAGGTTTGCCATACGACTACCTACCAAGTGGGCATTCAGGGATCTGCATACAGGCATTTGACGCTGGAATGCTTAGCCCTGCGCCCTGTGTAGTTTAAGTGCAAAGTGCTCCTTCCTGCAGGGAGGCAGCTGTTTTTTTGGTAGTCTGGGGGTAGTAGCACGGCAAACATTGGTCAGAGGGTACAACACACAGGACTTCTAGCAGAGCTGGTATCGCAATGAAGTTCTAGGTAAGTAAATGCGAATATGAGCAAGAGCATTGCAGGCTCACCTGCAAAGCAGCAACAGGTGTGGCATCCGTAATCTGTGCATGCGACGGCCGCGTATGTACAGAAGGGGGGGGGGGGTGAGAGCTTGCAATGAGGTGAGAGCTTCCAAAGGTGAAGTCCACGGGAGCATATTTTAAACAGGTAAGTACTGAGGATAGAACTTAGGTAGGGGAGAGAAGTTTAACTCCAATCTACCAAAAAGAGTAAACAGAGTTCATGAGAACCATAAAGCAACGAGATCAATTACAGTATATATTGATCAATTTAAAGTGTACAGAGTACAAGCCGCAGGGCGAATCCCAAATCATTAATAAGAATTGATTTGTTTGTATTTCAATTTCAGGAGTTTGGCAATATGGAATCGAGACAGCTGCAGTGCTGGCAGCAAAGATGGAGATGTCAGTCGGATAAGCGAAAGGTTCCAGATGCCAATCTGAGTTTGGAGAACAGCGAGATTCCTGAGATTAGAAAGAGACTAAAAAACGAGAGTTCGGAGATCGGAAAGAGACAAAAAAACTGACTGAGCAAAGCATAATGCAAATTGCTAATGTTTTTTCTTTCCCAAGGAGGTGCTTTTATAATGAAGAGTACCGTGCTGATGGTGATCCTAGGCTGCCATTTAGTCCTAGGAGAACGAAGAGAGGACATTCTCATGAATAATCAGGGGTTAATGAGAACACAAGTGCCAGGTGCAAACAAATTTCATGGCACAATGTGGGTGAAAGGTCAGGTGTGCTGGAAGGGTGACGTGAACGGCAGTGTAAATCTGCTCTTGAATGTCACACTCCCAGAATCGATGCACCGATCCAAAGTTTTGTTAAAAGGTACATTGCAGTACAATGGGTAGATGCAAAAGGTGGAGTGTGTGATTCAGGGGTACCTTGTCTTGGTTATACAGAGTGAGATGGTTCCAGATTGGAGAGGAACGAGCAGGAGGCGTCAATTCTCTTACCAGATAGACGCAGGGGACAACATCACACTCTGGAACTACCAACAGAGAGTGCCTCTGAAACAACTATACACACGTAAAGGCTGGAGAGCCAAGGGTTTGTGGTTCTCGAAACAAAAAGTAAAAATCGAGATCCAGCCACAGTCTCAGGTGACCAAGAGGGTGGGGAGAGCAATCCCGAGCAAGGGAGGGTCCATACAGGTAACATCCTCACTACATGGGTCACAACATGAGACAATACCACACAGTCCATATTCAAGCACTTATCCTCATGCTAGATGGGTAAGTGAGGAGGGACTCTTAATCGAAAGATTGCAGAGAGTACATTCTTCCCGACCTAAGGTACGCATGTTGCCTCAGGACATAAGGGGGGCAAAGGTCCAAGCAGGACAGTTGGGAACATCTTTTGTCATTGATATGCTAATCAATTTCCCAGAAGAAAGAGTACCTACCGTATTCTTCTGGGGAGGGCCACAAGGGTTAGCATGGGACGTGAGTTTAATGGATCCAGGGACTTTTTGCAGTAGAGAGGTAGAATCCTGGGATACATCAGGTAGCACCCCGGGGACTCTCTATGAAGAAAGGGTGATGGGACTAAAAAGGGGGAGTTTAAAAATAGCGCCCCTAGTCCGGGAGGATGAAGGACCATGGACATACGGATTTTGCATCCCACAGTCCCTAGAGTTTAAGGGTCCAAATAGATCTTGCATAATAAGAAGGGGAACCGTGACAGTAACAGTGGGGGTTCCCAAAACGCCTAAAGCTCAGGTAGTCACCCTGCCAGTGACTACCCAGGAACCCCACCTACCGTCATGTGATACACATCAGGTTGTAAAAAGTGGCCCTTTCCAGTTAAATCAACTGAGGGCGACTCCAGTTATCATGGAGGCCCAGCTTCAATTGATCACTTGGCAGATTAACTTAGAAGAGTGGGTAATATCTAATATATACCCTAACTGCAGCACTGTCACTGCCACCCTGGTACAGGCTTTTATGTCATGGGCACATTCCACAGGGAATAGTGTAGCCAGAAGAAGGTCCCGAGATTTAACAGATACACTCTTGGGAGGCATGGGCGCTGGAATGGGGGTAGCAAACAGTGTAGACATAGAAGGGATGACAGAGGTCATTCAACAATTAGGCACATTGGGACAACAGAATGTGGGTACCCAACACCATCTGAACTTGGTTTTGGAACAGTTAACGCACAACACCTATATAGTTCAGGGGTACACTCAAAGGCACATTCAAATAATTCTTCAGAAGATGATTGCACATGCCAGGGGTACTGCATGGGAGACAGCATGTCTGTCAATGCAGACCGAGTTAACGGCAGATTTTAAGATAATGGCTCAAGCCTTATCAGAAGGTAAAACTCCTCTACAGCTGAGACTGGACAAGGAGCGATTTGTCGATTTTCCAGGGGAAGGATCTTTTGCATGGAGGCACCGAGAGGTGTGGATAAACAAATGGAGGGGGTGCGACAATTTTTTATGCACCGCTACTTCCTTAGTTCCTACCGGTGGAGAAACCCAGGTAGTTTTTCCAGTAGTATCCCTGGGTACACCTGTTTCCTCAACACATGTCTTACACCATGACCTGAGAGGTCAACGGTTTTTGGTGCTAGACGTGGAGGTGAAACAAGTAGATTTGTCATCATGCTGGCAATTCTCTGAGAGGTACCTGTGTTTGCCGGGGCAAGTCCGATTTAGTGAGGAAGCCTGCTGGCTCAATAACACAGAGTGCGCAGCGGCCATTCAAAAGATCCCTCCTAATGCCAAACCAATATCTCCGGTGGCTGAAGGAAAAGTTTGTTTTTTAAACATAAAGTCTAATGACACATTCATTGTACATTTTCATAATTGTTCCGATAGGGTTGATCTTTCAAGGGGAACATATTGTGTGAGTGGAGATCCCATACGGATCAAGTCATCCAGGTTTGACTATGTTATCCCTCAAATTGTTAGAACTCTAAAGTTCAAAGCTCCACAGGAAGTACCCATCCTGAGGGATAACACGCCATGGGACAAGTGGGTACAGGTTTTGACACAAGATCACACTTTGTTAAAACGGTTAAACAAACAGAACACTAAATTAGTGGTGGTATTTCATCATGATCAAGGTGATCTTAAAGAGGTTGAACACAAATATAATCAGGTGAGTTCCAGTCTGACCTGGTGGAAACGGTTTCTGACCATATTCCAGGGACATTCGGACTGGGCCTCTGCAATTCAGAATTTCTTCCTACATCCACTGGTCGTAGTGATGGGGGTGGCAATCTTGGGAATCATTATACAGGTGAGTTTGTGTGTAAAATTACGCAAACAAATTAACACGGTCAAGAGATTGGTGCCTCATAAACAATCTCATGAACCAATATTTTCAAATTAAGGGATATACAGGGTTACGGGTATAGGTTTAGTAGTACCTGTGATGGAGCTGATTGTATAAAGGCGCTCTTTTAGAAGGCACCTGGCACTGCTCCTTTGGGTAAAAGACAAACGAGTTTCACTTTTCTGTGGTCATGCAAGTTTGTGAGTGATACGCAAGTGACACAAATGCTGAGCATGTGGGATAGAGGGACTTAGAAGTAGGGCATCCCCGGAGAGCCTGGTTACAGGAGGACCAAGAGGTCTTGCTCTCTCTCTTCCAGGGATAACCGCCTAGAGCAGAGAAGTTGTGTGAGCACGAACATCGAAAAGTGAAACATAAAGGAAAGAAACCAGGTACTGCTGGGTTCAGAAGCTGGGATCTGCGGATCAAGCCATTTTAGGGGGGATTGTTATAATTTAAGTAGGCCTCAATTACTTGGCCTGAGTTTAGGTAAAAGGCTTGTCCGCCGAGTATGCCTTTAAAATAGAGTTTCTTGTGATGCAGGCATAAACATCTCAGTGTCTGCTTGTTATTCAAGCAGATACTGAGAACATGTTCCTGAAAGAAGGCCACAGGCCTACACTGACCTCAACATGTACACCACAAGAACAGTAAACATAGGCCATGTTTTCTAAATACCAAATTCCTGTAAGTATGTCAAGAGCCTCATTAAATATTAATCGAGTAGGTGTGTATTATGACACCACGAGGGGGCTCAGCCAATAGTCGTGGCGAAGATGAGATCACATTTAACTCTTTCCTAGTCGGTATTAAATAGCCGGACGAGCTGAAAAAGGGCTCTCTGATTCCTGCTATGCTTCCTACTTTAATGCTGACTGGAACCTCTAAGTATTTCATTCCTTTCTGTAATCTGATCTAATGTATGCTGTACATAGGTAGTCTAGAGTAACGTAGTCTAGAAAGAAGGTAACTGACTAACCCTCAGGAGGAGGGTTAGCCACGAGCTGTAACGCCAAGACCTTAAACATGAGGATCTGCTTTGCTAGGATATGATGAACTATATCTGTATATATGCTTCCTGAATAAACTCCTTAAATATTGAAGAAGCCTGAGAAAAGTCTATCTCCTGCTTGCTGTGTTGAGAGTCAAGTTATCTCACAGTCCGTGAGACGCAACTATAAGAAGTTGCTGGTGTCAAAGCAAATAGGTGATTTATAACATCTGTATGTGTGAAAAGATTCATGTTTTATCACAGAAGCTAATGTAACTGATAGAGAAAATGCCTGCACTGCTTCACTGCTGTCTGTTTTTATCTGCATGGGGAAAACATATCCAAGTGTGCACTAGCCAGTTGAATAACATTGGTTCTCAGTGTACCTGTGCAGAAAGCAAAGGGTGGGGGAAGGGGCCCCATCCAAAGTTTTGCAGGGGGCCCAGTGATTCCTAGGTATGCCCCTGCTATAGTGTCATCACTAAGGGAGTGGTTTCTGGGGAATTGGGGATAGTACTTAAGGCCAGAGATTGCATTCACTCACTGGCCTTGATACTAATCAGTTTCACTGGTTCTTGGCCTAGCTAGCTATTCTTGAGTTACATTAATATATTGTGTAGACGCACAATATATATGTACTCCAGTTAGTCAGATGTTTGTTATTTTCATATTTGATTATTATTGTAATTCATTCGTAATATCCTCCTGATAATATTGAAGTACCATCTACTGTATATTATTCTGTGTACTGACCTCTCGCTTGCATTTTCACCTTGCTCCTGTCTAGTCCTTCTGTACCACTGCCATCTGATTTACGTTACCGACTCGGCCTGTCCCTGATTCTGCTACCGCTTGATCCTTGCAATACGACTGACATCTGATACACGTATATAACCCTGCTTGAATTTGACTACAATTTTGTTTAAATGACTCTGTACTTTGACATATACTTGTGCACAAGTTTTGACTGATCTAGACGGTACCTTGTACTATTGTTGTGTATTATCTGTACGTTACCTCATCACGCACCAGCGTGATATTCACTTACAGTTAAGATGCTTTAAAATGAGTGTGTATGTGGCCTGCCCACGGCCCTTCCTCTGTGCCCGGGTCTGGCCAGGACCCAGGTCCACTTTGTAGTTACCCCGCAATGTCCGGCGGTGTAGCATATCGGGAAGGAGGGGCTGTGACCGCACCACGTAACTAAGTAACTAACACGTAGCTAAGTCATTACCGGTTTTGGTGTTTGCCACGCCTTCCTCAGGTTTACCAGTTTTGCCGTTTGCCACGCCTTCCTCAGGTGACGTAGGGGATGGCAGTTTGCGTATTTGAAGGTGTGCCACTAACACTGCTGTCATTCAAGATTTGGGCGGAGGGATGCAAATTTTATGCATGAGGTAGAGCGGGGTGCCGTGTACACCGCTCTTATAGTAAACATAACTTTAAAAAATTCATTTCAAACAATGATCATTACCTTAAACATTTGTTCATGTTAAACATAAGACTTGTATAAAGGTGGGAGATGAACTGAGGCAGGCGTGGCAAATGCCGAAACCGGTAGTGACGTAGCAGCAGTTACGTGGTGGGACACCTATGCCCTGTTAGATTGTTTTCTGTTTTCTGTCAGGCTTGTCTGATGAGGTCTCCGATCTGATGCTGAGTCAGCCTGAGCCCAAAACAGTCGATGAGGCCATTTCATCGGCCATTCGAATCGACCGCAGGCTACGCCATCAGAAGCAGACCAGGGGTAGTCACTGTGTCAGATTGATGTCTTACGCTGCACCCCTAGTGACTCCACCTCCTCCTGTCTCATCTTCTCCTGTCTTGCCTCCACCCGAGCCGATGCAGATTGGTCGGTCAAAACTATCCCAAGTGGAGCGAAGACGGAGGATGACCGAACAGCTGTGTCTGTATTGCGCTGAAGGGGGGCATAGAGTATGAAACTGTCCTAATAAGCCGGGAAACGCTACCGCCTAGGAGTTGTAGGGGGTAACACCCTAGGCGCCCGACTCTTACCCCTAGAAGATAGAACGGTTGCTTCTTCCTTGTACAGTTACATGGGAAGATAAAACCGAGGTCACTGAAGCCTTTGTTGATTCAGGCTCTGCAGCTAATTTTATGGATTTTGAGTTTGCTAAGAAATTGGGTATTTCACTCACCCCGGTAAAACCACCCATCCAAGTTACAGCTGTGGATGATTCCCCCCTGCAGAGGAATCATCCGTTATCCCAGACACCAGAGGTGGGAGTCACTATAGGGGTGCTACACAGAGAAAGATTGCAGTTCTTTGTGCTACACATGACAACCTCCACAGTTATCCTTGGCATGCCATGGTTGCACCTTCATTCCCCACACATCGATTGGGCCACTGGTCAGCTAACAAACTGGTCAGCTCGTTGTTTTCAGCAGTGTTTAGGGAAGGTGACATTGGGTCAAACCAGGATTCATGTGGAGGGTGTACCAGAACAGTATTCCGAATATTCTGATGTGTTCTGTCCCAAGGCTGCTGATAAGTTACCCCCACATCGCCCTTTTGATTGCCCCATCGATCTCCGATCTGGTTGTATGCCCCCTCGGGGCCATCTGTACAATTTATCTGGGCCTGAAAAATCGGCCATGCAGGAGTACATCCGTGAAAATTTGGCCAAGGGCTTCATTCGCCCGTCCAGGGCCCGGCAGGGGCAGGCTTCTTTTTTGTAAAGAAAAAGGACGGGGGCCTGCGGCCATGTATTGATTACCGGGGCCTGAATAAAATCACAGTTAAGAATCGCTATCCGTTGCCCTTGATAGACGATTTATTCACGCAGGTCACCAACGCTAGGATTTTTTCAAAGTTGGATTTGCGGGGGGCATACAACCTGGTGCGAATAAGAGAGGGCGATGAATGGAAAATGGTCTTCAATACACCCGACGGGCATTACGAATACCTGGTGATGCCCTTCGGGTTGTGTAATGCCCCGGCCGTTTTCCAGGAACTCATCAATGAGGTCTTCAGGGAGGTGTTGGGAAAATTCGTTTTAGTTTATCTGGATGATATACTTATTTTTTCCAACAACCTCTCTGAGCATAGGGCCCATGTCAGATTAGTATTAGACAAACTAAGGCAGAACTTGCTTTACGCAAAATTGGAGAAATGTATCTTTGAGGTAACATCCGTCGCATTTCTGGGCTACATAATTTCCACCTCGGGCCTGTCTATGGACCCTGCCAAAGTCTCCGCTGTTCTGGAATGGCCGCAGCCAGTGGGGTTGAAGTCTTTGCAGCGTTTTTTAGGCTTTGCGAATTACTATAGAAGGTTCATAAAGGGGTACTCCACTGTCATTGCACCCCTCACCAGTCTCACTAAAAAAGGGGCAGATACCACCCACCGGTCTCCAGAAGCTCCGCGGGCATTCTCCACTTTAAAGGATCTGTTCTGCTCTGCACCCATCCTAAGACATGTAGACACTTCCTATCCCTTCATCGTCGAGGTGGACGCCTCGGAGGTTGGGGTGGGGGCTGTGCTGTCTCAGCGGTCAGGGTTGCAGGGAAGATTACACCCGTGTGCTTATTTCTCTCGTAGGTTCTCCCTAGCAGAGAGAAACTATGATATAGGCAACAGGGAGCTCCTAGCCATTAAATTGGCCTTTGAAGAATGGCGTCATTGGTTAGAATGAGCAGAACATACGATCATGGTTTACACTGATCACAAAAATCTGGAATACATCGAGGGGGCTAAAAGGTTAAGCCCTCGTCAGGCTCGATGGTCACTGTTTTTCTCAAGTTTCAGATTTATTATTACGTACACTCCGGGTAGCAAGAATATTAAGGCAGATGCCCTCTCCAGATGCTTTGAACCAGAGACAGCACAGCCCTCCGTTCCTGAGACCATTGTCCCACAGAAATTGGTGCTAGCTACAACTGAAACTTGGGAAGACTGGAAGGAGACTTTAAGTCCCTTCCAGCAGGACATCCCGGAAGGGAAACCGGATGGGGTTATGTTTATTCCACTACCATTTCGTCTCCAGGTCTTGGAAATGTTTCATTCACACAAGAATGCGGGACACCCTGGGGCGTCTAGAACGCAAGATCTTGTGGCCAGGTGTGCTTGGTGGCCTTCTCTGGCAGCAGATTGCAAAGAGTTTGTTAGGGAGTGTGCGGTATGTGCAAAAAGCAAGCCCTCCCGGCTGGCACCTGTAGGTACGTTGCAGCCTTTGCCCACCCCGAGTGAGCCGTGGACTCACTTGTCCATGGATTTTGTGGGTGAGCTTCCCAGGTCTGAGGGCATGTCGGTCATTTGGGTGGTAGTCGACCGCTTCAGTAAAATGGCCCATTTTGTGCCCTTGAAAGGACTCCCCTCGGCCCAGGAATTGGCCGATTTGTTCATCATCCACGCTTTCCGGCTGCATGGCATTTCGGAAAACATAGTGTCAGATCGGGGAGTCCAATTCATTTCTAGATTCTGGAGGGCATTTTGCCACCAACTGGGCATGAAGCTGTCATTTTTGTCGGGCTACCACCCACAGACCAATGGTCAGACTGAGAGAGTCAATCAGTCATTGGAGCAGTTTTTGAGGTGTTACGTTGCAGAGGCGCAGAATGACTGGGTCAAATTTCTGCCCTTCGCAGAATTTTCACAAAATAATTTGAAAAGTTCTTCCTCTGGATTTTCTCCGTTTCAGGTAGTGACTGGGAGATTGCCCAAATTCTCCCCATTGCCAGTGGCCTCCACTCCGTTTCCAGCTCTGGAGGCCTGGCAAAAGTCTTTTAAAGACATTTGGTGGACCGTGAGAAATAATTTGGAAAAGGCGTTTCAGAGTCAAAAGGGTCAAGCTGACAAGAGACGTTCTTTAGAGTGGAGATTCCAACCAGGAGACTTGGTGTGGGTGTCCACACGTCACTTGACCCTGAAACAGCCCTCAGACAAGTTGGGCCCCAGGTTTGTTGGTCCATTTCCGGTGGCTAGAAAGATCAACAATGTTACTTATGCCATTGATCTTCCTGCCAGCATGCGTGGCGTAAGATCTTTCCATGTGTCACTGCTCAAGCCAGCAGTCCATGTGGGTCCCACTCCTCCTCCTCCTGTGATGATAGATGACCAACCTGAGTACGAAGTAGAGAAGATTTTAGACTCACGTGTGGTACAGAATTCAGTGCAGTATTTGGTGCACTGGAAGGGGTATGGGATTGAGGAAAGGACATGGGTACCTGAGTGTCGCATGCATGCTGACAATTTGAAAAGGGAATTCCACGCCTTACATCCTGAAAAGCCGGGAAGGAGCTGTCCGGAGTCCACTCCTCAGGGGGGGGGGGGGGATACTGTGAGGAAACGCAGAAAAACAGCCGCCTCTAGTCAGTGTGAGGCGGCTGTTTCCATGGAGGGCATGGCGGAGCCCGGAGAGGGGGGATACTGTGAGGAAACGCAGAAAAACAGCCGCCTCTAGTCAGTGTGAGGCGGCTGTTTCCATGGAGGGCATGGCGGAGCCCGGAGAAACCGCCGCGTCTGATGTGGCGGTTAGCGCGCATGGCCCTGTTGCTGACACTTTGACCCAGCGCGGGGAGGCCGCCGCCTGTGCTGATAGCGGTGCGACCAACCCCGCGCATAGGTCATCGGAGACATTACAAAGCAGTACTGATGTGGCTGGAACTGATAGTCCACCTAGGTTCAGAATGACGCACGTGCGTGCGTAGAGGCAGAACTTATATGGCAGCCAGAAAAGGGTCAGCTGACCAAGCTGGTCAGCTGACAACTCTGCTTCTTCTCATTGGTCCAGCACTTAGGGAGGTGCTGGAGAGTGCTTGTGTATATATACTGGATCCTGGTCATTTCTCCGGTGTCTGGCGTTGCGATCACTACGTGGTAGCACTCAGACCCTGTCCGTTCTGTGACATTAGCTGTAATTATTTAGACAGTTTCCTAGGTGTTGACGGCTAAGGATCTCACACCTTAGACTAGGAATTGTGTTTATCTGTTATGACCTTCTGCTTGCCTGACTATTCTTCTGAACTCTGATCCTGTACTTTGCTATTCTGATACTCTGTTGCCGAACCCCGGCTCGTCCTTAGACTCCGCATCTGCCTCCTGATTCTGTACCTCGTTATCTCTGATACCCTGTTGCCGAACCCTGCTTGTCCGTTTACTCTGCATCTGTCTCCTGATTTTGTACCTGATCTGTCTGTGTGTTAACGACCTGGCTTGCCCGACCTCGAGAACTGACCTTACTGTTAGAGGCAGTTCACAGATCTGTTAGTGACACTCCCTCATTGGTGTCACTCACGTTCTGTCCTTCCTACGCTCAGCCTGACTCCTCCCCTCGGGAGAGCCTAGGTCTACGGAAGGAATTTGTATTTGTGCAGTACTCCTTGCTGCCTTATACTTGTTTCTGGGGCTCAGTCCTCAATGTATTACTGTTTGCACCAAAACACTCTCATCACTCAGGTGTCCAGAGGTTAGTGATATATCTGATTATCGGTGATACTGCAGATCATCAATAATCTGGTATATATCTGCATTCTCGGTGATACTGCAGATCACCGGTAATCAGACCCTCTCTGTGTTACACCGATCGTTACAGAACCCTGTCATTAACAGAGAAGAAAGGCTGCAGTTTACAATTTCCCAGAAAAATCTGTTTTTAACTCCACCCACTTTTTGTAACCTGGACACACAGTCACTCAATGACCAAGTTTGTGAGCTTTTGGGTTCCTGGCATCAAAATTGTGCTGATGGAAGCAGTTTATCCAGCAAAGAAATCTGGCTGTTTTTGGCTCCGCCCCTTTACTGAATTTGAACCCCAGAAACTTAAGGTGAACCTCCGGACTAAAAATCTACTCAGCAGAACTGAAAAGGCTTGGTGTTTCTTTAACAGTTTCAAGCATCAGAACTTTGTTTTTCTTACCAAAGCATCATTTTAGCTGCATTTTTAGCTAAGCTCCACCCATCAAAGAAAACTGCCTGGGCTTTTTTTCCCTGATGCAGTGCAAAGCATGATGGGATTTCCTATGTTGTTGTTCACGTTGCCTCTCAACTGGGAGGGGTGATCAGCACACAGGACAGTTGGAACTGTGTCTCATGCTACCTGTCACCTCCTTTCAACCAAAAAGATGGCTGCCCTCATGAAATCAAACATTTTCCTGTTCTTTTAAAACAGGGTGGGTAAGAGATTATATTACCTATCTATTTTAATTAACACACGTAATGTAACTTAATGACAGTATGTTTGTTTAGGCTGAAGTTCCTCTTTAACGACCGACTGTAGCAGGTTTGCGGCCTCTGCCGTTAACAGTGTAAGAATGGCTGCAGTTTCAATATTCCCCTTGAAAATCAATAGGTGAATTTTGATTGGCTCTTGTAGGCTCCACCTACTTTTCCGAATATTAATCCTAGTCACCCAGTGACCAACTGTGTCAAGTTTGAGAACCCTGCCATTAACAGTGTAAGAATGGCTGCAGTTTACATTTCCCCATGTAAAAAGTTAGTTGTTTTTGGCTCCGCCCACTATTTCTAACCTTGACATACAGTCACTCAATGACCAAGTTTATGAGCTGTGGGGTCTTTGGCATCAATAAGTTGCATTTGCCATTGAAATTAAACAAATCTGATTGGCTTTTTTTGGCCCGTCCCCTTCAGAATTTAAACCCCAGTCTCCCAGTGACTGACTGTACCAGATTTAAGGCCTCTGCAATTAAGAGTGCATAAATGGCAGCAATGTAAATATTCCCCTTGAAAATAAACAGGTGAATTTTGATTGGCTGCTGTAGGCTCCACCCACTTTCCTTGAATATTAGTCCCACTTACCCAGTGGCCAACTGTGTCAAGTTTGAGAACCCTGCCAATAACAGAATGGCTGAAATCAATCTAACAAATCTGATTGGCTGTTTGTGTCTCCACACCTTTAGTGAATTTGGACTCCAGTCAGCCAATGACTGACTGTATCAGGTTTGAGGCCTCTGTCATTAACAGTGTAAGAATGGTAGCAATGTAAATATTCCCCTTGAAAATTAATAGGTGAATTTTGATTGGCTGTTGAAGGCTCCACCCACTTTCTGAATATTCATCCCAGTCACCCAGTGGCCAATTGTGTAAAGTTTGGGAACCCTGCCATGTAAAAAATTTAGTTGTTGGCACCGCCCACTTTTTCTAACCTTGACATACAGTCACTCAATTATCAAGTTTATCAGCTTTGGGGTCCTTGGTATCAATACTTTGTATATTCCCATTGAAAAATAAACAAATCTGGTTGTTTGTGGCTCCACCCCCTTTCTGAATTTGAACCCCAGTCACCCAGTGACCAACTGTACCAGGTTTGAGGCATCTGCTGTTAACAGTATAAGAGAATGGTAGCAGCTTAAATATTCCCTTTAAAAATCAATAGGTGAATTTTGATTGGCTGTTGTAGGCTCCACCCACTTTCCTGAATATTATTCCCAGTCACCCAGTGACCACATGTGCAAAGTTTGAGAACCCTGCCATTAACAGTGTAAGAATGGCTGCAGTTTATATTTTCCCAGTGAAATTTGTTTTTGGCTCCGCCCACTTTTGTAACCTTGACACACAGTCACTCAATGACCAAGTTTGTGAACTTTCAGGTTCCTGGCATCAACAATGTGTGAATGGAAGCAGTTTATCCACCAAGTAAATCTGATTGGCTGTTTCTGGCCCCACTCCTTTAGTGAATGTGGACCCCAGTCACCCAATGACCGACTGTAGCAAGTCTGAAGCCTCTGCCATTGACAGTGTAAGAATGGCAGCAGTTTAAATATTCCCCTTGAAAATGAATAGGTGAATTTTTATTGGCTGTTGTAGGCTCCACCCACTTTCCTGAATATTAATCCCAGTCACCCAGTGACCAAGTGTGGCAAGTTTGAGAACCCTGCGATTAACAGTGTAAGAATGGCTGCAGTTTATATTTTTCCATTTAAAATAAATGGCTGAAATTTGATTGGCTGTTTTATGCTCTGCCCACTTTTCCTGGATTTGTAACCTCGGTCACCAAGTGACCAACTGTGCCAAGTGTGGGGACTCTGGCTTGATTACTGTGAGAATGGCAGCCTTTTACATTTTTTCCATTGACATGAATGAGTGAAATCTGATTTGCTTTTTGTAGCTCCGCCCAGGTGTGCAGGGGGGCCGCGAGACCCCCAGAACATATCATCCCAGGTAGTAAGGGATCTGTGTACCAAGTTTCGTTTAAATCAGTCAAGGCGTTTTTGCGTGATCACGGCACATACACACACACATACATACATACATACATGCATCCGATATTATATGTATATATATATATATACATACACACATATATATATATATATATATATATATATATATATATATATATATATATATATATATATATATATATATACTAGCTGATTGCCTGGCGTTGCCTGGGTATGTATTTGGCTGGTGTCAGCTTCACCCACGTTTGCTAACGATAACACACAATTACTCAATGACCAAGTTTGTGAGCTTTGTGGCCTTTGGCATCAATCATTTGCATTGAAATGAAAAAATCTGATGGGCTGTTTGTGGCTCCACCCCCTATTCTGAATTTGAACCCCAGTCACCCAATGACCAACTGTACCAGGTTTGAGGCCTGTGCCATTAACAGTGCAAGAATAGTAGCAATTAAATATTCCCTTGAAAAGCAATAGGTGAAGCTTTATTCACTTTTGTAGGCTCCACCTACTTTTCTGAATATTAATCCCATTCACTGAATGACCAACTGTGCAAAGTTTAAGAACCCTGCCATTAACAGTGTAAGAATGGCTGCAGTTTACATTTTCCCAGTGAAATTTGTATTTGTCTCCACCCACTGATGACCCGGCGTTGCCCGGGTATGTATTTGACTGGTGTTGGTTCCGCCCACTTTTTCTAACCCTAACGCATAAACACTCAATGACCAAGTTTGTGAGCTTTGGGGTCTTTAGCATCAATAATTTGTATATTCCCATAGAAATTAAACAAATCAGACTGGCTGTTTCTGGCTGTGCCTAGTGTTGGGCGAACAGTGTTCGCCACTGTTCGGGTTCTGCAGAACATCACCCTGTTCGGGTGATGTTCGAGTTCGGCCGAACACCTGACGGTGCTCGGCCAAACCGTTCGGCCACATGGCCGAACTAAGAGCGCATGGCCGAACGTTCCCCGAACGTTCGGCTAGCGCTGTGATTGGCCGAACGGGTCACGTGGTTCGGGCCCGAACGCGCTCTGATTGGCCGAACGGTCACGTGGTTCGGGTAAATAAATACCCGAACCACGTCATATCTCCGCCATTTCTCTGTGGGTTTAGCTTTGGGTAGGCAGGCAGGGTAGTTCGCTCTCCAGCCACGCTAGCCAGGGTCCCCCCCAGTCATTGTGTGTCGCTGCTGGGAACAGTAGTACACCGCTCGCTCAGCCACACTATATATATAGCATTGTTTACTGCCACTGTGTACCTCGCTCAGCCACGCTATATATAGCATTGTGTTTTCTGACACTCTGTGTACACGGCTTAGCCTGACTATATAGCATTGTGTGTACTGCCACTGTGCACCTCGCTCAGCCACGCTATATATAGCATTGTGTTTTCTGACACTCTGTGTACACGGCTTAGCCTGACTATATAGCATTGTGTGTACTGCCACTGTGCACCTCGCTCAGCCACGCTATATATAGCATTGTGTTTACTGCCACTCTGTGTACACCGCTCAGCCAGACTATATACCATTGTTTACTGACACTCTGTGTACACCGCTCAGCCAGACTATATACCATTGTTTACTGACACTCTGTGTACACGGCTCAGCCTGACTATATAGCATTGTGTGTACTGCCACTGTGCACCTCGCTCAGCCACGCTATATATAGCATTGTGTTTACTGCCACTCTGTGTACACCGCTCAGCCAGACTATATACCATTGTTTACTGACACTCTGTGTACACCGCTCAGCCAGACTATATACCATTGTTTACTGACACTCTGTGTACACGGCTCAGCCTGACTATATAGCATTGTGTGTACTGCCACTGTGCACCTCGCTCAGCCACGCTATATATAGCATTGTGTTTACTGCCACTCTGTGTACACGGCTTAGCCTGACTATATAGCATTGTGTGTACTGCCACTGTGCACCTCGCTCAGCCACGCTATATATAGCATTGTGTTTACTGCCACTCTGTGTACACCGCTCAGCCAGACTATATACCATTGTTTACTGACACTCTGTGTACACCGCTCAGCCAGACTATATACCATTGTTTACTGACACTCTGTGTACACGGCTCAGCCTGACTATATAGCATTGTGTGTACTGCCACTGTGCACCTCGCTCAGCCACGCTATATATAGCATTGTGTTTTCTGACTCTCTGTGTACACGGCTTAGCCTGACTATATAGCATTGTGTGTACTGCCACTGTGCACCTCGCTCAGCCACGCTATATATAGCATTGTGTTTACTGCCACTCTGTGTACACCGCTCAGCCAGACTATATACCATTGTTTACTGACACTCTGTGTACACCACTCAGCCAGACTATATACCATTGTTTACTGCCACTCTGTGTACATGGCTCAGCCAGACTATATAGCATTGTGTGTACTGCCACTCTGTGTACACCGCTCAGCCAGACTATATAGCATTGTTCACTGCCACTGTGTACACGGCTCAGCCAGACTATATAGCATTGCGTACTCTGCCAGTCAGTGTGTATATTGCTGGGATCAGTAATACTCCACTCACCGTCAACCACTATATGAGCTCACCATGAGTTCCTCAGAGACCTCCGCTGTGAGCAGCACTCCCAACAACAGCAACAGCCAACGCCCCACGCAAGCTATAACATCCACCCCAGCAGCCAGTGGTCAGCAGCAGCCCTCCCCGGAGGAGAACGTTGTGTCCATCGGTCCGGCGCCAGAGCGATTAATGAGGGCTGCCATTGAGGAGATGATGGGGCCTGATGTGGAGGAGGAGGTCGGGCTCAGGCCAGCATCCCAAGTTAATGTTGAGGACGATGAGGGGTCTGTGACTGTGTCTGGGGATGTTGGGGTGGCAGAGGTGGTGGGTGGGTCAGACTCAGGAGAAGAGTTGTATGATGAGGATGATGATCGGGACCATCTGTATGTGCCTCAGAGTCCGACCCCGGAAAACATGTTGTATCGTGTGTTTAGGTACTAAAATCTGCGTTCCCAGTAGTGCTGGGCGAACAGTGTTCGCCACTGTTCGGGTGCTGCAGAACATCACCCCGTTCGGGGTGACTATATAGCAGACTATATAGCATTGTGTTTACTGCCACTCTGTGTACACGGCTCAGCCACACTATATAGCATTGTGTTTACTGCCACTCTTTGTCTGCTGGGAACAGTAGTACACCGCTCACCCGCCACTGTATAGCATTGTGCTCTGTGTTGCTGCTGGCAATAGTGGTACACCGCTCACCCACCACTGTATAGCATTTCTGTACTGCCACTGTACTGCTGCCAGTCAGCGTGTACTGTAAGGATAAGTGAAATGAGGAAGAAATCCGGTGAAAGAGGGAGGGGCAAGGGAAGAGGTGTTTCCCCTGACGGTTGTGCTGGGGAGCTGTACTCCACGGCGGCGGCCCCCCACAATGACATATGACGAGTTTGAGGAGATGGAAGAGGAGGGTATGGACAATGTGGACATAGACCCAGATTTTGTTTGTGAACGAGAACATCGCCGTCGTAGCAGCAGCACAGATGAGTCTGTTGAAGAACCCACTGCTGCACGAGTTCGCCTTGTGCCACAAGGTAGGCGGCGCGCAATTTCAGGCACCACAAGCGTGGAAGTTCAAGTGAGAGGCAAAAGAGGCGCAAACAGAAATCGCCAGCAAGGCAGGTGCTCCAAAGTCTGGGCTTTCTTTGAAGACTGCACTGAGGATGTTACCATGGCGATTTGCAAGGTGTGCAAGACCCGCCTGAGCAGGGGGAAAAGTATTAACAACCTCTCCACCACCAGCATGAGCCGCCACATGCTATCCAAACATCCCACTCTGTGGGCAAACGCGGCAGGACAGGGTACCACCAGCAACACTGCCTCCCTTGGGTTCACCAGACTCACCACCAGACCCGCCTCAGCAGCAGCAGTAGCCCAGCCATTGCGTGGTTCAAAACATTCCAAAAAATCAGATGACGCTGACACTGTCACTTTCCGGAGTAGTGCTCTTGAGGTCTCCCAGTGTTCATCAAACACAACAACCAACAGCCCTTCGTTGTGCAGCCCTACGGTTCAGTTGTCTGTCTCGGAGATGTTTGAGCGCAAGAGGAAATTGCCAGCAAATGACCCCCGGGCCGTGGCAGTAAGAGCCAGCATAGCCAAGCTTCTGGCCTGCGAAATGCTGCCATATCGAGTGGTGGAGACAAACAGCTTCAAGGGCATGATGTCAGTGGCCATCCCACGTTACGTGGTTCCCAGCCGCTACCACTTTGCGCGCTCTGCAGTGCCTGAGTTGCATGAGCACGTGGTCAGCAAAATAACCCGAAGCTTGAAGAATGCCGTTGCCTGCAAGGTTCACCTCACCACTGACACCTGGACGAGTGCGTTCGGCCAGGGTCGATACATCTCCCTTACCGCGCACTGGGTGAACCTTGTGGAGCTTGGCAGCGAATCCTCACCTGCTACGGCGCGGGTGTTGCCCAGTGCACACGCCGCAAACACCTGCACCGCCGTCCCTCCCACTGGATAACAGCAGCACCTACCTCTCTGACTCCTTCTCCTCCAACGCATCTCAAAGCTGTACCTCATCCGGAAACGCTAACCCAGCACCAGCAGCAGTAGGATCGTGGAAGCAGTGCAGCACAGCTGTTGGCATGCGTCAGCAAGCGTTGCTGAAGCTGATCTGCCTTGGGGATAAGCAGCACACAGGGGAGGAAATTTGGAGGGGAATAAAGGAACAGATGGATTTGTGGCTGGCACCGCTGGACCTGAAACCGGCCATGGTTGTGTGTGATAATGGGAGTAATCTCATTCGCGCTTTAAGGTTGGCTAAGCTGACACATGATGAAGAAGAGGAGGAGGAACAGCTGGAGTTGGAGCAGGAATTTCCTGCCACCACTGACGAGGGCCAGAGCGGTGCACGTTGGACTTCCACAATTCAGCGCGAATGGTCAGCAGAAGCAGACCAGGAAGAAGGTGACGACTATGATGCATCACAACAACTATCACAACGCTCACAAGAGGATGATGAGGATTCTGGTAGGACTCTGGCACACATGGCTCAATTCATGCTAAACTGCATTGAACGCGACCCACGCATTGTGCGCATTCGGGACAACACCAATTACTGGGTTTATATACCCTTCTGGATCCACGGTACAAACACAATGTTCCAAAACTGCTTGAAGAAAGAGTCAGACAGGTCAAAATGGAAGAATACCAGCAGGCCCTTGTGGAGACTTTAGAGAGGAGATTGACATCCTCCCCCTCCTCTAGCCAGTTGTACGCCGACAGACTGACTTCCGCAAACCCAGGACGACCAGGAGGGCAGCAAACAACACAAGCCGCAGCTAGTGCCCAAAAGGGAATGGTATCGGCAGTGTCCTTGGAGTGGGAAAATTTTCTGACACCCATGCAGCAGCAGCCCACAGAACAGCAAGCGTGCAGATCCACCTCCAACACCGATCGCCTGGAGAAGATGGTCAAGGACTACATGTCAGATGGCGTAGCTGTGTCTAACAATCCATCTGCACCCTTCAACTATTGGGTATCGAAGCTAGACACCTGGCACGAACTGGCAATGTACGCAATAGAGGTGCTGGCTTGCCCGGCAGCCAGCGTTATGTCGGAACGCTGTTTCAGTGCTGCCGGAGGCATCGTCACAGATCGGCGTATCCGCCTCTCCACAGAAAATGCAGACCATCTGACTCAAATTAAAATGAATCAATCCTGGATTGGAAACGACTACGCAACACTCCAGGACCCCAACCAAGTAACATGACCAATGAACATCTGGGATGGTTTAGCGTTTCCGGTCCCTGTTTATTGAACCTCTCATCTGTATTACATTTATGACTGCATGGCGGCAAAAAGCATTGCTGCTATATCCGCACGCTTTTTGTCCTCATGCAAGGCCTGGGTTGTTGTGTCTCAAAAAGCATGGCCTTCTCCTCCTGCGCCTGCTCCTGTTCCATCACGTGTGCTGCTGCTGCTGGGTTAGCGTTTCCGGTCCCTGTTTATGGAACCTCTCATCTGTATTACATTTATGACTGCATGGCGGCAAAAAGCATTGCTATATCCGCACGCTTTTTGTCCTCATGCAAGGCCTGGGTTGCGTCTCAAAAAGCGTGGCCTTCTCCTCCTGCGCCTCCTCCTGTTCCATCACGTGTGCTCTGTGCTGCTGCTGCTGCTGGGTTAGCGTTACCGGTCCCTGTTTATTGAACCTCTCATCTGTATTACATTTATGACTGCATGGCGGTAAAAAGCATGCTATCCGCACGCTTCTTGTCCTCATGCAAGGCCTGGGTTGTTGTGTCTCAAAGCGTAGCCTTCTCCTCCTGCGCCTCCTCCTGTTCCATCACGTGTGCTCTGTGCTGCTGCTGCTGCTGGGTTAGCGTTACCGGTCCCTGTTTATTGAACCTCTTATCTTTATTACATTTATGACTGCATGGCGGTAAAAAGCATGCTATCCGCACGCTTCTTATCCTCATGCAAGGCCTGGGTTGTTGTGTCTCAAAGCGTGGCCTTCTCCTCCTGCGCCTCCTCCTGTTCCATCACGTGTGCTCTGTGCTGCTGCTGCTGCTGGGTTAGCGTTACCGGTCCCTGTTTATGGAACCTCTTCTCTTTATTACATTTATGACTGCATGGCGGCAAAAAGCATTGCTGCTATATCCGCATGCTTCTTGTCCTCATGCAAGGCCTGGGTTGTTGTGTCTCAAAAAGCGTGGCCTTCTCCTCCTGCGCCTCCTCCTGTTCCATCACGTGTGCTGCTGCTGCTGCTGCTGGGTTAGCGTTACCGGTCCCTGTTTATTGAACCTCTTATCTTTATTACATTTATGACTGCATGGCGGTAAAAAGCATGCTATCCGCACGCTTCTTGTCCTCATGCAAGGCCTGGGTTGTTGTGTCTCAAAAAGCGTGGCCTTCTCCTCCTGCGCCTCCTCCTGTTCCATCACGTGTGCTGCTGCTGCTGCTGGGTTAGCGTTACCGGTCCCTGTTTATGGAACCTCTTATCTTTATTACATTTATGACTGCCTGGTGGTAAAAACCATGTTACCTGTGCAAAGAAACATGACATTTTCAGCATTTAAAAGACAATTTTTCCTTTGAAACTTTACAATCAATTTTCTCAAAAACTATAAGCTCTTTTTGCTAAATTGTTTTCCCTCTTGTACCCACTCCCAAGGTGCACATACCCTGTAAATTTGGGGTATGTAGCATGTAAGGAGGCTTTACAAAGCACAAAAGTTCGGGTCCCCATTGACTTCCATTATGTTCGGAGTTCGGGTCGAACACCCGAACATCGCGGCCATGTTCGGCCTGTTCGGCCCGAACCCGAACATCTAGATGTTCGCCCAACACTAGCTGTGCCCCTCTCCAGCATTTGAACTCCAGTCACTCAATGACCAACTGTAGCACGTTTGCGGTATCTGCTATTACCAGTGTAAAAATGGCAGCAATTTAAATATTCCCCTTGAAAATCAACAGGTGAATTTTGATTGGCTATTATAGGCCCCACCCACTTCCCTGAATATTAATCTCAGTCACCAAATGACCATCTGGGCAACGTTTTGGAACCCTGCCATAAACAGTGTAAGAAGGACTGCAGTCTACATTGTCCCAGTGAAATTTGTTTTTGGCTCCGCCCACTTTGTGTAACCTGGACACACAGTCACTCAATGACCAAGTTTGTGAGCTTTGGGGTCCTTGGCATCAATAATTAGTATTTTCCCAAGAAATTAAACTGTTTGTAGCTCTGTCCCCTTTTCTGAATTTGAACCCCAACGACTAACTGTACCAGGTTTGAGGCTTGTGCCATTAACAGTGCAAGAATGGCAGCAATTTTAATATTTCCCTTGAAAATCAACAGGTGATTTTGATTGGATTTTTTAGGCTCCACCCACTTTTCTGAATATAAGTCCCAGTCACCCAGTGGCCAACTGTGTCAAGTTTGAGAACCCTACCATTAACAGAAGGGCTGAAATCAATCTAAAAAAATCTGATTGGCTGTTTGTGGCTCCACCCACTTTAGTGAATTTGGACCCCAGTCATCCAACAACTGACTGTATCAGGTTTGAGGCCTCTGTCATTAACAGTGTAAGAATGGTAGCAATGTAAATATTCCCCTTGAAAATCAATAGGTACATTTTGATTGGCTGTTTTAGGCCACACCCACATTTATGAATATTAATCCCAGTCACCCAGTGGCCAATAGTGTCAAGTTTGGGAACCCTGCCATTAAAAAATTAAGTTGTTGGCGCCGCACGCTTTTTCTAACCTTGACATACAGTCACTCAATTATCAAGTTTATAAGCTTTGGGGTCCTTGGTATTAATACTTTGTATATTCCCATTGAAAAATAAACAAAACCTTTCTGAATTTGAACCCTAATCACCCAGTGACCAACTGTACCAGGTTTCAGGCATCTGCTATTAACAGTATAAGTATGATAGCAGCTTAAATATTCCCTTTGAAAATCGAAAGGTGAATTTTTATTGGCTTTTGCAAGCTCCACCTACCTTCCAAAAATATGAATCTCATTCACCCAGTGACCAACTGTGCAAAGTTTGAGAACCCTGCCATTAACGGTATAAGAATGGCTGCAGTTTATATTTTCCCAGTAAAATTTGGTTTTGGCTCCGCCCACTTTTTTGTAGCCTTGACACACAGTCACTCAATGACCAAGTTTGTAAGCTTTCAGGTTCCTGGCATCAAAAATGTGTGAATAGAAGCAGTTTATCCACCAAGGAAATCTGATTGGCTGTTTGTGGCCCTGCCCCTTAAGTAAATTTGGACCTCAGTCACCCAAAGACCGACTGTAGCAAGTTTGAAGCCTCTGCAATTAACAGTGTACAAATAGCAGGAATTTAAATATTCCCCTTGAAAATAAATAGGTGAATTTTAATTGGCTGTTGTAGGCTCCACCCACTTTCCTGAATATTAATCCCAGTCACCCCATGACCAAGTGCGCCAAGTTTGAGAACCCTGCCATTAACAGTGTAAGAATGGCTGCAGTTTACATTTTCCCATTAAAAATGAATGGCTGAAATTTGATTGGCTGTTTTATGCTCTGCCCACTCTTCCTGGATTTGTATCCTTGGGTACCAAGTGACCAACTGTGCCAAGTGTGGGGACTCTGGCTTGATTACTGTGAGAATGGCAGCCTTTTCCATTTTTCCATTTACATGAATGGGTGAAATCTGATTTGCTATTTGTAGCTCCGCCCAGGTGTGCAGGGAGGCCGCGAGACCCCCAGAACATATCATCCCAGGTAGTAAGGGATCTGTATAGCAAGTTTCGTTTAAATCAGTCAAGCCGTTTTTGCGTGATCGCGGCACATACACACACACATACACACATACATCCAATTTTATATATATAGATATCTACATCTGGTAATATATCTGTATGCATGTATATCTGATATACATATAAATACAGGTAGCCAGACCTCTCCCTCCAGTTAAATATATGTAGCCAGACCTGCCCCCCCCCCCCCTCCCAGGATGGTAATAGGTAGCCAGACCTGTCCCTACTACCCCCAGTAACTCATAGGTAGCCAGATCTCTCCCCCCTCCCCCCAGTAATTCATAGGTAGGCAGACATGCCCCCCCCCCATTTAAATATAACAGTTCTTTTGTTTTGAATCAAATGAATCGGTTCAGAGCCAATTCATTTGATTTAATACAAATAGAACCGGCTCATTGATGAGCCGGTTACTATACCTTAGAATGCGTCCTGTGCAGAACATATAGCGCCGGTTCCTGCTGTCTCCCCACCTGCCTGCACCTGTCACCCCTCATCTAGGTTGGCACCCGGTGCCACCAGGTGCCAAGCTAGGTGAAGTTGACAGGTGAGGAGGCGGGGAGGACAGCGGGATCCGGCACTATGCGTCGGCAGGACGCATTCTAAGGTATAGTATAGTTAATTGCCGTGGGAGATCTTCAATCAATTTAGTTAAAGATTGCAAGATTGGAGGATACTGTATACGTTGGATCGTTTACCGAGGATATGGGCGTAGGAACATTTTCTTAAAGGTACATGTAAGTATTTCTGGTTAATTTAGAATAATAAAATACTTTTCTCGTGGTTGTGTTTTTATTTCATTTAACCCTTTGTGGAAATGGGTAAGGAGTACTTTGTACCCCAATGCTCATTTCTCCTGGGAGGGTAGTGGGCATCCGGGGTCCCCTTCTTAAAGGGGACTCCCAGATGCTGCCATCAACCCCCCCCCCCCAGGGAGTCGTCGCCCCACCTCCTCCTGGGGCATCAGAGGTGGGGAAGAGCCCCTAGTCCATGGATTGGACAAGGGCTTAAGGGGGGGGAGGCTTGGCCGCCCCTCCCCCCAGAGCCCCCCCATACCATGGACCATGCGGGCTGGTTTAGCTCAGGGTGCGAAGCCCCAGTCGGCCGGGGCTCCGCATTCTGGCTATCCCAGCCTGTATGGGGGACAAGGGGTTACCGAGGCTCAGGAAGGGGGACCCCACGTCATTTTTTTTGTCAGATTTCCCACACTCAGACAGAACATTCCCCAAAATTAAAATGTTTAATTTTTTTTTTTTAATATTGATTCCCACTATCTTTTTAAAGGGAAGATCCACCGTAAAAAAAAAATCCACTTACCTGGGGCTTCCTCCAACCCATGGCAGGCAGGACGTGCTCTAGACGCCGCTCCAGAGACTCCCGGTCTTCTCAGGTGGCTCAACCGACCTGGCCAGGTCGGCTTCCGGGTCGGTCTCTTGTGCGCTCCAACATGCATCTTACACCGGGCGCACTGACGTCATCGGACATCCTACGGATTGTACTGCCCAGGCCCAGAACTACTGCACCTGCGCAGTACAGCCTGAAGGACGTCCGATGACATCAACGCGCCCGCGTGAGACGCACGTTGGAGCGCACAAGAGCCCAACCTGGAATCCGACCCGGCCAGGTTGGGTGCGCCACCGGAGAAGACCGGGAGCCTCCGGAGAGGCGGACTGGGCACGTCCTGCCTGCCACGGGCTGGAGGAAGCCCCAGGTAAGTGGATTAGTATATTTTTTTTGTCCGTGAACCCTCCCTTTAACATATCCTACACATTTGGTGCTGCTAGGATGTAAGGGGCCTTTGCTATGAACTGCTTAAGTCGGTGGGTGATAAATCTACCAGAGTTATGGTGGTGCAAAAGTGCTGAATTTTGCCATTGGCTTTCATTGGGCTTCCTATTTCACTTTCCAAAATCTCACATTTTTTCAAAGGACGATGGCTCAGCAGTGGCAAATTTTCTAGCATTGTAGGGACTCTTAGGGGGCTCAGGACTGGTGAGTTTCAGGCCCCTAACCCAAAGAGATCATTGCCTAGGGTCACAAAAACCTGTTTATTTTTGCAATGGTATGATCATAAATCGCAGCCATGGCCGTTAGCAACGGCTGAATCTCACGACATGTGGCATGGAGGTAGAAGGCATATAGTTGTACTTGCACTCCAATTTTGGGTTCCCTACATCTCGGCAAACCAGAGTTACGGGGGTGCAAAAGTGCTCAAATCCCCCATAGGCTTTCATTGGGGCCTAGGTTGTGAGGATACAAAGTGCAGGTTTCTGCCGAGTGGTAAGGTAAGGGCCCGAAACTCACCAGCACTGAGCCCCCTTAAATTCCCTACAAAGCCTGAAAATTTGGGGCTGCTCAGCCATACTGTTTAGCAGAAACCTGCGCTTTTGTGGCCACACTGCTGACTAACTACCCACCAGTATGGCCACACTGCCTCTGAAGACGCTGCCAAAGCAAAACGTTCGTTAGGCGGGCCGTAATCACCACCATGCCCCACAACCTCCTCTGACCACAACAGGTATGTGCACTACACGTGTTTATATTGCATGAGGAATTTTTTAGCAACTGGAAGAGCCATTAGAAATAAAGCTCTTTTATTACAATTGATGCTTTACCGGACCTTATATACTTCTGCTTGTTGTATGGAAATGTAACACTGACTGGTAATAGGAAAAAGATTCTTGATAGAGGTCTAAAGTTTATCCCTGATACACGGATCAATACATTTGAGACCTACATTGATGTCAATAAATATATCAGAAAGATTAACATAAAAAAAAGTTTTCTGCAGCAGAATGCCCCATTAGCCAATCCCCCCGACCTATCAACATACCAACCTTAGGAAGCCCCCCTTGTTTAACCCAAATCTGATGAATAATAAGTACGTGGACATTTATAAGAAAGTGGTTCTGGATGAACCTGGTGAGATTGGTGTTGAACATAACCGATTTACCAGATCAAATTTTACTAAGGATTAACACTTGTTGTTACGAGAGATGGGTAAGGATGAGTCAGTGGTTGTGAAGTGTGCCGATAAGGGGGGGGGGGGGGATTGTGATCCGGGAAAAAGATGCATATATTAATGAGAACCAACAGCAACTGAACGATACTAATACTTATAGGCCTTTAAGAGGTGATCCCACTATAGTATATAGAGATGAACTGGAATCCTTATTAAGGAATGGGTTTGCACAGGGTATCCTGACTCAAAAGGAATTTGATTATTTAAATATCAAATATCCTATGAGACCAGTGATATATGTACTTCCCAAATTGCATGAAGATCAGGAAGCCCCATTCGGTAGGCCCATTGTGTCGGAAATTCACTCGGCTACCTATGGGTGGGGGAGTACCTTGATCAATTACTTCAACCTTTGTTGACAGCCACTTCGGCCTTTCTGAAGGATACCCTTGATGTTATTTTACACCTCGGTGAGGTCAATCAGTTGATAAAGGAAGTAGACCACCCAGTGTTTATATGCACTGCTGACGTAAAGTTGCTAAGACAGATCTTTGGAAGTGATTGTGAGATATTTGGAAGGTGGAGGTAATTTGCTAGAACCTCAGATAGAATTTTTGAAAAAATTATGTATAATTTATTTTACCAAGAATTATTTTTGGTTTGAACACCGCTTTTATAGTCAACAACGAGGTGTAGCTATGGGAGCTAAGCATGCTCCCAGTGTAGCAAACTTATACATGTCAGCATGGGAAGAACTACATCTAATGAGTTTTAAAGGGGGACCATTGATATCGTGGAAAAGGTTTATCGATGATTGTTTATTTTTTTGGAAAGGGGACAAGGAATCGTTATCTTCATTTATTACCCATATTAACAATAACAAATGGAATCTACAATTTAAGAGTTACGTACAGCATGGTTTCAGCCAATTTTTTAGACTTGAATATCTTTTTCAGAGACGGCCTTTGGAGAACTAAAAGTTTTTTTAAGGGAACAGATCGATATTCCTATATTAGATATGAGAGCTGTCACTACTGTCCTTGGCTGAACAATGCCTCTAGAGGCCAATTATGTAGAATTATGAGAAATTGTACCTATGAATCTGATTACTGGGATCAATTCCAGATTATAGAGGATAGATTTTTATCCAAAGGATACGACTTAAACACCATTCGTAGAGACAGAATGAAGGTCCTGCAGGAAGGACATAATGTCCGTTTGCAAAAAAAGACTCCAATTATTAATAATCATAATAACAATTACTCATTTGTCACCACTTTTTCGATTAATCATCATACTGTTAAACATGTAATTAATAAACATTGTAGCATTTTAAAGAAAGACCCGGTCATTGGCCCCAATCTCCCTAAAAAACTCCGCATAATTTATAGGCGACCACCAAACATGGCCAGTAGATTGGTAAAAAATTGTATCACTTCTACTAGACCCTTGATGTTCCCTGACCTGAAAGGGTTTTTTCAGTGTAAAAAGAGACAACTTTGTAAGATCTGTGAATTCGGTGGGAGGGTTACAAAAACTTTTACTTCTCGTGTTAATGGTAAGGAATTTAAAATCAACCAATTTCTCACTTGCAAAACCAAATGCGTGGTTTATTTGGTTCTCTGCCCGTGCGGTCTGCAATATGTGGGCCACACTGGCAGGGCCACAAAGAAACGATTTTCTGAACATATTTACAACATTCGGCACCCTGACAAGAAATTGCACAGCATCCCTGAACATTTTTCTCAGTGTCATGATAAATCCCCTGAAGGTATCAGGTGCTTTGCCATTGATTGTGTAAAACCCCACTGGAGAGGTGGGAATACTATCAAAATATTATCACAGTTAGAAACCTGGTGGATATTCCAGCTAGACACACTCAGACCTGGTGGTCTGAATGCCCATATAGATCTTAACTGTTTTAGTAAAGATGAATAATTTGCTATATTTTTATTTATTTTTTATTTTTATACATTCATATATGCTTTTAACCACAGTTTTTAACATTTTTTATTGTGAACTTAATTGAGTTTTGAAATTGTATTTTTATGCTATATTCTTGTATTGAATATGTGTACGTCCACTCTCGCCTCCAGTATTGTCGGCTATTAACTAGAGAGGAAATGGGAGGGGGCTTGTATATATTTGTATCTATATAAACCCTTTGCATTATGTACAATATATCCCCTGATGAAGGCGTTGGGCCGAAATCCGGATCGGGATTACATGTTTTATGAAATGCAATAAACTCAAGAATCCGTCCTTAAGTGTGACTCTGTGCATAGTGTTGTCAACTATTGTCGCAGTCTGCACAATCGCGCTGCCCCTTCTGTGTTCCCATATCCAGGAACTAGCCGACAATTGCCTGGTATGCATTGGAATGCAGGCGGTGACGTAGACATTTCAGTATATGCACGATCAACCCCCATTGGATTCGAGGTGAAGCGTTACTGTTGCTATATACGCTCCTCTGAAATAGACATTCCATGGGACATGCACATTTGATCACATTGATCTATATTTGTGTCTTTATAGTCATTGAGCGCCAGGTGCTCCAGTTTTTTATTCCTGTTTCCTTTAGGGGCTTGAGGACTGGCCCTGAGTACACCCGGCTTGCTCATTTAGTCTACTGGTGCGCTACTGCTCTGTTGTATTGTACCTTTGAAGATATTGCTACTTATTACCCCTTGGTACTGGGGTGAGGACCTAGGCACACCAACTCTTTAAAATTGAGTGGACGCTCCTGGTTTCACATGTTTACATAAATGTGCAGTCACAGAAATGCAGTGAAAGGTGTGCACTAACTGGTATTATAATACAATGTGCAGTCACAGAGATGCTGTGAAAGGTATGCACTGACTGCTGGTATAATACAATGTGCAGTCACACAGATGCAGTGAAAAGTATGCACTGACTGCTGGTATAATACAATGTGCAGTCACAGAGATGCAGTGAAAGGTATGCACTGACTGCTGGTATAATATAATGTGCAGTCACACAGATGCAGTGAAAGGTATGCACTGACTGCTGGTATAATACAATGTGCAGTCACACAGATGCAGTAAAAGGTATGCACTGACTGGTATAATACTACAATGTGCAGTTACACAGATGCAGTGAAAGGTATGCAATGACTGCTGGTATAATACAATGTCCAGTCACAAAGATGCAGTGAAAGATATTCACTGACTGCTGGTATAATACAATGTGCAGTCACACAGATGCAGTAAAAGGCATGCACTGACTGGAATAATAATACAATGTACTGTCACACAGATGCAGTGAAAGGTATGCACTGACTGTGCTGGGCCTGGCACAGTATAGCAATTAGCAAGGGCCAGCTGCGACAGACAGGGCTGCATATGCAGTGTCAGTGGCACACACACACACACACAAAAACCACATCACAAGAACATTAGCTCTCAAAAGAGCTGTTTTGGTTTTTTTTTCATCAACAAATATCAGCAAGGAGCAAGCTAACAAGACCTAACTAACGCTTTCTCTATCTCTCCAGCAACCTCTCCCTTCTCTAACTAAGCAGGCAGCAGACAGAGTGAGAAAATGGCCGACGCAGCAGTGTTTTTATAGGGGGCAGGGGTTCAGGAGGGAGTTCAGCCTGATTGGCTGCCATGTGCCTGCTGACTGTGATGTAGAGGGTCAAAGTTTAGCCCAATAATGTGGTATAGGGGGCGGGTCGACCTCGCTAAGTGTCCGCGGTTTGCCGTGAACGCGAACCCCCAGGGTTTGCGTGAACAAGTTTGCCGATGAACCGTTCGGGCCATCTCTATTTGGGGGGGTTAAGGAAGCCAGATCCCCAATGCTGCTTGCTGGGAATGGTGCCCCCCATGTAGCCATGTGTGTTCCCTGTAGCCACATGCCTTCACTCACCTTCCAGGCTCCAGCGATGAGCCGCAGTGGACCCCTCTGCTCCGGCCGGCATCTCTGCTCCTACTGCCGCTCAGTTCCCGGTCGCAGCTTGATGACGTCATCAAGCCCGGGACCCGGCGCTGATGTCAGAGCGAGCAGAGATGCTGGCCAGAGCGGAGGAGGGTGCCGATCGTTGGGGGAATGACGGGGGGGGGGGTTAAGTGGATCCTCTTCTCCCCCCCCCCCCCCCACCACCACAATTGTCATACTGATCACTATGATCCACCGGCAATCGTAGTTATTACGTAATAAGCAGCCATACGCGATGGCTGCTGATCACTGAGGGGAGAGGTCAGCTGTCATATGACAGCTTCATCTCCCCTCTTTGGTGCGCACAATCGTGTCGGGAGCAGAAATGGCAGGTGGCGTAGATCCAACGCTGCATCAGACTAGTGTTGGGCGAACAGTGTTCGCCACTGTTCGGGTTCGCCCGGATTTCGGGCTGTTGGAGTTCGATTCGGGCTTCGCCGGACACCTCGTGGTGTTCGGCCATGTGTTCGGCCATGTGGTCGAACATATGTTCGGCCTGACAGCACATGGCCGAACGTTCCCCGAACGTCCGGTTCGCGCTGTGATTGGCCGAGCGGGTCACGTGGTTCGGGTAAATAAATACGCGAACCGCGTCATTTCTCCGCCACTTGCGTTTGGGTTTAGCTTTGGGTAGGCAGACAGGTTAGACTCTCACCAGCTAGGCTAGCCAGGGCCCCCCAGCCTCCTATACTATATTTGCTACTGCACTGTAGTGCCAGTCAGCGTGCGTTTACTGCTGGGATCAGTAGTACTTCCATCCATCACCAGTATATAGCATAGTATATAGCATTGTCTTCTATTGCCACTGTACTGCCGGTCAGCGTGTACTGCTGGGATCAGTAGTACTTCCGTACGTCACCAGTATATAGCATAGTATATAGCATTGTCTTCTATTGCCACTGTACTGCCAGTCAGCGTGTACTGCTGGGATCAGTAGTACTTCCGTCCATCACCAGTGTATAACATAGTATATAGCACTGTCTTCTATTGCCACTGTACTGCTGGAATCAGTAGTACTTCCATCCATCACCAGTGTATAACATAGTATATAGCACTGTCTTCTATTGCCACTGTACTGCTGGGATCAGTAGTACTTCCGTCCATCA
Organism: Hyperolius riggenbachi; assembly: GCF_040937935.1. NCBI lineage: Eukaryota > Metazoa > Chordata > Amphibia > Anura > Hyperoliidae > Hyperolius > Hyperolius riggenbachi. Next base: position 54,726,537 of record NC_090652.1, on the reverse strand, counting down.
CCAGTGTATAACATAGTATATAGCATTGTCTTCTATTGCCACTGTACTGCCAGTCAGCTTGTACTGCTGGGATCAGTAGTACTTCCGTCCATCACCAGTGTATAATATAGTATATAGCATTGTCTTCTATTGCCACTGTACTGCTGGGATCAGTAGTACTTCCGTCCATCACTAGTGTATAACATAGTATATAGCATTGTCTTCTATTGCCACTGTACTGCTGGGATCTGTAGTACTTCCGTCCATCACCAGTTTATAACATACTATATATAGAGTTGGGCCGAACCTCCGATTTTAGGTTCGCGAACCGGTTTCGCGGAAGGTTCTGTTCGCGAACCGCAATAGACTTCAATGGGGATGCGAACTTTGAAAAAAAAAAATTATGCTGGCCACAAAAGTGATGGAAAAGATGTTTCAAGGGGTCTAACACCTGGACCCCCAGGTGGAGGAGTGGGATACATGCCAAAAGTCCCCGGGAAAAATCTGGATTTGACGCAAAGCAGCGTTTTAAGGGCAGAAATCACATTGAATGCTAAATGACAGGCCTAAAAGTGCTTTAAAACATCTTGCATGTGTATACATCAATCAGGTAGTGTAATTAAGGTACTGCTTCACACTGACACACCAAACTCACCGTGTAACGCACCGCAAACAGCTGTTTGTGTAGTGACGGCCGTGCTGGACTGGTATACAGTGGCGGGTTCACTGAACAGAACAGGTATACAGTGGCGGGTTCACTGAACAGAACAGGTATGCAGTGGCAGGTTCACTGAACAGGTATACAGTGGCGGGTTCACTGAACAGAACAGGTATACAGTGGCGGGTTCACAGAACAGGTATGCAGTGGCAGGTTCACTGAACAGGTATACAGTGGCGGGTTCACTGAACAGAACAGGTATACAGTGGCGGGTTCACTGAACAGAACAGGTATGCAGTGGCGGGTTCACTGAACAGTACAGGTATGCAGTGGCAGGTTCACTGAACAGGTATGCAGTGGTGGGTTCACTGAACAGGTATGCAGTGGTGGGTTCACAGAACAGGTATGCAGTGGTGCGTTCACAGAACAGGTATGCAGTGGTGGGTTCACAGAACAGGTATGCAGTGGCGGGTTCACTGAACAGGTATGCAGTGGTGGGTTCACTGAACAGGTATGCAGTGGTGGGTTCACTGAACAGGTATGCAGTGGCGGGTTCACTGAACAGGTATGCAGTGGTGGGTTCACTGAACAGGCATGCAGTGGTGGGTTCACTGAACAGGTATGCAGTGGTGGGTTCACAGAACAGGTATGCAGTGGTGCGTTCACAGAATAGGTATGCAGTGGTGGGTTCACAGAACAGGTATGCAGTGGCGGGTTCACTGAACAGCTATGCAGTGGTGGGTTCACTGAACAGGTATGCAGTGGTGGGTTCACAGTACAGGTATGCAGTGGTGGGTTCACAGTACAGGTATGCAGTGGTGGGTTCACAGAACAGGTATGCAGCCAGGAACAAGCTAAGCCTAACTAATCTTTCCCTATGAGAGACAGTCTGCAGCAGCTCGCCCTACTCTCACTAACGCAGGCACATGAGTGAGCGTAATGGCCGCCGCTGCCTGCCTTTTATTAGGGGGGGAGTGGCTCCAGGGGCTAGTGTAGCCTAATTGGCTACACTGGGCCTGCTGACTGTGATGTAGAGGGTCAAAGTTGACCCTCAGGGTGCATTATGGAGCGAACCAAACTTCTGCAAAAGCTCGCCTGCGGGACGCGAACGCGAACCACTGAAGTTCGCGTGGAACCGTTCGCAGGCGAACCGTTCGGCCCAACTCTAACTATATAGCATTGTCTATTGCCACTGTACTGCCAGTCAGTGTGCGACGTGTACTGCTGGGATCAGTACAACCATAATGAAGAAATCCAGTGAAAGAGGGAGGGGCAAGGGAAGAGGTGTTTCCCCTGACGGTTCACGTAGAGGCCGCAGTGGAGCACCTAAGAAAACCCACTCAATACCAGCCATGTGTGCCAGACAAACAACCCTCACTAATCCACAAGAGCAGGACCGGATAATGAATTGGATGACCTCTCAAGCGTCCAGCAGCGGGTTAAGCAGCAGCAGCACCAGCACATCCTTGTCACGCACGAGGTCCTCTGCCAGTTACAAGGAGCCAGTGGGCACAACGGTGACACAACCAGCAGCTACACCATGCACACAATGGCCGAATAACCAGTCCGAACAATTATTTCCGGACACAATGGCCTCTTCAGAGGAGCTATTCCCACTCCTACCCCCACAAACAATGGAACAGCAAGAAATGTTGTGCCCGGATTTACAACCATTGTGCGAGGAAAATGCACCACTCACTGAAATGCAAGGCGAGGACGAAGACACCCAAATCCCTGAGCAAAGTGCGCAGGAATTGGAATTGCAGGAGGTCCACCGAGAACATCTTGAAGACATGGGAGTGAGGTGCGCAGAGGGTGTTCTGAGGAGCTCTAGTCCACTGCACACAGACACAGTCACAGATGAGGAGATGGAAGAGGAGGTTTTGGACGATATGGACACAGACCCGGATTATCGAGTACAACCTCGCTGTCGGGATAGCAGCAGTACAGATGAGTCTGCTGCAGAACCCACTGCTGCAAGAGTTCGCCGTGTGCCACAAAGTAGGCGGGGGCGGAGTATTTCGGACACAACAGGCATAGCCGTAGAAGTGAGATGCCAAAGAGGCACGAAACAAACTCGCCAGCAAAGCAGGAGCTCAAAAGTATGGGCTTTCTTCGACGACTGCAGGGAGGATGTTACCATGGTGATTTGCAAGGTGTGCAGGACCCGACTGAGCAGGGGGAAAAATATCAACAACCTCTCCACCACCAGCATGCGCCGCCACATGGTAGCCAAACATAGCACTCTGTGGTCAAACGCGCAAGGCCAGGGTAGCGGCTCGCTTCCAGCCCCCAGCAACACTGCCTCCGTTGTCACCAGACCCTCCTCAGCAGCCGTAGTAGACGACAATGTCAGTTTACGCAACAGTCCTCTTGACGTTTCCCAGTCTTCAACGACCACTACAACAACAACCAACTGTCCTTCAGTGTGCGATCCTACGGTTCAGTTGTCTGTCCTGGAGATGTTTGAGCGCAAGAGAAAATTGCCAGCAAATCACCCCCGGGCCGTGGCACTAACAGCCAGCATAGCCAAGTTTGTGGCCTGCGAAATGCTGCCATATCGCGTGGTGGAGACAAACAGCTTCAAGCGCATGATGGCGCTGGCCATCCCACGTTACGTGGTTCCCAGCCAATACTATTTTGCGCGGTCTGCAGTGCCAGCGTTACATGAGCACGTGGTTAGCACAATAACCAGAAGCTTGAAAAATGCTGTTGCCTGCAAGGTTCACCTCACCACAGACACCTGGACGAGTGCCTTTGGCCAGGGTCGATACATCTCCCTGACGGCGCACTGGGTGAACCTTGTGGAGCCTGGCAGCGACTCCTCACCGGCTACGGCACGGGTGTTGCCCACGCCGCAAACTGCTGGACCGGCGTCCCTCAGAGATAACAGCAGCACCTACCTCGACTCTGACTCCTTCTCCTCCAACGCCTCTCAAAGCGGTACCTCATCCGGCATCGGTAACCCAGCAATACGGTCGTGGAAGCAGTGCAGCACAGCTGTTGCCATGCGTCAGCAAGCCTTACTGAAGCTGATCTGCCTTGGAGATAAGCAGCACACAGGTGAAGAAATTTGGAAGGGAATCAAGGAACAGACCGATTTGTGGCTGGCACCGCTGGACCTGAAACCAGGCATGGTTGTGTGTGACAATGGGAGCAATCTCATTCGCGCTTTGAAGTTGGCTAAGCTGAGACACATCCCTTGCCTGGCACACGTTATGAACCTAGTTGTTCAGCGGTTCCTGAGGACATACCCAGGCGTGGCAGATCTTCTGCTGAAGGTGCGACGAGTGGCCAAATATTTCTGAAAGTCCAGTACCGCTTCGGAGGGACTCACCAAGATGCAGGAGCGGTTCAATCTACCGAACCATCGCTTGGTGTGTGACGTACCCACGCGCTGGAATTCGACGCTGCACATACTAGCACGCTTTTGCGAGCAGAAGAGTGCAGTGGTCCAGTACATGACGGCGCAGTACCGAGGCGCATCCGGACAGCTTCCAAGCTTCTGTGGATCTGATTGGGCCACCATGTTGGACCTCTGCCAAGTCCTCCAAAATTTTGAGCAATCCACGTTGCTTGTGAGCGGTGACAACTCTTCAGTCAGCATTACGATACCACTGCTGTGTTTGCTGAAAAAAATCAATGTTGCAGATCAAGGAAGCCGCAGTCAGGATGCAAGTGGGGGAATCTCAAGAGGACAACGATCAGCGTGATGATGATACCAACATCAGGCAATCTGCCTCAGGAAACGCTGGTCCTCCCAGCTATGCTGAAGAAGAGGACGAGGAACAGCTGGAGTTGGATCAGGACTTGGACGCCCCCACTGCCGAGGGACAGAGCGGTGCACGTTGGACTTCCACGATTCAGCGGGAATGGACAGCAGAAGAAGACGAGGAAGAAGGTGGGCGACGGCGTGATGCTGGTGATGATGATGAGGGTTTGTCAAGCTCAGAAGAACATGATGAGGATTCTGTTAGGACTGTGGCAGACATGGCTCAATTCATGCTAGACTGCATCGAACGCGACCCGCGCGTTGTTCGAATTCTGGACGACGTGGATTACTGGGTTTATACCCTTCTTCTACAAAGACAATGTTCCCAAACTCATTGGAGAAACTGTCAGACAGGTCAAAATGGAAGAATACCAGCAGGCCCTTGTGGAGACATTAGAGAGGAGATTGACATCCTCCTCCTCTAGCCAGTTCCACGCCGACAGACTGACTTCCGCAAACCCAGGACAAGGAGGGGAACAAAGAACGCAAGCTACAGCTAGTGCCCACAAGGGAATGGTATCGGCAGTGTCCTTGGAGTGGCAAAATGTTCTGACACCCATGCAGCAGCCCACAGAACAGCAATCGCCCAGTTCCACCTCCAACACCGCTCGCCTGCAGAAGATGGTCAAGGACTACATGTCAGATGGCGTAGCCGTGTTGAACAATCCATCTGCACCCTTCAACTATTGGGCATCGAAGCTAGACACCTGGCACGAACTGGCAATGTACGCAATAGAGGTGCTGGCTTGTCCTGCAGCCAGCGTTATGTCCGAACGCTGTTTCAGTGCTGCCGGAGGCATCGTTACAGATCGGCGTATCCACCTCTCCACAGCAAATGCAGACCGTCTGACACAAATTAAAATGAATCAATCGTGGATTGGAAACGACTATGCAACACTCCCCGACCAAGGACCATGAACATCTGTGATGGCTTAGCGTTGCCAGTTGCCACTTTCCGGAATATCTCTTTTCTATTATATTAATCACTGCATGGCGACAAAACTCATTGCTTTGCTTTGAAAATAATACAAGATTGTTGTTACCTGCGCCCCAAAAAACATTTTCCGCATTTAAAAGACATTTTTCCTTTGAAACTTAAAAATCGTTTTTCTCAAAAACTATAAGGTCCTTTCGGAAAAAAATAGTTTCCTCTTATACCCCCCCCCCCCCCCCTTGTCCACATACCCTGAAAATTTGGTGTATTTTACATGTAAGGAGGCTTTGCAAAGCAGAAAAGTTCGGGTCCCCATTGACTTCCATTATGTTCGGGGTTCGGCACGAACGTTCCGAACATCGGGACACCGTTCAGCTGAACGTTCACGAACCCGAACATCTGGATGTTCGCCCAACACTACAGCCTAGAGCAGCCACAACTGCGGCGTAGGATCTACTATGGGTGGTCCCCAAAAGGTTAAACTACCAGGCCAAGGTGGGGTGACATACAAACCTGACAGAATAACAGAAATGTTAAGAGAATTTTATTTCAACCTTTATAAGAACAACAAATCTTCCACCCCTGAAAATATAAAAAACTTTTTAGACCAGATTTCTCTACCTCAAATCTCTAAACTCCAATTAGACATTATAAATAGCCCAATAACCCTACAGGAAGTCCATTCAGTCATAAAAAAAATTAAAAACTTTTAAAGCTCTGGGTCCGGATGGCCTAACCTCACAATATTTTAAAATCTTTCAACACATATTGTCCCCTAATCTTCTCATTCTTCTCAATCAGAGAGGGAAAACAAATCTCTGACAAGTCCAATAAAGCTACTATAACGGTGATTTCTTAGGAGGGGAGGGATACATCCCTTTGCAAAAACTATAGACCCATATCGTTAATAAACATAGATCATAGAGAGGCGCATGCGTGGCGGATCCGAGATGGCCGCCTAGAGTCGGAGCTCCCGCCCGTCCTCGCACTGAATCCGCCACTATCAGCTCCTTTTCCGCATCCATAACGCGGCGGTCACAGACCCCCTCCGCTTACCCGACCAGATGGCAGCCAAATCTACCCTCAAAACGGCTCCGCAAGGCGGATCGATGGACCGGTTCGTGCGCCCTTCCTCCATGCAAGATGGCGCCGCTCATGCTGACTCCGGCGCTGATTCAGCCACACAGGCCCCGCAGCAGCAGCCTGGCACGTCTCCTCAGCCATTGGATAACACCCCGCTGACAGCCTCCATGTTAGAGGTAACTCTCGATAAGCACTATAGATCTCTCCATGACTCTCTACAGCAAGTAATATTATCTGCCATTAGAGATCTTAAAGGGGACATTACATCTCTGGGGGATCGCACTAACGCTATTGAGGAGAAAATGGAAGCTCTTACAGTCAAGCAGAATGAAATTGAAGATGAGCAGAAAATTATACAAACTGATCTTAAAGCTATAAGGGCTGCACAAGAAGACAGCGAGAACAGGGACAGGAGACAAAATATCAGAATCAAGGGCATGTCAATGTCAGTTACACCAGATCTATTGATCCCACATCTTTTAAAACTGTATCGATCAATTGTGTCTGACCAACCAGACGAATTCTGGCGCATGGATCGCGCACATAGGTCTCTGGGAGAAAGACAACCGACTGCATGCCGCCCCAAAGATGTCATAATCAAAATGCATTATTATGAAGCAAAGGAGGCTTTAATGCGTGCCTTACGCAATACCTCTAAAATCTCTTTTAAAGGAGATGAACTCTCTATCTTCAACGATTTATCTCTCATCACTTTAACCAAGAGGAGGGCCCTCAGACCCGTAACACAAATTCTGACTGACGCAAAGATTCCGTACAAGTGGGGATTTCCATTTCGCCTGATAGTAAATAGGCAAGGCCTACAGTATTCCCTCACTGACATAGATGATGCCCCTCTTTTTCTAAAACAGATGGGTCTCCGCCCACCTTCAAATATATCTTCCCAACACGCTCTCTCACCTTCTGTCAGATCTCCACCACGAAAATTTCGCCATATCTCTGACTGGACTAAAACTCCTGTTCGAAGTCTCACCTACCCGGACAGATCAGAGGATATGGAAGCTCTCCCAACTTGACACTTTTCTTTAGAAAAGCTGACCATTCGATAACATCATACTGGCTATATACCTTACAACTAGCCCTTGAGGCTCATTACACACTGTACTCCTAAGTTCTAATCTGATCTATTACAGTTTCTTTTTTTTTTTCAGCAAGTTCTGGACTCTGGGCTCTGGGGGGTTATCCTTAGACCCTCACATGTACCTCCGGATATCTGCCAATAAGTCTGCCTGGTCCTTTCGGGGACTGGTCATACTTGGGCAGTTTACTTCTTCACAACCATTTATGGTTGTTCCAATATGTTGCCACAATTTTGGCAGTGGCTATTATTATAAGTTCAAGATTGTCTCAACGTTCATAATGTTAATGTTAATCTCCTTGTTTTCTCTCTGCACAAGTTTCTATACTCTCTACTAAATGTTTATGTTCCTAACATACAACAGCTCTCCTTTGTATCCTCCTTTCTTTCCAAACTCCAAAAAAATGCTAAAGGTATTATAATTTTAGGGGGAGACATCAACTTGGCCTTCTCATCTACAAAAGATAGAAGCAAAATATCATCCACTTCTTCCTTTTCATCACACGACAGAAATTCCCGTAAATTCCGAATACTACTTCGAAAATTTGGGTTGATAGATCTATGGAGGGTAGCCAATCCCACTGCCACCGATTTTACTTTCTATTCCCCTCCCCATGCCTCCCATTCAAGATTTGATTACTTTTTTTTCCAAAGCTTCACTCCTCCCTATTCTAACTGATTCCACCATATTCCCCACAGCTTGGTCAGACCATCATGCAGTAGTACTAGAACTAGACTGGCTATCTAATCCACACAAACCACTATATTGGAGGTTAAACGAATCTTTATTAAGAGACAAAACATTCACTTCAAACTGTTTAGAAGAACTACGTTCCTTCTTTGAAACAAATATTGACTCTGTATCATCATTCGGTCTAGTCTGGGAATCACACAAAGCTTTTATAAGGGGTCTCTTTATATCACAGGGCTCTAGGAAAAAACATTATGCATCTAAAAAGCTAATAGAACTAAATACCTCCCTAGTAAAGGCAATTGCCACTTATAAACAACATCTGACACAAGAACACTACTCAGCCGTTCAACAACTTAAATTAGACATACGCACTATTCAGTCTTCTCAACTGGAAAGAAGTTTAAAATGGACCAGGCAACTGTTTTTCGAGAGGGGTAATAAACCACACACGATACTCGCCCGAAAACTAAACCCAAAGACCTCCCAGCAGACAACTATGACCCATCCAAAATTGCTACTATTTTTAGCTCCTTCTATGAGCAACTATATAACCTACCTGACCCTTCTAGTAACCCAAAATACTCAGGAAAAGTTTCATCCTTCTTAGAACAGCTCCATCTTCCTAAATTAACAGATGAAGAGCGATCTATCCTAAACGCTCCTTTAACCTCAACTGAGATTTTAGAAGTCCTCAAAAAGCTGCCACCATCCAAATCACCAGGACCAGATGGCTTGCCATACTCATATTATTGCCATACTCATATTATAAACACTTCCAATCAGTCCTCATCCCATTCCTAGTGACATTAGCCAATAAAATAATGAAAGGTGAAAATCCACCGAACTCAATTCTTAATGTAAGAGTGAACAGAGGCGCCAGCAGGATAAAAGGTTCTAAAAGGCTTAAAATCCCTCAGGAGGTGGTGGTGGACTCGCCTTCCCGAAGCAGACAGTATAGTCTCAAGGTCACGAATAGCGCCGTCACAGAGGTGCTATTCGTGACCTTGAGACTATACGGTGTACTCCTATCTGTTTATTGCCTGAGGAAGCGGGAACATACCCATGAAACGCGTTGCACTGTTTGTGTTGGAGTATATTAATAAACCTGTTGTCATAAAACTGACGGTATCTTGTCTGCTTCGGGAAGGCGAGTCCACCACCACCTCCTGAGGGATTTTAAGCCTTTTAGAACCTTTTATCCTGCTGGCGCCTCTGTTCACTCTTACATCATCAATATCCACCTCTGGTGGAGGGGTGTTGCCCCTTATTTCCTTATCTACAGAGAGAGACTTTTAATCCTGAGTGAGGACAGGTCTAATCTCCTCACCTGCCTATACAGTGGTTACCTAGGAGGTAACCCATGTTTGTGAGTATATACATTATATACTTTTCATTTTCAACCCTTTGTTTTGCATACTACACTATATTGGGCTCTCGGTATTTCTTTTGTCTTTATCAAACTCAATTCTTAATTCCCTTATTACAGTTATCCCCAAAGAAGGCAAGGACCCACAACTACCCCAAAGTTATCGACCAATTTCCCTTCTCAACTCCGACCTAAAAATTATTACCAAAACAATAGCCAATCGTCTCAACCCCATATTAATTAGACTCATAGATAATGACCAAGTAGGCTTTATCATGGGCCGTCTAGCAGGAGACAACACTAGGAGAGCCATCGACCTAATATCACTAATGGGCAGATCTAATAGGCCTTTGATCATCTACATTGGTCCTTCCTATTTAAAGTGCTTGAACATCAAGGATTCCAAGGCCCTTTCCTTCACCTAATTAAATTCCTTTACTCCTCACCAACAGCCTCAATTAAGCTCCCCTTTGCTCCTTACTCACCTATCTATATACACAATGGTACAAGACAAGGCTGCCCTCTATCCCCCCTTGTATTTGCTCTTAGTATAGAACCATTAGCCTCCGCCATCAGGCAAAATACTGATATAAAAGGGGTTACTCAAGGTAAGCACGAATATAAAATATCTTTATTTGTGGATGACATCCTGCTAACTATCGTAGATCCTATAACCTCTCTTCCAACCCTACATAACATACTAAATCTTTACGAATCTATATCTGGATTCAAGTTAAATCAAGAAAAAACTGAAGCCCTACCAATAAAAATGAACCCTGAACTCCTCACTTCCTTAAAGTCAAGCTTTCCCTACAAATGGCAATCCCATTCCATTAAGTATCTAGGAATCTTCCTAACCCCTACCTACAACACTATATATAAACAAAATTTCCCACCTCTTATACAAAAGATATTACAAGATTTACACAAATGGACAGCATACAAGATTTCCTGGCTAGGTCGAATATATAATTTGAAAATGAATGTTTTGCCTCGCCTTCTATATTTATTTGAGACTTTACCAGTTCTAGTACCGGCCTCCCAATTCCAAAATCTGCAATCTGCTTTTTCTAAATTTATATGGAATCATAAAAAACCAAGAGTTCATAGATCCATACTTATGTCACCTAGAGAACAAGGCGGCCTTGGGCTACCGCACCTATGCTTCTATTACTACGCCACACATTTACGACAAATTCCAGAATGGTCTAACCTAAGAGTCCATACAAAATGGGGTCTTATTGAGGCAACTAGCATACTCCCAGTTTCATTAGCACCTTTAATATGGTCGTCTCCCCCTCCAAAACCTCCCCAACAACAGACACTACCTACTATTAAATTCACTTTACGCATATGGCGTAATACTGTTAATATGGCTAAGTTGAGGTCTTCCCCTTCATTACTATCCCCAATATTGGGTAATCCTAGTTTTAAGCCGGGTCTTTCAGAATCTTTTATGGCCAGTTGGTTCAAACTGGGCTATTTTAACCTTAGTAACTGGATTCACCCCCTTACGGGAAAAATCTATTCCAAAACTCAACTTGAAGACAAAATATCCTTCACCCCTCAATTGATTATGGGTTACAACCAAATTACTCATTTTATCCGCTCTGTTATTCATGATCCTCTCCCGGCACCTCAAGTCACGCCATTTGAACGATTATGTGAAAATAGGGGACACCAAAAGGGCCTAATTTCCCAAATATATATACTACTTCTCACAAAATCGGGATCCTGGATACCAGACCATCACTATATGGCAAAATGGTCAACCTCCATTTCCACTATTTCTATGGAAGACTGGGGCGAAATTTGGGAAAATGCTAAACATTCCTCAATGTGTACACAAATTAAGGAAAATATTTATAAAATTATCTATCGATGGTACCTTACCCCAGAAAAATTGTCAAAAATCTATCCAGGTACAACAGATCTGTGCTGGAGAGGTTGCAACAACAAAGGCACTCTAGAGCACATATTCTGGAACTGTCCCTGGTTATCCCATCTTTGGAAGGGAGTTCAAGAACTTATTACCTCCACTACTGGTGTTGTGGTGCCACTTGACCCCCTATACATGATATTAGGCAAACCAACCCCAGAAGTAAATAGACATGTTAATCGTCTAATTACTCACATATTAACGGCTACCAGATTAACTATCGCTTCAGCTTGGAAAAACATAGCCCCTCCAAACATCTCGGAGGTTATTCTTAAAGTCAACTGGACTAGGTCCATGGAGCAACTCACAGCCTCATTAAGGGACAATGAGCACAACTTCCATAAAATTTGGGACTCATGGCCTTATACTTCACCTGTATCCCAACCTCCATAAATATCCAATTCTTTGCCGCTCTTGTGTGTAGGGGATCGAGATGGCTCCGGGACACTACTTTCTCTCCAACATTGAGCCGTTATCCAACCATTCAATATCTATATATTTCTTTCAAAATATTGGCTAACCCCTATATTACTAAATAAATAAAAACACAGGACCATTGTACTCTCTATTTTCCTACCATGTTTGGTTATTTTTCTTATTCTTTTCTTTCTTTCTCTCCTCTTTCTCACAATTCTCTGTTATATATACCGGCCTAACGATTTCTTTTACTTACAGTCCACTACTTCTGTCGGACTAGGCCTATAGAGGCTTACCACCTATCAGACTTTGTCAATGTTATGACATAAAACTCACCGTAAGCTTTCATAACTTGTTCTCTTTTGTTCATATTTTCAAATAAAACACTAGGTTCCATATATCTTTAGAGTAACCAAAGGTAATAAGAATTCTATATACCTATCAACCTCATTTGAGAGGTATTATAACGGTTCTCAAATTCAATTCTCTTCGTTTAACTCTGTATATTTGACCTGTTAATTGTTATCAGCATAAGATGACTTATGTGATACCTGTATCATTTACAAGTGTACTAATCCTTGCATATATATTTTATCTGTATTTGGAAATAAGTTTAATGAACCTTCTGGAATCTTCTGTTTTTCTCTGAAAATCAATAAAAACAGTATAACAAAAAAAATAAACATAGATCATAAAATTCTAATGAAGATTTTAGCCCTCCTCTTTAATGATGTCTTACCTCATTGGATAAACAAAAGTTTGCTTTCTTAAATCAGAAAGAATTTGCGATTAGTTCAGGTTGGAGTGAGCTTGAGATGTCTCCCAGTGTATCACTGCTGAATATATGCAAATTAACCATTGTTACCCTTAGAAGCTAAACACACCTCCAAAACCGCTGGAATGCAATGATGTGTCAGCTAGTTAATTTGTACAGAGCCATAATAATCCAACATGCATACAGACTGTTTCGGATTGTTTGCTCCTTGTCAGTGCATGGCATGGATTAATTTGGCTCTATGGAGTAGGGCTTGTAACACCGAGAGGTACAGACTAACCAGCCAGCTCATGGTGACCCAGAACTCATTGGAGTGTGTAAGGGACTACAATGGTCCTAAAAGCCCCCTAACTAAGATGTTAAGAAAAACAAAAGTTTGCTTTCTTAAAACAGAAAGAATTTGCGATAATTCAGGTTGGAGTGAGCTTGAGATGTCACCCAGTGCATCACTGCTGAATATATGCAAATTAACCATTGTTACACTTAAAGGGACTCCGAGCTCATCTAAAAAATAAAAGTTGTACTCACCAGGGGCTTTCTCCAGCCCAGTGCTGGTCGGGAGGTCCCACGCCGGCGTCCTGGCTCCTCTTCTTCACCCCGCTCCGGAATGGCTGACAGGCCGCAGCCCGGGCGACACTCTCCCGCATATGACGCGGATTACGTCACACGCCGGCCGCCTCGCGTCATCACGGCGGCCGGCGTGAAAGTACTGCGCATGCGCGATTAAAGCGCGCATGCGCAGTACTTTCACGCCGGCCGCCGTGATGACGCCACCGTGACGTGACGGCCGCCGTGACGTGACGACGTAATCCGCGTCATATGCGGAAGGAGCAGCCCGACACTCGGGAGAGTGTCGCCCGGGCTGCGGCCTGTCAGCCATTCCGGAGCGGGGTGAAGAAGAGGAGCCAGGACGCCGGCGTGGGACCTCCCGACCAGCACTGGGCTGGAGAAAGCCCCTGGTGAGTACAACTTTTATTTTTTTGTTGAGCTCGGAGTCACTTTAAAAGCTAAACACACCTCCAGAACCGCTGGAATGCAATGATGTGTCAGCTTGTTAATTTGTACAGAGCCATAATAATCCAACATGCAGACAGACTGTTTCAGATTGTTTGATCCTAATCAGTGCGTGGCATGGATTAATTTGGCTCTATGGAGTAGGGCTTGAATAAAGAATGACCAGGTAGGCTTTGTAAAATCAGGGAAGGGGACAGATAACATTTGAAACATTTGTAATATCATACACCATGCTCAATTCAAACACCTTCCTATGTTAATGCTCGCAGTTGACATAGAGAAGATGTTTGACTCAATTGGTGCTACTTGTATGAAACTCTGGGGAAGTTTGGTATATCAGGCCTAATTGTAGCCATCCTGCATAATCTATATTCCAACCTATCAGCTAACATATTCGTGTCAGGCTTCGAATCAAATAGCTTTCACATAGAAAGGGGAACTAGGCAAGGCTGCCCCTTATCCCCTGCTCTCTTTATACTGGCCTTCGAACCCTTATTAGAAGCAAGTATTCAGATCAAATATTACCATAAAAGGGCCTTCTATAGTGGGCAACATTTACAAATGCAGCACATTCACAGATGACCTTCTCCTAACAATCATGGAACCACACAACCACACTCCCCAATGTGTTCACCACCCTTAAATCCTTCGGGCTTGCTTCAGGCCTTAGAAGAAACCCTGACAAAACAGAGGCCCTTCCCATCCAGTTGGACCCTGCCACTACATCCTTATTACACAATAACTTTAAATTAATTTGGAAGAAAGAAGACCTAAAATATTTGGGTACTTATATTACCCCAAAATTAGATCAAATGTTCTCCCAGGAACTATTGTCCCCTGTTTAAACAAATAAAAAGCAAAATAATATCCTGGGGGAAAATAAAAATTTCATGGATAGGTTGTATTACCTCCACCAAAATATTTATAGTCCCCAAGCTCCTTTACCTAGAACTAGTCTATCCTTTAACACTACCTCTTTCCCAACTTGAATCCCTCCAGAGAGATATGATTAAATATGTATGGGGCAAAAAGAGATCTTCTGTTAAAAAAAAATAAATCTTATATAGGCATAAAGATATGGGGGGGGGGGGGGGGGGGCTCCCTACCCTAATTACATTTTATGAAACCTCTAGACTTGCACAAATTCTAAGTGCATCCTTCAGATCACATGAATCACAGTGGGGAGACCTGGAGATTGCACTACTGTATCCATTCCTTACAGAATACAGGACTTGCTATGGATAAATCCCCACTCTATCCATCCAAAATATTTCACAAATCCCCTAAAAAAAAATCCTTTAAGCTGTGGAATACCCTGAGATTTAAATACAAGTTGTCCTCTTACCCTACACTACTAGCCCCGATAACCTCTAATCCTGAATTTCCACCCAGGCTAGAAGCAAAGAAATATACTTGGTGGACAAACAAAGGTCTTAGAACCTTCCACAACCTGATCCCTAAAGGCAAATTACTTTCCTTCCAGGAGCTTAGATCATCCCTCAACATACCCCTGGCAACCACTAAACAAAGATTGCCACCGAGAGGACTAACTAAGAGTGTCAACCATTAACAACTCTTTGCGGTTGTTTGCGGTGCTTTAAACGGCAAGTTTGGTCTGTCAGAGTTTGGTCTGTCAGTGTGAAGCGAACATAACCCTTACACTACCACCATGTGTACACACTCCGGACATTTTAAAGCAGCCCTTTATTGCTCAAAATGTAGCAATGTACTGTGATTTCTGCCCTTTAGCGATTAAAGCCTGACTCTGCATCAACTCCGTAATTTTTGGTGGGACTTTTGGCATGGATCCCCCTCTGGCATGCCACAGTCCAGGTGTTAGACCCCTTGAAACAATTTTTCCATCACTTTTGTGGCCAGAAAGAGTACTTGTAGGTTTTAGAATTTCCCTGCCCAGTGAAGTCTATGGCGGTTCGCACAGTTTGCGCAAACTCAAACTTTTGCGGAAATTCGAGTTTGGTGTCCGTGAACCCAAAATTTGATGTTCGCAACATCACTAATAATAAATAAGTAATTTATAAGGATTTTTTTATTTTTTTAATAGAGAGATTATTATCTGTTTTCCTCTCTATTGATGGTTTTTGTGATGGGTGAGCCTTTCCAAATAAAGGACTATTCTTATCTTAATGTTTTGTGAGTTTTTTTTTTTTTTATTTGTTTGTTTTTTTTAGTAATATGAATTTATTTAATTTTATATATTTTGATATTATTATATTATTAAAGTATTATGTGTTTATTCTTTTTTTGATCCAAAGGTTTACATGACCATGTGAAGAAAAATAAAGAAAAAGTCCCCCCAGGTCTCCCTGGCACAGAGGTACTGAATAAAATAGGCTTTAGATTAGTTTATAGAGGTTTTCATTGGCGAAAAACAATGTAAATAATAAGTGAACCTGCAGACATGGCCTGGAATTATTAGGGAAAACTTAATAAGCATTCATTTGATTTTCTTTTAGGAATCTCTTCCACGACCTCCAATGACCCAGGAGATGGTAATAAACTTATTACTTCTTATTTTTTTATTTTTTTTTATACAAGCCAGGATTACTAGATTATCACATCCTAGCAACAGTAAATCTTTATGTTCATCTTCTTTAAAGGTGGTAACACACCATACAATAAAATTATCTGTTCCCGTCGAAATTTAGCTGTTCACGTCCGCGGCAGGCCGCGAACACATAGCGCATTTGACCCGCCCCCTATACCTCGTCATTGGGCTAAACTTTGACCCCCTATATCACAGTCAGCAGACACATGGTAGCCAATCAGGCTGCCCTCCCCCACGGACCCAACCCCTCCCTTTAAAAACACAGCAGCACCGGCCATGTTCTCAGTCTCCGGCTGCTGCTGTTGTGAGTGGAAGGGAGAGATTGCTGCAGAGACAGGGACAGTTAGCTCGGCGCTTCTCTTTATTGCTGATAGCACCCCAAAACAAAAGCCCTTTTGAGGGCTCATATTGTTCTATTTTGTGTTTTGTGTATGTGTGTGTGAGACACTGCATACAGGCCACCATCATTGCTGGGTTTTGCAGTTCTACTGTCCTCTTCTATGTATTGCAAGCCAGCACACTGTATCATAAGCTGTGCTTAGCTTGCAACTGTATTTGTGATTGAACATACTATAGGATATCTGTCTTTCTGGGTTACACGCTGCATAAAGGCCAGGCCACAGTCATTGCTTGGCCTTGCAGTTCTACTACCCTCTATTATCTATTACAAGCCAGCAAACTGTCTATCATAAGCTGTGCTTAGCTTGCAACTGTATTTGTGATTGAACAATACTATATGATATCTGTCTGTGTGCATATAGGCTAGGCCACAGCAATTGCAGTTCTACTATCCTCTTCTATCTACTACTATCCTCTTCTATCTACTACAAGCCAGCACACTATATTTCATAAGCTGAGCTTAGCTTGCAACTGTATGTATGATTGAACATACTATAGTATATCTGTCTGTGAGTTACACACTGCATACAGGCCAGGCCAGGCCACAGTCACTGCTGGGCCTTGCAGTTCTACTATCCTCTTCTATTTATTACAAGTCAGCACACTCTCTATCATAAGCTGTGCTTAGCTTGCAACTGTATTTGTGATTGAACATAAAATAGGATATCTGTCTGTGTGGGTTACACACTGCATACAGGCCACAGGCTGGACCTTGTAGTTTGAAAGTATCCAGTTATATCTATTACAAGCCAGCATACTGTGTATCATAAGCAGTGCTTAACTTGCAACTGTATTTGTGAAAATACACAGCCCTGTGATACACACACACACACACACACACACACACACACAGCTGCTGTGTATTTGACACTGATTGTGTGCCTCTTTGTGATTACACACATTGGACTTGATTCACAAAGCAGTGCTAACTGTTAGCACGCCTGTGAAAAGCACCTTAGCACACCTAAAACAGATGTTCAAGCGCTAAATCGCACACGAAACGTGGTGCGCACGGAATGTTGCACAGTTTGCGCATATTTCGCGTCCGAACGGTGCAATGTTTCGCGCGCACCGCACAAATCTTTGCGCGTGCAAAACTTTACGTGCAAAACTTTGTGCGCAATTTTTTTTAAGCTTTGTGCATGCTAACTACTTAGCACCCTAGTTATCTCACGCCCAAAGCCTTTAGGCGGGGTAACTAGGTTAGCACTGCTTTGTGAATTGAGCCAACTATCTACCACTTTTTTAATATTTTTAATAGTACTGCATACCCCCAATATGGAAAATAATGACAGGCATAGGCAGAGAAAAAGCCACCCCACAGGTCTTTTTGAGGTTGTGATGGCGTGGTTTTGTGCGGCCCTCAACTAATGCACAGTGTTCAGAGGGCACATACCCTCAACCCCCAAAATTCTGAGGACTTACTTGACTGGTTAACACAGAACACCTCATCTTCCTCAGCTTCCACACGAAACCCTGACATATCTTCCTCCTCCTGCTCTGATTCGGGTACCCCACAACTACTTACCACTCAGCTGGCAGCCACCACCATGACTACTAGCACAACAGCTGCTCCACTTCAGATGTCACAGTCACAGAGTTATTCACACATGTTTGTGGTGACTTAACTGATTCATGAGCATTATTGGTACAAGATGAAGGCGCTAAGGATGTTACACAAAACATCCCCTCATATGTCCGAGTTAGGCGTCACTACACACATGGACATAAGGTGTGAGGATGATGATGAACTACCTGTTGTTGGTGCTGTTTTGGAAGTGTCTGATACACGCGAAGATATGGATGATGATGATGTGGGCATGGATGCCACTTGGGAGCATGGATGACAAGATGAACAGGGGGACAGTTCAGAGGGGGAGACAGAGAGGAGGAGGAGACAAGTTTCTGTAAAAAGCAGGGGGAGCTCATTGCAAACAGCTCATGGCAGTGTCTGACGGCATGTTTGCCACCTAGGGTCAGCCAGCCAACACGCCCTTCAATGCCGGCTGCTGCTGCCATCAGAATGTCATTATCCCAGAGCTCACAAATGTGGCATTTTTATGTGTTTCTGGCTCAGATTACAGCGATCCCATCTGTAATATCTGCCAACGAAAACTGAGTCATGGAAAAAGCAACACCAACCTTGAAACAACTGCCTTACGAAGGCACTTAATCTCCTATCACATACAACAATGGGATGAGCACATAAGGAAAAGCAGCACACAAACGCAAAGCCTCCCTCCGCCTCCTCTTCCTCCTCCAGGTGCAGCATCTTCAGCCACTTTATCCACTGCTGCTCTTGCACCTTCACAGCCACCCTCCTCCACTCCTCCTCTTACCTTGAGCAGTTCCTGCTCCTCTGCCCACAGCCATGTGTCCATTAAGCAAATATTTGAGTGGAAGAAGCCAATGTCTGCCAGTCACCCCCTTGCCCGGAGTCTGACAGCTGGCTTGTCAGAACTGTTAGCCCACCAGCTTTTACCATACAAGCTGGTGGACTCTGAGGCCTTCCAAAAATGTGTGGCGACGGGACACTGCAGTGGAAGATACCAGGCCGCAATTATTTTTCCAAAAAGGCGATACCCAAACTGTACCATTATGTTGAAAGGTAAGTGGTGTCATCTCTGGCACACAGTGTTGGGTCAAGGGTCCATCTGACCATGGATGCCTGGTCTGCAAATCACGGTCAGGGCAGGTATATTATTTATACGGCATGTTGGGTAAACCTGCTGACCGCTGGCAAGCATGGAGTACCTGGGTGTGCAGCAGACTTGGTGGTGACACCTCAACTGCTTGCAGGCAGACCTGCTGCCACCTCATCACCTTCTCCTCCTGCGCTGCCATCCTCCTCCTGCTCAGCTGAGTGCTACTCTACTGCTGTATTCTCCTTTCAAACTGCACACCTCCATCTCCCCAGGGCCTATGCTGCATGCCAGGTACGACGGTGTCACTCCATCTTGGACATGTCTTGCCTCAAAGCCGAGAGTCACACTGGACCAGCACTCCTGGCCGCTCTGAAGAGACAGGTGGATCAGTCGCTGACCCTGCACCAACACCACATGTGCTGAATCTTATAATCCAACGATTTGTGTGTAAATTCCCAGGCTTACAGGAGGTGCTGAAGCAGTCCAAGATGGTGTGTTTCAGGTGTTCCTACACGGCCATGGCGCACTTTTTCAATATTCAGCGGAAAAAAAACTTGCCATGGAGGCACCTGATTTGCGATAGCCCGACTTGCTGGATTTCAGCGCTCCTTATGTTTGACCGCCTGCTACAACAGGAGAAAGCCGTGAACAAGTATCTGTACAGCTACAATGCTAGAGCAGGCTCTGGGGAGCTGGGGATTTTCTTGCCAAGGTACTGGACACTCATGTGTAATACCTGCAGGCTCATGCGTCCGATTGAGAAGTTGAAAAACCTGGTGAGTTGCAGTGACCTGAACCCATACGCTTTCTTCCTGGAGCGTGCCATGCGTAGAGTGGTGGATCGAGCTGTAGACGAGTGTGAACAGGAAGAGGAAAAGTTGTGGGCACCATCACCACCAGAACCAGGTGTGTCATCAACACCTGCAGCAGCACAGAGGAGAGGGAGAAGGAGGAGTCTGGGGAAGAGGATTCAGAGGAGGACGGTGGATTTGAGGAGCAAATGGAAGAACAACTGCAGAAAGTGCCACAGGAGGCTTATGCTGCTCACCTTTCAGGTACCCGTGGTATTGTTCGTGGCTGGGGGGAGGAGGAGAACTTCCTTGACATTAGTAAGAAACAGGAAGAAAAGATGACAACTAGGTCGGCATCCAACCTTGTGCAGACGGGGTCTTTCATGCTTTCCAGCTAGTAGAGGGACCCCCATATAAAGAAAATCAAGGAGAAAGACCTGTACTGGGTGGCAATGCTACTAGACACTCGGTATAAGCACAAAGTGGCAAAGATGCTACCACATTACCAGAAGGCAGAAAGGATGCAGCACTTGCACAACAATCTGGCAAGTATGCTTTACACTGCGTTTAAGGGTGATGTCACAGCACAACGGGAAAAAGGTGCCAGTAATCCTCCTCCTCCTCCCATGTCCACACAGGCAAGGACAGGATGCTCTAGTGATCAAATGGTGATGTCGGGAATGCAGACTTTCTTTAGTCCAACGCCTCACCTCAGCCCTTCAGGATCCACCCTCCAACAACACCTCGACTGGCAGATAGCCGAATACCTGGCCTTGTACTACTGGGTGCACAGGCTTGACCTGTGGCCAGAGCTGTCCAACTTCTGGCTTGCCCTGCCTTAAGCGTCCTATCATAAAGGACCTTCAGCGCAGCAGGAGGCATTGTCACTGAGAAGAGAAGTCGCCTAAGTCACAAAAG
Organism: Hyperolius riggenbachi; assembly: GCF_040937935.1. NCBI lineage: Eukaryota > Metazoa > Chordata > Amphibia > Anura > Hyperoliidae > Hyperolius > Hyperolius riggenbachi. The sequence goes on along the minus strand of NC_090652.1, from coordinate 54,705,491 downwards.
TGTTCAGTACCTCACCTTTATTAAAATGAATGAGACTTGGATCCTGAAGGGCTACTACCTGCCCGAAGACTAAATCTGTCCCTACACAGCATCTCTGCCTGCACACTGCTTGACTGCCTGCCCGAAGACTAAGTCAGTCCCCACACAGCATCTCTGCCTGCAGGCTGCTTGACTGCCTTCTCCCCCACCACCAACAGGGTCCAGGACTCCAGGTGGATTCCTGAATGTTTAAGGCCGCTGCTAGCAGCGGCTGCTACCACAAATAATATTTTTCTGGTGTGTGTACTTGCCTATTTTTTTCTGGCTGCACTGTGGCTGCAACAACAACAAAACAAAAGGCATGTACATGTGTCAATTCCCCTTTGTGATAGTTACCTTGCAGTGGTGAAGGAGCTTGCGTATCACAATGAAGCAATGACCTATATGAGTGTGTTGGGGGTGTCAGGATTCTAGCGGTTTTATTTATGCAGGAAAAGCTGTCATATGTGTCTGTATATATAAATATTAATAATCAATACCGTCCTTCCAAAGAAAGAAATAATTATTGTTAAAACCTATAATATAATTTAATACTTTGAATTACATGTAAACTGGATTCTGCCAGTGATAGAGTCAGTGAAACTTTTATAAGGTTATTTTAACTTGTAAGCTAGACAATTGTTTACATGTTCCTTTGTTTGAAGGCCAAGGCCAGCAAGAAAAGATAAACATTTCCCAGACATAGAAAGTAAAAATATTAATAAAATAAAACAATAAGGGGGTTTCCCAATTAGTGATTCAATGATGCCACCTGGCGGTTTCATAGTCTTATCTATATATATAATAGAGTAAGTGCCTCAACCTTCAAGCAAGAAGAAGAAGTAGCGCCATATCAAACCAAGGGCGAAGAGGGATAATTTGCATATTCAGTAGCAGTGCATTGTGGGTAACCACAAATGTTCACTTATAGCTGAATTATTGCAGATTTGCTTCTGTTTTAAGAAGGCAAATTACACCAAGCTTTGCTTTTTTTTAGTAGGAGGGCTATTTGGTCTCTTTTATCCCTCTATACATTCTTAGTAGTTTGGGTCACCCCGAGCTGCTTGGTTACTCTGTTGTACTGGTCCAAGCCCTATCTCATACAGCCATCAATCCCTGCTATGTATTGATGAGGATCAAAAGTCTGAAATAGGCGGTCACATGTGGGTTTGATATGACTCTGTAAAATGTAAAGCTATAGACTTGCTATACACCATAGAGATGGGAAGTTTGGATCTTTTTAATGATCCGGATGATTCCAATTGGATCATTGAATTGAATCTTCGGATCATTTTACTAGTGAAGCAGATGGGGTGAAATGACTAGCAGGACGGGACTTTCCCTGCACTGTTTATTCAGTTCAAGGCTGGCTGCTATTGTAGCATACCAGTATAGCAAGCTATGTGTCAACTTCTTTGATATATTTTACTTTTAGTTCTGTTTAAAGACATGATATGTAGACTTGTGTAGAATGATAAGATAACCTTTCCTCACCTAAAGAGAGAGCTTTAGCAAGCAAGGGGCCTTATCCCCCCCCCCAGAGTTAAAGGACTTCCAAGGCCAAAATAACGAAAATGACACTTTACCTTTTTATCTGCAGAATCCACAGAGGACGCCCTCCGCGTCCTCCATTCCGTACCGCCGTCAATCTAGACCTTTTAGTTCCCCCAGGGCTTGTCCCGACCCCACCGAACGGGTCGCATCCATTCCACCCCCCGCCTTGATCCGCGGCTGCGCAGTACTCTTTGCCGCAAGTGCGACTGCGCAGCCTTTAGCCCGCCTCCAGCCGCCTAGTGGTTCCCGGCATCCTCCTGAAGTGTACGTCAGGCGCGGCTGGAGGCGGGCTAAAGGCTGCGCAGTCGCACTTGCGGCAAACCGTACTACGAAGCCGCGGATCAAGGCGGCAGCCATCTTAGGGGTGGAATGATGATGCGACCCGTTCGGTGGGGTCGGGACAAGCCCTGGGGGACCTAAAAGGACTAGATTGACGGCGGTACGGAGCGGAGGACGTGGAGGGCGTCCTCCGTGGATTCTGCAGATAAAAAGGTAAAGTGTCATTTTCGTCATTTTGGCCTCGGAAGTCCTTTAAGTCAACATTTTATGGCTTGCCCATGTGATTCTCCCTGAGCATGCTGGGTATTCTGTAAATCAGAGCTTTATTTATTTTTAGGAGCGATCCGCCGACCGCATCCGCCAGTGAAACCGCTTGGCTAATGTATTTCAATGGGATGGTGCACACCAGCTGTTTGAGGTTTTCAGCAAACCGCAAACGTGGGTCCTGCAGCACGTTTGCGGTTTGCAGAAGCGTTTCTGCCTCAAAGTAAAGTATAGGAAAATGCAAACCGCTCTGGAAAACTCTACATCAGAACGGTTTGACAGGCGTTTTTGTTACAGAAGCTGTTCAGTAACAGCTTTTAGGGCCCATTCACACCTGAGCGGGAATCGCGCGATTCCCACTCATGGCAAACCGATAGCAGTTTAGTAAAAAACCGCTACACATTGTTACAAATGGCAGTGTTCTCACGGTTAGCGATAACCGCAAACACGTTTCATGCAGCAGTTTGCCGCCGATTTGCATTTAGCGATTGTGATTTGCGTGCAAAGCACGCTAATCGCGATCGCTCCAAAACCGCCGCAGTGTCCAGTGATTTTTCCACGTTAATTGCGGGAAAATCACTCCCGCAAAGGTTTGCGATTATAGGTGTGGATGGGCCCGTAACAATATGTGTAATCTGCTACCCGAAAACGCTCCTAAAACCGCTAGGCATGTTTAGAAAATATCTCTAAACATGCCTAGAATTGCTCTGAAAATCTGCTCCAAAAAATGCTAGCATTTTGCAGATCTGCTAGCGTTTTTGGTGTGCACTGGGCCTGATAGTGGGTGTGTGAGTAGTAGTACCCATTGCCAGCAATGATATTTGGTGTGTGAGTAGTAGTACACATTGCCAGCAGTGATATTTGGTGTGTGAGTAGTAGTACACATTGCCAGCAGTGATATTTGGTGTATGAGTAGTAATACACATTGCCAGCAGTGATATTTGGCGTGTGAGACAAGGAGTTAACTTTGTAACCAAGAGCTGCTGCCTGTGGTGCCTGTAACCTGATCCCTCAGTGAGCTCAGCTGGGAGGAGTTGCTTCTCTCACTCCATCCCTAACTCTTCGCTGTGCATCCTGTTTCTTCCACTGTGATCCGAATCGTTCACTGTGATGATCCGGATGATTCGACTCACAAAAAGGATTCGGATCAAAGATCCGAATCGTTCATGATCCGGACAACACTAATACACCAGCGGTTCTAGATGCTTGCTTGACATACCAAGGGTGAAAAGGGATAATTTGCATATTTAGTAGCAGTGCATTGTGGGTAACCACAAATGTTCACTTATAGCTGAATTATTGCAGATTTCTTTCTGTTTTAAGAAGGTAAATTACACCAAGCTTTGTTTTTTTAGTAGGAGGTCTTTTTGGTCCCTTTTACCCCCCTATACATTCCGAGTGGTTTGGGCCACCCTGAGCTGCTTGGTTACTCTGTTGTACTGGTCCAAGCCCTATCTCATACAGCCATATCAATCCCTGCCAAGTACTGATGACGACCAAAACTCCGAAATAGGCTCTCTACATGTGGGTTTGATATGACTGTTTAAAATTTAAAGCTATATGTTTGCTATACACCAGTGATGCTTGCTTGGCTTACCAAGGGTGAAAAGGGATAATTTGCATATTTAGTAGCAGTGCATTATGGGTAACCACAAATGTTTACTTATAGCTGAATTATTGCAGATTTCCTTCTGTTTTAAGAAGGCAAATTACTCCAATACAGTGGGTAGCATTGCAGGAAGTGACGACAGTGGAACGCACGCTGGAACGTGGAAGAGGTGAGTCATCCCCGCCCGATGCCTCTTACTAATAGTGGCGGCTGCTGCTGAGCTTAAGCAGGAGGGGGAGCGCACATGGGGGACCCAGGTGAGGGAGGGGGGTCCTGCTGAGCTTAAGCAGGAGGGGGAGCGCACATGGGGGACCCAGGTGAGGGGGGTCCGACCCCCTTCCCCACCGCTGTGCCCAATACCCCCTTCCTGCCCTCTATCCCCTTATGCGGTGTATGCTACGCCGCGGGTCGGCTAGTAATTATTATTAATACTGCTTGTTATTTATGATAAGATAGTGACATCTTGCGGTGGACATTATTATATTTATTTTATAAGAAAGGCAAATATATAGAACATGATTTTATATTATTAATATTTAATATGCAATTATTTCTTATATGATTAATTGTTTTAAGAAGAATTATATAAATGTAATGATCTGCGGTCGATTTCCACAGTCAGCGCACACCAAGTGCGCTGAAGCAGATGGAAATCCCCACAATCACAGAAGCAGAGTACCCAGTATATGTAAATACATTTGTAGAGGGGAATTCCAACCAGCAGGTGGAGCTGTGGAGTGCAGAGGAACAAGACCTCTGCACAACCACAGATGCCAGATTGAAATTGCACGACGTGAACAGCAATGAGCAACAAACAAAGTAGCAAGTCAATAGAGAGCAAGAACAGAGACAAACTATATAGATGTCTACCAATCTGGTCGCCACCCGGCAACGGCAGACATATAGCAACAGAACAGACAAGAGTAAGAAAGCCAATTACAAGAGGGGCGATTGCTATCAGTAACACAAGACTGAACACAGACAGAGCATAAGAGAATAAAGGAAGACACAGCAAATAACTACAATCCAAACATCAAGGAAAATAAAGAACTAACTAAACGCGGTCACCGCACGTTATGCGCAACAGTGACAAGCACGTTTAATAGCACGGTCACCGCACGAGAAGCGCAACAGTGACAAGCGTACCAACTCTGACTAACCAATTAACATGGAAAACAAAGACAAACAAATAACAGGAACGTTTGTTAATTGGTTGGCTAACACCAGACAACAGCAAGCGTTCATAAGACTAACTGATTCACTATCAGCCACTGCTGGAGATAGTGCAATCACAAAGACAGTCACAGGACAAGACAAAACTAGGCAGTACAAATAATACAGAACAAACTGTACTAATAGGAGTGCAAAATGCACTCCCCACAAATTAACTACACTAGAATATACTAACAACAAGATACAAAGAGACTGAGGCTCTAAAGTCAGTCTCACAAAACAGAATCTATGACGAGCCAGGAATTCTGGGAGGAAGTGACATTTATACTGAAAACCTGCAAAGGAAGCAGACAAGCAGATTGCAAGATAAGTGGATGCAAATCAGTCACTACAGCAGCAAGCCTCCCGAATCTTGCAAACTGACAAAAAGGCCTCTTTTCCCTGGACTGAAATATGCAACCTGCATAGGAAACCAACAAACTGTCCAGGGAATCAAGGCCAGCAGAGCGGATTCTGACAATAATAAGTTGTATATTTAAATGAGTATATTAGAAGCCCTGTATGTTTCAATAAGCCTTAAATTACTGAAGGCTCTTACAGATCTGTGTACAGTGTTATAGTGCCAACCTGATCAAACTTATGTCTGGGAAAGTACTGAGACATTCCAACCTAATTAGCAGAGAACACTTTATCAGAAATGCGTCATAAATGACATTGTTTAGTCTCCATGTCTTGGGAAAAAAGTCAGCCTCAGACAAGATGACTGGTGACGTCCATTTTTAATTAACTGCTTCAGCAATGACCTGATTAGAATGTGTAAACATTGCAAACCTACGTAGATTCTCACAGTTAAGATAATTAAGGTATTCAAAACAAAAAAGTGTTATGGGTATTTTAAATGTCAAAGATAGCGAGCTACGCATGGAAGCTTTAGCCAATCAGATTCAGGGAAATTCAAGATTAGGCAGCCATATTGCTTCCTATCCCTATAAAAGTAGGGGCTGAAAGCTCATAGTTTGCAGAAGCCCAACAATCTCCTGAGAAGACACATGAGGCAGAAGCTACCTTCCCACAAGTGGTTCTAGATGCTGAAGAGATGACAGAGAAGGGGTAATATGCTTAATATTCTGGTGATTTACTTTATTAATTTTTCAGCATTAAATTTTGTTAAGATGTTAGCAAGAAGTTTTTTTTAGAAGCTATTTTTTATGCTATTTCTTTAAGAAGATTACTACAAGTTTTACACAGCTATTAGATACACAGCTATTGATACAGATGACACTACTCTTGATCTTATTTTACAGAACACAACTGTTATATTCTTTTTTTTAATGTGCTTGGAAGATTGATGATCGCTTGCCTATAAAGCCTTGATGAGATGGAATACTGTTAGAAGGAAACACTACTTGGAACTGTTCATATTTTGTATATATGCTGTATGATAAGCAAATACAATTTTTTATATAAAATCATATACTGAGTGCTCTGATTCATTTCAAGGTATACCGTCAATCTATAATTACTGTTATAGAGGGTTCAGACCCCACTATGCCGGATTTATATGATAGCAACGCTTTAAAGGCTGGTCCTTTACTGAGTTAGCAATCATGAAAAAGGCAAGAACCGCTCAGGTTTTTGTCAGTTGGCGCTCAACAGTTGATGGTTATCTTGATTGTTATCTTGAAATATACTTTCTATGGTGAAAGCATAGACCATAGTTTTCTATCGCGATAAGAGAATAAAAAAGTACTTATATGCTCAAATATAGAGTTGGATATGCATATGAAGCATCCAAAATCTGAAGCAAAGAAGGAAGATATTCTTATGCTTTAAAGTCTCATAGAAGAGAATTGCTAATGAGCACACTCTATGAAAAGACGTAGAAGAGAAAATAAATACTTTGGCCTATTGAACCTGAGAAAAGGAATAACGCTACATGTATTTTTTGACAAAATGAAGCAGATTATGTTGGAGCAGCATACTAAAGCAGAGTATATAGCTATACATTATGAAAATGGCTACCTTAGAAGTGCAGAAAAACTTTTTGAGACAAGCTCAGTGAGAAAAAAAAAGTGAGAGAGCAGTTTTTGTCTAACAAAGAACATTTTTGTATATATATATGAAGAGATTCTACTATCAAGAGAATTAACATTGTTTTTTATACTAGGGAATTGAACAAGACTTTATGATGAAAGCAAAAGCTCCTATAAATAACTTTTTTGAAAAAAAAAAGAGAAAATCCTGTTTTAAAGATGTATGGCTCTTTAAATGTAGAAGTCTACAGATACAAGACAAGTTACAGCTGACATAAATGAGATGTAAGAAGAAATGTTTGTTTTTGTTTTTATTTTTGTATTATTTTTGAGAACAAGAATCTTAGTGTGTGGTTAGCACTACCAGATGCCGACACAGGAGAAGACAAGACAATCCTCCGACTGGCAGCAACACAACATGCATTCAGAAATAGACTTAAAGAGATATGACACTTGATTTTTTTTTTCTCTCAGACTACAAATTAAAGTTTTTTTATATGACCGCTGATCTCAGTTTTTTGGAACAAAAAAAAGAAACACTAATACAGTCTTTTTATACAGAAGTTACTCAACAATTATGCTCAGAAGGAAATAGGAGAAGAATGCACTAGTGAAGATTCAAGTTTTTTGTTGTTGTTGTTTGTTTTTAATTTTTTTGTCATGAGAAGCTAAAGGAGTAATGAAGACTCAGATATAGCAGCTGCCATTTTTAGATGTAACAGATGAATATACAGAAGTGACCATTAAACAAGAAGGTTTTTCATTTTTATAGTCCTAGCCTCAAGGGGGGAAATCTCTACTCATTTTTGAGGCTAGATCCTATTAAGAAGCATTAAGAGACTCTATTTTTGTGACTACATTATACTGAGAAGGTTTGACTAAAGAAGAATTGAAAATGTTGCTATTGAAGCTTGGAAGTCTCACAAGATAATCTCCTTTGTCTGAACCAAAGAAGACTCCAAACAAGCATTCCTTACAGGCACCCAGAAGAAACCTGCTAAGACAAGCGATGAAAGCTACATGCTAGAAGACTATGCAAAGATATCAACATGAAGACAAGCCAGTGAAAGAGGCTATGTTATAAGAAGCTCTGATCTGAAAACAGCTAAAGAAGAAACAATTGGAACTGGAGTAACCAGAGAAGTGTGAGGACTAAAAAAGTACTTTTACTTCTTTAACAACTCCAACCACTGGTTGACGAACCAGCTGAGAGAAGATCGAGACAAAACTAAGAGAAAAGGGGGCCTGAAGGAATACAAGAAAAGAAGACCAAACAGAAGAAAACATCTGGTTAAAAGATAAATGAGATTATCAGGTGGGTGAAGAGAGAGCATTAGAAGATGAAAATGGAGATATTGAGTTTTTACAGATAAATCTGATGAACTAGAAGAGAACATATTTTTGACATAGAAAATACCAGAAGATGAGTGAAAGAAGGTTTTGATAGATATTTGAAACTACAATAGAGACTGTTACATTATATCAAGATTTCAAGATCAAGACTAAGATGTCAAGATCATCCAGTTACAGAAGAAGACAGCCAATGCAAAGTTTTTGAAAATGACTGATAAGTATACATAGATATTCTATTTTTGATTCCGTATATGAAGAAGATGTGGAAGATATAAATCTTTCTACCTATGCAGCGATATTCTGCCATGCTACAGATACAGAAGCAGATACAAAAAAAGACTTATGAGAAGTTACAGGAAGAAAGCCATACTACAGGAGAAACAAGGAAATAACTGTTCACAATATTGACATACAGCAATCAAGCTGATTCTATAGAAGACTGCACTAAATTACATTATATGTACAAGATGATTAAAGGCCTAATGTGAAGAATGAAGCCTGGATTGATGAAGACTTTTAAATACATGAATGAGAGAAGAAGTTATGTACACCAAGAGACTGGAAGAGAAATCCATGCCTAAGGTAATCAACTGATGAAGTTCAAGAAGAACAGTTTCAAGATGATATTCTATTCAAGAAGTGTAACACTGAGGACAACAGTTTACTAAAGTGATGAACAGACAATAAGAGAAAATGTTTTTGTAAATGGACAAGGATTTACTTACTGAGGTCAAGCTATGATAAAAAGCCATGACACACATGAAGCCACAAATGAAAACATGTTTGATATGCTGTTGATGGATTTTATGCACAGCTTAAAAGTGAGTTTTTTTTATTTAAGAAGAAGAAAATTAACACTTTTCAAAGAGAAGACATATCTCAACTTTTACAGAAAATGGATAATACTACTTTGATTTTTAAAAGACAAACTAAGTTGAACTTAAGAAAATGCATAAGCAAGAAGAGAAGGAACCTTCTCTTATAAGTTTGAACACTAGAGCAAACTAGTAAGAATGCACCTAGCACCATATAGCATCAATAATATTTTTTTTTCTTTTTGAACCACAAATGGGAAGGTAGTAGTGAGTTTAGTTTTTTTTTTTTATGCTGAAAATTCACCAGAATGTTGCATATTACTTTTTTGTGTTTTCCCCTTCTCTCCTCTTCCTTTTTATTTTTTCTCATAGGTGCTGAGAACAATATCAATTATCCACAAAAATACCGCTACAGTGGTGTTTGCTGTACCTGATACATTTGATGACTACAAATGCTGAACTTTGCAACTTACAAGGAAGCCTTCAAAATAAATTTAACTTGATGCATCAACAGTATGCCCAGCGCCTGAACAAGAGTGACTGCTGGATTTGCTCATACAGCCTTTATCCTTGAAGATGATGCCCAACTTAGCCATTCCAGTACTATCTGAAGAGTTGGAAACCAGAGTGTCCGGAGGAAACACACACAGACACAGAGCACATAAAAACTCCTTGCAGACCCAGCACTGCAAGGCGAGAGCACTAATCCCTACACCACTGTGCTGTTCACATGAAGTTAAAGAAAATATTCTTCAAAAATGTTAAAATATGCAATACATGGACAATTGAAAGAGAAGATCCAATACTCCAGAATAAAAGGACAGTCTAATATTTGTATTCCAAGAAAGATGAAAATATCCTAAATAATGAAAAGATATATTCAGCAAGGGATTATTGTAAATCTGCACATAGCTCTGCACAGTGAATGGCAACTGTACTAAATTGCAACCCGACTGATAAGGAGAACAATACAAAGATCTCTTTGAAAATACAACTTGGAGATGACCGTTGTTACTCATCCTTTTCAAGTTTCAAGAAAGCATCCTGGGACAAATGAAATTGCCCTATGACTGGTTCTAGCAATGCGCGATGATGGAAAAGGAAGATGCACCATAATTAGAGGAACACCCACTACAAGACTTGAAGAGCAAGAACAGCTTAAATATCAATACCTAATCTGTATATATACAAGAGAAGTACTGAAGAAACTAAGAGAGTGAAACGCCTTCAAATGCCATGATATGCAAAGACTGTCCTACACACTAGACGTATAGATGCAAGATGACTAGCCATAGTCAACTCAGAAAATATAGAGGTATTTGTGAGACAATTTGATAATATTACAGATGAAATGTTCTAAACAACCTGAACTGTCAATAATGCGCTAAAGTGGCAGACTGAACTGCTAGTAAAACACTGGACTGATACTAGATTGTTGTAAAGTGGCACAAGGGGGGATCCTATCACGCTATCAGGAAAACTGCATACAAGAATTACAGATACTTGACTGAAAGTTATTTGAAACATATGATACCTGTTAAAGAAGTTTCCAGAAAAGAAAATTCTGAATGACTACTGATTCCAATACTAATGATTGATTGGTGCGGAGAACTATTTCAATCAGAGAGAAAATCTACACATGACATATCCAGGATCAAGCCCGTAACTGCATTAAGTATTGCCGTGAGAAGAGACTGTGCAACAAGAAAACAACCATATAGCAAAACTTAATCTACAAGATAATCTATCACATTTGACTTTTTGCGGAAGTAAACATGCAAGATTTTACATACAAGAATGCTGAGAGTCTACAACATAAGTTTCAAGAGACTTTTCAATCAGTGGTAAAGATCCTGATCAATTCAAGAGAGAAAATTACTGCAAAATATTGGAAACATGAAGTGGAGAAGCAACTTCAACAATAAGATGTTATTACATATGTTTTATTGAGACCATATTTGAAAACAGCTACTGCAACTAGCTAGCTTGCAATTTGAATTGCTAAATAACTTTTCAATGCTTACATTTTTAATATGATATCTATATTTAAATAGAAAGATGACATTATTGTATGGGACTCTGCTGGCAAACTACACATACTTTGTTCTACTACACACCATTTGTGAAAAAAAACCTTGTGGTATAAGAAAGGTGTAATTAACTGTATTAATACATAATACTAACCAACTAACTAATTAACCTGTTATAAGCTAACAATAAAATGTTGAATGCATTGTGCTCAAAAGAACCTAGGGACCACATGAATAGTATAATTCCTGTTTAGACATTTTGAACTTTAAGTTTTACCATAGGTCATAAAATGGGTGACAAATATTGCCTAGAATTTCCCTACATATCTACACAAGCTACCACAGTGATATAAACTACAGATTCATGGGTGAATCCATACATATGTCATATACAAAGACTATAACCATATCTAGACCAGCAAAATATGTTTATTGGAGAAGATATTAATCTTACAATTGAGTTTATTGTCAGGCTGGCAACACAGCTGACAACACTACTTAATGAGCAAGGTTTTGCATGAATGAAAGATTGCATTACTTTTAATTTTGATTATAAATTATTATTTTTTCTCTGAGAAATATAACCATGGAGATCGCTAATCATCTGCCATAATTTTCCTGCAAGGGAGGATGTCAGAATTCTAGCGGTTTTATTTTTGCAGGAAAAGCTGTCATATGTGTATGTATATATAAATATTGATAATCAATGCCATCCTTCCAAAGAAAGAAATAATTATTGTTAAAACCTATAATATAATTTAATACTTTGAATTACATGTAAACTGGATTCTACCAGTGATAGAGACAGTGAAACTTTTATAAGATTATTTTATCTTGTAAGCTAGACAATTGTTTACATGTTCCTTTGCTTGAAGGCCAAGGCCAGCAAGAAAAGATAAAAATTTCCCAGACATAGAAAGTCAAAAAATGAAGAAAATAAAACAATAAGGGGTTTTCCCAATTAGTTAAAGATGATTCAATGATGCCACCTGGCGGTTTCATAATCTTATAATTATTATTAATACTGCTTGTTATTTATGATGAGATAGTGACATCTTGCGGTGGACATTATTGTATTTATTTTATAAGAAAGGCAAATATATAGAACATGATTTTATATTATTACGCTTTAATATGCAATTATTTCTTATATGATTAATTGTTTTAAGAAGAATTATATAATAAGCTTTATATTTTAATGAGTATATTAGAAGCCCTGTATGTTCAATAAGCCTTAAATTGCTGAAGGCTCTTAAAGATCTGTGTACAGTGTTATAGTGTCAACCTGACCAAACTTATGTCTGGGAAAGTACCGAGACATTCCAACCTAATTAGCAGAGAACACTTTATCAGAAATGCGTCATAAATGACATTGTTTAGTCTTCATGTCTTGGGTAAAAAGTCAGCCAGCAGACAAGATGACTGGTGACGTCCATTTTTAATTAACTGCGTCAGAAATGACCTGATTAGAATGTGTAAACATTGCAAACCTACGTAGCTTCTCACAGTTAAGATAATTAAGGTATTCAAAACAAAAAAGTGTTATGGGTATTTTAAATGTCAAAGATAGCGAGCTACGCATGGAAGCTTTAGCCAATCAGAACCTGGGATTCAGGGAAATTCCAGATTAGGCAGCCATATTGCTTCCTATCCCTATAAAAGTAGGGGCTGAAAGCTCATAGTTTGCAGAAGCCCAACAATATCCTGAGAAGACACATGAGGCAGAAGCTACCTTCCCACAAGTGGTTCTAGATGCTAAAGAGATGACAGAGAAGGGGTAATATGCTTAATAGTCTGGTGATTTACTTTATTAATTTTTCAGCATTAAGTTTTGTTAAGATGTTAGCAAGAAGTTTTTTTAGAAGCTATTTTTTATGCTATTTCTTTAAGAAGATTACTACAAGTTTTACACAGCTATTAGATACACAGCTATTGATACAGATGAGACTACTTTTAATCTTATTCTACATAACAAAACTGTTATATTCTTTTTTTTTAATGTGCTTAGACGATTGATGATCGCTTGGCTATAAAGCCTTGATGAGATGGAATACTGTTAGAAGGAAACACTACTTGGAACTGTTCATATTTTGTATATATGCTGTATGATAAGCAAATACAATTTTTTATATAAAATCATATACTGAATGCTCTGATTCATTTCAAGGTATACCGTCAATCTATAATTACTGTTATAGAGGGTTCAGACCCCACTATGCTGGATTTATATGATAGTAACGCTTTAAGGGCTGGTCCTTTACTGAGTTAGCAATCATGAAAAAGGCAAGAACCGCTCGGGTTTTTGACAGGGGCACACCCAAGATAATACGGTTGTTGCTTCATTGTGGACAGACCAAATTCGATCAGCTGTACATTTACTGTTGTTCTGTCATTGAACTACCTCAGCCCGACCATATGGGCTGAAAAACCGCCATCGCGGGAACCCTCGCCAACGTGCGCACTAGCACGGCCATCACTACACAAACATTGCCACTGAGAGGACTGACATTTATGTCCTGAGAGTGTCAACTAAGGACAACCCTTTGCAGCTGTTTGAGGCGGTGCATTAAACAGTGAGTTTGGCATGTCAGTGTCAAGCAGTACACTACTTACACAACCTGATCAATGTATACACACACAAGATGTTTTAAATAGAGATGGTCATCAATCCTGGCTTACTTAAGAACTTAATTGGGAAAAGCTCATACAAAAATTAACTACACCTGTTTGAATAAATACATTATGGATCTGACAATAGGAGATACGTCCCCTTTCTTTACCATATGGCATCCCTGGCTTGTATCTAAATATGGGAAACATCTTTACACTATGTTTAATAAATATATTTGATTCCCTAACTCACTATATCTAGCTTTAATTATATAAATACACTATACTCTCAGAATACAGGCCCCTCTTATAGAGCATTATCACATTTATAGTAATCCTATAGTAATCTTGGTAAATGTAATTCCATGCATTTACCTATGGAGTTGTTCATTTTTTTTTTCTTCATGCAGGTCAACTTTATTAGACTGATTGACTCTCAATATGTATGAGGGAGAAGCCCCATGGATATACAAATTCTTATAGCTTGCATTTGTTTGATTATGCTAGCTCTTGAAGAATATATGTTGTGTTGTTCATCTACTTCATGTTCTTTTAATGGTGGATTTGTAGTCCCACCACTGGCAGCACACTGTATTACCATACCATTGCATATCTTTTCACTTTATTTGTGATTAAACTTACTAAAGCATAGCTGTCTTTGTGGGTAACACTGCATATAGATACAGCCCACAGACAGTTGCTAGTCAGGCCAGCGGGGATTAGTAGTCCCACCACTGGCAGCACACTGTATTACCATACCATTGCATATCTTTTCACTGTATTTGTGATTTAACTTACTAAAGCATAGCTGTCTTTGTGGGTGACACAGCATAGATAGAACCCACAGTCAGTTGCCAGGCCAGAGGGGATTTGTAGTCCCACCACTGGCAGCCAGGCATGCTTGAATGTAAACAAATTAGATTCGAGTACATTCAAATTCAGGTCCGGGGCAAATTTGGATTCGGCCCATCAAATTCGATTTGAATTAGAATTCGAGCCGTGATCGGTAACTGAATTTCGGGCAATCTTCGTGATCACTAATTCGGATGGCCTTTTTTTTCTTTTTTTAAAGGGAAATCAAAATTAAATAGGTGTAATTTAAAAAAAAATTGATGGAAAACTTTTTTCTGCATTTCTTGTTTATTCTTCTTCACCGTCTTCACCTTCTTATTTTTCTTCTCTCCATCTTTTTCTTCACCATCTTCTTTTTCTTCACCATCTTCTTTCTCGTCATCATTCATCACCATCATCTTCATCATCTTCTTCTTCACTGGCACCTGGTTCTTCACGTTCTTCTTCTTCTTCTTCACCTGGTTCTTATTCTTCTGATTCATCTTCACTTGATGTTTCATCTACTTCTTCACCTGGTTCTTCTTTGTCTTCTTCTTCTCCTTTTTCAATCATCTGGTTCTTCTTCTTCTTCATCATCATCATCTGGTTCTTCTTCACCTGGTTCTTCTTCTTCTTCTTTTTCTTCACCTGGTTGTTCTTCTTGTTCTTCACCTGGTTCTTCTTCTTCTTCTTCTTCTTCTTTACCTGGTTCTTCTTCTTCTTCTTTTTCACCTGGTTCTTCTTCTTCTTCTTCACCTGGTTATTGTTCTTCTTCTTCTTCTTCTTCACCACCACCATTTTTGTTTGTGATCATATTCTTCCTCTTGTACCCAACTTAATGTTTTTTCCCCTACAGAACTCTACTGTTCTAAAATGTTGTATTCATCAACACTAGCATAGCTAAATTTGTGGCCTAATAGCTAGTGGCACATGGCAGCAGTGCATAATTCTGTGGACCCTGGCGGTGGGAGCACAGACAGCAGGAGGTGAAATACAGCAGCAGCGGGAGGATGAGGAGTGAACTGTGGCAGCAGGCAATGTAATGGGCCACGGTACCTAACTTTAGTACCACTGCTGTAAATAAACACCAACAGCAGGAGGTTCCGGACAGCAGTCGTGCAGCCCACAGTGTGTCCAATACACAACTTAGACAGCACAGTTTTCAACCCAGACACCTCAGATTTCTTTTTTTACAACAGTACAACAGCATAATAGCTAGTGGCGCATGGCAGCAGTGCATAATTCTGTGGACCCTGGTGGTGGGAACACAGACAGGAGAAGGTTAAATGCAGCAGCAGGAGGAGGAGGAGTGGCGCATGGCAGCAGCGCATAATCCTATAAACCCTGGCAGTGGGAACACAGACAGCAGGAGGTTAAATGTAGAGGTGTAGCGAACGGTTCGCCGGCGAACGGTTCCAGGCGAACTTTGGTGGTTCGCGTTCGCCTGAACCAGGCGAACTTTTGCGGAAGTTCGATTCGCCCTATAATGCCCTATGAGGGTCAACTCTGACCCTCTGCATCACAGTCAGCAGGCACATTTTAGCCATTCAGGCTACATTAAGCCCTGGAGCCCCACCCTCCCTTATATAAGGCAGAGTCCGGCGGCCATTACACTCACTCGTGTGCCTGCTAGAGAGATACTTATAATGTCCTTACCTTGTAATATTCACACTGTCTGTCCTTGTATTGTTTTTGTTTGTGTTTGTTAAGCAACTGCCAAGACAAATTCCTTGTAGGTGCAAACTTACTTGGCGAAAAATAAATTGATTCTGATTCTGATTCTGAAAGGGACAGCTGCTGCAGACTTTTTCTCCTAGGGACAGATTAGTTAGGTTCTAGGCTTCTTAGCTTGCTCCTGGCAGAGTATTATTGCTTTAAAAGCAACCCTCAACAACACCTCTTTTCAGAGCTAATCCTATTCTTTTTTTAATTTTTTTATTCTGTGTGTCAAACTGACACTTTTGTAGCATACACAGCCTTGCTAATTCATACTGTGTGTGCCACTGCCAGCAGCCCAGCACATTCAGTGACTACCTGTGTGTGTGACAGGGAGCTGCACATTGTACTACCCAGTACTGCATATACCCAGTACCTGTTGTGTTTACTTAACCCACCTCATCACTGCATATACCTAGCTTTGTGTTGAGTGAACCCAGCTCACTGCATCTAACTACCTGTTGTGTTGAGTGAACCCACCTCACTGCATCTAAGTACCTGTTGTGTTGAGTGAACCCACCTCACTGCATCTAAATACCTGTTGTGTTGAGTGAACCCAGCTCACTGCATCTAAGTGCCTTTACTGTTCAGTGAACCCAGCTCACTGCATCTATGTGAGAAAACGCGGAAGAGCCGCCGCAAGTACTCAGAGTGAGGCGGCTGATTCCGCGTCTAACATGGCTTCTGGCATGCGTAGGCACGCGTCCACCAGCCGTCCACCAGCCGGGCGGAACGCGAAGAAACTGCCGCATGCCCAGCTGGCAAGGCAGTGGAGTCCGTGTCCAACGCGGCAGGCTGTACGCGTAGGCCTACTACTAACACAGTGGCTGAACGCGGGGAAACCGCCGCATGCTCGGATGGCAGTGCGGCTGGCCCCAGATATATTGCAAAACATGTCTGGTGTGGCTGGGACTGATAGTCCACACAGGTTCAGAAGGACGCGCGCTGAGAGGCAGAGCTTATATGACAGTCAGAAGAGGGTCAGCTGACCAAGCCAGTCAGCTGACAGTTTTGCCAGTTCTCATTGGTCCAGCACTTAGGGGAGGCGCTGGAGAGCGCTTGAGTATATATACTGGGTGCTGGTCATTTCTCTGGTGTCTGGCATTGCGATCACTACGTGGTAGCACTCAGACCTTGTCAGTATCTGTGTTTATCTAGTCAGTTTCCAAGGTGTTGATGATCAAGGAGCTCACACCTTAGTCTAGGAATTCTGGTATTACCTGTATTATATTCTAGATCAGTTTCCTAGGTGTTGATGACCAAGGAACTCACACCTTAGCTTAGGCACTGTTGATTATTTGTTATGACCTTCTGCTTCCCTGACTATTCTTCTGATCTTTGATTTTTTACTTTGTCATTCTGATACTCTGTTGCCAAACTCTGCTTGCCTTAAGACTCCGCATCTGCCTCCTGTCTCTGTACCTTATCTGTCTGTACGTTAACGACCTGGCTTGCCCGACCTCGAGAACTATCTCTCCTGTTAAGAGATAGTTCACAGATCTGTCAGTGACACGCCCTCACTGGTGTCACTCACGTTCTGTCCTTCCCACCCTCAGTCTGACTCCTCCCAGTGGAGAGTCCAGACTACGGAAGGAACTTGCTGCCGAGCAGTATTCCTAGTTGCTCTAGCACCTGTTATCCAGGTGCGGTCCTCAAAGTATTACTGTTGCACCAATACACTCTCATCACTCAGGTGTCCAGAGGTTAGAGATATATCTGATTATCGGTGATACTGCAGATCATCAATAATCTGGTATATATCTGCATTCTCGGTGATACTGCAGATCACCGGTAATCAGACCCTCTCTGTGTTACACCAATCGTTACAATCTAACTACCTGTTGTGTTGAGTGAACCCACCTCACTGCAGCTAAGTACCTTTACTGTTCAGTGAACCCAGCTCACTGCATCTAACTACATGTTGTGTTGAGTGAACCCACCTGGCCACCTCACTGCATCTAACTACCTGTTGTGTTGAGTGAACCCACCTCACTGCATCTAAGTACCTTTACTGTTCAGTGAACCCAGCTCACTGCATCTAACTACCTGTTGTGTTGAGTGAACCCAACTCACTGCATCTAAGTACCTTTACTGTTCAGTGAACCCAGCTCACTGCATCTAACTACCTTTTGTGTTGAGTGAACCCACCTCACTGCATCTAAGTACCTTTACTGTTCAGTGAACCCATCTCACTGCATCTAACTACCTGTTGTGTTGAGTGAACCCACCTCACTGCATGTAAGTACCTTTACTGTTCAGTGAACCCAGCTCACTGCATCTAACTACCTGTTGTGTTGAGTGAACCCACCTGGCCACCTCACTGCATCTAACTACCTGTTGTGTTGAGTGAACCCACCTCACTGCATCTAAGTACCTTTACTGTTCAGTGAACCCAGCTCACTGCATCTAACTACCTGTTGTGTTGAGTGAACCCACCTCACTGCATCTAAGTACCTTTACTGTTCAGTGAACCCAGCTCACTGCATCTAACTACCTGTTGTGTTGAGTGAACCCACCTGGCCACCTCACTGCATCTAACTACCTGTTGTGTTGAGTGAACCCACCTCACTGCATCTAAGTACCTTTACTGTTCAGTGAACCCAGCTCACTGCATCTAACTACCTGTTGTGTTGATTGAACCCACCTCACTGCATCTAAGTACCTTAACTGTTCAGTGAACCCAGCTCACTGCATCTAACTACCTGTTGTGTTGAGTGAACCCACCTCACTGCATCTAACTACCTGTTGTGTTGAGTGAACCCACCTCACTGCATCTAAGTACCTTTACTGTTCAGTGAACCCAGCTCACTGCATCTAACTACCTGTTGTGTTGAGTGAACCCACCTCACTGCATCTAAGTACCTTTATTGTTCAGTAAACCCAGCTCACTGCATCTAACTACCTGTTGTGTTGAGTGAACCCACCTCACTGCATATACCTAGCATCCCCCCCGAGATGGACAAAATGGACAAATCAGGTAGAGGCAGAGGTAGAGGCAGACCCAGAGGAAGGCCACCAGGCACCGGCAGGTCTGTGCGAGGTGGTGTTGCTGTGATTTCGTGCGGACTGGGCCCAAAATACAGTGCTGAGAAGAAGGCACGTGCCATCACTTCCAAAAATTGTGAGGACGCGCTTGAGTATTTAACACAGAACACCTTATCTCCCGCAGCCACCAACGCTACAACAAGCACCACATCCGCTGCATTTGACACTTCGCAGGAGTTATTTGGTGGTGGTGAAATCACTGATTCCCAGCCACTACTGCAACAACAAGAAGGCGGCGCAGGTACACCACCTCATACATCTAAGTTAGGTGGCGATAGTATGGACGTAACGTGTGAGGAGGGGGATGATGGACCACCTGAAGTTGGTGCAGTTGAGGAGGTGTCTGAAGAAAGCAAAGCTGGGCAGGAGGATTATGATGACGATTATCCGGATGCCACATATGTTCCCAGTAGAGGAGATGACCAGGGGGACAGTTCAGAGGGGGAGTCAGAGAGGAGTAGAAGGAGATGACTCCATGATAGAAGCAGAGGGAGCTCATCCTCAGAAACAGCTGGGGGCAGTGTCTGGCGCCATGTATCGCCAGCTATTGCCAGCCAGCCAACATGCCCTTCAACCTCAGCTGATGATGCCACCGTAGCGCCATCACCCCAGGGAGGCTCAGCGGTTTGGAAATCTGTTCTCTCTGCCAGCAAAAAATGAGCTGTGGAAAGGCCAACTCTCACGTAGGGACAAGTGCCTTACGAAGGCACCTGGAGAAAAGGCACAAACAGCTATGGCAAGAACACCTGAGGAAAAGCAGCACCCCTCAAAAGCCAAGCCACCCTCCTTCTCCTCTTCCTCCTTCAGGTGCATCGTCTTCATCCGCTTTCTCCCTTGCACCTTCACAGCCACCCTCCTCCACACCGCCTCTTCCCTTGAGCAGTTCCTTCTCCTCTGCCCACAGCAGTACCCAGCTGTCCGTGAAGGAAGTATTTGAGCGCAAGAAGTAAATATCTGCCAGTCACCCTCTTGCCTGGCGTCTGACAGCTGGCGTGGCGGAACTATTAGCTCGCCAGCTATTACCATACAAGCTGGTGGAGTCGGATGCTTTCCGTAAGTTTGTGGCCATTGGTACACCGCAGTGGAAGATACCAGGCCGCAATTATTTTTCACAAAAGGCCATACCCAAACTGTACCGTGCAGTTGAGAGGCAAGCGGTGTCATCTATTGCGAAGAGCGTTGGGTCAAGGGTCCACCTGACCACGGATGCCTGGTCTGCCAAGCATGGGCAGGGCCACTACATTACATACACAGCCCATTGGGTCAACCTGGTGACCGATGGCAGCAAGCAGGGAGTACGTGGCTGCGCAGCGGACCGACTTGTCACACCTCCACGGCTTGCAGGCAGGCCTCCAGCCACCTCCTCTCCGCCTGCTACCACCTCTTCACTGTCATCATCCTCCTCCTCCTCCTCCTTGGCTGGTGCCGCGATCTCCTCTCCAGCTACACAGCCCCCGCACCCCAAGGCCTATGCTGCATGCCAGGTATGACGGTGTCACGCAGTGTTAGACATGTCTTGCCTCAAAGCGGAGAGTCACACTGGAGCAGCTCTCCTGGCTGCTCTTAGCAAACAGGTGGAGAAATGGCTGACCCCGTACAAGCTTGAGATCGGCAACGTGGTGTGTGACAACGGCAGCAATCTCATCTCTGCATTGAATTTGGGAAAGCTGACACACGTACCCTGCATGGCACATGTGCTGAATCTGGTCGTGCAAAGATTTGTGTCCAAGTACCCAGGCTTAGAGGACGTCCTGAAGCAGGCCAGGAAGTTGTGTGGGCATTTCAGGGGCTCTTACACGGGCATGGCATGCTTTGCGGACATTCAGCGTAGAAACAACTTGCTGGAATTCTCGTTGGAATTCCACCCTGCTGGAGTCTGGGAAACTCGCTGGAATTCCACCCTGCTGATGTTCTCTCGCCTGCTAGACCAGGAGAAAGCCGTCACCCAGTACCTGTATCATTACAGTACAAGGACACAATCTGGGAGGATGGGGATGTTGTGGCCCAACAACTGGACACTGATGCAAAATGCATGCAGGGTCATGGAGCCCTTTGTGGAGGTGACCAAACTGGTGAGTCACGCTGAGGGCATCATAAGCGACTTGATCCCCTACGCCTACTTCCTGGAGCGTGCCGTGCGTAGAGCGGTGGTTACAGCTGTGGAGGAGCGTGAACCAGAACAGTTACAGCAGCAGGAGTCGTGGGAGCGATTTACATCCGAACCCGATGTTTCCACAACACCTGCGGCAGCACAGAGGGGGGAGGAGGAGGAGGAAGAAGAGGAGTCGTGTGGGGAAGGAGAGGAGTCAGACTCTGATGATGATGATGAGGAAGGTGTTTCTGTGGAGGAGGAAGAGGCGGCGGAAGAAGAACAACCGCAGCAGCCGTCACAGGGGGCTTCTGCTGCTCCACGTTCCTGTGGTATTGTTCGTGGCTGGGGGGAGGAAGAGGAGTTGCATCCCGTCACTGAGGAAGAGCAAGAGGAGATGGAGAGTACATCTGCATCCAGCTTTGTGCAGATGGCCTCTTTCATGTTGTCCAGCCTGTTAAGGGACCCCCGTATCAAAAAACTCAAGGCGAATGACCTGTACTGGTTGGCCACGCTACTAGACCCTCGGTACAGGCACAAAGTGGCGGACCTGTTACCAACTCAACACAAGGCGGAAAGGATGCAGCACTTGCAGAACAAGATGTCGATGATGCTTTACAATGCGTTTAAGGGTGATGTGGCTGCACAACGGTACCACTGGCAGTAACCCTCCTCCTCCCAAGTCCTTGCAGGCAAGGACAGGACGCTCCAGCGATCTCAGGGTGATGTCGGACCTGCGAACATTCTTTAGTCTAACTCCTCGCCATAGTCCTTCCGGATCCACCTTCCACCATTGCCTGGACCGGCAGGTAGCCAACTACCTGTCCTTGAGTGTGGATGTAGACACTGCGAGCAGCGACGATGAACCCTTGGACTACTGGTTGCGCAGTCTTGACCTGTGGCCAGAGCTGTCCCAATTTGCCATCCAACTTCTCTCTTGCCCTGCCGCAAGCGTCCTGTCAGAAAGGACCTTCAGTGCAGCTGGAGGCATAGTCACTGAGAAGAGAAGTCGCCTAAGTCACGACATTGTTCAGTACCTGACCTTTATCAAAATGAATGAGGAATGGATCATGGAGGGCTACTGCATGACCGAAGACTAAGTCAGTCCCCACACACAGCATCTCTGCCTGCAGGCCACTTGCCTTCTCCGCCACCAACAGGGTCCAGGACTCTAGGCGGATTCCTGAATTTTTAAGGCCGCTGCTAGCAGCGGCCGCTACACTAATTTTTCTGGTGCGTGTACATGCCTGCCTCATTTTTCTGGCTGCACTGCGGGCATCTGCAACAAAAAAACAAAAGGCATGTACATGTGCCCATCCCCCTTCGTGATCATTACCTTGCCGCGGTGAAGGGCCTTGCGTATCACAATGAAGCAATGACCGCCGGCTATTTGAGTGTCTCGGGTGGGGGTGGGACACAAAAGATAATAAGATCGTTGCTTCATTGGGGTCAGACCAAATTTGATCAGCTGGACAGTCACTGTTGTTCTATCATTGAGCTACCACAGCCCGGCGACCATATGGGCTTGAAAACTGCCACGGCCTACACTCTCGCCATGGTGCGCACCAGTTGGGCACAGCCGTCAATACGCAAACAGCTGTTTGCGGTGCATTACACAGTGAGTTTGGTGTGTTAGTGTGAAGCAGAACTCTAATTACACTCCCTGATTGATGTATACACATGCAAGATGTTTTAAAGCACTATAGGCCTGCAATTTAGCATTCAATGTGATTTCTGCCCTTAAAACGCTACTTTGCATCACATCCAGATTTTTCCCCGGGACTTTGGCCATGTATCCCACTCCGCCATGCCCCCCTCCAGGTGTTAGACCCCTTGAAACATCTTTTATATCACTTTTGTGGCCAGCATAATTTTTTCTATTTTTGAAAGTTCGCATCCCCATTGAAGTCTATTGCGGTTCGTGAACTTTTTCGCGAACCGAACCTTCCGCGAAGGTTCGTGAACGGGGTTTGCGAACCTAAAATCGGAGGTTTGCGACATCTCTAGTTAAATGCAGCAGCAGCAGGAGGAGGAGGAGTGGCGTATGGCAGCAGCGCATAATTCTGTGGACCCTGGCGGTAGGAACACAGACAGCAGGAGGTGCTGGGACTGGACAGCACAGTTTTCAACCCAGACATCTCAGATTTTATTTTTTTTTGTACAACAGTATATAGCTATTGTAGTGGCATAATAGCTAGTGGCGCATGGCAGCAGCACATAATTCTGTGGACCCTGGCCTTGGGAACACAGATAGCAGGAGGATAAATACAGCTAACAGCAGCAGCAGGAGGAGGAGGAGTGGCGCACGGCAGCAGCGCATAATTCTGTGGACTATGGCAGTGGGAACACAGAGAGCAGGAGGTTAAATACAGCAGCAGCAGGAGGAGGAGAGGAGGAGTGACGTTTGGCAGTAGAGATGGCCTGAATCTCTGATTTTCGGTTCGCAAACTTCCGCAAAAGGTTCGGTTCGTGCAAACTTTTGCGAACCACAATAGACTTCAATGGGGAGGCAAACTTTGAAAACTAGAAAAATTTATGCTGACCACAAAAGTAATGGAAAAGATGTTTTAAGGGGTCTAACACCTGGAGGGGGGCATGGATGAGTGGGATAGATGCCAAAAGTCCCTGGGAAAAATCTGGATTTGACGCAAAGCAGCGTTTTAAGGGCAGAAATCACATTAAATGCTAAATTGCAGGCCTAAAGTGCTTTAAGACATCTTGCATGTGTATACATCAATCAGGGAGTATAATTAGTGTACTGCTTCACACTGACACACCAAACTCACTGTGTAATGCACCGCAAACAGCTGTTTGCATAGTGACGGCCTTGCTGGACTGGTGCGCACCATGGCAAGATTGCTCTTCCTCACTCAGTGATGTCAGGTAATGTTTGACTGCCTTATCAACTTTCACTGGTTCTTTCTCTACCATTGTTAAAGCTTACATCAATTTTTTTAAATACTTGTTCTGTTTGCTATTCAGTACCTGCAACGAGAATCTTATGGAGGGCAAGTCTGCCATTGCGAGTGACCACGGGTTATGGCCGGGGAATCCTGGTTCAATTCCAGTCCGGAGTGGGAGCCTAAGAAATGGCTACCACCCTTGCACATCCAAGGAAGGCAACAACAGGCATGGCATGCATGTCTCGAAGTAGTGACCAAAAATAACAATACAGGAGGACTTTTGAGGCCCTGCTGTATATGTGACATGAATCAACTTTCAATCCTTTAACGAGAATCTGTTATGGAGGGCAAGTCTGATGGTGGCTTTACTGAGACTCACCAGGTTGGTCACCTCCTCAAGGAGGCGAGAATCTGTTATGGAGGGCAAGTCTGCCATTGCGAGTGACTACGGGTAATGGCCGGGGAATCCTGGTTCGATTCCGGTCCGGAGTGGGAGCCCAAGAAATGGCTACCTCTCCCGCACATCCAAGGAAGGCAGCAGGCATGGCATACATGTCCCGAAGTAGTGACCAAAAATAACAATACAGGAGGACTTTCGAGGCCTTGCTGTATATGTGACATGAATCAACTTTCAATCCTTTAACGAGAATCTGTTATGGAGGGCAAGTCTGCCATTGTGAGTGACCACGGGTAATGGCCGGGAAATCAGGGTTCTATTCCAGTCCAGAGTGGGAGCCTGAGACCTATGCTGTATAAGTAATGTACCTGCCCTGACCGTGCTGACCGTGCTTTGCAGACCAGGCATCTGTGGTCAGATGGACCCTTGACCCAGCGCAAGACGAACCAAATCGAAAGCATTTGCCAAGAATGTGTTATTATGGAGGGCAAGTCTGCCATTCATTCAACTGTGTGAAACTTTCTATGGTACTTTCTCAGTACCATGGTGACCCCGGGTAATGGCCAGGGAATCCTGGTTCGATTCTGGTCCGGAGTTGGAGTCTAAGAAACGGCTACCACCACACATCCAAGGAAGGCAGCAGGCAGGCATGCACGTCCCGAGGTAGTGACCACAAATAACAATACAGGAGGACTTTCGAGGCCCTGCTGTATATGTGAAATTAATCAACTTTAAATCCTTGAACGAGAATCTGTTATGGAGGGCAAGTCTCATGTTGCATTCACTGCGACTCACCAGGTTGGTAAGCTCCTCAAATGGCCGCATGAGCCTGCATGCATTTCGCATCAGTGTTCAGTTGTTGGGCCACAACATCCCCATCTCCCCAAATTGTGTCCTTCTACTGTAATTGTACAGGTACTGGGTGACGGCTTTCTCCTGTTCTAGCAGGCGAGAGAACATGACCAGGGTTGAATTCCAGCGAGTCGGGCTATCACATATCAAGCGTCTCACCGCTTCTCCGCTGAATGTCAGCAAAGCGTGCCACTGAACGCAACAGGTAGGTATATGCAGTGATGAGGTGGGTTCACTGAACACAACAGGTAGGTACAATGGGTTGCAAAAGTATTCGGCCCCCTTGAAGTTTTCCACATTTTGTCATATTACTGCCACAAACATGAATCAATTTTATTGGAATTCCACATGAAAGACCAACACAAAGTGGTGTACATGTGAGAAGTGGAACGAAAATCATACATGATTCCAAACATTTTTTACAAATAAATAACTGCAAAGTGGTGTGTGCATAATTATTCAGCCCCCTTTGTTCTGAGTGCAGTCAATTACCTACAGACATTGCCTGATGAGTGCTAATGACTAAATAGAGTGCACCTGTGTGTAATCTAATGTCAGTACAAATACAGCTGCTCTGTGAGGGCCTCAGAGGTTGTCTAAGAGAATATTGGGCGCAACAACACCGTGAAGTCCAAAGAACACACAAGACAGGTCAGGGATCAAGTTATTGATAAATTTAAAGCAGGCTTAGGCTACAAAAAGATTTCCAAAGCCTTGAACATCCCACAGAGCACTGTTCAAGCGATCATTCAGAAATGGAAGGAGTATGGCACAACAGTAAACCTACCACGACAAGGCCGTCCACCTAAACTCACAGGCCGAACAAGGAGAGCGCTGATCAGAAATGCAGTCAAGAGGCCCATCGTGACTCTGGATGAGCTGCAGAGATCTATAGCTCAGGTGGGAGACTCTGTCCATAGGACAACTATTAGTCATGCACTGTACAAAGTTGGCCTTTATGGAAGAGTGGCAAGAAGAAAGGCATTGTTAACAGAAAGCATAAGAAGTCCCGTTTGCAGTTTGCCACAAGCCATGTGGGGGACACAGCAACCATGTGGAAGAAGGTGCTCTGGTCAGATGAGACCAAAATGGAACTTTTTGGCCAAAATGCAAAACGCTATGTGTGGCGGAAAACTTACACTGCACATCACTCTGAACACACCATCCCCACTGTCAAATATGGTGGTGGCAGCATCATGCTCGGGGATTGCATCTCTTCAGCAGGGACAGGGAAGCTGGTCAGAGTTGATGGGAAGATGGATGGAGCCAAATACAGGGCAAACTTGGAAGAAAACCTCTTGGAGACTGCAAAAGACTTGAGACTGGGGCGGAGGTTCACCTTCCAGCAGGACAATGACCCTAAACATAAAGCCAGGGCAACAATGGAATGGTTTAAAACAAAACATCTATGTGTTAGAATGGCCCAGTCAAAGTCCAGATCTAAATCCAATCGAGAATCTGTGGCAAGATCTGAAAACTGCTGTTCACAATCGCTGTCCATCTAATCTGACTGAGCTGGAGATGTTTTGCAAAGAAGAATGGGCAAGGATTTCAGTCTCTAGATGTGCAAAGCTGGTAGAGACATACCCTAAAAGACTGGCAGCTGTAATTGCAGCAAAAGGTGGTTCTACAAAGTATTGACTCAGGGGGCCGAATAATTACGCACACCCCACTTTGCAGTTATTTGTAAAAAATGTTTGGAATCATGTATGATTTTCGTTCCACTTCTCACATGTACACCACTTTGTATTGGTCTTTCACGTGGAATTCCAATAAAATTGATGCATGTTTGTGGCAGTAATGTGACAAAATGTGGAAAACTTCAAGGGGGCCGAATACTTTTGCAACCCACTGTATATGCAGTGACGAGGTGGGTTCACTGAACACAACAGGTAGGTATATGCAGTGATGAGGTGAGTTCACTGAACACAAGAGGTAGGTATATGCAGTGATGAGGTGGGTGCACTGAACACAACAGGTAGGTATATGCAGTGATGAGGTGGGTTCACTGAACACAACAGGTAGGTATATGCAGTGATGAGATGGGTGCACTGAACACAACAGGTAAGTATATGCAGTGATGAGGTGGGTGCACTGAACACAACAAGTAGGTATATGCAGCACTGGGTATTACAATGTGCACCTGTCACACACACACAGGTAGTCACTGAATGTGCTGGGCCTGGCTGGCAGTGGCACACACACAGGATGAATTAGCAAGGCTGTCTATGCAACACAAGTGTCAGTGGGACACACAGAAAAAAAATAGATCACAAGAATAAGATTAGCTCTCAAAAGAGCTGTTGTGAGGTGCTATTTTAACAATAAGAATCAGCAAGGAGCAAGCTAACAAGCCTACAACAGCCTAACTAATCTTTCCCTATGAGAGAGTCTGATGCAGCTGCCCCTTCTCTAATTAATGCAGGCGACACGAGTGAGTGTAATGGCCAGCGGAGCCTACCTTTTATAAGGGGGGGAGTGGCTCCACGAGGGAGTGTAGCCTGATTGGCTACAATGTGCCTGCTGACTGTGATGTAGAGGGTCAAAGTTGACCCTAATTGTGCACTATGAACGAACCGAACCTCTGGGAAAGTTCGCCTTACATGGCGAACGTGAACCACCGGAAGTTCGCCTGGAACCGTTCGCCGGCGAACCGTTCGGGCCATCTCTATTTGGCAGCAGGCAATGTAACGGGCCATGGTACCTAGCATTGGTACCACGGCTGTAAATAAACACCAACAGCAGGAGGTTCCGGACAGCAGTCATGCAGCCCACATTGTGCCCAATGCACAACTGGGACAGCACAGTTTTCAACCCAGACACCTCAGATTTTTTTTTTGTACAACAGTATATAGCTATTGTAGTGGCGTAATAGCTAGTGGTGCATGGCAGCAGCGCATAATTCTGTGGACCCTGACGGGGGGAACACAGACAGCAGGAGGTTAAATACAGCAGCAGCAGGAGGAGGAGGAGTGATGTTTGGCAGCAGGCAATATAACGGGCCATGGTACCTATCGTTCGTACCACAGCTGTAAATAAACACCAACAGCAGGAGGTTCCAGACAGCAGTCATGCAGCCCACATTGTGCCCAATGCACAATGCACAACTGGGTCAGCACAGTTTTCAACCCAGACACCTCCAAATTTTTTTTTTGTACAACAGTATATAGCTATTGTAGTGGCATATTAGCTAGTGGCGCATAACTCTGTGGACCCTGGCGGTGGGAACACAGACAGCAGGAGGTTAAATGCAGCAGCAGGAGGAGGAGGAGTGACGTGTGGCAGCAGGCATGTAACGGGCCATGGTACCTAGCATTGGTACCACAGCACCTAAAGATAAACCAGGCAAAATTAGCAGGGGACTGAAGGTTGATGTTGTCAAACAATAATTCCCAGGCACCTCATGTCCTCCTGTCGCCGACAACAGGGGCCTGGAACGTGCCTTCAATCCAGGCCTGGTAAACCTTCAGGAATGTTAGTCTGTCCACTGACTCGGGACAGACGAGAGCGCTTCTCGGTGACCACGCCACCGGCCACACTGAAGCACCTCTCAGACAGCACACTGAAAGGGGGGCAAGACAGAACTTCCAGGACGTACTGTACCACCTCACTCTAGATATGCAAGCGCTCTACCCAGTACTCCAAGGGGTCCACAGGCTCCTCGCTGCTGGTGTCAAGCCCACTGAAGGACCCCATGTAGTCGGCCACCATCCGGTTCAGGCGCTGGCTGTGACTTTGTGAAGAGGATGCTGCTGCACGCACCTCCTTTCTCGGCTGCTCTACCGTCATGTAGAGTGCCTTTGTCAAGGACAGCAGGTCTCCTGGGTGCCTGATGCTGCTGCTGCTGGCTGCAGGCACCGGCTGCTGTGCTGGCTGCACAGGGACAGAGGGGGTGGAAGGCTGGGGGAAGGCTTCCTCCAATCGCCGAACAAGGATCACCTGCAACTCCCTTGTTCGCTGCTCACGGTCTCCAGCAGGCAGAAACTGGGCCACCTTCCCCCTTAGCCGTGGGTCCAGGATCATGCTGATGCAGGCGTCCTCCCGAGTTTGCACCTGCTTAACCCTGGGGTCTGTGCGCAGGCACCACAGCATGTGCCCTGCCATGGTGAACAGGGCAGTCCGTCCAGCAGAGACATCAGGGTCAGTGGCCTCAAGTTACTGTCCTCCTCCTCTGGCCTCTGGCCCCTCTTCCTCCTCTCTCCACCCTCTCACCACTGCTGCTGCGCTCTGCTGTTCTCCTCAACAGCAACATCCAGCACCTCCAACTCCTCCTCATCCTCCTGCAACAACTCAAATTCCTGTGCAGAAGTGGACTGCACAGGCGGCTGCTGTTCTAGCTGGATCAGGGCCTCATCTCCCAAATCCATCAGATCGCAAAGTGCCCTGTCCAGCAGACAAACAAAGGGCACCCACTGGCAGAGGGATGCCCGTTCCTTGCTGACCAGGTTGGTTCCCTGCAGGAAGGGAGCCAACACCAAGCAGACCTGCTGCATCTGCCCCCACTGTGCGTTGGAGAGGAGCTGGAGTTTGGTGGTGCCGGCGAGAGTCCCCTCAACAATGTGGTGGTTGACAGCCCTCCTCTGCCCAACCAGCCGCTCCAACATCGCCAGGGTGGAGATCCAGTGAGTTGGCACATCAATGACAAGGCGGTGTCGTGGAAGGCCATGTCACTACTGGATGTCATCCAGGTTTGCTGCGGTAGCAGCTGAGCGGCGTAAAGTGTGCACAATTTTCCGAGCCGCTTCCAACAGATTGTCCATCCCTTGGTAGGTGCGCATGAACTTCTGCACCACCAGGTTGAGGACGTGGGCCAAGCAGGGGACGTGGGTCAAGCAGGGGACGTGGGTCAAGTGTCCCCTGGTGATGGCAGCCAGCAGGTTGGCCGCATTATCGGACACCACCAATCCGACTCGGAGGCCTCTGGGGGTCAGCCATGTCTTCTCCTGCTCCCTCAGGTAGCGGAGCACGTTAAATGCCGTCAAGCTGTTCTTCCCCAGGCTTCTCATCTCCAGCAGCGCTTGTTGTTGAGGCAGGTTCGCTTGGCGGTGGGAGCTGCTGCTTCTCCCCTGACCCCGTGTGGTGGCACCACATAGTGGGCGACTGGTGCTGCTGTTGCTGACACACCCGAGGATTGACCTGCTGCTTCCTTGCTGGCGCATTCCACTAGGCTGACCCAGTGGGCCGTGAAGGACAGATAGCGGTCTGTCCCAAAGTGGCTGCTCCATGAATCCATGGTTATGTGGATCCGCTCACTCACGGCGTGATCGAGCGAGCGGCCCACATTCACCATAGCGAATTGATGGAGAGCTGGGATCGCCGTGCGGGAGAACTAGTGGTGGCTGGGGACTTGCCACTCCGGGATCCCAAACTGCAGCAGCGCTCTCATGTCACTCCCCTCCTGCACAAAGGAGTATGGCAGGAGATAGGAGCACATGGCCCGGGCAAGCAACCCATTCAGCACCCGGATGCTCCGGTTAGTGGGAGGCAGCACCTTTGTCACACCGGGAAATGACTAGCTGAGAAGGGTCTGGCGGCGTTTGCCTGCACAGGAGGAAGAGGAGGCCACTGTGGAGGGAGCTGATGAGGCCACTGAGGACTGGCTGCCCGGGGGGGAGCAGTGAGTTGCTGTGCTCCTGCTGCTGCTGCTGCTGCTGGATGAGCAGGAGGGTGGGATGCTGCTGCTTGCTGCTGAAGTCTGTGCAGTGGCTGTCTGGCTCTGACCACTGCCTGCGCCACTGTCCTTCAGCTTCAGAAACTCACTGTAGTCCTCAAAATTTTGGTCTCCAAGTGGGTCTGCAGGCACGAGGTACTCAACTTGTTGAGATTGCGACCTCTTCTCAGGCTGACAACGCAACCGTGGCAAATGGCACGGGTCTTGTCGACATCGCACACAGTGAAGAACCGCCAGATTGGGGATTTCAATTGTGCCCTTCAAGCTTAAGGGCTGGGGAGGTTTTTTGCCTTTGGAGGGCTGTGGTTTTTTCCCTTTGCTTGGAGGAGCTTTGCTGCGGATGGTGGTAGCGGCGGAAGCTGCAGGCTGTGGCTACTGCCTTCCACGCCCTGTGCTGGCCGCCATGCTGCTGCCACGCCTCTGCGCCAGAGACGCCTCCTCCTCAGATGACGAGCCGCCTTCACCCAACTGTGCTGGTGGTGGCACATAGGGTCGGTCCAGCACATCATCATCATCATCATCCCTAAACATGTCCTCTGAGCCCACCTCAACCAACTCCTCTGCCCCAACATCCCCTGCATTACGCCCCTCCTCCTCAGCGCCAATAACAAACTCCTCCACCTCAAACTCCTCCTCCTCCTCCTTGCATGCCGCCGTCATCTCCTCCTCAAACTGGGCAACCACATCCCTCAAAACGCTCACGGTCCCTGGGGTGAAGAGCGAGCTCAGTGAGGGCAGGCTGGTTGCTGGGGTCGATGTGACCTCAAGCGGTGGTGGAAGCCTGCTGCAGAACGGAGTGCTGGTGGTGGTGGCACTGGTCTCGCTGGTGCTGGAGGTCTGGCTGGAAATGGTGGCTTGCTGCTCCGCCATCATTTCCACGACAGCCTGTGCCTGACTCTCCGCAATGGGCCGGGGGCGACGACCCGTCTCAAAGATGGATGCAACACGCTGCTGTTATGTCTCTGCTCCCTCCTCCACAAATCTGCGGTCAGTGGCTGGCAGCGGACCAGTCACAGACCTGCTGGCAGTGGCTGCAGCAATGGCGCTGCCTCTCCTGGTGGTGCCTTGCCCTCTACCTCTGCCAGTCATTATGCAAATATAGAAATGCAATCAGAAAAACAAAAAATATATCTATATATATAAAATTGGATGTATGTGTGTGTGTGTATGTGCCGCGATCATGCAAAAACGCCGTGACCGATTTAAACGAAACTTGGTATACAGATCCCTTACTACCTGGGATGATATGTTCTGGGGGTCTCGCGGCCCCCCTGCATACCTGGGCTGAGCTACAAACAGCAAATCAGATTTCACCTATTCATGTCAATGGAAAAAATGTAAAAGACTTCCATTCTCACACTAATCAAGCCAGAGTCCCCACACTTGGCACAGTTGGTCACTTGGTGACTGAAGTTACAAATCCAGGAAAAGTGGGCGGACCAATCAAATTTCAGCCATTCATTTTAAATGGGAAAATGCAGCCATGCAGCCATTCTTACACTGTTAATGGCAGGGTTCTCAAACTTGGTACATTTGGTCACTGAGTGAATGAGATTAATATTCAGGAAAGTGGGTGGAGCCTACAACAGCCAATCAAAATTCACCTATTGATTTTCAAGGGGAATATTTAGACTGCTGCCATTCTTACACTGTTAATGGCAGAGGCTTCAAACTTGCTACAGTGGGTTATTGGGTGACTGGGGGTCCAAATTCACTAAAGGGGTGGGGCCACAAACAGCCAATCAGATTTACTTGGTGGATAAACTGCTTCCATTCACACATTTGTGATGCCAGGAACCTGAGAGCTCACAAATTTGGTCATTGAGCAACTGTGTGTCAAGGTTACAAAAAGTGGGCGGAGCCAAAAACAAATTTTACTGGGAAAATGTAAACTGCAGCCATTCTTCCACCATTAATTGCAGGGTTCTCAAACTTTGCACAGTTGGTCACTGGGTGAATGAGATTAAGATTTTGGAAAGTGGGTGGAGCCTACAACAGCCAATAAAAAATCACCTTTTGATTTTCAAAGGCAATATTCAAACCATTCTTATACGGTTAATAGCAGATGCCTCAAACCTGGTACAGTTGGTGACTGTGGTTCAAATTCAGAAAAGTGGGTGGAGCCACAAACAGCCAATCATATTTGTTTAATTTCAATGGGAATATACAAAGTATTGATACCAAGGACCCCAAAGCTGATAAACTTGGTAATTGAGTGACTGTATGTCAAGGTTAGAAAAAGTGGGCGGGGCCGTAAAACAAATTTTTTACATGGCAGGGTTCCCAAACTTGACACAATTGGCCAATGGGAGATTGGGATTAATATTCAGAAATGGGGTGGAGCCTACAACAGCCAATCAAAATTCACCTATTGATTTTCAAGGGGAATATTTACACTTAATTGGCACTCTTAATGGCAGAGGCCTCAAACTTGATACAGTCAGTCATTGGGTGACTGTGGTCCAAATTCACCAAATTCACTAAAGGTGGTAGGAGCACAGACAGCCATTTTGATTTGTTAGATTGATTTCAGCCATTCTGTTATTGGCAGGGTTCTCAAACTTGACACAGATGGCCACTTGATGACTTGGATTAATATTCAGGAAAGTGGGTGGAGCCTACAGCATACACTCTTAATAGTAGAGGCCTCAAATCTGGTGCAGTCAGTCACTGGGAGACTGCCAGACTGGGGTTTAAAAGTTTAATTTCAATGGGAAAATGCAACTTATTGATGCCCCCACAGCTCATAAACTTGGTCATTGAGTGACTGTATGTGTAGGTTAGAAATAGTGGGCGGAGCCAAAAACGAATAACTTTTTACATGGGAAAATATAAACTGCAGCCATTCTTACACTGTTAATGGCAAGGTTCTCAAACTTGACACACTTGGTCACTGGGTGACCGGGATTAATATTCAGAAAAGTAGGTGGAGCCTACAAGAGCCAATCAAAATTCACCTATTGATTTTCAAGGTGAATATTGAAACTGCTGCCATTTATACACTGTTAATGGCAGAGGCCTCAAACCTGCTGCAGTCTGTCATTAAGTGACTGGGGTTCAAATTCACTAAAGGGGTGGAGCCACAAACAGCTAGATTTCTTTGCTGGATAGACTGCTTCCAGTAGCACAATTTTGATGCCAGGAACCCGAAAGCTCACAAACTTGGTCATTGAGTGACTGTGTGTCAAGGTTACAAAAACTGGGTGAAGTCAAAAACAGATTTTTCTGGGAAAATGTAAACTGCAGCCCTTCTTCACTGTTAATGGCAGGGTTCTCAAACTTTGCACAGCTGGTTACTGGATGACTGGGGTTAATATTCACCTGTTGATTTTCAAGGGGAATACTTAAATTGCTGCCATTTTTGCACCGTGAATGGCACAAGCCTCAAACCTGATACAGTTGGTCATTGAGTCACTGGGGTTCAAATTCAGAAAATGGGACAGAATTGTTTAATTTCACTGGCAAAATACAAATTATTGATGCCAAGGACCCCAAAGCTCACAAACATGGTTATTGAGTGGCTGTGTGTCAAAGTTACCAAAAGTGCCGGAGCCAAAAACAAATTTCACTGGGAAAATATAAACTGCAGCCATTCTTACACCATTAATGGCAGGGTCCTTACCTGGCAAAATGTAAACTGCAGCCCTTCTTCATTGTTAAGGGCAGGGGTCTCAAACTTTGCCCAGATGGTCACTGGGTGACTGAGATTAATATTCAGGAAAGTGGGTGGAGCCTATAATAGCCAATCGAAATTCACCTGTTGATTTTCAAGAGGAATATTTAATTTGCTGCCATTTTTACACTGGTAATAGCAGATGCCTCAAACCTGCTACAGTTGGTCATTGGGTGACTGGGGTTCAAATGCTGTAGATTAGCAAAACCACAAACAGCCAATCTGATTTGTTTAATTTCTATGGGAATATACAAATTATTGATGCCAAAGACCCCAAAGCTCACAAACTTGATCATTGAGTGTTTCTGCGTTACGGTTAGAAAAAGTGGGCGGAGCCAAAACCAGTCAAATATATACATGGGCAACGATGGGTCCCCAGTGATTGGAGACAACTATAAATTTCACTGTGAAAATGTAAACTGCAGCCATTCTTACACTGTTAATGGTAGGGTTCTTAAACTTTGCACAGTTGGTCACTAGGTGACTGGGATTAATATGCAGAAAAGTGGGTGGAGCCTACAAAAGTGAATCAAACTTCACCTATTGCTTTTCAAGAGGAATATTTAATTGCTGCCATTCTTGCACTGCTAATGGCATGGGCCTCAAACCTGGTACAGTTGGTCATTGGGTGACTAGAATTCAAATTCAGAAAAGGGGGTGGAGCCACAAACAGCCAATCAGATTTTTTTTCATTTCAATGCAAATTATTGATGCCAAAGACCGCAAAGCTTGGTGTGAGAAAACGCGGAAAAGCCGCCGCATGTGTCAAGAGCAAGGCGGCTGACGCGGCGGTTTGCATGCAGCAGCGTGCGCTTGGTGTGGCTGGGTCTGTTAGTGCACATAGGCAGATGGAGAGCTACGCGCGCGCGGGCCTGAACTCAGGACCTTTATACCAGCAGGGGAAGGGTCAGCTGATCAGGAGGATCAGCTGATTCCTGCGGGACTCATGATTGGCTGAGTGGCACGGGCGGGGCGGCAGAGTCCAGTTACTATATATCCTGCTGCTTGTCAGTTGCTGGTTGTCTGCCATTGCTAACACTTACGTGAAGGCACTCAGACCTTAGTCAGATCCCACAGTGTGTTAGAACCGGGTGGCCCTGGGAATTCACACTGAGCCAGATTATTTTGCATACTGTATATAATCTGTGTTATTCTCTAGCATAGTTCCAGGGTGTTGATGACCACGGACCTCCCACCCCAGACTAGGGATAATGTATATCATCTGTGTTATTATCTAGCATAGTTCCAGGGTGTTGATGACCACGGACCTCACACCCCAGATTAGGAATACTGTATATCATCTGTGTTATTTTCTAGCATAGTTCCAGGGTGTTGATGATCACGGACCTCACACCCAAGATTAGGGACTTGTGTTATCCTGCTGTTATACTTCAGACTAGTTCCTGGGTGTTGATGACTACGGACCTCACACCCAGACTAGGGAACTTGTATGATATTTGTGTTATATATTTCAGACTAGTTCCAGGGTGTTGATGACTACGGACCTCACACCCAGACTAGGGAACTTGTATGATCTTTGTGTTATATTCCAGACTAGTTCCAGGGTGCTGAGACTACGGACCTCACACTCAAGACTAGGGAATTGTATTTGTGTTACGTTAGCCCAGTTCAGGGTGAGACCTTTAATATTAGCAGCAGGGCTTCCTGCAACCCAGCCTGGGTCCCTCTCCTAGGGGTCCACAGGCTACAGGAATATCACCCACAGTCAGGGGTGAGTTCCTCAAGTGTCTTAGGCCGCCAGCTACTCTGGTGGTCTCTACTCGAAGTTATTACTGTTGCACCAAACACTCACACACTCAGGTGTCTAGAGGATAGACATATCTGATTATTGGCGATTCCGCAGATCCTCAATAATCGGGTATATCTGTATTCTTGGGGATACTGCGGATCGCCAAGGATCAGATTCTCTCTGGTTGCTGACACCGATCGTTACACTTGGTCATTGAGTAATTGTGTGTAAGGGTAGAAAATGTGGGCGGAGCCAACAACAGCCAAATACATACCCGGGCATCACCGGGCAATAAGCTAGTATATATATAAAGGGCGGGAAAGGATGTAAACTTTAATAAAGAGTCTGGGTTGGTGGTGGTGACTGGTGGTGAGTGACAAAAAAAATGAAAGTTTTTTTTTTTTTATAGTAGTAGTACTAACACTAGTGTAGTCTACAGTAGTCGATAACTAACTCGTGTGGCAGACAG
Source organism: Hyperolius riggenbachi (assembly GCF_040937935.1). Classification (NCBI taxonomy): domain Eukaryota; kingdom Metazoa; phylum Chordata; class Amphibia; order Anura; family Hyperoliidae; genus Hyperolius; species Hyperolius riggenbachi. Next base: position 54,668,357 of record NC_090652.1, on the reverse strand, counting down.
TGACAAATAAAAGTCTATCACACACGGACACAATCAATAGGGTGGGGCAGATGACAGCCACAGATCACAACAGATGCTGGCCTGGCCTAGTGGCCTGTGAATTTGAAGTAACTATTACACAGTAGTAGACTAGTAGTGAAGCCTGCGGCACTAAATAAACTCACAGACTACAGCACAGCAGTACAAATTAAGTAAAGTAGTACGTAGGTAACAACTAACTATAATCCCTAGTAGTAGTGTAGTAGTCGATAACTAACTCGTGTGTGTAAGGCTTGGTGGTGTATTCTCCACAGTCAGCATGCAACGCATGAGCTGACGTGGAGGAGGTACACACACTAGCACACGGAAACAGGCTATCCCTAGTATAGTGGAGGGGAGGACTGACTCCAATAGGAGATTGTGGCGCACAGAGCCGGTGCAGATCTGACAGCCACAAACAATGCTTACGTTATAACGTCTCAGCGCAAAGTAGCGCTAAGCGCATGAACCAGAACTGAGGAGATCAGGACAGGTAGACAGAATGAACGCTTGCTAGCTAGCGGCTACTTAGCGACAGCAAGCGTCCAAAACAAGACAGACTGGAATGAGGCAGCCAATGCGATTGCAGCGATGGCGTGCTTCACAAAGACAGGACAGGATAGTCAGAAAATAGCAGGATCAAGATAGATGAACGTAACACAGACAAATATACAATAAGTATGTTTCCCTAGCGTATACAATTACAGCTATCAATGAAACTATTTGTAACGTCTGACTAACATATGTATATATCGGCAATGAACCGATATATGACATAAGCAGGAACGCTGACTAGGACTGGAGTAATACAGGGAACAGGACTCAGAAGGATTCGTTATCTCTTCGCAGAGATGAACGCAATCCACAAACGGTAACAGGACAGGATTCAGAAGGATTCGTTATCTCTTCGCAGAGATGAACGCAATCCACAAACGGTAACAGGACAGGATTCAGAAGGATTCGTTATCTCCTCGCAGAGATGAACGCAATCCACGAACAGGACCAGGAGCAGGATACTAGCTCAGCACGGGTGCTCACGATACGCGCAAACTACCAAAACGTGCTGGAAAGCTGACTAACTGCACACAGGATATAAACAGTTCGTGTACGTATACATCAGCGACACTAATGTATCACGTAACACGAATACAAGGAAAATAATAAACGTGCTGGTATGCATATATATTGGCAATGAACCAATATATGATGCAAAGACCAGCAAAGTATCTTTAGAACAAGAAACACGATCGGGGGCTGAAGCGACCGCAAGACAAGCTTAAACTGAAGCTATGAAAAACCCAAGGAAACCCTGCAGGAAGCAGATCTTTATACTGAGGTCATCCAATGGGAGCAGACATGCAGATTCCCACACAGGTGAATGATAATCAGTCACAAGCTGACAGCAGGGAAAGGCAGACAAAGCTATGCAGCTTGCATGGAAAGAGATCAGAACTACCTGAGCTGCAGCACTACTGCTTCCAGCAATTCCTGCTGCAGCAGCGATCATTACAGTGTGACACTGACAGACAGTGGCAAATAAAAGTCTGTCAGTACACGGACGCAATCAATAGGGTCGGGCAGATGACAGTCACAGATCACAAGAACAGATGCTGGCCTGGCCTGTACACAGTCAGTAACTAACTAACACAGTACTGAAGCTAATAAACTCACAAACTACAGCAGTACAAATTAACTAAACTAGTACTAGTACACAACTAACTATAATCCCTAACCTACCTAAGATAGTAGGCTAAGGCTGCCCTAGGCTAGCAGGCCTAGCCTGCACACAGACCTAACACTAGCCTAGCACAGTATAGAGTATACACTAGCTGACTAAAAACAATCACATTACTAGCTACCTATCTTTAAGAAGGCAAATTACACCAAATTATTTTAGTAGGAGGGCTTTTTGGTTCCTTTTATCCCCCAATACATTCCTAGTAGTTTGGGTCACCCTGAGCTGCTTGGTTACTCTGTTGTACTGGTCCAAGCCCTATTTCATACAGCTTTATCAATCCCTGCCATGTACTGATGAGGACCAAAAGTCAGAAACAGGCTGTCTACATGTGGGTTTGATAAGGCTGTGTAAAACTTAAAGCTATAGACTTGCAATACACCAGCAGTTGTGGATGCTTGCTTGGCTTACAAGGGCGAAAAATGATAATTTGCATATTCAGTAGAGCATTGTGGGTAACCACATATGTTCACTTATAACTGAATCATTGCAAATTTCCTTCTGTTTTAAGAAGGCAAATTACACCAAGCTTTGCTATTTTAGTAGGAGGGCTTTTTGGTTCCTTTTATCCCCCTATACATTCCTAGTAGTTTGGGTCACCCTGAGCTGCTTGGTTACTCTGTTCTAGCTATCTATAAATGAGCACAATATAAGTGTTCAGGAGGCGTTTAGGAAGCAAAACGCTAGGTTTAGCACAAGAAAAGCACTTGCTCAGTAGAGATGGGCCGAACCTCCGATTTTAAGTTCGCGAACCGGGTTTGCGAACTTCCGCGGAAGTTTTGGTTCGCAGAAAAGTTTGCGAAACGCCATAGACTTCAATGGGGAGGCAAACTTTGAAAAATAGATAAAATTATGTTGGCCACAAAAGTAATGGAAAAGATGTTTCAAGGGGTCTAACACCTGGAGGGGGGCATGGCGGAGTGGGATAGATGCCAAAAGTCCTGGGGAAAAATCTGGATTTGACGCAAAGCAGCATTTTAAGGGCAGAAATCACATTGAATGCTAAATTGCAGGCCTATATTGCTTTCAAACATCTTGCATGTGTATACATCAATCAGGGAGTGTAATTAGAGTACTACTTCACACTGACACACCAAACTCACTGTGTAATGCACCGCAAACAGCTGTTTGCGTAGTGACGGCCGTGCTGGACTGGTGCGCAACATGACCAGAGTGCAGGCCGTTGCGGTTTTCCAGCCCATATGGTCGCCGGGCTGTGGTAGCTCAATAATAGAACAACAGTGACTGTCCAGCTGATCAAATTTGGTCTGACCACAATGAAGCAACGACCTTATTATCTTTGGTGCGCCACCCCCACCCGAGACACTCATATAGCTGGCGGTCATTGATTCATTGTGATACGCAAGCCCCTTCACTGCGGCAAGGTAATGATCACGAAGGGGGATGGGCACATGTACATGCCTTTTGTTTTGTTGTTGCAGCTGCACTGCAGCCAGAAAAATTAGCCAGGCATGTACACGCACCAGAAAAATTAGTATAGTGGCCACTGCTAGCAGCGGCCTTAAAAATTCAGGAATCCGCATAGAGTCCTGGACCCTGTTGGTGGTGGTGGAAAAGGCAGTCAAGCGGCCTGCAGGCAGAGATGCTGTGTGTGGGGACTGACTTAGTCTTTGGTCGGGCAGTAGCCCTCCGGGATCCATGCCTTATTCATTTTGATAAAGGTGAGGTACGGAACTCTGTTATGACTTAAGCGACTTCTCTTCTCAGTGACAATGCCTCCAGCTGCACTGAAGGTCTTTTCTGACAGGACGCTTGCGGCAGGGCAAGAGAGAAGTTGGATGGCAAATTGGGACAGCTCTGGCCACAGGTCAAGCCTGCGCACCCAGTAGTTCCAGGGTTCATCGTCGCTGCTCGCAGTGTCTACATCCACAGTTAAGGCCAGGTAGTCGGCTACCTGCTGTTCCAGGCTTTGGTGGAGGGTGGATCCGGAACGGCTAAGGCGAGGCGTTGGACTAAAGAATGTCCGCATGTCCGACATCACCCCAAGATCACTGGAGTGTCCTGTCCTTGTCTGCATGGACATGAGAGGAGGATTACTGCCAGTGGTACCTTGATTGCGTTGTGCTGTCACATCACCCTTAAACGCATTGTAAAGCATCGTTGCCAGCTTGTTCTGCATGTGCTGCATCCTTTCCGCCTTCTGTTGAGTTGGTAACAGGTCTGCCACTTTGTGCCTGTACCGAGGGTCTAGTAGCGTGGCCACCCAGTACAGGTCATTCCCCTTGAGTTTTTTGATACAGGGTTCCCTCAACAGGCTGGACAATATGAAAAAGGCCATCTGCACAAAGTTGGATCCAGACGTACTCTCCATCTCCTCTTCCTCTTCCCGAGTGATGTCATGCAACCCCTCTTCCTCCCCCCAGCCACAAACAATACCACGGTATCGTGGAGCAGCACAAGCCCCCTCTAACGGCTGCTGTGGTTGTTCTTCTGCCGCCACCTCTTCCTCCTCCTCGACAGAAACACCTTCCTCATCCGAGTCTGACTCCTCTCCTTCCCCACACGACTCCTCTTCTTCCTCCTCCTCCCCCCTCTGTGCTGCAGGAAACAACTGGTTCGGATGAAAATCGCTCCCACAATTCCTCCTGCCGTAACTGTTCCTGTTCACGCTCCTCCACAGCTTCATCCACCACTCTACGCACAGCACGCTCCAGGAAGTAAGCGTAGGGGATCAAATCACTGATGGTGCCTTCAGCACGACTCACCAGGTTGGTCACCTCCTCAAAGGGCTGCATGATTCTGCATGCATTTCGCATCAGTGTCCAGTTGTTGGGCCACAACATCCCCATCTTCCCAGATTGTGTCCTTCTACTGTAATTGTACAGGTACTGGGTGACGGCTTTCTCCTGGTCTAGCAGGCGAGAGAACATGAGCAGGGTGGAATTCCAGCGAGTCGGGCTATCGCAAATGAGGCGTCTCACCGCCAAGTTGTTTCTCTGCTGAATGTCCGCAAAGCGTGCCATGGCCGTGTAAGACCGCCTGAAATGTCCACACAGCTTCCTGGCCTGCTTCAGGATGTCCTCTAAGCTGGGGTACTTTGACACAAATCTTTGCACGACCAGATTCAGCACATGTGCCATGCAGGGTACATGTGTCAGCTTTCCCAAATTCAACGCGGAAAGGAGATTTCTGCCGTTGTCACACACCACGTTGCCGATCTCCAGCTGGTGCAGGGTCAGCCATTGCTCCACCTCTTTGTTAAAAGCAGCCAGGAGAGCTGCTCCAGTGTGACTCTACGCTTTGAGGCAAGACATGTCTAAAATGGCATGACACCGTCGTACCTGGCATGCAGCGTAGGCTCTGGGGAGATGGGGCTGTGTAGCTGGAGAGGAGGAGATGGCAGCACCACTAGAGTTGAACTGCCACTCAGCCAAGGTGGAGGAGGAGGATGACAGCAAAGAGGATGTAGCAGGAGGAGAAGGAGAGGAGGTGGCAGGAGGCCTGCCTGCAAGCCGTGGAGGTGTCACAAGTTGGTCCGATGCACAGCCACGTACTCCCTGCTTGCCTTCGGTCACCAGGTTGACCCAATGGGCTGTGTGCGTCATGTAGCAGCCCTGCCCGTGCTTGGCAGACCAGGCATCCATGGTCAGGTGGACCCTTGACCCAGCGCTCTTTGCAAGAGATGACACCACTTGCCTCTTAACTGCACTGTACAGTTTGGGTATGGCCTTTCGTGAAAAATAAGTGCGGCCTGGTATCTTCCACTGCGGTGTCCCAATGGCCACAAATGTAGGGAAAGCCTCTGACTCCACCAGCTTGTATGGTAATAGCTGGCGAGCTAATAGTTCCGCCACGCCAGTTGTCAGACGCCGGGCAAGAGGGTGACTGGCAGACATTTGCTGCTTACGTTGAAATAATTCCTTTACGGACAGCTGGCTACTGCTGTGGGCAGAGGAGAAGGAAACGCTCAAGGGCAGAGTCGGTGTGAAGGAGGGTGGCTGTGAAGGTGCAAGGGAGAAAGCGGTTGAAGAAGATGATGCACCTGAAGGAGGAAGAGGAGAAGGAGGGTAGCTTGTCTTTTGGGTGCTGCTTTTCCTCAGGTGTTCTTGCCATAGCTGTTTGTGCCTTTTCTCCAGGTGCCTTCGTAAGGCACTTGTCCCTACGTGAGTGTTGGCCTTTCCACGGCTCAATTTTTGGAGGAAGAGAGAGCAGATGGCTTTGCTCCGATCTGAGGTACACACATTAAAACATTTCCAAACCGCTGAGCCCCACTGGGGTGATGGCACTATAGTGGCATCAGCAGCTGACCTTGAAGGGCATGTTGGCTGGCTGTCCATAGCTGGCTGCCTCTACCTCTTCCTCTACCTGGTTTGTCCATTTTGTCCATCTCGGGGGGATGCTAGGTAAATGCAGTGAGGTTGGGTTCACTGAACACAAAAGGTAGTTAAATGCAGTGAGGTGGGTTCACTCAACCCCAAGGTAGGTATATGCAGTGAGGTGAGTTCACTCAACACAAAAGGTAGTTATCTGCAGTGAGGTGAGTTCACTCAACCCAAAGGTAGCTCCCTGTCACACACACAGGTAGTCACTGAATGTGCTGGGCTTCTGGCAGTTTTACACACACAGTATGAATTATCAAGGCTGTCTATGCAACACAAGTGTCAGTTTGACTGACACACAGGAAAAAAAAAATAGATCACAAAATCAGGATTAGCTCTGAAAAGAGCTGTTGAGGGGGGTGCTATAAAAGCAATAATATTCAGCCAGGAGCAAGCTAGCAAGCCAAGAACCTAACTAATCTGTCCCTAGGAGAAACAATCTGTAGCAGCTGTCCCTTTCCTGTCTCTAGCAGGCACACGAGTGAGTGTAATGGCCGGCGGAGCCTGCCTTGTATAAGGGGGGTGGGGCTTCAGGGCTGAGTGTAGCCTGATTGGCTACCCTGTGCCTGCTTACTGTGATGTAGAGGGTCAAAGTTGACCCTCATTGAGCATTATGGAGCAAATCGAACTTCCGGGAAAGTTTGCCGGCGAAGGCGAACCACCCGAAGTTCGCCTGGAACCATTCGCCGGGGAACCGTTTGGCCCATCTCTATTGCTCAGACATGCAGCAGCACTGGAGATGCTCTCAGTACCGCAGAGTCACACAGCAAGGATGGGCTCCCTAACATGGCCGCTGCCTTATATAGAGGAGGGGAGGGCCAGGCTACCCTCCTCTGATTGGTTGCTAGGGCCTCGGCTGGAGGCCTTCTGATTGGCCCAATGATGTTATCCCCTGGATACCGAAGCCAAATTCGTGATCACGCGTCATCCGGCCGAATTCGAGAGTGACTATTCGGGTACATTCAAATTCGAATTCGGCAACAGCATCGCTCTTCGAATTCGAATTTGACTTCGGCAACCATGAAAATATACTGGTGATTCAGGTAAATTTGAATTTGCGATCTCTGGAGAGCACCCCTGCAGCACACTGTATTATACCAGTGCATACCTTACCATTGTATCTGTGGGATAGCTAGAGATGTCACGAACCTCCGATTTTCGGTTTGCGAACCCGGTTCGCGAACTTTTGCGGAAGGTTCGGTTCGCGCTGAAACTTTCACGAACCGCAATAGACTTCAATGGGAAGGCGAACTTAAAAATTTTGAAAAATTTCTGCTGACTAGAAAAATTATAGAAAAGATGTTTTAAGAGGTTTAATACCTGGAGGAAGACATGGTTGAGAGAAATACACATCAAAAGTCCCAGAAAAAAATCTGAATTTAACACAAAGCAGTGTTTTAAGGTCAGAAATCTCATTGAATGTTTAATTGCAGGCCTACACTGCTTTACAACTTGTCTTCCAGGGAATTGTAGTATTTTTCAAAAGCCAGCTTATATACCTTGGCCGGGAATTGAACACAGGTCTGAGTGCATGGTAGGTAGCTCACTTCACCACTATACCACCCCCAACATTACATGCCGAAGCCAGCCTAGCATGTACCATTATGATATATCCAAAAGAAAAATGAATTTGCTTAAGGATTTGTAGTATGTCAAAAGCCAACTCACGTTGGCTAGGAATAGAACCCAGGCCTACTTCTCTGTAGGCTGCTATCCTAACCATTATACCACCAACACAACACACTACAATGCTACATGCTGAAGCCAGCCTAGCATGTACCATTATGATATACCCAAGAGAAAAATGAGCTCTCTCTCTCTCTCTCTAGGACTTGATGCCATTGAAGTAAATTTTCAGCTTAAAACCATCAATGGATACCAGCAGAATTTCACATGCAATTTCAGAATTCTGCCGGATTGAAAAAGCAATTCCGTTCCGACCAAATGGAATGGAATGACCAATTTCCACCCAAAATTGCGGAGAAAACAATTCCGCGGAAAGCGGTGACCATCCCTACTAGAGAGAGAGAGAGATGAATCTACATGGCTATCTGGAGTTCTCTTCGGACAACTGTTGAACACAAAAGGCAAGGCCATGCCTGGGTGGGCTTGAACCACCAACCTTTCAATTAACAGCCAAACACACTAACCAATTGTGCAACAGAGACTGTGTACCACACAGACTGTGCACGCATTTGCTGTTGAATGATTTTATGGGGATTTATGTGTGTCTTTTGAAGGTAGGAAGTAAGTCTGCTCCAAGAAGTTTCAGCATGTAGTGTTGGTGGTATAATGGTTAGGATAGCAGCCTACAGAGCGGTAGGTCTGGGTTCTATTCCTGGCCAATGTGAGTTAGCTTTTGACATACTACAAATCCTTAAGCAAGCTCATTTTTCTCTTGGATATATCATAATGGTACATGCTAGGCTGGCTTCAGCATGTAGTGTTGGTAGTGTTGGTAGTGATATAGTTGTATAGTGGTGAAGTGAGCTACCTACCATGCACTCAGACCTGGGTTCATTTCCCGGCCAAGGTATATAAGCTGGCTTTTGAAATACTACAATTCCCTAGAAGACAAGACCCTCCTCCCTCCGGGAGAAGGGAGTGAGGGAGTAATATAAGGAATAACAATCAGCTAGGAACAAGCCTACAAGAGCCTAAGTAAACTCTCCCTAGCAGAGTCTGTCAGTAGCTGTCCCTTAACTAATTACTGTAGGCAGACGAGTAAGTAAAACAACAGGAGAACCTTGCCTTTTTATAAGGGGGGGTGGGGCTCCAGGAGTGAGTGCAGTCTGATTGGCGACAATGTGACTGCTGACTGTGATGTAGAGGGACAAAGTTCTGGTCAATGGAGTATTATGGGGGTGAATCGAACTTCCGGTAAAGTTCGCCTACGCCGGTGAAGGCGAACCACCCAAAGTTCGCCTGGAACCGTTCGCCGGCGAACCGTTCGGGACATCTCTAGTGACAGCACACACTATTATACCAGTGCATACCTTTTCTCTGTACCTGTGTGACAGCACACTGTATTACACCAGTGCATACCTTTCCTCTGTTCCTGTGTAACAGCTAGTGTTGGGCGAACAGTGTTCGCCACTGTTCGGGTTCTGCAGAACATCACCCTGTTCGGGTGATGTTCGAGTTCGGCCGAACACCTGACGGTGCTCGGCCAAACCGTTCGGCCACATGGCCGAACTAAGAGCGCATGGCCGAACGTTCCCCGAACGTTCGGCTAGCGCTGTGATTGGCCGAACGGGTCACGTGGTTCGGACCCGAACGCGCTCTGATTGGCCGAACGGTCACGTGGTTCGGGTAAATAAATACCCGAACCACGTCATATCTCCGCCATTTGTCTGTGGGTTTAGCTTTGGGTAGGCAGGCAGGGTAGTTCGCGCTCCAGCCACGCTAGCCAGGGTCCCCCCCAGTCATTGTGTGTCACTGCTGGGAACAGTAGTACACCGCTCGTTCAGCCACACTATATAGCATTCTGTGTACTGTTCTGTGTCTGCTGGGAACAGTAGTACACCGCTCGTTCAGCCACACTATATAGCATTCTGTGTACTGTTCTGTGTCTGCTGGGAATAGTGGTACACCGCTCGTTCAGCCACACTATATAGCATTCTGTGTACTGTTCTGTGTCTGCTGGGAACAGTAGTACACCGCTCGTTCAGCCACACTATATAGCATTCTGTGTACTGTTCTGTGTCTGCTGGGAACAGTAGTACACCGCTCGTTCAGCCACACTATATAGCATTCTGTGTACTGTTCTGTGTCTGCTGGGAACAGTAGTACACCGCTCGTTCAGCCACACTATATAGCATTCTGTGTACTGTTCTGTGTCTGCTGGGAACAGTAGTACACCGCTCGTTCAGCCACACTATATAGCATTCTGTGTACTGTTCTGTGTCTGCTGGGAATAGTGGTACACCGCTCGTTCAGCCACACTATATAGCATTCTGTGTACTGTTCTGTGTCTGCTGGGAACAGTAGTACACCGCTCTTTCAGCCACACTATATAGCATTCTGTGTACTGTTCTGTGTCTGCTGGGAATAGTGGTACACCGCTCGTTCAGCCACACTATATAGCATTCTGTGTACTGTTCTGTGTCTGCTGGGAACAGTAGTACACCGCTCGTTCAGCCACACTATATAGCATTCTGTGTACTGTTCTGTGTCTGCTGGGAACAGTAGTACACCGCTCGTTCAGCCACACTATATAGCATTCTGTGTACTGTTCTGTGTCTGCTGGGAACAGTAGTACACCGCTCGTTCAGCCACACTATATAGCATTCTGTGTACTGTTCTGTGTCTGCTGGGAATAGTGGTACACCGCTCGTTCAGCCACACTATATAGCATTCTGTGTACTGTTCTGTGTCTGCTGGGAACAGTAGTACACCGCTCGTTCAGCCACACTATATAGCATTCTGTGTACTGTTCTGTGTCTGCTGGGAACAGTAGTACACCGCTCGTTCAGCCACACTATATAGCATTCTGTGTACTGTTCTGTGTCTGCTGGGAACAGTAGTACACCGCTCGTTCAGCCACACTATATAGCATTCTGTGTACTGTTCTGTGTCTGCTGGGAACAGTAGTACACCGCTCGTTCAGCCACACTATATAGCATTCTGTGTACTGTTCTGTGTCTGCTGGGAATAGTGGTACACCGCTCGTTCAGCCACACTATATAGCATTCTGTGTACTGTTCTGTGTCTGCTGGGAACAGTAGTACACCGCTCTTTCAGCCACACTATATAGCATTCTGTGTACTGTTCTGTGTCTGCTGGGAATAGTGGTACACCGCTCGTTCAGCCACACTATATAGCATTCTGTGTACTGTTCTGTGTCTGCTGGGAACAGTAGTACACCGCTCGTTCAGCCACACTATATAGCATTCTGTGTACTGTTCTGTGTCTGCTGGGAACAGTAGTACACCGCTCGTTCAGCCACACTATATAGCATTCTGTGTACTGTTCTGTGTCTGCTGGGAATAGTGGTACACCGCTCGTTCAGCCACACTATATAGCATTCTGTGTACTGTTCTGTGTCTGCTGGGAACAGTAGTACACCGCTCGTTCAGCCACACTATATAGCATTCTGTGTACTGTTCTGTGTCTGCTGGGAACAGTAGTACACCGCTCGTTCAGCCACACTATATAGCATTCTGTGTACTGTTCTGTGTCTGCTGGGAACAGTAGTACACCGCTCGTTCAGCCACACTATATAGCATTCTGTGTACTGTTCTGTGTCTGCTGAGAACAGTAGTACACCGCTCGTTCAGCCACACTATATAGCATTCTGTGTACTGTTCTGTGTCTGCTGGGAACAGTAGTACACCGCTCTTTCAGCCACACTATATAGCATTCTGTGTACTGTTCTGTGTCTGCTGGGAACAGTAGTACACCGCTCGTTCAGCCACACTATATAGCATTCTGTGTACTGTTCTGTGTCTGCTGGGAATAGTGGTACAACGCTCGTTCAGCCACACTATATAGCATTCTGTGTACTGTTCTGTGTCTGCTGGGAATAGTGGTACACCGCTCGTTCAGCCACACTATATAGCATTCTGTGTACTGTTCTGTGTCTGCTGGGAATAGTGGTACACCGCTCACCCGCCACTGTATAGCATTGTGCTCTGTGTCGCTGCTGGGAATAGTGGTACACCGCTCACCCGTCACTGTATAGCATTGTGCTCTGTGTCGCTGCTGGGAATAGTGGTACTGTATAGCATTTCTGTACTGCCACTGTACTGCTGCCAGTCAGCGTGTACTGTAAGGATAAGTGAAATGAGGAAGAAATCCGGTGAAAGAGGGAGGGGCAAGGGAAGAGGTGTTTCCCCTGACGGTTCACGTACAGGCCACAGGGGAGCACCTAAGAAAACCCACTCAATACCGCCCATGTTGTCCAGGACAACAACCCTCACAAATCCAAAAGAACAGGACCAGATAATTACTTGGATGACCTCTCAAGCGTCCAGCAGTGGGTTAAGCAGCACCAGCACATCACGCACGAGGTCCGAGTCCTCAGCCAGTTACAAGGAGCCAGTGGGCACAAAGCTGACACAACCGGCAGCGACACCACGCACACAACTGCCAGATAACCAGTCCGATGAATTACCTCAGGACACAATGGGGTATTCGCAGGAGCTATTCCCAGCCCAACAAACTTCCACCTTTCAAAGGTCAATGGAGGAACAGCCAGAAATGTTGTGCCTGGATTCACAACCGTTAACTGTGGGAAATGCACCGCGCACTGAAATACAAGGCGAGTCCGAAGAGGACTCGGAAACCCAAATCCCAGAGCAATTTGGGCAGGAGGGGTTGCAATTGCAGGAGGTCGGCCGACAAGATCTGGAAGACGACGTTGGAGTGTGCTGCGCAGAGGTTGTTGTGGGGAGCTCTACTCCACGGCGGCGGCCCACAATGACATATGACGAGTTTGAGGAGATGGAAGAGGAGGGTATGGACAATGTGGACAGAGACCCAGATTTTGTTTGTGAACGAGAACATCGCCGTCGTAGCAGCAGCACAGATGAGTCTGTTGAAGAACCCACTGCTGCACGAGCTCGCCTTGTGCCACAAGGTAGGCGGCGCGCAATTTCAGGCACCACAAGCGTGGAAGTTCAAGTGAGAGGCAAAAGAGGAGCAAACAGAAATCGCCAGCAAGGAGGCAGGTGCTCCAAAGTCTGGGCTTTCTTTGAAGACTGCACTGAGGATGTTACCATGGCGATTTGCAAGGTGTGCAAGACCCGCCTGAGCAGGGGGAAAAGTATTAACAACCTCTCCACCACCAGCATGAGCCGTCACATGCTATCCAAACATCCCACTCTTTGGGCAAACGCGTCAGGACAGGGTACCAGAAACAACACTGCCTCCCTTGGGTTCACCAGACCCGCCTCAGCAGCAGCAGTAGCCCAGCCATTGCGTGGTTCACAACATTCACAAACATCAGACGACGCTGACACTGTCACTTTCCGGAGTAGTGCTCTTGAGGTCTCCCAGTGTTCTTCAAACACAACAACCAACAGCCCTTCCGTGTGCAGCGCTACGGTTCAGTTGTCTGTGTCGGAGATGTTTGAGCGCAAGAGGAAATTGCCAGCAAATGACCCCCGGGCCGTGGCAGTAACAGCCAGCATAGCCAAGCTTCTGGCCTGCGAAATGCTGCCATATCGATTGGTGGAGACAAACAGCTTCAAGGGCATGATGTCAGTGGCCATCCCACGTTACGTGGTTCCCAGCCGCTACCACTTTGCACGCTCTGCAGTGCCTGAGTTGCATGAGCACGTGGTCAGCAAAATAACCCGAAGCTTGAAGAATGCCGTTGCCTGCAGGGTTCACCTCACCACTGACACCTGGACGAGTGCGTTCGGCCAGGGTCGATACATCTCCCTTACCGCGCACTGGATGAACCTTGTGGAGCCTGGCAGCGATTCCTCACCTGCTACGGCACGGGTGTTGCCCACGCCACAAACAGCTGCACCGCCGTCCCTCCCACTGGATAACAGCAGCACCTACCTCTCTGACTCCTTCTCCTCCAACGCATCTCAAAGCTGTACCTCATCCGGAAACGCTAACCCAGCAGCAGTAGGATCGTGGAAGCAGTGCAGCACAGCTGTTGGCATGCGTCAGCAAGCGTTGCTGAAGCTAATCTGCCTTGGGGATAAGCAGCACACAGGGGAGGAAATTTGGAAGGGAATAAAGGAACAGACGGATTTGTGGCTGGCACCGCTGGACCTGAAACCGGGCATGGTTGTGTGTGATAATGGGAGTAATCTCATTCGCGCTTTAAGGTTGGCTAAGCTGACACACATCCCTTGCCTGGCGCACGTGATGAACCTAGTAGTTCAGCGGTTCCTGAGGACATACCCAGGCGTGGCCGATCTTCTGTTGAAGGTGCGTCGAGTGGCCAAACATTGTAGAACTTCCAGTACTGCTTCGGGGGCACTCACCAAGATGCAGGAGCGCTTCAATCTCCCCCACCATCGCTTGCTGTGTGATGTCCCTACGCGCTGGAATTCTACGCTGCACATGCTAGCCCGCTTTTGCGAGCAGAAGAGTGCAGTGGTCCAGTACATGACGGCGCAGTACCGAGGCGCATCCGGCCAGCTGCCAAGCTTCTGTGGATCCGATTGGGCCAACATGTTGGACCTCTGCCAAGTCCTCCAAAATTTTGAGCAATCCACGTTGCTTGTGAGCAGTGACAACTCTTCAGTCAGCATTACCATACCACTGCTGTGTTTACTGAAGAGGTCGATGTTAAAAATCAAGGAAACAGCTGTCATGATGCAACTGGGGGAATCTGAAGGAGAAAACGATCAGCGTGATGGTACCAACATCAGGCCATCCGCCTCAGGGAACGCTGGCCCCAGCAGCTATGACGAAGAAGAGGAGGAGGAACAGCTGGAGTTGGAGCAGGAATTTCATGCCACCACTGACGAGGGCCAGAGCGGTGCACGTTGGACTTCCACAATTCAACGCGAATGGTCAGCAGAAGCAGACCAGGAGGAAGGTGACGACTATGATGCATCACAACAACTATCACAATGCTCACAAGAGGATGATGAGGATTCTGGTAGGACTCTGGCACACATGGCTCAATTCATGCTAGACTGCATTGAACGTGACCCACGCATTGTGCGCATTCTGGACAACACCAATTACTGGGTTTATACCCTTCTGGATCCACGGTACAAACACAATGTTCCAAAACTGCTTGAAGAAAGAGTCAGACAGGTCAAAATGGAAGAATACCAGCAGGCCCTTGTGGAGACTTTAGAGAGGAGATTGACATCCTCCCCCTCCTCTAGCCAGTTGTACGCAGACAGACTGACTTCCGCAAACCCAGGACGACCAGGAGGGCAGCAAACAACGCAAGCCGCAGCTAGTACCCAAAAGGGAATGGTATCGGCAGTGTCCTTGGAGTGGGAAAATTTTCTGACACCCATGCAGCAGCAGCCCACTGAACAGCAAGCGTGCAGATCCACCTCCAACACCGATCGCCTGGAGAAGATGGTCAAGGACTACATGTCAGATGACGTAGCTGTGTCTAACAATCCATCTGCACCCTTCAACTATTGGGTATCGAAGCTAGACACCTGGCACGAACTGGCAATGTACGCAATAGAGGTGCTGGCTTGCCCGGCAGCCAGCGTTATGTCGGAACGCTGTTTCAGTGCTGCCGGAGGCATCGTCACAGATCGGCGTATCCGCCTCTCCACAGAAAATGCAGACCGTCTGACTCAAATTAAAATGAATCAATCCTGGATTGGAAACGACTACGCAACACTCCAGGACCCCAACCAAGTAACATGACCAATGAACATCTGGGATGGTTTAGCGTTTCCGGTCCCTGTTTATTGAACCTCTCATCTGTATTACACTTATGACTGCATGGCGGCAAAAAGCATTGCTATATCCGCACGCTTTTTGTCCTCATGCAAGGCCTGTGTTGTTGTGTCTCAAAAAGCTTGGCCTTCTCCTCCTGCGCCTGCTCCTGTTCCATCACGTCTGCTGCTGCTGGGTTAGCATTTCCAGTCCCTGTTTATTGAACCTCTCATCTGTATTACATTTATGACTGCATGGCGGCAAAAAGCATTGCTATATCCGCACGCTTTTTGTCCTCATGCAAGGCCTGGGTTGCGTCTCAAAAAGCGTGGCCTTCTCCTCCTGCGCCTGCTCCTGTTCCATCACGTCTGCTGCTGCTGCTGCTGCTGGGTTAGCGTTGCCGCTCCCTGTTTATGGAACCTCTTATCTTTATTACATTTATGACTGCATGGCGGTACAAAGCATGCTATCCGAACGCTTCTTGCCCTCATGCAAGGCCTGGGTTGTTGTGTCTCACAAAGCGTGGCCTTCTCCTCCTGCGCCTGCTCCTGTTCCATCACGTCTGCTGCTGCTGCTGCTGCTGGGTTAGCGTTGCCGGTCCCTGTTTATGGAACCTCTTATCTTTATTACATTTATGACTGCATGGCGGTACAAAGCATGCTATCCGCACGCTTCTTGCCCTCATGCAAGGCCGGGGTTGTTGTGTCTCACAAAGCGTGGCCTTCTCCTCCTGCGCCTCCTCCTGTTCCATCACGTGTGCTGCTGCTGGGTTAGCGTTACCGGTCCCTTTTCCTGGAACCTCTTATATGTATTACATTTATGACTGCATGCCGACAAAAAACATGTTACCTGTGCAAAGAAAACAGACATTTCCCGCATTTAAAAGACAGTTTTCCCTTTGAAACTTTAAAATCGATTTTCTCAAAAACTATAAGCTCTATTTGCTAATTTTTTTTTCCTCTTGTACCCACTCCCAAGGTGCACATACCCTGTAAATTTGGGGTATGTAGCATGTAAGGAGGCTTTACAAACCACAAAAGTTCGGGTCCCCATTGACTTCCATTATGTTCGGAGTTCGGGTCGAACACCCGAACATCGCGGCCATGTTCGGCCTGTTCGGCCCGAACCCGAACATCTAGATGTTCGCCCAACACTAGTAACAGCACACTCTAATATACCAGTGCATACTTTCCCATTGTACCTGTGTGACAGCACACTCTATTATACCAGTGCATACCTTTCCTCTGTACCTGTGAAACAGCACACTCTATTATACCAGTGCATTCCTTTCCTATGCACCTGTGTGACAGCACACTTCATTATACCAGTGCATACCTTTCCTCTGTACCTGTGTAATAGCACACTCTATAATACCAGTGCATATCTTTCATTGTACCTGTGTGACAGCACACTCTATTATACCAGTGCAAACCTTTCCTCTGTGCCTGTGTGAAAGCACACTCTATTATACCAGTGCATACCTTTTCTATGCGCCTGTGTGACAACACAGCTATTATACCAGTGCATACCTTTCTACTGTATCTGTGATTGAACATACTATACCATAGCTCCCTATGTGGGTGACACTGCATACAGCCCACAGAGAGACAGGGACAGTTAGCTAGGCTGTTCTTTATTGTTGAAACCACCCCAAAACAAAAACCCTTTTGAGGGCTTACATTGTGTGTGTGTGTGTGTGTGTGTGTGTGTGTGTGTGTGTGTGTGTGTGTGTGTGTGTGTGTGTGTGTGTGTGTGTGTGTGTGTGTGTGTGTGTGTGTGTGTGTGTGTGTTATCTGTTATTGATCTCTGTGTGGGTTACCCACTGCATACAGGCCACAGTCTAGTCAGTTGCTGGCCCTTGTAGTTCTACTATACTCTTCTAACTTTTGCAAGCAAGCCAGCACACTGTCTATCATATGCAGTGCTTAGCTTGCAACTGTATTTGTGATTGCAAGTACTATAGGATATCTCTCTGTGTGTGTTAAAGTACACAGCCCAGTAATCAGAGATGGCTCGAACAGTTTGCTGGTGAACTTGTTCACGCGAATCTCAGCAGTTTGCATTTGCAGTGAAACACAAATCTTTTCCAAAAAAGTTTGCAATCGCATTTTTCTCCATAGACTTTAATGGCACCGAGTTTAATGGTTATTAGCTAAGCCCCATTACATGCTATATAAACATCAAGTTTGCAGGGTATGTAAATAGGGACAGTGGATATAAGAGGAAAAAAAAAATCAAAAAGACCTTATAGTTTTTGAGAAAATCGATTTTAAAAATCTCATACTGAGTGTGGGAAATGTTCCAACCGCCGCCGACTTTAACGGTTAATAGCAAAGCCCCCTTAAATGCCAGAAACACCAAATTTTCTTGGGAAATATTTTTTATTTCACTTATTTTTATAGAATTTTTGTTGATAAAACAAGTTAACACAACTTATCGACAATTACAGTAGCATAGTATGTAGCTAAGCCATCGTTATATCTTAATTGTCCACCAGAGAGAATAGAGTAGAAACCATATAGAGAATAGAGTAGAAACCATATAAAACAAACCATATAAAACAAACCATATAAAACAAACATTGAGTGTAATCATGTCTCCTGTGTTCCCCAATTTTCATGGCCACTCTGGGCTTGGGTATACAGGAAGTCAGGTAAATTGCCCGATAACCAGAAGTAATGCGATAAAAGAAAACAATAAAGAAAAACAATAAAGAAAAAAAAAAAAGAAAAGGAAAAAGACAAAGGGGTGCTGGGGCCTTATACGCAGATTGGGAAAGGAAATTGGGCTAGCTCATTATATTGTCTGTTCCAACCTATACATGGTTTACTTAAACTATTTAGGACAGGCATGGCAGTGTCAAGAGTGTTTTGTAGAGAGGGTTACATCACAGGTAAGCGCTAGTATTCAGTGAGGAGCCACTCTTCATGTGGATTGTGAGGTTTATGGATCCATACAAACTGACTAGTATCACCAGCATTTGATCTGTGGGGAGGGTTAGGGTTCTATAAAGGCTCTTATCCAATCACAAGATACATTGAAATCAGTATTATTGAGGAGTGATCTGCTTCTTATACAGCTTTCAAGATTCATGTTGGAGCATACCATCGATAAAAGCTGTTTAAAGGGAACATGATCTGAGGATTTCCAATGGATGGTAACTAGCTGAAGAGCTGAGATAATGATATGGCAAATGAGAGGTTTGTGTTTAGTGTCTAGGTACATAATGCCATTGTAACGATTGGCCATGCAGATCGTGGTCGTGACTGGAACCAGACTGGCAGATCCACGATCTCTGCATGGCAATCATTTTGGTTTAAACAAAACCAGAAGATCACAATGGAAATACTGACGTCTGCACAACAGAGTAGAATGATAAATGTGTTTTATTTACAATAATGCAAAGTGTACAAATGCAGATCACCATACACATACAATCTTACAATCAAACAACGCGTGGTGCACCACAAATACCAGAACCCTGACTATCTATCTATCTATCTATCTATCTATCTATCTATCTATCTATACAAATATATACAGCAACACACACAATATCAGAATATATACAACAGTGCATAATCCGAATCAGCATACATAAAGGGAAGTCATACAAGCAGGAGTCAAACTAGGTAATATGAAGTACAATGGCAGAAGACAGAGAATAGTCAGACTAGCAAGGATCAAATACCAGGAGTTCAGAATGCCGGAACAGAGTTCAAGAACACAGGAGGGTTGGCCAGAGTCACAACACTGCAAGGAATCAGACACAAACGAAATGACCTAGCAATGTGCTGCTAGCAAGTCCATCCTTTTATATGCAGCACATTGATCATGTGACTGGCCAGAATCTTTCACAATTCCATCTGCTGGTGAGCCGAGGAATTGCACCACTCCCAGCAATATGAGAGCCATCTGCTGGTAGACAGCGGAAGTCCACCTCAATTTCCTCAGTGCTGCCACCAGCAGGATGACACAGGCACAGATCATTACAGTACCCCCCTCTTTAGGAGCGGTCTCCGAACGCTCCACATGATCTCCAGAGTTAGCCCCACCTGGGTCCCAATAGAAAAACTGAGACTGGGTGGGCAGGGAGGGAGAGAAATAAAAAAACATACAATATGGATGGACCACCAGAGTCTTTAGAGGCTGGACAGCCTGGACATGATGTGACTGGAAAGAGTCACGCAGAAACACAGATTGGGAAGCAGAGATATCAGCAGCGTGGAGATCATCAGGATCCAAAGGAGCAGAAACAGACTAGAACGCATCAGGATCAAGAAGAGCCGGAGCAGACTTGAGATCCGCAGGAACACCGTACTTGGAAGCAACACCTGGAACAGCGGACTTGGAAGCAACGACTGGGACAGAAGACTTGGAGGTAGCAACTGGAACAGCAGACTGGATACCCTCAGAAGCAGCAGCAGCAGCAGACTGGATACCCTCAGAAGCAGCAGCAGCAGCAGACTGGATACCCTCAGAAGCAGCAGCAGCAGACTGGATACCCTCAGAAGCAGCAGCAGCAGCAGACTGGATACCCTCAGAAGCAGCAGCAACAGCAGACTGGATACCCTCAGAAGCAGCAGCAGCAGCAGACTGGATACCCTCAGAAGCAGCAGCAGCAGCAGACTGGATACCCTCAGAAGCAGCAGCAGCAGCAGACTGGATACCCTCAGAAGCAGCAGCAGACTGGATACCCTCAGAAGCAGCAGCAGCAGCAGACTGGATACCCTCAGAAGCAGCAGCAGCAGACTGGATACCCTCAGAAGCAGCAGCAGCAGACTGGATACCCTCAGAAGCAGCAGCAGCAGCAGCAGACTGGATACCCTCAGAAGCAGCAGCAGCAGCAGACTGGATACCCTCAGAAGCAGCAGCAGCAGACTGGATACCCTCAGAAGCAGCAGCAGCAGACTGGATATCCTCAGAAGCAGTAACAGACTCACCAACCTTGGAAGCAGCAGCAGAGTCCCCAGACTTGGAAGCAGCAGCAGAGTCCCCAGACTTGGAAGCAGCAGCAGAGTCCCCAGACTTGGAAGCAGCAGCAGAGTCCCCAGACTTGGAAGCAGCAGCAGAGTCCCCAGACTTGGAAGCAGCAGCAGAGTCCCCAGACTTGGAAGCAGCAGCAGAGTCCCCAGACTTGGAAGCAGCAGCAGAGTCCCCAGACTTGGAAGCAGCAGCAGAGTCCCCAGACCTGGAAGCAGCAGCAGAGTCCCCAGACCTGGAAGCAACAGCAGAGGTCTGTGACATCTGAGCAGTAAACTGGAAAACTTCAGGTAGTGCTGCAGGCAGATTAGCAACAGACTGAATAGTCTCAGACAGGGTAGCAACAGGCTGGATGGTAAACTGGGTGCCCTCAAGTAGTCCAGCAGACCAGGCACTACCAGGAGAAGCAAAAACAATAGCAGGCCGGGCACCATCAGGAACATCAGTCTGAGCACCATTAGGAGCAGGAACATCAACAGACTTGGCACCTACAGGAACAGCAGCAACAAAAGTCTGTGAAGGCTGGGAAGCAGCTTGCATAACCTCAGGCAAAACAGAAGACGGGATAACTTTAGGCAAGTTAACAGGTTGGGACGCTTCAGACAGGGCAGCAGGCTCAGTAGTTTCAGACAGGACAGCAGACTGTGTAACCTCATGGATCTGGACCTTTGGTTGAGCACTTGGCTGGGCCATTGGCTGGGCCGTTGGCTGAGATCCCAATACAGTCTGTGCGGGCTGGCACTGAAACTGTGTGAACTGAGCCTATGCGGACTGGGAGCAAAGTTCTGCAGGCTGAGAGCAAAGTTCTGCAGGCAAGGAGCAAAGTTCTGCAGGCAAGGAGCAAAGTTCTGCAGGCAAGGAGCAACACTCTGCAGGCTGGATGCAACACTCTGCAGGCTGGGAGCAACACTCTGCAGGATGAACATGCTGGAGCTCTGCAGGCCTGTCAGGCTGACCCACTGTCAGCAAATCTAGTCCATGAAAAAGTCCACAAAGAAAGGCGAGGGACTGCTCAGGACTGACTGGAGATTGCTGAGGACACAATTCAACTGGAGTCTGTATGGAGCTGCATGGAGTCTGCACTGACTTGGATGGAGGCTGCACACGACTGGAATCGGCTGGAGGCTGCACACGACTGGAATCGGCTGGAGGCTGCACACGACTGGAATCGGCTGGAGGCTGCACACGACTGGAATCGGCTGGAGGCTGCACACGACTGGAATCGGCTGGAGGCTGCACACGACTGGAATCGGCTGAAGGCTGCACACGACTGGAATCGGCTGAAGGCTGCACACGACTGGAATCGGCTGAAGGCTGCACACGACTGGAATCGGCTGGAGCCTGCACATGCTGAATGGAGCTGGTAGGAAAGAATTTCTTTTTCTTTTTGGATGATGACTTGTTTTCTAATGATTTTTGCCAGGACCAAGGTGTGGTTCTGACTGCAGTTTGCAATGGAGTTTGTACAGATAACTGACATGCAGGTTGTGAACTCTGGACATAAGGGTTATCAGAGATAAAATGAGATTGACATTTAGAAGAAAATTTCTTGCCAGATGGCAATCAAAGCAGAGGCAGACTCATTCTCACACAAGGCATTAACCATCAGAGATCTAAGGCCCGGTTCACATTAGCGGTGGCCATCCGGAATCGCCGTGCCGGAGCCGGACCGCTTTCAGAACGGACGGAACGGACGCACGGCATGGCAATGAAAGCCTATGCGTCCGTTCACATGCGTCCATTCTGCCGGACCGGAGCCGGACCGGATCCGGGCCGGATCCGGACTCCGGCGTCCGTTCCAACATGCGCTATTTTTTGGTCCGGCTCCTCCGGCAGCCGTATCCGGAGCGGAGCCGGACTGCACCATCCGGCCAATACAAAGCAATGAGAGCCGGAGAGCGCACAACACACTGGCTACAAAAACCGGACGTTCTACCCCACTTCCTATGCATTTTGGATGGGGACCACATGGGCCCAGCGAAGAGTGGGGCAGCAGCGATTTCATGCTGGAGCTCTTTTTGCCAGCAACATGTCTGCTGAAGGAGGCGAACAACAGAGAGAATTCCCAGGTTTACGAGTAACAACAGAGAGAATTCCCTACGAGTAAATGCCTGGATCCATGGTCCCAACTGCAGTCTCTGTATCCACGGATGGTCTCCACACGTCCACCTGTCTCCAACAATGACCCCAGACCCTTCTGCTGACCTCCCAGACCCCAGGTAATTAAAAGGATGTTATCTCCTTAAGAAACCGGATCCGGACCGCAACCGTGTTCACACCGCACGGAAACCGGATGCAAACGGACCGGATCCGGATAGGAACCGTACGGATCAGGTCCGGTCCGGATACGGTGCGGTCCGGACATCCGGTGCGGTTTTTACTAAACCGCAAGTGTGAACCGGGCCTTACTCCACAGATACAATTCCTAATAAACTCCTCATCTTGTTGCAAATAGAATGACAAACTCTTCCCTATCATTCTTCAAATAGCCATAATAAACATTGATCTCTTCTGCAGTAAAATCAAAACTGACTCGATTGCTGCAATCTCTCCACTCATTTGATTCCTCAATCACAAGCATGCATGCATCTGCACTTGAATCAAATGACAAGATTTCCTTCCAAACTTTGATCACAGCAGAGGCGGCTTTTTGCGGACACAATTCGTAACCACTCATCCTTTCCACAGCATGCACATATTTCAGCAGACAAGAACTTTCCATTTTAGAATAGTGGTTTAGAAAACTTTTCCTATCCTTCTTTAAATGATTGAATAGATAGTTAAGATCATCTGCACAAAAGACAGGCTCTAAACGAGATTAGTTCCTAACTGGCCGAGAATTTGTCTATTAATAGAACTACATCAGAAACAGAATCAAGACTGGACTGGATTCTACCAGACAAAGAACCAATCTGTATATTATTCTTTGCTGTCACAGAACAAGGTTTGCATTGGGAAATTAACATCTCTTCCTAGGCAGACATTAACAATGAGTTTTTTTCAAATTTGCATACTCTTAAATCAATTAATGATTGAAGGGATTAAACACAAGCTTGCATAATATTTTTGTCTTTCTTGGAGTAGAACTTAAAGAAAGATTCCCTGTCATTTTTCAAAATAGAAGTCAAAACGGTAATATCAGATGGGCTAAATGGAGAATCAAGAAAATTATCCTTGGATAATTTACTTTTCAGCAACCATTGAAGGACATGCAGCAGGTCCGGCGCTAGTCTACTTTAGGGGACCCAGCAGGAAACCTCATAGGGAACAGTTCTCCAATCACAGCAGCCTCTGCAGCACAAAGAGTTGTGATTGGCCGAATAGTGTGGGCGTGGTCTACTATAAC
Source organism: Hyperolius riggenbachi (assembly GCF_040937935.1). NCBI lineage: Eukaryota > Metazoa > Chordata > Amphibia > Anura > Hyperoliidae > Hyperolius > Hyperolius riggenbachi. The sequence continues at coordinate 54,644,614 of NC_090652.1, read as the reverse complement.
CTATCTGAAACCTAGCAGCTCCAGAGGGTGCCGTCTAGCCAATCACATTAGCAGAATTTCCCTATGAGGTTTCCAGCTGGGTCCCCTAAAGTAGACTAGCGCCGCAGGTCCTGCACCTCTTCTGCAGACAACATTTTCTGATTTACATAGTTTTGCACTAACTCCATTAACTGCTGAAGCTGCTTTCTGGAGTAAGCTGCAAAATACATGAAGGAATAACTTTTGCTATCCTCAGCGAGCAAGACATAGTAGTACACATCATCAAAATTCCAACTCTTTGTACAGATAGATGAATCTGCAGTATTTCTGTGATCAATATATGGGTTGGCTAGGTCATTCTGTAACGATTGGCCATGCAGATCGTGGTCGTGACTGGAACCAGACTGGCAGATCCACGATCTCTGCATGGCAATCGTTTAGGCTTAAACAAAACCAGAAGATCACAATGGAAATACTGACGTCTGCACAACAGAGTAGAATAATAAATGTGTTTTATTTACAATACTGCAAAGTGTACAAATGCAGATCACCATACACATACAATCTTACAATCAAACAACGCGTGGTGCACCACAAATACCAGAACCCTGACTATCTATCTATCTATCTATACAAATATATACAGCAACACACACAATATCAGAATATATACAACAGTGCATAATCCGAATCAGCATACATAAAGGGAAGTCATACAAGCAGGAGTCAAACCAGGTAATACGAAGTACAATGGCAGAAGACATAGAATAGTCAGACTAGCAAGGATCAAATACCAGGAGTTCAGAATGCCGGAACAGAGTTCAAGAACACAGGAGGGTTGGCCAGAGTCACAACACTGTAAGGAATCAGACACAAACGAAATGACCTAGCAATGTTCTGCTAGCAAGTCCATCCTTTTATATGCAGCACATTGCTCATGTGACTGGCCAGAATCTTTCACAATTCCATCTGCTGGTGAGCCGAGGAATTGCACCGCTCCCAGCAATATGAGAGCCATCTGCTGGTAGACAGCGGAAGTCCACCTCAAGTTCCTCAGTGCTGCCACCAGCAGGATGACACAGGCACAGATCATTACAGCCATATAGTAACAAGGCTAGCTGAGGCTTTAACTGAAACCTTGGTGAGATTAATTTTTTAGAAAATTGTCCACCTTTAACCAAAAGTCTTTTACCAATGGGCAGCCCCATAGCATATGGAGTAGTGTTCCCACTTCATAGTTACATTTCCAACAGGTAGCCAATGATGTGGGGGAGAATGATGCCATACTAGTAAGTATTTTCTGTGCTGTTTCCCAGTGGGAGTTACATCTCGAGGATCTTAATAAAAATTTCAGTGAGAGGGATAACTTCTCAGGGCAGATGTAGGTGTTGAGGTCTGTGGACCAGATTTTGCAGTACTTACTTAGGGTCTTTCTATGATCAGGTAGTAGAGTGTTGTACCATACTGATATTGCACCAGTGTAATTCATTTTGCTATTTAGGAGAGTAAGGATGTGGTCAGGCATGGTAATTGTAGTTGGGGGTCATTTGAAAGAGGAGATAATATGTCTTACTCTGTAGTAGAGGAAGAGGTGGGAAATTGGTAGGTTATATATGGCTTGTAGTTGTGCAAATGGCATAATTCTCCCTTTATGGAGTATATCATTCAGCCACAGGATTCCATTGTTACTCCATACCAATGTATTGAGATTTGGGCTAAGCAGAGACAAAGTAGAGATTGGGATTTTCAAAGCTGATGAGGTAGACACGTTGGGGGGGGGGGGATTTTAAAAAGTGTTCCCAGGCTTTAAGCATGGCAGTAACCGTGGGGTATATTGAAGTGTGGGGTTTGTGGCCTGAGGTCATTGCCAATAATATTTCTCTTGGGTTAGATGTTAGTGAGATTGTCTCTATTTTAACCCAGGTTTTGTCTTGGTCGTTATTCCACCAGAACTTCAGGGATTCTAAGTTGGCCGCTAGGTAGTAGGACCATATGCAAGGGGCCCCAATGCCCCCCTTCTTCCTTGGAATTTTTAGGGAATGAGAAGAGATTCTCTGCTTTTTCCCTTCCTAGATATATTGTGTCAGTATTCTTGTGATATCAGTAAAGAAGTTATTTTTGATGGGGATTTGCACTGTTCTAAATATATATAGGATATGTGGTAACATGAACATTTTTAGGGCCGCTATTCTTCCTGTCCATGAAAACCAGTGCTTAGATAGTTTTGTGCATTCATTTTTAATTTTGGTTAGGAGAGGGACATAATTCATACGAAATAGGTCAGCAGTTCTAGCTGCTAGTTGGATTCCTAAATATTTTAGAGATGAGTCAGACCATACAAAGGGATAGCTAGAAGTTATGCTACTCTTAAGTGAGCGTGGACTGTTTAGTCCCATTAGAACGGACTTGGATTGATTTAATTTGTACAGTGAGGCGGCAGAAAATTCTTGGAGTATTTCTACAGATCATTTTAAAGAGTTAATAGGGTCTTCCAAAGAGAGAATAACATTGTCCGTGAACATACTTATTGTAAAAGTATCTTTGCCAATTTTTGTTCCTCTAATGTTTGGGTCATTCCTTAGCTTTTCTGCTACTACTTCCATTATTAAAGTGAAGATCACAGGAGAAAGGGGACACCATTGTCGGGTTCCATTAGTTATGGTGAAGCTACTGGAATAGAACCCTGCTGCATTAACCTTAGCTGATGGGGTGGAGTACAGGGGTAGGATTGCATCTTTGATTTCCCCCTTAAACCCAAATTTGTCTAGGACTGCACCTAAGAATCCCCAATGAACTCTACCGAAGGCCTTCTCTGCATCCAAAGATAGGAGCAGAGAAGGCCTTCCAGAGAGCTCTATGTGTCTTATTATGTTCAGCATCCTTCTTGTGCCGTCTGATGCCTGGCGGCCTGGGGTGAAGCCTACTTGGTCCTGATGTAGGATTGTGGGAGAGATTTTCATTAATCTGGAAGCCAACATCTTGGAGTACAGTTTTATGTCCGAATTTAGTAGAGAGATGGGATGGTAGTTAGCCGTGATTTCTGGGTTCTTCCCTTGTTTGGGAATTATTGAGATGTTGGCCTCCAGAAATTCCTGGGGGATGGGGTTGCGGTTGGGAAAACTATTAAATAGTTCTGTCATAGTTGGAATTAGTGATGTAGCAAATATATTAAGATATTCATTGGGTAGGCCGTCCGGCACTGGGGCCTTGTTATGCTTGAGCACAGCTATAGTCTTAGAGATTTCTTCGGTACTAAAGGGTTTATTTAGCATCTCTAGTTGGTCGGTAGTCAGGGTGGGGAGATTGATAGAGTCCAGAAAGGAAGCGATTGTATGCGGATTGGGTTGGGTTGTTTGGTGATCGCCCTTAAGGTTGTACAATTGTTGATAGAAGTCTTTAAAGGCATTGGCTATTTTCATGGGGTCAGTTAGTCTCTCTTTGGTGACTGGATTAATGACTGATGAGATTCTACTCTTGCTTAGTCTGTACTTGACCGCGTTGGCCATTTGTTTTCCCGCTTTGTTAGATTGTGAGTAATGTAGTATTTTATTTTTTTTGAGTAGCATATCGAATTCTTTAGACATGAGATTTTAACTTTTTGTCTAAGGGTAAAGAGCTCTCTGGCTGTCTCTCCAATCATATTTTGTTTATGGAGTTTTTCTAGTTTGTTGATGTTGTCAAGAAGGAAATTATATTCAGCTGTTCTTTTTTGTTTTTTTATTGAGCTTAGTTTAATTAAGAGTCCTCTTATGTATGCCTTGTGTGATGCCCATATGGTAGATATATTGACATCATCAGTGTGATTGATGGAGAAAAAGCCAGAGATCTCATCTGTTTAACATCCTCTGGATCAGAGAGAAGTGCCGGGTTAAGTTTCCATTGTCGAGATGGGGGACTGGGGAATGCTGAGGATAACTGTAACTGAATAGGGGCGTGGTCAGACAACAAAATTGAACCAATGTCTGTAGAAGTAACCAGTCTAAGGAGATTTCTATCAACTAGAAATGCATCTAGTCTTGAATATGAACCATGGACTGGGGAGAAAAAGGTATAATCTTTTTGGGAGCCAGTGATAATTCTCCAGGGATCGAATAAGTCATTCCAATTGAGCAGGGATTGAAGAAGGGGAATTTTAGGATTTTTCGTGGAAGAGTCTATTTTGGAGATGATCGCATTAATGTCCCCCCCTATTAGTAATACTCCTTTTTGCACCTGCTTGGCCTTGTTAATTACTTTTTGAAGGAATGTTTTTTGTGCCATGTTGGGGCAGTAAACATTAACCAATGTAATGTCCATATTGTTAATTTGACCTGTGAAGACAATGTACCTTCCCTGAGGGTCTATTATGATATTTTCGGTTTTAACATCGAGATCTTCATGAAACCCCACACATACCCTCCTTTTCTTTTTTGTGAAGGTGCTATGAATCATAGTGGGAAACTTACTGTTTGCACAAAAATGGGTGTCTTTCTGAAGAGATGGGTTTCTTGGGCAAACAGTATGTTACCCTTCCTCTGCTCCAGTTCATTCCACAACATTTTCCTTTTATATGCACTATTTAACCCTCTAGTGTTGATCGAGACAATGTTTATATTCATCCTATTTTAATGCTGCAATTGAATGCTGGACTGAGATACATTTGAGACCGTAGTAATAACTTAACAGGATATAGGAAATTGCCCTTAGTGACTGTTATTCGCCTAAGATTCTTATAAGGCCCAGTTGGATGAAGGTGAATTAAAGAACATAAACTGACAGTATATAACCATTTAAACATTAACACAGAAGAAGAACACTGTATAATAGTACCATTATACCTATAAGGAGGTGAGGGTTTAGTCCTACTCCTCACCACTGCAATGAGGGGAAGTTCTGTGCTCACAGATGGTGTTTTAAGGGATGAAAGCTGGAAGATCAGCAATAAGCACAGATGGAAAGTGTGACTCAGTGAAATGCACATATCACAGTCTTACTTAAAGATATACGGCTCGTGCCGAGGGAGAGTTCCATACCAGCTTCAACGCGTCACTTGGCGCCACTCAGGAGCAATTTTCGTGGTCGGTCCGCGGTTAGAAAGTCCCTGGGGGAGTGAGGGCATTGCGATGCCTAATTTTTTCAGCGTAGCTGCTCCATCTTCTGGGGAAGAGATAGAGTACACTTTATTGTCCATTTTGAAAAGGAGTTTGGTGGGGAAACCCCACTTGTAGATGATCTGGTGGTCACGGAGAGCTTTAGCCATTTGTTGCAGCTTTCTTCTTTTCTGCAAGGTTGCATGTGATAAATCAGCGTACAGATGAATATCACTGTATGGGTCAGGGAGCTTGTTGGGCTGTCTCGCTGCTTTCATCAATTCTTCTTTGGTTTGGTAAAAGACATATCTAACGATCACGTCCCTTGGAACAGAATCAGGGAGAAACTTTGGCTTGGGGAGCCTGTGGGCTCTATCAATGGAAAGTTCAAAGTCCTTTGCATTTGGTAAGGCAGCTTTTGTCAGTTGCCAAATAAAGTTATGCAGCTCGTCTGTTGATACTTGTTCAGGAATACCCCTGAATTTGAGGTTATTCCTCCTTGATCTGTCCTCCATATCTGAGGATTTCTTTTTTAGCCACTGTATGACTTCCTCTTGTGAGTTTGCAGCGTCCACCATTTTATTGTATTCAGACGAGATCAGTGCGGCCCTCTGTTCCACTGCTTCCACCCTGTCGCCTAAACTTGAGATCTCTCTCTGCAGGTCACTGTTCATGGCAGCTATCTCGCTTAATAGCGAGGATTTGGAAGACAAGAGAATATCTTTGATATAATTTTGGGACGCAGCCTGTTCTGAGGCCGGGAAGGCTTCTATAGATGCAGTGGCAGCATCAAATGACGCTGCCTCGTGGGTCGAGGTGCTTTCTAGCACTTCTGGCGGGGATGTGAGTGGTTTATTTTTAACTGGGCTCCTAGATGTGGGCGATCTCTCTGGAGATGATGAGGAGCCATCGGAGTGGGGAACCGAAGGTACAGTACCTGGCAGCAGCTTGTCTTTAGGCCGCGAGGTCTCCTTAGTCTGCGGGCAGGCGCCATCTTTGGAGGAGGAGGACGAGCGCTTAGCTTTCTCCACAAAGTAGTCTGTTAACTTCTGCAGTTTTTGCTGCTTCTTTTTGCGCTTTTTAGAGTTATCCCCTTCTACGATCATTTCCTCAGCATCTGAGAGGGAAGAGGGTTGTGGCTCCATCTGTATAAGCCGCTAATGATAAGCTGGTCACAGAGCTCTAGTCAGACACGTCCGTCTTGGCTAAGTGGAAGTCACCCCCCCCACACCCCCCCCACCCCCCGCTTGGGAAATTTTTTAAAAAGACCTCATACTTTTTGAGAAAATCGATTTTAAAATTTCAAAGAAAAATAGTATACATTTAAATGTGTAAATGACAGTTTTTAAGGAAACAATTACTGCCGACTTTAGCAGTTAATAGCAAAGCCCCCTTACATCCTAGCAACACTAAATTTGCAGGATATGTTAAAAAGATAGTGGGAAACAATATTTAAAAAAAAGTAATTTTTTTTATTTAATTTTTTTTATGTTCAGATAGTGGGAAATTTCCCCCCAAAAATGATGTGGGGTCCCCCCTCCCTAGCTCTCTGTAACCCCTTGCCCCCCGTGCAGGCTGGTATAGCCAGAATGTGGAGCCTCAGCCGTGTGGGGCTTCGCACCCTGAGCTATACCAGCCCGCATGGTCCATGGTATGGGGGGCTCCAGGGGAGAGGGGCGGCCAAGCCTTCCCCTCTCCCCCCGAGCCCTTGTCCAATCCATGGACAAGGGGCTCTTCCCCACCTCCGGTGCCCCAGGAGGAGGTGGGGGTGACGACTCCCTGGGGGGGTTCATGGTGGCATCTGGGAGTCCCCTTTAAGAAGGGGTCCCCAGATGCCCACCCCCCTCCCAGAAGAAATGAGTATAGGGGTACAAAGTACCCCTTACCCATTTCCACAAAGGGTTAAATGAAATAAAAACACAACAGCGAAAAATGTCCTTTAATATTCTTAAATAACCAGAAATAAATACCTGTACTTTTAAAAAAGTTCCCACACCAATATCCTCGGAAATGTCCCACACCAATATCCTCTAATCTTGCGATCTTCAATTAAGTTGATTGAAGATCTCCGACGAGCTATACTAATTAGTATAGCAGAGAATGCGTTCTCATAGGACACATAGCGCCGGCTCCCGCTGTCCTCCTCACCTCCTTGCCTCCTCACCTTTCACCCATACCTAGCCTGGTACCTGGTGCATCCATGGGTGTACCAGGTGCCAGGCTAGGTGAGGGTGATAGGTGAAGGCAGGTGAGGGTGATCCGGTTCTTTTTAATGAATTCAAATAAATCGGTTCTCATTCGATTCAATGCATTAAAAAGAACCGGATCATGGTGAACCGGTTAGTATAGCTGAGAATGCGTCCTGTGAGCATGCATAGCTGCCGGCTCCCACTGCCTTTCCCCACCTGCCTTCACCTGTCACCCTCACCTAGCTTGGCACCTGGTGCACCCAGGGGTGCACCAGGTGCCAGGCTAGGTGAGGGTGAAAGGTGAGGAGGCGGGGAGGACAGCGGGAGCAGGCGCTATGCATCCTATGCGGATGCATTCTCTGCTATACTAATTAGTATCAGAGATCGTTAGAGATCTTCAATCAACTTAATTGAAGACGCAAGATTAGAGGATATTGGCGTGGGACATTTCCGAGGATATTGGCGTGGGAACTTTTTTTAAAGGTACAGGTAAGTATTTCTGGTTGATTATTTCCCTGGCGGTACAATAAATCCGCCAGGGGGCAGCGCAGCACTTTAAAAAAAAAAAAAAAAAATTTAAGCATGCAGCTAGCCTAGCGCTAGCTACATGCTTCCCCCCTCCCTTCGCTATCCCTCCCACCCCTTCCGATCGCCGCCGGCGCTTTTACCCTGCAGGGAATCCCGTTCTGAATGGGATTCCCTGTATGGGCTTCCCCGTCGCCATGGCGACGATCACGATGACGTCACCGACGTCATCGACGTCGTGACGTCTGCGGGTGCTTCTATCCACCCCTCAGCGCTGCCTGGCACTGATTGGCCAGGCAGCGCAAGGGGTCTGGGGGGGGCGACGCGGCGCGGCGGGTAGCGGCGAATTGGCGGGTGGCGGCGGCGATCAGACCAAACATGCAGCTAGCAAAGTGCTAGCTGCGTGTTTGAAAAAAAAAATTATGTAAATCGGCCAAGCAGGGCCTGAGCGGCACCCTCCGGCGGCTTACCCCGTGTCCAGCGCGGGGTTACCGCTAAGGAGGTTAAGAACATTAAAGGACTTTTTTCGTTGTGTTTTTATTTCATTTAACCCTTTGTGGAAATGGGTAAGGGGTATTTTGTACCCTTATACTCATTTCTCCTGGAAGGGGGCTGGACATCTGGGGTTCCCTTCTTAAATGGAGACTCCCACCTTCTCCTGGGGCACTGGAGGTGGGGAAGAGCCCCTTGTCTATGGATTGGACTAGGGCTCGGGGGGAGAGGAGAAGGCTTAACCGCCCCTCTCCCCCGGAGCCCCCCATATCATGGACCATGCGGGCTGGTATAGCTCAGGGTGCAAAGCTCCAGTTGGCCGGGGCTCCGCATTCTGGCTATCCCAACCTTCATGGGAGACAAGGGGTTACAGAGGCTCGGGAGGGGGGACCCCACAACATTTTTTGGCGAAATTTCCCACCATCTGAACATTAAAAAAAAAAATATATTTTTTTTTTTTAAAAATATTGTTTCCCACTATCTTTTTAACATATCCTGCAAATTTGGTGTTGCTAGGATGTAAGCGGCCTTTGCTATTACTACTTTGCTATTACTACTAAAGTCATCAGGAATTGTTTCCCTAAGAACTGTCATTTACACATTTAAATGTATACTATTTTTCTTTGAAATTTTAAAATCGATTTTTTCAAAAAGTATAAGGTCTTTTTGAAAACATTTTTTCCTATTGTTCCCACTGTTCTTTTTAACCACCTGCCGACCGCCTTAAGCTGATGGGTGGCGGCAAATACTGGGCTCAAACGACCGCAATACGCCCATCGGTTCCAGCGGCGGTGGCGGCAGGCGTGGTTATGCGGCGATCGCGTCATGTATGACGTGATCTGCCGCCTGCAACAGGCTCCGCCCACCTGGCGCGAATCAAAAGCTCGATCTGCCCAATCAAAAGAGTATAATACACTTTGTTATGTAACAAAGTGTATTATACAGGCTGCCTCCTCCTCTGATGGTCTCTTCATTGTGCGACCATCAGAGAGGACGGCAGCCTTGTAAAATGTAACACACACACACTCTTTTACCCACACAGACCCCCCGATTGCCCACCCCAGCCCTCAGAACCCCCCCTGACCACTCCAGCACACCACTGTTTACACCCAAGCACCCCCCTAAAAACCCATCAATCACTCCCTGTCACTAACTGTCAACGCTATCCCCTAGATTAGGTCCCTTACTGCCCCCTTGGGTCCCCTGATCACCCCCCCTACCATTAGATCCCCCCCAGACTCCCCCCCCCCTAGACCACCCCCCTGTATACTGTATACATTTGTATACATCTATCTTACCCACTGATCACCCACTGATCACCTGTCTATCACCTGTCTATCACCCCTTGTCAACTCACCACCACCCATCAGAGCAGACCCTAAACTGTCCCTTGGGGGCACCTGATCAGATCACCCACCCAGACCCTCAGATTGCCCTCAGACCCCCCTCCTGAAAACCTTCCCAGTGCATTGTTTACATCTATTCTCCCCTGTAATCACTCACTCATCTCCCATCGGTCACCCCCTGTGTCTGCCACCCATCAGATCAGGACCCAATCTGCCCCGTGCGGGCACCTAATCAACCCCCCACACCCTCAGATTGTCCTTAGACACCCCCCCCCCTAATCCCTTTCCCAGTGCATTTTATTTGATTGTGCTGTAATTGTATTTGATTGTGCTGACATTGTATTTGATTGTGCTGTAATTGTATTTGATTGTCCCGTGATCAGCTTTGATTGTCCCATGATCGGCTTTGATTGTCCCGTGATTTGTTTGTCCCGTGATTGGCTGTGATTGCCCTGTGATTTCCCTGTGATTGGCCTGTGATTGGCTGTGATTGCCCTGTGATTGACCTGTGATTGGCCTGTGATTGGCCTGTGATTGGCTTTGATTGTCCCGTGATTGGCTTTGATTGTCCCATGATTTGAGTGCCCTTGACTACCTTGTGATTGGCTTTGATTGGCTTTGTTTTCTTGTGATTGGCTTTGATTGTCCCTTGATTGTTTCTGATTGCCTCTGATTCCCCACTGGTCCCCCACCCCAGATCACCCCCCTGTCATTATCCTAGTGATCTAAAAACAGTGATCAGTGAAAACTGTCACTTTTTTAGTATCACTAGTGTTAGCAGTTAGGCCAGTTAGCTAGGCCCCTTTGTTAGTGTCAGTTAGTGCTCAGCCCACTGCACCACAGTCACTAATTAGCGTCATCACTGTCTCTAATCAACATTGGTACTATATAGTATCTGTAAGTGATCATTCCTGATCACAGTCAGATCTATATTAAGGTCACTAGGATCCACTAAAAAACGCAGTGTTTGCCCAATCCGGCCTGATTATTCGCCTGCACTTGCGTTCAGCCCGCCCCTCCGCAGTGACAGATTTTTTTTTTCTGATCACTGCAAAAAACACTGTACAATAGCTGTGGCACTGTAAAGATCAGTTTTTGATTTTTTTTTAAAATCAAAACTCCGTGACCACAGCTTTCTGCTCCTCAAGTACTCCCTTTTGCTAGGTAGGTGCTCTTTTTTCTGGATAGTCTCAGAGGAATATCCCCTAAATTTAGCAGTCCACCATGGCAAGAAAGGGGCATTCCGATGATGAGGCATACAGGTACATGGCCCAGTCGGATGAGGACGATTGGGATGCCTCATTCGATGAATCTTCTGGGTCAGAGTTTGAACCTGCAGAGAGCAGTGGCACTGACCGACAGCGATGACGAGGTTGAGGTCCCGGCTAGAGCCAGGCGTACCACACCCCATGTCGTTGGACCGCAGGTGGCGCAGGATCAGCCTCAAGGGCAGCAGAGTGGTGCTAGTGCTGGTCTGAGATTTCATGGTGGGGCAGGCACCAGCAGCACAGCATCTCCTGGACTTAGCACCAGTGCTTCCTTATACCCTGGTGAAGTGGCGAGCACTAGCAGGGAAGTTGAAACTGGTCCAGTGGCACGTGCAGTAAGTAGAGTTGGGCCGAACCTCCGATTTTAGGTTCGCGAACCGGGTTCGCGAACTTTCGCGGAAGGTTCGGTTCACGGTAAAGTTCGCGAACCGCAATAGACTTCAATGGGGATGCGAACTTTGAAAAAAAAAAAATTATGCTGGCCACAAAAGTGATGGAAAAGATGTTTCAAGGGGTCTAACACCTGGAGGGGGGCATGGCGGAGTGGGATAGATGCCAAAAGTCCCCGGGAAAAATCTGGATTTGACGCAAAGCAGCGTTTTAAGGGCAGAAATCACATTGAATGCTAAATGACAGGCCTAAAGTGCTTTCAAACATCTTGCATGTGTATACATCAATCAGGTAGTGTAATTAAGGTACTGCTTCACACTGACACACCAAACTCACCGTGTAACGCACCGCAAACAGCTATTTGTGTAGTGACGGCCGTGCTGGACTGGTGCGCACCATGGCGAGAGTGCAGGTTTTGGTGGCTTTACAGCCCATATGGTCGGCCTGGCTGATGTAGCTGAATGACAGAACAGTGACTGTCCAGCTGATCAAATTTGGTCTGACCACAATGAAGCAACGACCTTATTATCTTTTGTGTGCCCCCCGAGACACTCATCTAGGCGCCGGTCATTGCTTCATTGTGATACGCAAGCCCCTTCACCACGGCAAGGTAATGATCACGAAGGGGAATGGGCGCATGTACATGCCTTTTCTTTTGTTGTTGCAGCTGCCCACAGTGCAGCCAGAAAAATTAGGCAGTCATGTACACGCACCCGAAAAATTATTACAGCAGCCGCTGCTAGCAGCGGCCTAAAAAATTCAGCAATCCGCCTGGAGTCCCGGACCCTGTTGTTGGTGGCGGAGAAGGTAGTGAAGCGGCCTGCAGGCAGACATGCTGTGTGGAGGGACTGGGAGCGACTTAGTCTTCTTGGGGCAGGCCAGGCAGCCAGTCACACGGCGTGCAGGCAGAGATGCTGTGTGTGCGGGGACTGACTTAGTCTTGGGGCGGGCAGCAGCCCTCCGGGATCCATGCCTCATTCATTTTGATAAAGGTGAGGTACTTAACACTTTTGTGACTTAGGCGACTTCTCTTCTCTGTGACAATGCCTCCAGCTGCGCTGAAGGTCCTTTCTGACAGGACGCTTGCGGCAGGGCAGGAGAGAAGTTGGATGGCAAATTGGGACAGCTCTGGCCACAGGTCAAGCCTGCGCACCCAGTAGTTCAAGGGTTCCTCATCGCTGTTCACAGCAGTGTCTACATCAACACTTAAGGCCAGGTAGTCGGCTACCTGCCGTTCCAGGCGTTGGTGGAGGGTGGATCCGGAAGGGCTACGGCGAGGCGTTGGACTAAAGAACGTCCGCATGTCCGACATCACCATGAGATCGCTGGAGCGTCCTGTCTTTGACTGCGTGGACACGGGAGGAGGATTAGTGGCAGTGGTACCTTGCTGGCGTTGTGCTGTCACATCACCCTTAAAGGCATTGTAAAGCATAGTTGACAGCTGGTTCTGCATGTGCTGCATCCTTTCCACCTTCCGCTGAGTTGGTAACAGGTCCGCCACTTTGTGCCTTTACCGAGGGTCTAGTAGTGTGGCCACCCAGTACAGCTCATTCCCCTTGAGGTTTTTTATACGGGGGTCCCTCAACAGGCAGGACAGCATAAAAGACGACATCTGCACAAAGTCGGATCCAGTACCCTCCATCTCCTCTTGCTCTTCCTCAGTGACGTCACGTAAGTCAACCTCCTCCCCCCAGCCGCGAACAATACCACGGGAAGGTTGAGCAGCACAAGCCCCCTGCGACGCCTGCTGCGGTTTTTCTCCTGCCGCTGTCCCCTCCTCCCCCAAAGAAACACCTTGCTCATCATCCTCTGAGTCTGACTCATCTTCTGCACACGACCTCTCTTCTTCCTCCTCCTCCCCCCTCTGTGCTGCCGCAGGTGTTGAGGAAACAGCTGGGTCTGATGAAAATTGGTCCCATGCCTGTTCCTGCCGTAACGGTTCCTGGTCACGCTCATTCGCAGCTTCATCCGCCACTCTACGCACAGCACGCTCCAAGAAGTAAGCGTAGGGAATTAAGTCGCTGATGGTGCCCTCACTGCGGCTCACCAGGTTGGTCACCTCCTCAAACGGCCGCATGAGCCTGCATGCATTTTTCATCAGTGTCCAGTTGTCGGGCCAGAACATCCCCATCTTCCCAGACTGTTTCATTCTACTGTAGTTGTAGAGGTACTGGGTGACGGCTTTCTTCTGTTCTAGCAGGCGGGAGAACATGAGCAGGGTCGAATTCCAGCGAGTCGGGCTATCGCAAATGAGGCGTCTCACCGGCATGTTGTTTTTCCGCTGAATTTCCGCAAAGCGTGCCATGGCTGTGTAGGACCGCCTCAAATGCCCACAGAACTTCCTGGCCTGCTTCAGGACATCCGCTAAGCCAGGGTACTTTGCCACAAATCTTTGAACAACTAGATTCATGACATGTGCCATGCAGGGTATGTGTGTCAGCTTCCCCATATGCAAAGCGGCAAGCAGATTGCTGCCGTTGTCGCACACCACGTTGCCTATCTCCAGGTGGTGCGGGGTCAGCCACTCATCCACCTGTTTCTTAAGAGCAGCCAGGAGAGCTGCTCCAGTGTGACTCTCCGCTTTGAGACAAGCCATGTCTAAGATGGCGTGACACCGTCGTACCTGGCATGCAGCATAGGCCCTGCGGAGCTGGGGCTGTGTAGCTGGAGAGGAGAACTGCCACTCAGCCAAGGAGGAGGAGGACAGCGAAGAGCATGTAGCAGGAGGAGAGGAGGTGGCAGGAGGCCTGCCTGCAAGCCGTGGAGGTGTCACAATTTGGTCCGCTGCGCCCTGCTTGCCATCGTTCACCACCAGGTTGACCCAATGGGCTGTGTACGTAATGTAGCGGCCCTGCCCGTGCTTGGCAGACCAGGCATCCGTGGTCAGGTGTACCCTTGACCCAACGCTCTTCGCAAGAGATGACACCACTTGCCTCTCAACTTCACGGTGCAGTTGGGGTATGGCCTTTCTCGAAAAATAAGTGCGGCCTGGCATCTTCCACTGCGGTGTTCCGATGGCCACAAATTTACGGAAGGCCTCAGAGTCCACCAGCCGGTATGGTAACAGCTGCCGAGCTAACAGTTCCACCACGCCAGCTGTCAGACGCCGGGCAAGGGGGTGACTGGCCAAAATTGGCTTCTTCCGCTCAAACATTTCCTTCACGGACACCTGACTGCTGCTGTGGGCAGAGGAGCAGGAACCGCTCAAGGGCAGAGGCGGAGTGGAGGAGGGTGCCTGTGAAGGTGCAAGGGAGAAAGCGGCAGAAGCAGATGATGCACCTGAAGGAGGAAGAGGAGAAGGAGGGTGACTTTTCTTTTGTGTGCTGCTGCTGCTTTTGCTCAGGTGGCCATCCCATTGCTGTTTGTGCCTTTTCTGCAGGTGCCTTCGTAAGGCACTTGTCCCTACTTGAGTGTTGGCCTTTCCACGGCTCAATTTTTGTTGGCAGAGCGAACAGATGGCTTTGGTCCGATCTGAGGCACACACATAAAAAAATTTCCACACCGCTGAGCCACCCTGGGATGTGGGCACTATGGGGACCTCAGCAGCTGATGCTGAAGGGCAAGTCGGCTGGCTGTACATAGGTGGCGATACATGGTGCCGAATAAACATACAAATATCCAGGCACATCGCCTCTAGTTAGGACATTAAATAAATTTTTAGGGAAAGGGAGGTGCTGAAGGGGGTGTGGCTAGAAACAGCAAAAATCAATTAACCCTTCGCACACTCACATGCAAATGTTCAAACAAATGCATTCACAGATTTACTCATCCAGGCACAACTGTTATCCCTACTGCTAAATTAAAAGCCAGGGTTTTAGTTCACAGAAGAATGCATTCTTATGCTTAGTCACCTATACTGCGCAGAAGTACCCAGGTAAACATAGGTGTCCTAACTCTGGCCCTGTAACATGCATAGTGCAAACATGCAAACACATTCATTGCATCAAACCTATCAATGGATTAGGAGCACACATCCTAACTTCCTCTCCTGGGAAAGACAGTGCATCTTACCAATCGCACAAGGGAGCTAACTTTATGTGTCCATGTGCACTATGCGCATACACCAGCATAAGCTGTCTGCATGCTGACAAACATACAGGGGAAGGGGGGAGTGCACCGAATTAGACCCTAGCCACAGGGGTCAATGATAAGAATAAACATACAAATATCCAGGCACATCGCCTCTAGTTAGGACATTAAATAAATTTTTAGGGAAAGGGAGGTGCTGAAGGGGGTGTGGCTAGAAACAGCAAAAATCAATTAACCCTTCGCACACTCACATGCAAATGTTCAAACAAATGCATTCACAGATTTACTCATCCAGGCACAACTGTTATCCCTACTGCTAAATTAAAAGCCAGGGTTTTAGTTCACAGAAGAATGCATTCTTATGCTTAGTCACCTATACTGCGCAGAAGTACCCAGGTAAACATAGGTGTCCTAACTCTGGCCCTGTAACATGCATAGTGCAAACATGCAAACACATTCATTGCATCAAACCTATCAATGGATTAGGAGCACACATCCTAACTTCCTCTCCTGGGAAAGACAGTGCATCTTACCAATCGCACAAGGGAGCTAACTTTATGTGTCCATGTGCACTATGCGCATACACCAGCATAAGCTGTCTGCATGCTGACAAACATACAGGGGAAGGGGGGAGTGCACCGAATTAGACCCTAGCCACAGGGGTCAATGATAAGAATAAACATACAAATATCCAGGCACATCACCTCTAGTTAGGACATTAAATAAATTTTTAGGGAAAGGGAGGTGCTGAAGGGGGTGTGGCTAGAAACAGCAAAAATCAATTAACCCTTCGCACACTCACATGCAAATGTTCAAACAAATGCATTCACAGATTTACTCATCCAGGCACAACTGTTATCCCTACTGCTAAATTAAAAGCCAGGGTTTTAGTTCACAGAAGAATGCATTCTTATGCTTAGTCACCTATACTGCGCAGAAGTACCCAGGTAAACATAGGTGTCCTAACTCTGGCCCTGTAACATGCATAGTGCAAACATGCAAAAACATTCATTGCATCAAACCTATCAATGGATTAGGAGCACACATCCTAACTTCCTCCCTTTCCCTAAAAATGTATTTAATGTCCTAACTAGAGGCGATGTGCCTGGATATTTGTATGTTTATTCTTATCATTGACCCCTGTGGCTAGGGTCTAATTCGGTGCACTCCCCCCTTCCCCTGTATGTTTGTCAGCATGCAGACAGCTTATGCTGGTGTATGCGCATAGTGCACATGGACACATAAAGTTAGCTCCCTTGTGCGATTGGTAAGATGCACTGTCTTTCCCAGGAGAGGAAGTTAGGATGTGTGCTCCTAATCCATTGATAGGTTTGATGCAATGAATGTGTTTGCATGTTTGCACTATGCATGTTACAGGGCCAGAGTTAGGACACCTATGTTTACCTGGGTACTTCTGCGCAGTATAGGTGACTAAGCATAAGAATGCATTCTTCTGTGAACTAAAACCCTGGCTTTTAATTTAGCAGTAGGGATAACAGTTGTGCCTGGATGAGTAAATCTGTGAATGCATTTGTTTGAACATTTGCATGTGAGTGTGCGAAGGGTTAATTGATTTTTGCTGTTTCTAGCCACACCCCCTTCAGCACCTCCCTTTCCCTAAAAATTTATTTAATGTCCTAACTAGAGGCGATGTGCCTGGATATTTGTATGTTTATTCTTATCATTGACCCCTGTGGCTAGGGTCTAATTCGGTGCACTCCCCCCTTCCCCTGTATGTTTGTCAGCATGCAGACAGCTTATGCTGGTGTATGCGCATAGTGCACATGGACACATAAAGTTAGCTCCCTTGTGCGATTGGTAAGATGCACTGTCTTTCCCAGGAGAGGAAGTTAGGATGTGTGCTCCTAATCCATTGATAGGTTTGATGCAATGAATGTGTTTGCATGTTTGCACTATGCATGTTACAGGGCCAGAGTTAGGACACCTATGTTTACCTGGGTACTTCTGCGCAGTATAGGTGACTAAGCATAAGAATGCATTCTTCTGTGAACTAAAACCCTGGCTTTTAATTTAGCAGTAGGGATAACAGTTGTGCCTGGATGAGTAAATCTGTGAATGCATTTGTTTGAACATTTGCATGTGAGTGTGCGAAGGGTTAATTGATTTTTGCTGTTTCTAGCCACACCCCCTTCAGCACCTCCCTTTCCCTAAAAATTTATTTAATGTCCTAACTAGAGGCGATGTGCCTGGATATTTGTATGTTTATTCTTATCATTGACCCCTGTGGCTAGGGTCTAATTCGGTGCACTCCCCCCTTCCCCTGTATGTTTGTCAGCATGCAGACAGCTTATGCTGGTGTATGCGCATAGTGCACATGGACACATAAAGTTAGCTCCCTTGTGCGATTGGTAAGATGCACTGTCTTTCCCAGGAGAGGAAGTTAGGATGTGTGCTCCTAATCCATTGATAGGTTCGATGCAATGAATGTGTTTGCATGTTTGCACTATGCATGTTACAGGGCCAGAGTTAGGACACCTATGTTTACCTGGGTACTTCTGCGCAGTATAGGTGACTAAGCATAAGAATGCATTCTTCTGTGAACTAAAACCCTGGCTTTTAATTTAGCAGTAGGGATAACAGTTGTGCCTGGATGAGTAAATCTGTGAATGCATTTGTTTGAACATTTGCATGTGAGTGTGCGAAGGGTTAATTGATTTTTGCTGTTTCTAGCCACACCCCCTTCAGCACCTCCCTTTCCCTAAAAATTTATTTAATGTCCTAACTAGAGGCGATGTGCCTGGATATTTGTATGTTTATTCTTATCATTGACCCCTGTGGCTAGGGTCTAATTCGGTGCACTCCCCCCTTCCCCTGTATGTTTGTCAGCATGCAGACAGCTTATGCTGGTGTATGCGCATAGTGCACATGGACACATAAAGTTAGCTCCCTTGTGCGATTGGTAAGATGCACTGTCTTTCCCAGGAGAGGAAGTTAGGATGTGTGCTCCTAATCCATTGATAGGTTTGATGCAATGAATGTGTTTGCATGTTTGCACTATGCATGTTACAGGGCCAGAGTTAGGACACCTATGTTTACCTGGGTACTTCTGCGCAGTATAGGTGACTAAGCATAAGAATGCATTCTTCTGTGAACTAAAACCCTGGCTTTTAATTTAGCAGTAGGGATAACAGTTGTGCCTGGATGAGTAAATCTGTGAATGCATTTGTTTGAACATTTGCATGTGAGTGTGCGAAGGGTTAATTGATTTTTGATACATGGTGCCGGACACTGCCACCAGCTGTTTCTGATGAAGAGCTGCCCCAGCTTCTTTCAGCAACTTCTCTCCTCCTACAACTCTCTGACTCCCCCTCTGAACTGTCCCCCTCTTCATCTCCTCTATTGGGAACATACAGAGGATCCTTATTATCGTCATCATCGTAATCATCCTGCCCAGCTTCGCTTGCCTCAGAAAAATCCAAACGTGTAGGTCCTTCATCCTCCTCACACGTTACATCCATAGTGTTGCCGCGTAACGCAGACATATGAGCTGGTGAAAATTCATCTGGCTGTAACAACAATGGCTGTGCATCAGTGATTTCACCACCACTAAATAATTCTTGCGAAGTGTCAAATGCAGCAGAAGTGGTGCTAGTAGTAGCGCTGGTGGCTGAGCAAGATGAGGTGTTCTGTGTCGCTAAATACTCAACCACGTCCTGACAATCTTGGGAGGTGATGGGACGTGCCTTCTTCCGAGCACTGTACTGTGGGCCAGGTCCACACGAAATTACATTTACATGACCTCGCGCAGACCTGCCGGGTGGCCTTCCTTTGGCTCTGGCACTACCTCTTCCTCTACCTGTTTTGTCCATATCGGGTATGCACGGAGTGGTATATCACACTGCGTGCACTCACGTAGGTAGGTGGGTTCACTTAACTGCACAGGTATGCGCACTGATGCGGTGGGTTCACTGAACAGTACAAGTATACAGTGGCGGGTTCACTGAACACAACAGGTATGCAGTGGCGGGTTCACTGAACAGGTATGCAGTGGCGGGTTCACTGAACAGGTATGCAGTGGCGGGTTCACTGAACAGGTATGCAGTGGCAGGTTCACTGAACACAACAGGTATGCAGTGGCGGGTTCACTAAACAGGTATACAGTGGCGGGTCCACTGAACAGAACAGGTATACTGTGGCGGGTTCACAGAACAGGTATGCAGTGGCAGGTTCACTGAACACAACAGGTATGCAGTGGCGGGTTCACTAAACAGGTATACAGTGGCGGGTCCACTGAACAGAACAGGTATACAGTGGTGGGTTCACAGAACAGGTATGCAGTGGCAGGTTCACTGAACACAACAGGTATGCAGTGGCGGGTTCACTAAACAGGTATACAGTGGCGGGTCCACTGAACAGAACAGGTATACAGTGGCGGGTTCACAGAACAGGTATGCAGTGGCAGGTTCACTGAACACAACAGGTATGCAGTGGCGGGTTCACTAAACAGGTATACAGTGGCAGGTCCACTGAACAGAACAGGTATGCAGTGGCAGGATCACTGAACAGGTATGCAGTGGTGGGTTCACAGTACAGGTATGCAGTGGTGGGTTCACAGAACAGGTATGCAGTGGTGGGTTCACAGAACAGGTATGCAGTGGCAGGATCACTGAACAGGTATGCAGTGGTGGGTTCACAGAACAGGTATGCAGTGGCAGGATCACTGAACAGGTATGCAGTGGTGGGTTCACAGAACAGGTATGCAGTGGCAGGATCACTGAACAGGTATGCAGTGGTGGGTTCACAGAACAGGTATGCAGTGGCAGGATCACTGAACAGGTATGCAGTGGGCTGAGGGCTCACTGAACAGAACAGGTATGCAGCCAGGAAAAGCTAAGCCTAACTAATCTTTCCCTATGAGAGACAGACAGCAGCTCGCCCTACTCTCACTAATGCAGGCACACGAGTGGCTGTAATGGCCGCCGCTGCCTGCCTTATATAAGGGGGGTGGGGCTCCAGGGGCTAGTGTAGCCTAATTGGCTACACTGGGCCTGCTGACTGTGATGTAGAGGGTCAAAGTTGACCCTCAGGTGCATTATGGGGCGAACCGAACTTCCGCAAACGTTCGCCTGCGGCACCCGCACGCGAACCACCGAAGTTCGCGCGAACCCAGTTCGCCGGCGAACCGTTCGGCCCACCTCTAGCAGTAAGATCCCAGTCGCAGCAACCAAGAAAATGGGCCCGTACTACCCCTAGTTTACCAGAGGTGCTGGCAAATCCTGATTGGCATTTCCCTGGTTCCGCCGCACCTGTACTGCCCCCTTTCAAAGCCCAGTCTGGAGTCCAGGTGGAGACAGTTAATCTAGGATCAGCCCTAGGATCTCTTAGACTTAGTCGTGGCAGAGACCAACCGTAAGGCCACACAATATATTATTATTACTATTATTATTTATTTATAAAGCGCCAACATATTCCGTGGCGCTGTACAATGTAAGAAAACAAACAAGGGATACATAATGATACAGACAATGATATACATCAAATATGAACACTGATACAAAATACAGCACTGCTGATTACAATTTGATTTAACATGATGACTAAAATGTATAAATGTCTAACAGTGTGCAGGCAATTAAATTAATAACATTCCATGACACAAAAGGGTGAGAGCCCTGCCCTTGCGAGCTTACAATCTAAAGGAATGGGGTGGAAACAAGAGGTGGGGAAGTATACAGCATATGTACAGGCAGTGCGTAATTAGGTTATTTAGGTGGGTTTTGAGGGAGCGTTTAAAGATTTCAAAGGTGGGAGAGTGGCGGATGTGTTGTGGAAGGGCATTCCAGAGGAGGGGTGAGGCACGTGAGAAGTCTTGTACACGTGAATGTGAGGAGGTAATTGTAGAAGAGGATAGAAGAAGCTTGTGTGCAGATCTGAGATTGCGGTTGGGTTGGTCTCTGGGGACTAGTGAGGAGATGTACAGGGGAGAGAGATTGTGGAGAGCTTTGTAGGTTAGGGTTAAGAGTTTGAACTGAATCCTCTCATTAATTGGTAGCCTGTGAAGAGCTTGACAGAGAGGGTCAGCAGAGGAAGAGCGAGAGGAGAGATGAATGCATCAAGCAGCAGAGTTCAGTACAGAATTGAGCGGTGCTAGTCGGTTAGTTGGAAGTCCACCAAGCAATATATTGCAATAGTCCAATCGAGATATAATAAGAGCATGTACTAACATTTTGGTTGTGTCATGGGAGAGAAAAGGTCGGATACGTGCTATGTTTTTCAGTTGGAAATGGCAGGAGCTGGTTAGGAAGTTAATGTGAGGAGTAAATGAGAGAGAAGAATCAAATATTACCCCCAAGCACTGTGCTTTGGGAACTGATGTTATAGACGTGTTGTTAACATTTATTGTAATATCAGGCAAAGGGGTGGACCGGGATGGTGGAAAGACTATTAGTTCAGTTTTATTCATATTAATTTTTAAGAAGCGAGAGGACATGAAAAAGGAAATAGCGGACAGGCAGTCGGGAACCCGTGTGAGGAGGGAGTTAAGGTCTGGGGCCGAGAGGTACAGTTGTGTATCATCTGCATATAGGTGGTATTGGAAACCAAATGAGCTGATTAAGTTACCAAGACCGTGCATGTAGATGGAAAAGAGGAGGGGACCGAGGACAGAGCCTTGAGGTACCCCTACAGACAAAGGATGTGAAGAGGAGGCCTGATCTGAATAAGAAACAGTGAAAGACCTTCCAGAGAGGTAGGAAGATATCCAGGAGAGAGCGAGGTCCTTTATTCATATAGATGAAAGGATCTGTAGGAGTAGAATGTGGTCGACGGTGTCGAATGCTGATGACAGATCTAGAAGGATGAGTATAGAATAATAGCCTTTGGATTTAGCTGTGAGGAGATCATTAGCTACTTTGGTGAGGGCTGTTTCTGTGGAGTGGTTTGGCCGGAAGCCAGACTGGAACTGATCAAGCAAAGGAATTTGCAGATAAATACTGACTTAGTTCAGCATGAATGTGGCGCTTAAGTAATTTAGATGCAAATGGGAGAAGTGACACTGGTCGGTAGTTAGCAAGTTTGGTGGGGTCTAAAGGTGTTTTTTTTTAAGTAGTGGTGTTACAACAGCCCTCTTGAGTGAGGATGGAAAAATTCCAGTGGAGAGGGATAGGTTAAACAGCAATGTTAGGGCAGGGATGAGGGATGTGGATAGCTGTGGAATGAGATGTGATGGGATATGATCCAAAGAACAGGTGGTTAGATGGGATTTGGAGATAAGGAAAGAGAGCGAATGTTCGGGGAGTGGAGAGAAACTGGAAAGAGAGCAGTCAACAAGAGGAGTGGAGATGGAGTTTGATGTCTGCATGGAAAACACACTACGGATTTTTGCAATGTTATCTGTAAAGTATGTTGCAAATTCTTCAGCTGATAAGCATGAATAAGGAGGAGGGGGTGGATGGAGAAGGGAGTTGAAAGTACTGAACAGGCGCTTTGGATTGTGCAGGTGGGAGGATATGAGGGAGGAGAAGTATGATTGTTTTGCAGAAGAGAGAGCGGTTTTAAACTTGTTCATCTCTTTTTTGTAAGTAATAAAATCCTCATTAGTATTAGTTTTTCTCCAACAGCGTTCAGCTACCCTAGAGCACCCCTTTAGCTGTTTAGTAGCTTTGGTCAGCCAGGGTTGGCGACTGACACGGTGTGGGCGGACATTGGTGAGGGGTGCGATTGCATCCATAACTTGCGTGATTGAGCAATGATAGTGTGCAGCTGCTGAGTCAGGGTCAGTGAATGGTTGTGTGAGGAGAGGTGCCAAGGCATCAGAGACAGATTGCATGTCTATGTTGCGGTAGTTCCTGCATGTATATGAGCGTGCTTGAGGCAGGGTGGTAGGAAGAGAGGAGGAGAGAGAGAAGTTTAGTAAGTTATGATCAGAGAGCGGGAGAGGAGTATTAGTGAAAAATATTAGTGAAATATATAACCGCCAATCCGAATAACTTCCTTGCCCAGCCTTTTCGGTCGGAAACCAGTCCAAGTTTCCGAAATTAGATTTTTTTTTAGGCCTTCTCCTTCACATGGGTCTAGTAAAACAGAATGTGTTGCGGTCTTATTGGTCTATGGACCCAGCACATCACGTTCCCTTGTACTCTGCTGCCATGTCCAGGACACGATTTGAGAACATCCTGCACTTCCTGCAGTTCAATGACAACGAAACCTGTCATCGAAGTGACCACCCTGCTTATGACCGGCTCCACAAAATTTGTCCCCTCATAGACCATCTGTCATCCAGATTTGCAGATGTTTATACCCCTGAACAGGACATCTGCGTAGACGAGTCCTTCATATGTTTTACTGGGCGCCTTCGCATCAAAAATACATCCCAAGCAAGCGCGCCCGGTATGGGGTGAAACTGTATAAGCTCCGTGAAAGGGCAACAGGCTATGCATCTTATTTTAGGGTCTATGAGGGAAAAGACTCAAAATTGGAGCTGGTCTGATGCCCTGACTACCTGGGGAGCAGTGGAAAGGTTGTGTGGGACTTGGTGTCACCCTTGTTCCAGAAGGGGTACCATCTTTATGTGGACAATTACTACTCAAGTGTGGCCCTCTATTAGCTCTTAAAAACAGAAGGAATCCAATGCTGTGGCACCATGCGGCCTAGTCGCCGAGCTTCTCCCAAAGGCTCACTACCACCAGACATCAACGGGGACAGAGGGCCGCCTTGTGTGCTGATGACCTGCTCGCGGTGAAATGGAAAGACAAGAGGGACGTTTACTTTCTGTCCACCATTCACGCAGACATCACAGTCGAAATTCAACGGCGAACTGAGGTCATTGAAAAAACCCTTGTCGTCCACGACTATAATACTAACATGGGAGGGGTGGACTTCAATGACTAGAGGTTAGCACCCTATTTAATTTCCCGGAAAACAAGACGCTGGTATAAAAAAGTGTCTTTTTATCTGATTCAATTGGCAGTTTACAACAGCTTTGTTCTCTAGTAAGGCCGGGAGAACTGGATCGTTTCTTCAATTTCAGAAACAGATCGTTATGGAACTCCTGTATCCAGGAGGTGCCGTGGCCCAACCCCCAGATGCAACTAGCCGGCTGCATGGAAGGCATTACGCCTATCCGATTCTGAGTACCCCAGGTCACCGCATCCGAAGAAAACTTTGTCGTGTCTGCAGCAGGGCTGGAATAAGGCATGACACCACTGTTTACTGTCCCACCTGTCCTGACCAGCCTGGCCTATGCCTAGGGGAGTGTTTTGAGAGGTACCATGAGCAGGTACACTATTAGAGAGCAGGGAACTCCAGACACAGAAGTAGGCACGCAAGGGTCTCCCAGTGCTATTTCACACTGCTGCAATGCAGTAGGGCAAATTGCCCAGCGAAAGTCACACTTTGCGGTCCCTCCCTACGCCGGAAGTGCTTGACTTAACGCTAGTGCATGCCTACGGTACTGCATGGCTTCTGCGGCAATTTAGGTCAGCCCAGAAGTCATGTTAGTCTATGGCGATGCAGTTCATTACTAGGCCGAATGCTACTCTTGTGGTATTCCCTGAAGGTCGGTTTTGGGCGATACGGTGCGGTGGGCTCGACCCACCGGATATGCCAATATGCAGTGTGAAACCAAACATCTGGTTTCATGGGGATGTTTTTGTTGTACTTGTTATGCACAAAATTTCAATAAAAATTCTCTTTTAAAAAAAAAAACATCTGGTTTCGAGAGACCTTAATACATAGGGCTGCCAGAAACCTCTCCTTTCACTTGGGACAAAATGCGTAAAGTACTTCGCCACAACTCTGTGCGATTTGCACTTCACACATTGTCCCATGGGGGAGGAGAGGTTTGTCCTCGGAAGGTAAGTAAAAAAAAAAAAAGAAAAAAAAACAGGTGAGCAAAAAAGTTAATGTTTGGTTCACAATATTAAGGTTTTGTTTGAAGAAGTTTATAAATGTTAATGAAGTTATTGCTTTGCTGCTTGCTTGTTTCTTTTTTGTTTTTTTTTTCCATCCATTACCCTTCCAGGTGGACCGAGCGACCGACCAACCAGCTGTAGCACTGATGGTGCATCTTGACAGAAGCATTGCACATCTGTCAGGTTACACAAAACTGGTGCATGCAGCACTGCAGGACAAGATTTCTCCTCCGCAGTAAAAAAGATATGTTTGCCGAGGCATATGATCTGAGGGGCGGTGTTGGAGTTAGTATGCTTTGGCAAGCACTTTGTATCAAAAAATAACTTTGGCAATGATTTGTAGAGTTGGGCCGAACCTCCGATTTTAGGTTCGCAAACCGGGTTCGCGAACTTTCGCGGAACGTTCGGTTCGCGTTAAAGTTCGCGAACCGCAATAGACTTCAATGGGGATGCGAACTTTGAAAAAAAAAAAAAAATATGCTGGCCACAAAAGTGATGGAAAAGATGTTTCAAGGGGTCTAACACCTGGAGGGGGGCATGGCGGAGTGGGATACACGCCAAAAGTCCCCGGGAAAAATCTGGATTTGACGCAAAGCAGCGTTTTAAGGGCAGAAATCACATTGAATGCTAAATGACAGGCCTAAAGTGCTTTAAAACATCTTGCATGTGTATACATCAATCAGGTAGTGTAATTAAGGTACTGCTTCACACTGACACACCAAACTCACCGTGTAACGCACCGCAAACAGCTGTTTGTGTAGTGACGGCCGTGCTGGACTGGTGCGCACCATGGCGAGAGTGCAGGTTTTGGTGGCTTTACAGCCCATATGGTCGCCTGGCTGATGTAGCTGAATGACAGAACAGTGACTGTCCAGCTGATCAAATTTGGTCTGACCACAATGAAGCAACGACCTTATTATCTTTTGTGTGCCCCCCGAGACACTCATCTAGGCGCCGGTCATTGCTTCATTGTGATACGCAAGCCCCTTCACCACGGCAAGGTAATGATCACGAAGGGGAATGGGCGCATGTACATGCCTTTTCTTTTGTTGTTGCAGCTGCCCGCAGTGCAGCCAGAAAAATTAGGCAGTCATGTACACGCACCCGAAAAATTATTACAGCGGCCGCTGCTAGCAGCGGCCTAAAAAATTCAGTAATCCGCCTGGAGTCCCGGACCCTGTTGGTGGTGGCGGAGAAGGTAGTGAAGCGGCCTGCAGGCAGACATGCTGTGTGGAGGGACTGGGAGCGACTTAGTCTTCTTGGGGCAGGCCAGGCAGCCAGTCACACGGCGTGCAGGCAGAGATGCTGTGTGTGCGGGGACTGACTTAGTCTTGGGGCGGGCAGCAGCCCTCCGGGATCCATGCCTCATTCATTTTGATAAAGGTGAGGTACTTAACACTTTTGTGACTTAGGCGACTTCTCTTCTCAGTGACAATGCCTCCAGCTGCGCTGAAGGTCCTTTCTGACAGGACGCTTGCGGCAGGGCAGGAGAGAAGTTGGATGGCAAATTGGGACAGCTCTGGCCACAGGTCAAGCCTGCGCACCCAGTAGTAGGGTTCCTCATCGCTGTTCACAGCAGTGTCTACATCCACACTTAAGGCCAGGTACTCGGCTATCTGCCGTTCCAGGCGTTGGTGGAGGGTGGATCCGGAAGGGCTACGGCGAGGCGTTGGACTAAAGAACGTCCGCATGTCCGACATCACCATGAGATCGCTGGAGCGTCCTGTCTTTGACTGCGTGGACACGGGAGGAGGATTAGTGGCAGTGGTACCTTGCTGGCGTTGTGCTGTCACATCACCCTTAAAGGCATTGTAAAGCATAGTTGACAGCTGGTTCTGCATGTGCTGCATCCTTTCCGCCTTCAGGTGAGTTGGTAACAGGTCCGCCACTTTGTGCCTGTACCGAGGGTCTAGTAGTGTGGCCACCCAGTACAGCTCATTCCCCTTGAGGTTTTTTATACGGGGGTCCCTCAACAGGCAGGACAGCATAAAAGACGACATCTGCACAAAGTCGGATGCAGTACCCTCCATCTCCTCTTGCTCTTCCTCAGTGACGTCACGTAAGTCAACCTCCTCCCCCCAGCCGCGAACAATACCACGGGAAGGTTGAGCAGCACAAGCCCCCTGCGACGCCTGCTGCGGGTGTTCTCCTGCCGCCGTCCCCTCCTCCTCCTCCTCCCCCAAAGAAACACCTTGCTCATCATCCTCTGAGTCTGACTCCTCTTCTGCACACGACTTCTCTTCTTCCTCCTCCTCCCCCCTCTGTGCTGCCGCAGGTGTTGAGGAAACAGCTGGGTCTGATGAAAATTGGTCCCATGCCTGTTCCTGCCGTAACGGTTCCTGGTCACGCTCATTCGCAGCTTCATCCGCCACTCTACGCACAGCACGCTCCAAGAAGTAAGCGTAGGGAATTAAGTCGCTGATGGTGCCCTCACTGCGGCTCACCAGGTTGGTCACCTCCTCAAACGGCCGCATGAGCCTGCATGCATTTTTCATCAGTGTCCAGTTGTCGGGCCAGAACATCCCCATCTTCCCAGACTGTTTCATTCTACTGTAGTTGTAGAGGTACTGGGTGACGGCTTTCTTCTGTTCTAGCAGGCGGGAGAACATGAGCAGGGTCGAATTCCAGCGAGTCGGGCTATCGCAAATGAGGCGTCTCACCGGCATGTTGTTTTTCCGCTGAATTTCCACAAAGCGTGCCATGGCTGTGTAAGACCGCCTCAAATGCCCACAGAACTTCCTGGCCTGCTTCAGGACATTCGCTAAGCCAGGGTACTTTGCCACAAATCTTTGAACAACTAGATTCATGACATGTGCCATGCAGGGTATGTGTGTCAGCTTCCCCATATGCAAAGCGGCAAGCAGATTGCTGCCGTTGTCGCACACCATGTTGCCTATCTCCAGGTGGTGCGGGGTCAGCCACTCATCCACCTGTTTCTTAAGAGCAGCCAGGAGAGCTGCTCCAGTGTGACTCTCCACTTTGAGACAAGACATGTCTAATGCTAGGTACACACCATACAATTTTCTCTTAGATTTTCTCTTAGATTTACCTGCCAGATAGCTTTTTTCCATGTTGTAGGTAAATCTAACAGAAGAATCTAACAGAAAATTGTATGGTGTGTACCTAGCATAAGATGGCGTGACACCGTCGTACCTGGCATGCAGTATAGGCCCTGCGGAGCTGGGGCTGTGTAGCTGGAGAGGAGAACTGCTACTCAGCCAAGGAGGAGGAGGACAGCGAAGAGCATGTAGCAGGAGGAGAGGAGGTGGCAGGAGGCCTGCCTGCAAGCCGTGGAGGTGTCACAATTTGGTCCGCTGCGCCCTGCTTGCCATCGTTCACCACCAGGTTGACCCAATGGGCTGTGTACGTAATGTAGCGGCCCTGCCCGTGCTTGGCAGACCAGGCATCCGTGGTCAGGTGTACCCTTGACCCAACGCTCTTCGCAAGAGATGACACCACTTGCCTCTCAACTTCACGGTGCAGTTGGGGTATGGCCTTTCTCGAAAAATAAGTGCGGCCTGGCATCTTCCACTGCGGTGTTCCGATGGCCACAAATTTACGGAAGGCCTCAGAGTCCACCAGCCGGTATGGTAACAGCTGGCGAGCTAACAGTTCCGCCACACCAGCTGTCAGATGCCGGGCAAGGGGGTGACTGGCCGAAATTGGCTTCTTCCGCTCAAACATTTCCTTCACGGACACCTGACTGCTGCTGTGGGCAGAGGAGCAGGAACCGCTCAAGGGCAGAGGCGGAGTGGAGGAGGGTGCCTGTGAAGGTGCAAGGGAGAAAGCGGCAGAAGCAGATGATGCACCTGAAGGAGGAAGAGGAGAAGGAGGGTGACTTTTCTTTTGTGTGCTGCTGCTGCTTTTGCTCAGGTGGCCATCCCATTGCTGTTTGTGCCTTTTCTCCAGGTGCCTTCGTAAGGCACTTGTCCCTACGTGAGTGTTGGCCTTTCCACGGCTCAATTTTTGTTGGCAGAGCGAACAGATGGCTTTGGTTCGATCTGAGGCACACACATTAAAAAATTTCCACACCGCTGAGCCACCCTGGGATGTGGGCACTATTATGGGGACCTCAGCAGCTGATGCTGAAGGGCAAGTTGGCTGGCTGTACATAGGTGGCGATACATGGTGCCGGACACTGCCACCAGCTGTTTCTGACGAAGAGCTGCCCCAGCTTCTTTCAGCAACTTCTCTCCTCCTACTACTCTCTGACTCCCCCTCTGAACTGTCCCCCTCTTCATCTCCTCTGGGAACATACAGAGGATCCTTATTATCGTCATCATCGTAATCATCCTGCCCAGCTTCGCTTGCCTCAGACAAATCCAAACATGCACCATCAGTAGGTCCTTCATCCTCCTTACACGTTACATCCATAATGTTGCCGCGTAACTCAGACATATGAGCTGGTGAAAATTCATCTGGCTGTAACAACAATGGCTGTGCATCAGTGATTTCAACACTAAATAATTCTTGCGAAGTGTCAAATGCAGCGGAAGTGGTGCTAGTAGTAGCGCTGGTGGCTGAGCAAGATGAGGTGTTCTGTGTCGCTAAATACTCAACCACGTCCTGACAATCTTGGGAGGTGATGGGACGTGCTTTCTTCCGAGCACTGTACTGTGGGCCAGGTCCACACGAAATTACATTTACCCGACCTCGCGCAGACCTGCCGGGTGGCCTTCCTCTGGCTCTGGCACTACCTCTTCCTCTACCTGTTTTGTCCATATCGGGTATGCACGGAGTGGTATATCACACTGCGTGCACTCACGTAGGTAGGTGGGTTCACTTAACTGCACAGGTATGCGCACTGATGCGGTGGGTTCACTGAACAGAACAGGTATACAGTGGCGGGTTCACAGAACAGGTATGCAGTGGCAGGTTCACTGAACAGAACAGGTATGCAGTGGCGGGTTCACTGAACAGTACAGGTATACAGTGGCGGGTTCACTGAACACAACAGGTATGCAGTGGCGGGTTCACTGAACAGGTATACAGTGGCGGGTTCACTGAACACAACAGGTATACAGTGGTGGGTTCACAGAACAGGTATACAGTGGCGGGTTCACTGAACAGAACAGGTATGCAGTGGCGGGTTCACTGAACAGTACAGGTATACAGTGGCGGGTTCACTGAACACAACAGGTATGCAGTGGCGGGTTCACTGAACAGGTATACAGTGGCGGGTTCACTGAACACAACAGGTATACAGTGGCGGGTTCACTGAACAGTACAGGTATACAGTGGCGGGTTTACTGAACACAACAGGTATGCAGTGGCGGGTTCACTGAACAGAACAGGTATACAGTGGCGGGTTCACAGAACAGGTATGCAGTGGCAGGTTCACTGAACAGAACAGGTATGCAGTGGCGGGTTTCACTGAACAGTACAGGTATACAGTGGCGGGTTCACTGAACACAACAGGTATGCAGTGGCGGGTTCACTGAACAGGTATACAGTGGCGGGTTCACTGAACACAACAGGTATACAGTGGCGGGTTCACTGAACAGTACAGGTATACAGTGGCGGGTTTACTGAACACAACAGGTATGCAGTGGCAGGTTCACTGAACAGGTATACAGTGGCGGGTTCACTGAACACAACAGGTATGCAGTGGCGGGTTCACTGAACAGGTATACAGTGGCGGGTCCACTGAACAGAACAGGTATGCAGTGGTGGGTTCACTGAACACAACAGGTATGCAGTGGTGGGTTCACTGAACAGGTATGCAGTGGTGGGTTCACAGAACAGGTATGCAGTGGTGGGTTCACTGAACAGGTATGCAGTGGTGGGTTCAATGAACAGGTATGCAGTGGTGGGTTCACAGTACAGGTATGCAGTGGTGGGTTCACAGAACAGGTATGCAGTGGTGGGTTCACAGAACAGGTATGCAGTGGTGGGTTCACAGAACAGGTATGCAGTGGTGGGTTCACAGAACAGGTGTACAGTGGCGGGTTCACTGAACAGGTATACAGTGACGGGTCCACTGAACAGAACAGGTATGCAGTGGCGGGTTCACTGAACACAACAGGTATGCAGTGGTGGGTTCACTGAACAGGTATGCAGTGGTGGGTTCACAGAACAGGTATGCAGTGGTGGGTTCACAGAACAGGTATACAGTGGCGGGTTCACTGAACAGGTATACAGTGGCGGGTCCACTGAACAGAACAGGTATGCAGTGGCGGGTTCACTGAACACAACAGGTATGCAGTGGTGGGTTCACTGAACAGGTATGCAGTGGTGGGTTCACTGAACAGGTATGCAGTGGTGGGTTCACAGAACAGGTATGCAGTGGTGGGTTCAATGAACAGGTATGCAGTGGTGGGTTCACAGTACAGGTATGCAGTGGTGGGTTCACAGAACAGGTATGCTGTGGTGGGTTCACAGAACAGGTATGCAGTGGCAGGTTCACTGAACAGGAATGCAGTGGGCTCACTGAACAGAACAGGTATGCAGCCAGGAACAAGCTAAGCCTAACTAATCTTTCCCTATGAGAGACAATCTGCAGCAGCTCGCCCTACTCTCACTAATGCAGGCACACGAGTGACCGTAATGGCCGCCGCTGCCTGCCTTATATAAGGGGGGTGGGGCTCCAGGGGCTAGTGTAGCCTAATTGGCTACACTGGGCCTGCTGACTGTGATGTAGAGGGTCAAAGTTGACCCTCCATGTGCATTATGGGGCGAACCGAACTTCCGCAAAGGTTCGCCTGCGGGACGCGAACGCGAACCACGGAAGTTCGCATGGAACCGTTCGCAGGCGAACCGTTCGACCCAACTCTAATGATTTGTTCATCCACATCGATCGGTGTGAATGGATAAATCTGGTTTGCCAGGGCATGTGGGCAGAGTGGGTTTGAACATTTTTGGGTGGCAGCTCCTATGTCCTGGCAGACGCCTTCCCCTCTTTTTTTTCACATTTTTTGGCAGATATTTTTTCATCCACATTGAATGATTGATTGTTTGACGGTAATTTTTCCTTTCAGCCCAAAGTGTATTACCCGTATGCCCAATATAAGGAGTATAGCAGAAACTCCTAATACTGGCCATACATGTAATGACTGCAGAGACCCTAAAATGCCAGGACAGACCCCACGAATGATGCCATTTTGGAAAGAGGACACCCCAAAGTATTCAGTGAGAGGCATGGTGAGTTCATAGAAGATTTTATTTTTTGTCACAAGTTAGCAGAAATTTTTTTTTTTCACAAAATGTCATTTTCTGCTAACTTGTGACAAAAAATAAAATTTTCTATGAACTCACCATGGCCCTCATGGAATACCTTAGTGTGTATTCTTTACAAAATAGGGTCATTTGTGGGGTTTGTTAACTGTCCTGGCAAGTGTGTGTGGGGGGGTGCTAAATTGTAAGCACCCCTGTAAAGCCTGAAGGTGCTCATTGGACTTTGGGCCCCTTAGCACAGTTAGGGTGCAAAAAAAGTGGTATTGCTGTACTCAGGAGAAGTAGCATAATGTGTTTTGGGGTGTATTTTTACACATACCCATGCTGGGTGGGAGAAATATCTCTGTAAATGACAATTTTTTGATTTTTTTACACACAATTGTCGATTTACAGAGATATTTCTCCCACCCAGCATGGGTATGTGTAAAAATAAACCCCAAAACACATTATACTACTTCTCCCAAGTACAGCGATACCACATGTGTGGCACTTTTTTGCACCCTAACTGCGCTAAGAGGCTCAAAGTCCAATGAGTACCTTTAGGATTTCACAGGTCATTTTGAGACATTTGGTTTCAAGATTACTCCACACGGTTTAGGGCCCCTAAAATGCCAGGACAGTATAGGAACCCCACAAATGACCCCATTTTAGAAAGAAGACACCCCAAGGTATTCCGATAGGAGTATGGTGAGTTCATAAAAGATTTTATTTTTTGTCACAAGTTAGCGGAGAATGACACTTTGTGAAAAAAAAACAATAAAAAATCAATTTCCGCTAACTTGTGACAAAAAATAAAATCTTCTATGAACTCACCATACTCCTAACAGAATACCTTGGGGTGTCTTCTTTCTATAATGGGGTAATTTGTGGTGTTCCTATACTGCCCTGGCATTTTAGGGGCCCTAAACCGTGAAAAGTAGTCTGGAAACCAAATGTCTCAAAATGACCTGTGAAATCCTAAAGGTAATCATTGAACGTTGGGCCCCTTAGCGCAGTTAGGGTGCAAAAAAGTGCCACACATGTGGTATTGCCATACTCAGGAGAAGTAGTATAATGTGTTTTGCTGTGTATTTTTACACATACCCATGCTGGGTGGGAGAAATATCTCTGTAAATGGACAATTGTGTGTAAAAAAATAAAAAAAAATGTCATTTACAGAGATATTTCTCCCACCCAGCATGGGTATATGTAAAAATACACCACAAAACACATTATACTACTTCTCCTGAGTATGGCGGTACCACATGTGTGGCACTTTTTTGCACCCTAACTGTGCTAAGGGGCCCAAAGTCCAATGAGTACCTTTATGATTTCACAGTTCATTTTGAGACATTTGGTTTCAAGACTACTCCTCACGGTTTAGGGCCCCTAAAATGCCAGGGTAGTATAGGAACCCCACAAATGACCCCATTTTAGAAAGAAGACACCCCAAGGTATTCCGATAGGAGTATGGTGAGTTCATAAAAGATTTTATTTTTTGTCACAAGTTACGCGAGAATGACACTTTGTGAAAAAAAACCAATAAAAAATCAATTTCTGCTAACTTGTGAAAAAAAATAAAATCTTCTATGAACTCACCATACTCCTAACAGAATACCTTGGGGTGTCTTCTTTCTAAAATTGGGTCATCTGTGGGGTTCCTATACTGCCCTGGCATGTTAGGGGCCCTAAACCGTGAGGAGTAGTCTTGAAACCAAATGTCTCAAAATGACCTGTGAAATCCTAAAGGTACTTATTGGACGTTGGGCCCCTTAGCGCACCTAGGCTGCAAAAAAGTGTCACACATGTGGTACCGCCGTACTCAGGAGAAGTAGTATAATGTGTTTTGGGGTGTATTTTTACACATACCTATGCTGGGTGGGAGAAATCTCTCTGTAAATGTTTTTCGAAGGGGGTAGGAGGCGCCCGTATAGTGTATTGTATAAAAAAAATCAAAAAATTGTCATTTACAGAGATATTTCTCCCACCCAGCATGGGTATATGTAAAAATACACCACAAAACACATTATACTACTTCTCCTGAGTACGGCGGTACCACATGTGTGGCATTTTTTTGCATCCTAACTGCGCTAAGGGGCCCAAAGTCCAATGAGTACCTTTAGGATTTCACAGGTCATTTTGAGACATTTGGTTTCAAGACTACTCCTCACGGTTTAGGGCCCCTAAAATGCCAGGGCAGTATAGGAACCCCACAAATGACCCCATTTTAGAAAGAAGAAACCCAAAGGTATTCTGTTAGGAGTATGGTGAGTTTATAGAAGATTTTATTTTTTGATTAATGTTGTGGCGCTTGTGTGTTACATCAAAAATGGCTGCATAGAGTAAGTAAAGTATCCGCTACTATACACATATATATAAAAAACAATTATTACTCTTGCGCCTGTGCATATGTCACCTTTAATAAAATATGCACCTTTAATAAAACATGCAGATATTATACACAGTACAACCCCATCCACACCTGAAAAACCTGCAGTCAGCGTAATTAATCCAGCAGCAATCTCAGATCTCACATATCTGTGGATTTAACTTATTGAACTGTATTGCTGCTACCAATTTCATGCATGAATATCGTTGACAGTATTAACTTTATTTGTACTCTAGATAGTGCACTATCTTTGTAATTGATTAGTTCCTGCTCCGCTTTGCATCCAAAACTGTCTTCCTTAAAAACTTGATTAAAAAGTTGCAGATCGTGATCAGATCATTCCAAAGTGTTTAATACACTAGATGGTTATAGCCTTCAATAGGAAGTCCTTAATAAAACATCCTCTATAACAATAAAAAGTCCATGTGTCACCCAACCTGTGACACGTAGAGAGTCTGGCAGGCTCCTTTGTAATAAAAAACCAGCTCGTTATGTACAGCGTCCGCTGTTCCAACAGCCTCTATAACCACTTGCCGACCGCCTACTTCATATTGGCGGCGGCAAAGTGGCAGCCCCAGGACCACGTAACGCAGAATGGCGTCAGGTCCTGGGGCACTCTTTGGCCGGGGATCGCGCGCTGGGATGCGCGCGCATCCGCCGGCAATAGGCTCCGCCCACCCGCGACGTCAACCCGCCGGCCAATCGGAAGCGCCGGCGGGTTGTTAACCCGACGATCGCCGGATAGGAAGCGTATAATACGCTTTGTAATGTTTACAAAGTGTATTATACAGGCTGCCTCCTGCCCTGGTGGTCCCAGTGTCCGAGGGACCACCAGGGCAGGCTGCAGCCACCCTAGTCTGCACCCAAACACACTGATCTGCCCCCCCCTGCCCCCTGATCGCCCACAGTACCCCTCAGACCCCCCCCTGCCCACCCCCCAGACCACCGTTTGCACACAATCACCCCCCTAATCACCCATCAATCACTCCCTGTCACTATCTGTCAACGCTATTTTTTTTTTTAGTCCCTAAACTGCCCCCTGCTCCCTCCTGATCACCCCCCCACCCCTCAGATTCTCCCCAGACCCCCCCAGACCCTCCCCCCCCTGTGTACTGTATGCATCTATACCCCCTGATCACCTGTCAATCACCTGTCAATCACCTGTCAATCACCCGTCAATCACCCGTCAATCACCCCCTGTCACTGCCACCCATCAATCAGCCCCTAACCTGCCCCTTGCGGGCAATCTAATCACCCACCCACACCAATAGATCGCCCGCAGATCCGACATCAGATCACCTCCCAAATCCATCGTTTACATCTATTCTCTCCTCTAAACACCCACTAATTACCCATCAATCACCCATCAATCACCCCCTATCACCACCTGTCACTGTTACCCATCAGATTAGACCCTTGCGGGCACCCAATCACCCGCCCACACGCTCAGATTGCCCTCAAACCCCCCCTTATCGATTCGCCAGTGCATTATTTACATCCGTTCTTCCCTGTAATACCCACTGATCACCTGTCAATCACCCCCTGTCACTGCCACCCATCAATCACCCCCTGTCACTGCCACCCATCAATCAGCCCCTAACCTGCCCCTTGCGGGCAATCTGATCACCCACCCACACCAATAGATCGCCCGCAGATCCGACATCAGATCACCTCCCAAATCCATTGTTTACATCTATTCTCTCCTCTAAACACCCACTAATTACCCATCAATCACCCATCAATCACCCCCTATCACCACCTGTCACTGTTACCCATCAGATTAGACCCTTGCGGGCACCCAATCACCCGCCCACACGCTCAGATTGCCCTCAAACCCCCCCTTATCGATTCGCCAGTGCATTATTTACATCCGTTCTTCCCTGTAATAACCCACTGATCACCTGTCAATCACCCCCTGTCACTGCCACCCATCAATCACCCCCTGTCACTGGCACCCATCAATCAGCCCCTAACCTGCCCCTTGCGGGCAATCTGATCACCCACCCACACCAATAGATCGCCCGCAGATCCGACATCAGATCACCTCCCAAATCCATTGTTTACATCTCTTCTCTCCTCTAAACACCCACTAATTACCCATCAATCACCCCCTATCACCACCTGTCACTGTTACCCATCAGATTAGACCCTAATCTGCCCCTTGCGGGCACCCAATCACCCGCCCACACGCTCAGATTGCCCTCAGACCCCCCCTTATCAATTCGCCAGTGCAATATTTACATCTGTTATTCCCTGTAATAACCCACTGATCACCTGTCAATCACCCATCAATCACCCCCTGTCACTGCCACCCATCAATCACCCCCTGTCACTGCCACCCATCAATCAGCCCCTAACCTGCCCCTTGCGGGCAATCTGATCACCCACCCACACCAATAGATCGCCCGCAGATCCGACATCAGATCACCTCCCAAGTGCAGTGTTTACATCTCTTCTCTCCTCTAAACACCCACTAATTACCCATCAATCACCCCCTATTACTGTTACCCATCAGATTAGACCCTAATCTGCCCCTTGCGGGCACCCAATCACCCGCCCACACCTCAGAACGCCCTCAGACCCCAGCCCTGATCACCTCGCTAGTGCATTGCTTGCATCTATTTCCCCCCTCTAATCACACCTTGAGACACCCATAAATCACCTCCTGTCACCCCCTAGCACACCTACCCATCAGATCAGGCCCTAATTTGCCCCGTGTGGGCTCCTGATCACTCGGCCAAACCCTCAGATCCCCCTCAGACCCCCTTCCGATCACCTCCCCAGTGCATTGATTGCATCTATTTTCCCCTCTAACCGCCCCCTGAGACACCCATCAATCACCTCCTGTCACCCCCCTAGCACTCCTATCCATCAGATCAGGCCCAATACATCCTGTCATCTAAGAGGCCACCCTGCTTATGACCGTTTCCACAAAATTTGCCCCCTCATAGACCACCTGTCATCAAAATTTGCAGATGCTTATACCCCTGAACAGTCATTTTGAGAAATTTGGTTTCCAGACTACTCACAGTTTTGGGCCCGTAAAATGCCAGGGCAGTATAGGAACCCCACAAGTGACCCCATTTTAGAAAGAAGACACCCCAAGGTATTCTGTTAGGTGTATGATGAGTTCATAGAAGATTTTATTTTTTGTCAAAAGTTAGCGGAAATTGGATTTTTATTGTTTTTTTCACAAAGTGTCATTTTTCACTAACTTGTGACAAAAAATAAAATCTTCTATGAACTCACCATACCCCTAACGGAATACCTTGGGGTGTCTTCTTTCTAAAATGGGGTCACTTGTGGGGTTCCTATACTGCCCTGGCATTTAGGGGCCCTAAACCGTGGGGAGTAGTCTAGAAAACAAATGCCTCAAAATGACCTGTGAATAGGACGTTGGGCCCCTTAGCGCACCTAGGCTGCAAAAAAGTGTCACACATGTAGTATCGCCATACTCAGGAGAAGTAGTATAATGTGTTTTGTGGTGTATTTTTACACATACCCATGCTGGGTGGGAGAAATCTCTCTGTAAATGGACAATTGTGTGTAAAAAAAAATCAAAAATGTGTCATTTACAGAGATATTTCTCCCACCCAGCATGGTTATATGTAAAAATACACCACAAAACACATTATACTACTTCTTCTGAGTACGGCGATACCACATGTGTGACACTTTTTTGCAGCCTAACTGTGCTAAGGGGCCCAAAGTCCAATGAGTACCTTTAGGATTTCACAGGTCATTTTGAGACATTTTGGTTCAAGACTACTCCTCACGGTTTAGGGCCCCTAAAATGCCAGGGCAGTATTGGAACCCCACAAATGACCCCATTCTAGAAAGAAGACACCCCAAGGTATTCCGTTAGGAGTATGGTGAGTTCATAGAAGATTTTATTTTTTGTCACAAGTTAGCGTAAATTGATATGTATTGTTTTTTTTTTCACAAAGTGTCATTTTCCGCTAACTTGTGACAAAAAAAAAATCTTCTATGAACTCACCATACCCCTAACGGAATACCTTGGGGTGTCTTCTTTCTAAAATGGGGTCACTTGTGGGGTTCCTATACTGCCCTGGCATTTTAGGGGCTCTAAACCGTGAGGAGTAGTCTAGAATCCAAATGCCTCAAAATGACCTGTGAATAGGACGTTAGGCCCCTTAGCGCACCTAGGTTGCAAAAAAGTGTCACACATGTGGTATCGCCGTACTCAGAAGAAGTAGTATAATGTGTTTTGGGGTGTATTTTTATACATACCCATGCTGGGTGGGAGAAATCTCTCTGTAAATGGACAATTGTGTGTAAAAAAAATCAAATAATTGTCATTTACAGAGATATTTCTCCCACCTAGCATCTGTATGTGTAAAAATACACCCCAAAACACATTATACTACTTCTCCTGAGTACGGCGGTACCACATGTGTGGCACTTTTTTGCACCCTAAGTGCGCTAAGGGGCTCAAAGTCCAATGAGTACCTTTAGGATTTCACAGGTCATTTTGCGACATTTGGTTTCAAGACTACTCCTCACGGTTTAGGGCCCCTAAAATGCCAGGGCAGTATAGGAACCCCACAAATGACCCCATTTTAGAAAGAAGACACCCCAAGGTATTCCGTTAGGAGTATGGTGAGTTCATAGAAGATTTTATTTTTGTCACAAGTTAGCGGAAAATGACACTTTGTGAAAAAAAAATATTAAAATCAATTTCCGCTAACTTGTGACAAAAAAAAAAAATCTTCTATGAACTCACCATACTCCTAATGGAATACCTTGGGGTGTCTTCTTTCTAAAATGGGGTAATTTGTGGGATTCCTATACTGTCCTGGCATTTTAGGGGCCCTAAACCGTGAGGAGCAGTCTTGAAACGAAATTTCTCAAAATGACCTGTGAAATCCTAAAGGTACTCATTGGACTTTGGGCCCCTTAGCGCAGTTAGGGTGCAAAAAAGTGCCACACATGTGGTATCGCCGTACTCAGGAGAAGTAGTATAATGTGTTTTGGGGTGTATTTTTCCACATACCCATGCTGAGTGGGAGAAATATCTCTATAAATTGACAACTGTGTGTAAAAAAAATAAAAAAATTGACATTTACGGAGATATTTCTCCCACCCAGCATGGGTATGTGTAAAAATACACCCCAAAACACATTATACTACTTCTCCTGAGTACGGCAATACCACATGTGTGGCACTTTTTTGCAGCCTAACTGCGCTAAGGGGCCCAAAGTCCAATGAGCATCTTTAGGCTTTACAGGGGTGCTTACAATTAGGCACCCCCCAAAATGCCAGGACAGTGAACACACCCCACAAATGACCCCATTTTGGAAAGTAGACACTTCAAGGTATTCAGAGAGGAGCATAGTGAGTCCGTGGCAGATTTCATTTTTTTTTGTCGCAAGTTAGAAGAAATGGAAACTTTTTTTTTTTGTTTTTTTTGTTACAAAGTGTCATTTTCCGCTAACTTGTGACAAAAAATAAAATCTTCTATGAACTCACCATGCCTCTCACTGAATACTTTGGGATGTCTTCTTTCCAAAATGGGGTCATTTGGGGGGT
Source organism: Hyperolius riggenbachi (assembly GCF_040937935.1). NCBI lineage: Eukaryota > Metazoa > Chordata > Amphibia > Anura > Hyperoliidae > Hyperolius > Hyperolius riggenbachi. The sequence goes on along the minus strand of NC_090652.1, from coordinate 54,604,364 downwards.
ATTTGTACTATCCTGGAATTTTAGCCCCTCATGAAACCTGACAGGTGCGCAGAAAAGTCAGAGATGCTTGAAAATGGGAAAATTCACTTTTGGCACCATAGTTTGTAAACGCTATAACTTTTACCCAATCCAATAAATATACACTGAATGTTTTTTTTTTTATCAAAGACATGTAGCAGAATAACTTTCGCGCTCAAATGTATAGGAAATTTTACTTTATTTGAAAAATGTCAGCACAGAAAGTTAAAAAAGTCATTTTTTTGACAAAATTCATGTCTTTTTTGATGAATATAATAAAAAGTAAAACTCGCAGCAGCAATCAAATAGCACCAAAAGAAAGCTTTATTAGTGACAAGAAAAGGAGCCAAAATTCATTTAGGTGGTAGGTTGTATGAGCGAGCAATAAACCGTGAAAGCTGCAGTGGTCCGAATGGAAAAAAAGGCTCTGGTCCTTAAGGGGTTTTATGACTGCAGTCCTTAAGTGGATAAATATCTCGCCAACTCACGTATCCTGGAGAGGGGTACCGGAGAATTGCAAGCTTTGGAGCTCCCAGTAGTCTTCCGACAGCTTGAGTCCCGGCCGGTGACTCGTTGTGTTACACTGCCCGCAAATGGAGAGATCGCATACGGACTTCCGGGATCACGTGCGCACGGAGTCCGGGGTGACGTCACCACACTTCCAACCAATAGCCAACGCGTTTCGGTAGGGACCGCCTACCTTCTTTAGGGCGTGTTCCCATTGGTTGTGCATCCTCTTATGCTCTCTAACTCCGCCCCTCTCCCTCTGCAATCTGTCACTTTTCATCCTCGAATAAAAATATAGTTACAAAGTAACAGAATTCATTTAAAAGGCAAAAATCTCAACATCTGAGTTAAGTCCCAGTGGTGTCTGCCAGACTATTAAGAGTGTAAATCCACTCGGTCTCCTTACGTGACATCTTGTCAATATAATTTCCTCCTCTCCAATCTTTATCCACATTTTGGATTGCATAAAATTTAAACGTTGCCAAACTTCCTGCATGATGGTTTCTAAAATGTTTGCTAAGTGGTTGCTTGCTGTTCCCACTTTTTTATGTTTTTAACATGCTCTCCTATTCTAGAGAGGAGCTTCCTTTTTGTTCTGCCAATGTATTGTTTTTTGCATCCGCATTCGATAACATATATCACCCCAGTACTATTACAGTTCAACTCCCCCATTACATTAAATTGCTCATGGGTTACAGGGGACTCAAAAACTTTAATTGGTGCGTGATATTTAGTAATTTTGCAGGGTACACAAAAACCACATCTCTTGAAGCAACCCTTCTTCTTTTCCACTTTGTGTGGTCCCCTGACGGTCGGTGCAATCCTATTTTTAATACTATCAGCTCTCTTAAAAATAAATGTAGGTTTCTCCGTCAGGATTCCATTCAGAGTTTTATCATTTTGCAGGATCTCCCAGTGATGTTCTACAATCCTCTGTATATCCCTTGATTGATGATTGTATTGCATTTTTATACTCGGTAATAAAAAAGCGTCATTCTTGATTTTTGTTTTTAATAAATCTCCCCGAGTACAATCCCTTATTTCATTCCTTGTATGCTCCAATTTTTCAGTATCATAGTTCCTTTCAATAAATCTTTCTTTCAATATCCCTGATTGTATATCAAAGTCTTCTATTTCTGTACAATTGCGTCTAATACGCATAAATTGACTTTTGGGGACATTAGTAAGCCACCTGTGCATATGGCAACTGTCTAAATACATAAAACTATTCGTATAGTTATTTTTTTATTTCCCCTTCTTCCCTCCGCCCGCCAGCCAATCACAGTGATTGACTCTCATAGACATCAGCCTATGAGAGACGATCACTCTCTGTGCATCTAGAGGGGATAGCCGTGTCACACAGCTGTCCCCAGTACAGCACTGCCTTAGATCGCAGCACTGTACGGTGTAAATAGACAGCGATTTTGCCATCTAACTGTCTCCTAGTGGCGATCGCCACTGGGAGACTTATGATGGAGCGGAGTGGTCCTGGGGCTGCCGCCGTGTTTGTGCCAGTCGGCGTGGAGCGGTTGGCAAACGTTTAAAGTGCAGCTTAAGCCACACCTTCTTTAATGCTTGAGCATATTTTTATATTGCTCTGCAATGCAGGTGTCCTTGAAATTCTGTGCCAATTAGCTCTTGTATTTACAGACTATTCAAATCATCTCTGGAACTCTCAATTGTCCCTATCAGTTTTAAACACTCAATCATTGTACCAATTCCAAAAAAATCAAAACCTACATGCTTAAATGATTACAGACCTTTAGCCCTGACATCATTGGTCATGAAAGCATTTGAAAAACTGATAATGGCTTATCTAAAATCCATCACAGATCCCCTGCTGGGCAATTTGCCTACAGGACTAATATGATGCCGTAAACAAGTGTATGCATTATGTACTACAGCGTCTAGACACCCCAGGAACCTACACCAGGATTTTATTAATAGATTTCAGCTCTGCATTTAATACCATAATTCCATCACTGCTACACAGCAAGCTCTCACAGCTACACATATCTGAATCCATCTGCAAATGGATAACCAATTTCTTAACCGACAGGAGACAGCAGGTCAGACTTGGGAAACACACATCAAGCTCTCTGACAGTCAGTACTGGTGCTCCCCAGGGCTTTGTGCTTTCCCCACTGCTCTACTCACTTCCAAATAGAAATGAAGGAGGCACTCAACTGGCAGTGGCGTATAAACTTACGTTTATCAAATAAGTAGCAAACACGACATGTTTCGGGGTTTCCCCCTTCCTCAAGTGTACATGCAACCTCCCAACACAACACCTTATGAACATTCTTAGACCACACCCAAATTAACAGACCCTCCTCTTCGATCAGCTGATCAACTTCTGAATTAACCCCTCGGGGTAAGTCCAAGTTCATCATTTTGGGCACTACAATCCAATGTCTACCCATCTAAACATCTTGGGGAACATAAGTGTAAGCAACATTTAGGCTATGCCCATTAACACACAAAATTTACTGAACATGCAATGCATAGACTCACTGCACCATCGATACAGATGTCCCTCCTCCACCACCCACCATAGCGATGACCATTCATCACAACCTGTAGGGGAGAAACACAATGACATTACCTACAAGAAGCATTTCATACTAAACATTTCATTCATGCCTTTAGGCGCAATGGTGTCTAATTTCCTCATCCACCGTGCTTCTTTCTGTAACAGTAATCTGTCCCTGTCTCCTCCTCTTTTTGGCGGGGGTACATGGTCCAGCACCATCCACTTAAGCTGCGATACACCATGTCCACGGGCAAAAAAATGTTTACCCACCGGCGTATGGCTGCTCAATTCGGATGGTTTGAATCCACGAATGGAGCCTCTATGCTCCTGCACTCTGGTTTTGACGTCTCTTGTCGTCTTCCCCACGTACAGGAGCCCACACGGGCATTTAAGTGCATACACGACAAACGTGCTATCGCAGGTATACATGGAATTAATTCTAATTCTTTCTCCTGTGTAAGGGTGGCTGACATGATCCCCTTTGATGATCGCCCCACAGCAATTACAATTCATGCACGGGAAGGTACCCCTTTTCTTTGTGAGTTTATGCATCTCTACACATCGTTCTGCAAGATCTACCCTGCTGACTATGTTTTTAATGGTCCTCCCCCGTTTAAAAGAAAACAATGGTGCATTTTTGAATATCTCTCCATACACAGGATCCTGCTGTAATATCGGCCAGTACCTGTTGACCACCTGTCTGACCACTTTCGACTGTTTACAGTAAGTCTGAACGAAGGGGATACGATCCGTTAAACCATCCCGCTCTGATTTACTTTGTAGCAACGATTCTCTTGGGACTCCTCCTATTTCGGCCCGTACCTTATCAAGCATGTTGGTATCATAACCTTTTGAACGGAATTTTTTTGTCAATTTCTCAGCCGCTGCTTGATAGCCTCCCTCTGTGGAAGCTATCCTTCTGGCCCTCAGATACTGTCCCTTAGGGATGGCTTTGATTACATTTCTGCTGTGGAAACTATCCACTCTGAGGAGATTGTTCCGGTCCGTAGGTTTCGTATACAGATCCGTCTGCAATCCCTCATCTGTAATCTTTATAGAGACATCCAAATACTGGATCTCTTTCGCTGAGGACTCCATTGTAAATTTGATTGTGGAATGTGCCACATTGGCATCCTCCACCATCAATTGTAGCTCCTCCAACTCTCCCTGCCACAAAATCAGGATGTCATCCACAAATCAATAGTACCCCACAATATTGTGACAATACTTCTCGTTCTTCAAAAACATACATTGCTCCAATTTGTACATGAACAGATTAGCAAATGACGGGGCCACAGGGGACCCCATACTCGTGCCCTGTCTCTGCAAATAGAAATCGTTACCAAACTTGAAGTAATTATTAACCAATATCATCTCAAGACAATCAAGTACAAAATATATCAGACGATTCTCCATGGATGTCTCAAGCAGCATCTCTTCTATATACCCCATGCCCTCCTCATGTGGGATAGAGGTAAACAAACTTTGTACATCCAGGGTAGCCAGGATCAACCCTGTTTTCCTGGTGTCCACCTCTTTTAACCTTTGTAACAGATCCGTGGTGTCCTTTAAACAAGTCGGTATCCCCTTCACCAAATCCTGCAAATAAACATCCACGAACTTGGACAAAGGGTAAAGGACTGACCCAACGGCTGACACGATTGGGCGGCCTGGGGGCAGAGTCAGACATTTGTGTATCTTGGGTAACAAGTACAATAATGGAACCTGTGGGTGAATAACCTCCAAAAATTCTGCAGTATTTTTCGTGATCAATCCTAGCAACAGGGCATCCTGCACCATGGATCACATTCACCCACAGGTTCCATTATTGTACTTGTTACCCAAGATACACAAATGTCTGACTCTGCCCCGAGGCCGCCCAATCGTGTCAGCCGTTGGGTCAGTCCTTTACCCTTTGTCCAAGTTCGTGGATGTTTATTTGCAGGATTTGGTGAAGGGGATACCGACTTGTTTAAAGGACACCACGGATCTGTTACAAAGGTTAAAAGAGGTGGACACCAGGAAAACAGGGTTGATCCTGGCTACCCTGGATGTACAAAGTTTGTTTACCTCTATCCCACATGAGGAGGGCATGGGGTATATAGAAGAGATGCTGCTTGAGACATCCATGGAGAATCGTCTGATATATTTTGTACTTGATTGTCTTGAGATGATATTGGTTAATAATTACTTCAAGTTTGGTAACGATTTCTATTTGCAGAGACAGGGCATGAGTATGGGGTCCCCTGTGGCCCCGTCATTTGCTAATCTGTTCATGTACAAATTGGAGCAATGTATGTTTTTGAAGAACGAGAAGTATTGTCACAATATTGTGGGGTACTATTGATTTGTGGATGACATCCTGATTTTGTGGCAGGGAGAGTTGGAGGAGCTACAATTGATGGTGGAGGATGCCAATGTGGCACATTCCACAATCAAATTTACAATGGAGTCCTCAGCGAAAGAGATCCAGTATTTGGATGTCTCTATAAAGATTACAGATGAGGGATTGCAGACGGATCTGTATACGAAACCTACGGACCGGAACAATCTCCTCAGAGTGGATAGTTTCCACAGCAGAAATGTAATCAAAGCCATCCCTAAGGGACAGTATCTGAGGGCCAGAAGGATAGCTTCCACAGAGGGAGGCTATCAAGCAGCGGCTGAGAAATTGACAAAAAAATTCCGTTCAAAAGGTTATGATACCAACATGCTTGATAAGGTACGGGCCGAAATAGGAGGAGTCCCAAGAGAATCGTTGCTACAAAGTAAATCAGAGCGGGATGGTTTAACGGATCGTATCCCCTTCGTTCAGACTTACTGTAAACAGTCGAAAGTGGTCAGACAGGTGGTCAACAGGTACTGGCCGATATTACAGCAGGATCCTGTGTATGGAGAGATATTCAAAAATGCACCATTGTTTTCTTTTAAACGGGGGAGGACCATTAAAAACATAGTCAGCAGGGTAGATCTTGCAGAACGATGTGTAGAGATGCATAAACTCACAAAGAAAAGGGGTACCTTCCCGTGCATGAATTGTAATTGCTGTGGGGCGATCATCAAAGGGGATCATGTCAGCCACCCTTACACAGGAGAAAGAATTAGAATTAATTCCATGTATACCTGCGATAGCACGTTTGTCGTGTATGCACTTAAATGCCCGTGTGGGCTCCTGTACGTGGGGAAGACGACAAGAGACGTCAAAACCAGAGTGCAGGAGCATAGAGGCTCCATTCGTGGATTCAAACCATCCGAATTGAGCAGCCATACGCCGGTGGGTAAACATTTTTTTGCCCGTGGACATGGTGTATCGCAGCTTAAGTGGATGGTGCTGGACCATGTACCCCCGCCAAAAAGAGGAGGAGACAGGGACAGATTACTGTTACAGAAAGAAGCACGGTGGATGAGGAAATTAGACACCATTGCGCCTAAAGGCATGAATGAAATGTTTAGTATGAAATGCTTCTTGTAGGTAATGTCATTGTGTTTCTCCCCTACAGGTTGTGATGAATGGTCATCGCTATGGTGGGTGGTGGAGGAGGGACATCTGTATCGATGGTGCAGTGAGTCTATGCATTGCATGTTCAGTAAATTTTGTGTGTTAATGGGCATAGCCTAAATGTTGCTTACACTTATGTTCCCCAAGATGTTTAGATGGGTAGACATTGGATTGTAGTGCCCAAAATGATGAACTTGGACTTACCCCGAGGGGTTAATTCAGAAGTTGATCAGCTGATCGAAGAGGAGGGTCTGTTAATTTGGGTGTGGTCTAAGAATGTTCATAAGGTGTTGTGTTGGGAGGTTGCATGTACACTTGAGGAAGGGGGAAACCCCGAAACATGTCGTGTTTGCTACTTATTTGATAAACGTAAGTTTATACGCCAGTTGAGTGCCTCCTTCATTTCTATTTGTATCTGCTGTGGTGGAGTGGTGATCCGCAGAGGGATTGTGCACCGGCAGACCAGGTGCCATACCTGGAGTTGAAACCAAGCTCAGCAACCCCCCTATTTGCTGTCTACTCACTTCCACTCTACACCAATGACTGCATCTCCACAGATTCATCTGTTAAGGTTATGAAGTTTGCAGATGGCACAACAATAGTTGGTCTCATACAAAATGGGGACGAGTCTGCATACAGGCATGTAGTGGGACAGCTTTCCTCCTGGTGCAGCATCAACAACTTGGAACTAAATGCGCTTAAAACCATGTAGATGACAATAGACTTTAGGAGATCTCCCCCCGCACCTCCCCTTAACCATAAATGGATCTACAATAACCCAGGTAGAGTCATTTAAGTTTCTTGGGTCCACAATCTCAAACAACCTGAAATGGGACAACAATACTGCCACTATCGTCAACAAAGCGCAACAGAGGCTGTACCACCTACAGCAGCTGAAAAAGTTTGGCCTGCCTCAAAAATTAATGGTGCAGTTCTACACTGCAATCATCGAATCCGCCATAACATCATCTATGACTGTATGGTTCGGCTCCTGCTCAGCATTAGAAAAGGGGAGGCTGCAGCGCATCATCCGAACAGGGGAAAGGATAATTGGAGGTGGCTTACCTTCCCTGCAGGATCTTTACACTAGCAGGTGCAGAAAGAGTGCAGCCAAAATTGCCTCTGACCCCTCTCACCCAGCTCACTCCATCTTCCAGCGCATGGCTTCAGGAGTAAGATTCCGGTCAATCGCAATTAAAACCTCTAGACACAGGGACAGCTTTTTCCCTCAGGCAGTAGCCATACTTAATGCTGAACCACGTTAGAGCTGCCAGGACTTGAAAGTAATCAGCACAGAACTGAAAATGAACAATTCTCACCTTGCTTACTGCCACTATACTTACATACTGTGCTCTTGACTTGTAATATACACACTGCCTGTCCTTGTATTGTTTTTGTTTGTTAAGCAACTGCCAAGACAAATTCCTTATAAGTGCAAACTTACTTGTATATATGAATAGTGGGTACAAGTAATACAAAAATAATTTTTCAAAAAGAGCTTGTAGTTTTTGAGAAAATCGATTTTAAAAATGCAAAGGAAACAAGGTTTTTTAAACTGTCATTTTTCTGAGTTTAAAATCCATTTTTCTTTGCATTTTTAAAATCGATTTTCTCAGAAACTACTAGGTCTTTTTATTTTTATTATTTTTTTTTACTTGTACCCAATATTTCCCTTAATATACATAGCAATGTTGGTAACAATGACAATTGCATGTATGGGGGCTTTGTCATTCACAGCTAAATTTGTCACAAATTTAAGCAAAAATTATACAAACATTTACAAAATTACGAATGATTATATGAATGTACAAATTGTAAAACATATGAGTTTAATTGCAAATATTTACTTCAAATTTTGCACAATCTTTTTAATGATCCACACTACTAATGACTGCGTATCACACATTAATACTGTTATTCAGTGCAGCAATGTAAAAGTGTGAACAAAGTCCTCAGTCTTATGATGACCTTAATTCAGTTGGACACAGTTCTCTCTGTTCACTACTCTATCCAAGTATTAGAAGACATTCTGGCTGGAATTTCACTTTAACAAAAAAAAAAATGTATATATATTTTAATTTTTCATTCATTTTTGTGGTATGGTGGCTTATTTGCCTTTTGATATTTTTTAATATGTTATCAGGAAAAAACAGCTCCACCATCATCTGGATTGGCCATTTTCTCCACTTTAGAAGAGAGTTGCTGTGACTGGCTGAGGAAACTGCTTTTGTCTGACATATTTGGACATGGAAGTGTTCGGTACCACAGAATTTCCTCTTATGATGATAAAGAGCTCAGCGAAGCACAAGCCTACTGTAATGTGGCAATCATATATCACTCCATGACGATAGGAATGCGGCTAATCGATGGGGAATCTCTGTATGAGAAAGTAACTGCACTATTGTCAGCAAGACTTGGTGAGTGTCTTCTGTCCCAAAGATTATCTTCATTTTACTAAGTTCATGTGATGTAACTTTTTTTGTCATTGGTATTGTTGACATATTTCTCAGTGCTCGTAGAATGCATCTAACAAGTGCCTGAGAGTATTTGCAACTTTTACCACATATTTGGTATAAAGAATGTATACGTCAGAGAAAGATAATGGGGAAGAATTTTCCCACTCTTTCACTACTCAGAACTGTGACTAGTGACAAGACCCCTGAGGCAGACGGATAACTGTTCCTATAGTATGAATACTTCTCCAATTTAGTGCTGTGCTCTTTAACTACCCTGACTGCCTGACTACTCTCACTGATCCATCCCCATTATGCCCATTATAATCATAACCTTGGTCCTTACACTGCATAAAGGGCACTGTGTGTGTGTGTGTGGGGGGGGGGGGGGTGTCTGTGTGAGAGTAGGGAGAGGTTAGGTTGTATTAAAATATCGGTAAGGATAACAGATATTTAACTATGTGAATGCAGTAGTAGGATATCAGTGAATTTACTGATATTCCACTACTGACTATTTCTTGTGACCACATGTATGCTTGCACTTTTCCTATCTCCTCAATGTCTGATGTGAATAAACATGAACCCTTCCTAATTGCTAACCTCTGATTGTCATAACCTCTTAGGCTTCCCCTTCCTTTATAGGAGTATCATGCAGACATTGTGTCTCCTTCCAACCAAGTATTTTGGCACAACCACCCTCAAATCAGCAGTGATTGGTGCCCACTATTATAGTGGGCACAGTGGAGTCTAATGTAGGCATGGACTCACCTTCCATTACTGGGACCTCTGTCCTTCTTGATCAGCACCCAAGCTTCTTTTCAGGCAAAAAAGAAGTGGTTGCCAGTATACAGTAGTTGCTAAGCATTAGAAGGTGCAAAACTGCAGTAAGTGCCAAGGTGTAGTGGGTGCCCAGATGCAGTGGTTGGTAAGATGCAAAGGTCCAGTTTGTGCTAAGCTGCAGTGGGTGCTGAGGTGCCAAAGTACAGCCTGTGTCAAGCTGCAGTGGGTACCAAGGTACAATTTTTATTGGATGTGTATTTGCATTGGGTTCTAAGCAGTATTGAGTGCTTAATGAGTAGCAGATGTTGAAAAATAATAGTGGGAGTCATGTGAGTGTTTATTGGTACAGGGAGCCATTCGAGTGCTGGGTACATGCCAAGAGTGGGTGCTAGGTGCATGTAGGTGCAATGAGCAGGACATGAGTGAGTAGGGAGTGCCATGTGTGATCACTGGTCAGGATGTGTGCCATGGGAGAGAGTACTGGGTCTCATATGGGTTCGTACCAAGGGTAGGTAGTGCGTAGTGTTGAGCCGAAATTTTCGAAATTTCGTGTTTGCTTAATTACGGATGCAAATTTTGCCGCTACGACACAAATTCGTAATTTCATAATTGCCATACAAACCGTAATTCAGAATTCCGTAAGCGAAATTTCGGTTTCGTAATTTCGCATTTTACCGCAAATTTGTGTTTAACGCAAAATTTAGTAATTTCATGTTTTCTATAAAAACAAAGTTATTTTAGTTAAAAAAATTAACGTAATTGCGTTTCTAATAGTAATATCTGATAATGCAAAGGTCCCTGCACTTGCTGTCACTTTAAATGCATCAGGAGGCTCTACCTGCAGCCACTTCTAAGACAGGTGCTCTTTGTCAAGGTGCACTTAGCTGACATGCTGAGACATTTAGTTTTGGGTCTTGCAGTATCTGATAATGCAAAAGTCCCTGCACGTGCTGTTGCTTTAAATTTATCAGGAGGCTTTACCTGCAGCCACTTCTAAGACAGGTGCTCTTTGTCAAGGTGCACTTAGCGGTCATGCATGCTGAGACACTCGGTGTTGGGCCTTGCAATATCTGAAAATGCAAAGGTTCCTGCAAGTGCTGTCGCTGTAAATGTATCAGGAGCCTCTGGACTGGAACACAATTTTGAGAAAGGTCGAATTTCCATGTTAAACACGAAATTCTGATTTGTTTGTGTTGCGTAAACAATCGTAATTAGGAAAAAGATCGTAATTATGAAATTCCCCATAAACACGAAATTGTGCGAAATTCGTGAAATTTCGATTACGGCCATAATCGTAATTTCGCGAATTACGCACAATTTCACAAAATTTTATGTAATCGTAATTGGGTCATTACACTTATCACTAGTAGTGGGTGCTATTTGAGTGCTGCCCATGGACGGGTACTAGGTGCATATAATGGCTTGGGAACTTGGTGCCGTGTGAGTACTGTGCCATGTGGGGGTTGGTTATGGGGGGCATAGTGTGTCATGTGGGGCCTAGTTGCAAATACTGAGTGCCAAGTGTGTAGTGGGAGTGAGTACATGGTGCCATATGGGTGTTAGGTGTTAGCTAGTGGGGTATTTGTTGTCATGTGGGTGCTAAATGCAGATGCTGGGTGCCATGTGGGTTCTGGGTGCCGACACAGAGTGTCATGTGGATTCTGGCTGTATGAATGGGTATCAATCATCATAGGTGTTGATTGCATTTTCTGGATGGCATGTAAGTGCTTGGTGTGGGTACTGGGCACCAAGTGAAGGCTTGGTGCAGCTGGAACTACTGCAGATGAAATATGTGGGTGCTGCGTACAGGTACTGGGTATCACATAGGTGCGAATACTTGGTGCCATGCCTGCACTGAGTGCTAGCTATGGGTGGGCATTGTGTGTCATGTGGATTCTGAGTGCAGGTAGTTTGGGTGTTAGTACTGATTATGTGGGTGCAGATAGTGGGTGCCCTGTGGAGGCTGTGTGCAGGTGTGAGTAGTGGGCGCCAAGTCGGGGCAGGGAACAAGTACTGTGCCATGTGGGTGTGAGTACTGGGTGGAAGCTATAGTGTGTGTGTGTGTGTAGTTAGACTGGATATCATGTGGGTGCTTGGTGCAAGTACTGGGTGCTTGCTATAGTGAGGATTACTGGCTGAGTGTAATGTGGGTGCTGGATATTGGCGTGATTGCTGTGGGTGCAGGGGGTGGGAGGTCACTTTAAGTGCTGTAATGAATGGCATAGTTGCTGCTAGTGGAGGTAGAGTTCAGTGTGGTTGCTGGGGGAGGTAGAGGTTAGTGTGGGTGCTGGTAGAAGGGCAGGTCACTGTGATTATGGAGGGGGGGAGAAGTAACTGTGGGTTCTGTTGAAGATAGAGGTCAGTATTGGTGCTGAAGGAAAGGGAGGTCACTGGGGGTGCTTGGAGAGAGGTCACTGTGGGTCTTGGGGGAGGTAGAGGTAACTATGGGTGCAGCTGATGTAACAGCCACACTTAAAGGGGAACTGAAGTAAGAGGTATACGGAGGCTGCCATATTTATTTCCTTTCAATCAATACCAGTTGCCTGGCAGCCCTGCTGGTGTATTTATCTGCAGTAGTATCTGAATAACACCAGAAACAAGCATGCAGCTAGTCTTGTCAGATCTGACTTGAAAGTCTGAAATACCTGATCTGCTGAAAGCTTGTTCAGGGGCTATGGCTAATAGTATTAGAGGCAGAGGATCAGCAGGATAGCCAGGCATCTGGTATTGCTTAAAAGGAAAGAAACATGGCAGCCTCCGTATACCTCTATCTTCAGTTCCCCTTTAATTTCTAAGTGTCCCAGACGGGGGCTGGGCTTCCCTTGGGTGGGTGGGGCTTATCACAATTGGGGCATGGTTTATTTTGCACAGCCAGAGGGGCCTTTTTTGAAGATTTTAAAAGGGGGGGGGGGGCTGGGAACCCAGAGCACACCCCTCTGCACGTGCCTGATTCTGACATCTCTAGTTTTCACAATAATGGGCTTCCAAAGATTGCCAATCATCACACTACCACGTGGAGATCTGAAACATCTCATCTTCCAATGTGATATTTAATATTTTAGTGTCAACATACTTAAAAAATCTACATTTAGTTCTAAACACAACAAACATTTAAAACAGCAATGAGAAGAGTAAGCAATCCATTTCCTATAAAGTTATTTTTTTTAAGCAAATGTGCCAGGATGAAATCATTGTCAATGTTTTTCTTATATGCAGGCAAGGGTAAAGTGGTTGTGGTTTTTGATGATGTGCAAATTAACAGTTATGAAGACGAGGAGTGGATGATGGCTCAGCATTCCAGGTTTGAAAAGCATGGTGGTGATTTCTACTTTATCAAACGAGAAGACAAAGCTGGTGAAATGCAGCTAATACAGAAACTGAAGAAGATAATTCAGCTAGTGGCTGGATAGTGTAATGGTTAAAGGAATTCTATCAAACCAAGTGCTTTGTAATGACAATGTAAAAATAATGTCTATGTAGCTGTGTAAACATTTTCCTACTATTCATGTTACATATCAGAAGAGGCAAAAGCTTTAATTCATTGTGTGTATATTAAGATTTTAGCTACGTTTGGGATGTCTCATTTGCAGAGGTATAAATCTGTATGAATCTCTGCAACCTGACATGCTAAGAACAGTGTAATATTGAAGCAGATTACCTGACAGGCTTTTGTTTTCATATATCAGGTTTCACACACAAAATTACAGATGTTTATGTTGCATATAAGATACATTTCCTTTGCTCTGCCTGTCTCTGACTGAGCTCTCTGCACGCATAGCGCTTGATTCACAAAAGAGTGATAACTGATAGCACGGCCGTTTTCACGAGAATTTTTGCTTTTTTGCTCGATCACGAATTTTCATGCGCAATTGCGTGTTTATAGCCGTGCTATCAGTTAGCACTCTTTTGTGAATCAAGCCCTTAGAGTTAATGATACACTGTGAAGGGAAGACCCCCCTCCCCTCATGGCTGAGTCTTTCAGCAGACTTCCCTCAGAAAAGTGTGAAAGGGATTAGATAACAGTAAAAACAGTAAACAGAGTGATAAAGATTCAGATGTATACACCAACACTTAGCAGCACTTCCCAAACATTTCCTATCTCAATAGAAAAAAAACATGTCAATCGATAGTGTCCCTTTAAGGACCCTGCCTTTGACACAGGCAACCAGGGTTCTAATCTCAGCTCTGCCTGTTCAGTAAGCCAACACCTATTTGGTAGGAGACCTTGGGCAAGACTCCCTAATGCTGCTACTGCCTATACAGGTCCGTCTAAAAAAATTAGCATATTGTGATAAAGCTCATTATTTTCTGTAATGTACTGATAAACATTAGACTTTCATATATTTTAGATTCATTACACACAACTGAAGTAGTTCAAGCCTTTTATTGTTTTAATATTGATGATTCTGGCATACAGCTCATGAAAACCCAAAATTCCTATCTCAAAAAATTAGCATATTTCATCCGACCAATAAAAGAAAAGTGTTTTTAAAACAAAAAAAGTCAACCTTTAAATAATTATGTTCAGTTATGCACTCAATACTTGGTCGGGAATCCTTTTGCAGAAATGACTGCTGCAATGCGGCGTGGCATGGAGGCAATCAGCCTGTGGCACTGCTCAGGTGTTATGGAGGCGCAGGATGCTTCGATATCGGCCTTAAGCTCATCCAGAGTGTTGGGTCTTGCATCTCTCAACTTTCTCTTCACAATTTTCCACAGATTCTCTATGGGGTTCAGGTCAGGAGAGTTGGCAGGCCAATTGAGCACAGTAATACCATGGTCAGTAAACCATTTACCAGTGGTTTTGGCACTGTGAGCAGGTGCCAGGTCGTGCTGAAAAATGAAATCTTCATCTCCATAAAACTTTTCAGCAGATGGAAGCATGAAGTGCTCCAAAATCTCCTGATAGCTAGCTGCACATTGACCCTGCCCTTGATAAAACACAGTGGACCAACACCAGCAGCTGACATGGCACCCCAGACCATCACTGACTGTGGGTACTTGACACTGGACTTCAGGCATTTTGGCATTTCCCTCTCCCCAGTCTTCCAATCCTCCAGACTCTGGCACCTTGATTTCCGAATAACATGCAAAAGTTGCTTTCATCCGAAAAAAAGTACTTTGGACCACTGAGCAACAGTCCAGTGCTGCTTCTCTGTAGCCCAGGTCAGGCGCTTCTGCCGCTGTTTCTGGTTCAAAAGTGGCTTGACCTGGGGAACGCAGCACCTGTAGCCCATTTCCTGCACACGCCTGTACACGGTGGCTCTGGATATTTCTACTCCAGACTCAGTCCACTGCTTCCGCAGGTCCCCCAAGGTCTGGAATCGGTCTTTCTCCACAATCTTCCTCAGGGTCCGGTCACCTCTTCTCGTTGTGCAGCATTTTCTGCCACACTTTTCTCTTCCCACAGACTTACCACTGAGGTGCCTTGATACAGCACTCTGGGAACAGCCTATTCATTCAGAAATCTCTTTCTGTGTCTTACCCTCTTGCTTGAGGGTGTCAATGATGGCCTTCTGGACAGCAGTCAGGTTGTCAGTCTTACCCATGATTGCGGTTTTGAGTAATGAACCAGGCTGGGAGTTTTTAAAAGCCTCAGGAATCTTTTTCAGGTGTTTAGAGTTAATTAGTTGATTCAGATGATTAGGTTAATAACTCGTTTAGAGAACCTTTTCATGATATGCTAGTTTTTGAGATAGGAATTTTGGGTTTTCATGAGCTGTATGCCAAAATCATCAATATTAAAACAATAAAAGGCTTGAACTACTTCAGTTGTGTGTAATGAATCTAAAATATATGAAAGTCTAATGTTTATCAGTACATTACAGAAAATAATGAACTTTATCACAATATGCTAATTTTTTGAGAAGGACCTGTAGAGCATGTCCTAATGGCTGAATCTCTGGTGCTTTGAGTCTGACAGGAGAAAAGCGCAATATAAATGTTCTGTGTTGGTCTTTGTCAGCTTCACCCTCCTTTTATGCCACTGAATTTGTTTTGTGAAGAAAAGACATCAGTAGATTTTGAGACAATCTTCTATAATTCATAGTAAGAAGCAATAGGAATTAAAAAAAATTGACTTTCCAATCAGTAGCTGAGACCATGTGGACAGATCGGTCTGTTTTAAACATTCATGTTTGTGACTATCAGTAATGAAGATACCTGAAGATGAAAGGTACATTCTAGCCCAAGGAGAGACACTTTTACACCACCAGTATAATTTAGATATAGGAAGGAAGCGGATTGAGGAAGGAAAAGAGTTTAACTGAGTTCCTAGCTTCATAATTTTGTAAGTGCTGAATAATTCTGTAAGTGCAGAAACCAGATAGACAAGCACCCAAATGGGGACAGACGTGTGCTTTAGTGGATAGACCCAATAGCCCTCAGTGAGTCAAACGAAGTCCAACATGAAGAATCCACAGCACCACGTCAGTGATGTATAGCTCTTTTATTGTTTAAAATGACAAAGAGATAGCCATAACAGCGACAGATGCTGTTTCGGACAAAGTCCTTCCTCAAGCTGTGTCAGGCTCTCTCTGAAATGTAACACAAATGCTACCCTTATATATACTAACCATGAGTACAAAGTAACCAATCAGGATGCAGAGAGGACAAGGAGGACCTGATGGGGAACTGCAGAAAAGCCACGTAAGTTCCACCCCCTATGACACAAATCAAACCTACCAATCACACAATGACATAAAGATTTAAAATCCTCCTTACCTCCTAACTCCAACTGTCTAACACAAGAGGACCTGATGGGGAACTGCAGTTCACCCTCCCGTGTGTCACGCCAGACATCTTTCTGAAAACGTCATGCTGACCCCATGACGTACGCATAGACGTACGCGTAAAACGTCAGTGCATGCGTAAGATTGGAGAGAGCCTGACACAGCTTGAGGAAGGACTTTGTCCGAAACAGTGTCTGTCGCTGTTATGGCTATCTCTTTGTCATTTTAAACAATAAACGAGCTATACATTACTGACGTGGTGCTGTGGAGTCTTCGTGTTGTAATTCTGTAAGTGCTGCATAATTCTGTAAGGGCTGCATAATTTTGTATCCTGTTTGCTAGTTCCTGTATTGGTTGTTGGTTATATCTTAGAACACTGCACAGTGAAACACAACTGGGGATGAAGTGTAACATTTCCTTGGATTCTTACCAGAAATCATACTCTGACAGTTAACTGGGAATAGGGTTGCTCGCTGCATTCCGCAGAATTGACATTTCCGCAATTCCAGTCGGAAATTGGCAATTCTGTTCCGTTAAGCCGGAATGGAATTGCTATAGCGGTAATTGGAAATTAGCGGAATTTCTATGCGGAATTCTGTCAGAATTTAGAGCCATCAGAAATTACAAGCCAATCAGCTGCATTTAGTGTTAGGCAGAATTTTTAAGCCAACCAGAAGGATCGGAAGGGATAGACCCATATACAAAATACAACCAATCCTACGTTAGCAACCAGCTCCTAGCTACCTATCATCAGCTATCCCACCCATTTTGTATATAAGAGAGGTGTGACAGTCATGAACTTGTGGGTTTCAGTCTGGTGTTGGAGAGAGAGGAGAGACAGACCAATATTAGTTGTTTCAACATAAAACAATAGTCTTTTTAAAGACTGCATATAAAACAAAAGTCTTTGAAAAGACTGTGAGAGAGAATTTGACTGAGTGTGAGCTATTAGTAGTAGTAGTAGCTAGGTGTATTTGTGATAGAGTGACAGTAGATTGTTAGTTTGAGTGATAGATTGTAGTGAAGTGTACTAGTAGTTACTGTGTGGAGAGGGTTAGGGAGAGCTAGTCAGGCTGCAGGCTTAGTGTTTGACAGAGTGAGTGAGTTAGTTAGGTGATTGATTAGTTGAGTGTAGTGCAAGGTTCTTTATTTATTTTCTTATCTGTTTTTTAGTTCAAGTTAGGTGGATTTCTTTGGTTCTGCCCCTCATACCCCTTCCCCAATAAACTTTTTTGGCCCCAAAGGAATGGCGCGAGAGCAGCAGCAATTTCTTGCCACTCCTAAAATAAAATGGAGTGATGGTGGTGTTGGTGTATCACGTCAAGTATGTGATCAGGTTGAGGGTGGCAGCAGCAGCAGCAGGAAGCATTCCGCCCTGATCAGAGATGTCTTCCCTGTGTTCGCACGCAGGAAATTTTTGACAGAACAGCAGACGAACAGAGTTATTGATTATTTTGATCAGGAACCCTCTACCCAGTCTGAGGAACTTGAAGCTAGTTGCATGAGCACCAGTAGTGGCCAGGTTCCTCATGACCAGAACCCAACCGCAGCTGCTTCTCTTAATGAGGTTACTTTCTCCCAGTATTCTCCTCCAGAATTAAGGCACACCTATGTCGATGAGATAGATGTGCAGAAGAATTGGGATGAGGCATTGGAGGAGACCAATGGACCAAGCTCCCAAGAAGTGTTGGGTTCTGCGGTGACAGAAATGGCCCCTGTGTTTTTCTTAATCCAGTAATCCATCACAACTGGGAGCCACAACTGGGGGTCCAGAAAAGTCACATATGGATTCCAGAGCTTTGGTTGAACTGGATGATGTTTTGGATGATGAGGTGGCTGATCCAACGTGGTCACCATCTGATGGGTTAGGCACTAGCAGGCGTGAGCAGCATGGAGAAACAGAGCAGATGGTTGGCCAGCAGCTTGCAAGTGCTTTCCCATCTGTCAGTACCCACCAGTCCAATGCTGAGCATGGACGTGCTACTACAGGTCACACCATTGTTCCACGTGCACGCACATCCCCTGCATGGAATTATTTTACTGTTCTTGAAGAGGATAAATCCAGGGCAGTCTGTTCTGTGTGCCGTAAATCGGTGAGCAGAGGCAAATCAGGCAGCGGGTTCGGCACTTCAGGGCTGATAAGCCATCTGCGTGTTCACCACAGATGGGAGTTCGAATATGTAAAGAATTACAATAAGATGGTGGAGAAAAAGGAGCAGCAACAGGCCCCTCCTCTTCTTTTTCTAGTCGTCCTGTCCAACCTGCTCAGTCCCATTCTACTTCAAATCCTTCTGCATGCCAGGCTAGAAGAGGGCTCCAGACCTTGGCAAGCACCTCATCATCACCCTTGTTGGTTTCCGCTGAATCACCATTGTTCCAGCGTCAGGCCTCTGTGCCAGAAATGTTGCAGAGGAAGCAGATGCTCCCTGAAACTGATCCGTTTGTTGTGAAAAATAATGTGCTCCTGGCAAGGCTGTTGGTACAACAGCTGCTGCCCTACCAGTTTGTGGACTGTACCCCCTTCCGCAGACTGATGAACAATGTTGCTCCACAATGGCAGATCCCCAGCCGCCATTATTTTGCCAGTAGTATGAAGTGTGTCGGCCGGTCTATGGATCATGCTGTCGGTGGCAAGGTGCACTTCACTATGGATGGCTGGAGCAGCAGGCATGGGCAGGGAAAGTATCTAACTTTTACCGCCCATTGGGTCACCCTTCATGGTTCTGCTGAGGAGGATGCAAGATCTGGGGCATCTCAGCTGGTGGTGCCGCCACATGGGTTGAAGGGGAGGCCTGTTCTACTTCCCTTTGCTACCCGTTCTGTCCAAGGCCAGTCCACCATTGCTGAGCCTCCCAGCAAGTGGTCCTGCTCCTACACTGGTCTGCAGCACCATCGATGCTAAGCAGTGCTGAAACTCGAATCCATGGATGAGAACAGGCAAACCAGATCTGTAATCCTTGCAGCCTTACAGGATCAGATTCGGCAGTGACTGTCCCCGAAAACTGGAGACAGGTGTAGTGGTGTCTGATAATGGTGCCAACATGCTGGCCGCTATTTCTGATTGTGGCTATACCTACTTACCTTGCTTGGCCCACGTCTTCAACCTTGTAGTCCAGAAGTTTTTACGCACTTTTGATGGGTTGAAGGACGCTGTGGCCTCAGCACGAAAGGTGTCAGCCCACATCCGTCGCTCCGCAACTGCCACCTTGAAACTGCTGCAGCACCGCCATAGCCTGCCGCAGCACAGGCTTATTTCTGATTGTCCGATGCGGTGGAGCTCCACCATCCACATGCTGGAGAGGTTATGAGAACAGCGAATGGCGGTCAGGCTATACCTGTCTCAGACATCTTCCTCCAGAACTAAATCATTTATACATAATTATTGTAAAAATAACTAGCACTTTTTTTATTACATTATTTTCACTGGAGTTCCTCTTTAACATTGTGGAACTTGTTCCGCCGGAATGCGGAATTTCAAAACCGCCGGAATGTTGCGGTAGCAGAATTTCACGATAGCTGAACATGGAATTTCCGTGATATCGGAAATCGCATGTTCTGATCATCCCTAAGGCCCGGTTCACATTGGCGTTTATTTGTGGACTGCAGCCATACCGCAAAGTCCGCAAACAGAACAGAAGATTAAGGGTCCATTGTTAATCAATGGACCCGTGCGCACTCGTCCGTTCCTCCGGATCCAGATTCGGATGCGGTCTGCGGTCCGGCCTGCGGTCTGGAATTTTCCAACATGCTACAATTTTCCGGACCGGTCCACCGCCGCCGGACCGGGTCCGGACTAGAAATCCAGCACAACAGGAACTGAGGGGAAACAGAAGTGCACAACACACTTCTGGATGAAAGCCGGACATCCTACGCCACTTCCTGTGGGGTTCTCTATGGTGCAGGCGGCCATGTGGATGTACTCAGCGCTGGACAGCCCCCAGCCTCTCCACAGCCACCCCAGAACACAGCGGAGGACGGAAGGACCCGACCATCCAGGCGCAGGGCCCCGCGGGATGAGGAGGATGATGTCCATTGTCCACACAGCAGGCTCTCCCCAAGAAGGACTCCAGTGCTTTTCCAGACCTTCCAGGCCCCTCTTTGAAAACGGAAATGGATCCAGGACGCATGAAGAACGGAAGAAGATCCGGATGAAAACTGAACGTGACCTGACCGGATCCTGATGGCCTCCTGATGGCTAACGGATGTTCTCAGAACGGACCGGACCAGAACGGACCCGTGCCACCGGTAAGTATTTCATCAAAATGCAAGTGTGAACCGGGCCTAACTGGGAACAGCAGTAGAGCGTAGTCTGCATTATCTGGCTTATTTCTGATTGTCCGATGCGGTGGAGCTCCACCCTCCACATGCTGGAGAGGTTGTGAGAACAGCGAATGGCGGTCAGGCTATACCTGTCTCAGACATCTTCCTCCAGAACAGGGCCACTGGAATACATTACTGGGGACCAGTGGCAGCTGATTGCACAGGTGTGTAAAGTCTTGGAGCCGTTTGAGCAGGCAACAAAATTGGTCAGTTAGGAGCACTGCAGCATATCAGAAGTGCTCCCTATTGTCTTCATTCTGGACAAGGCTCTTGACAAAGTGCTCAGACAGGGGGAGGAAGCCCTACTGAACAGTGGTCAGTCAAGTGGGGGAGTGAGTGAACATGCTCAAGTCCTGGATGAGGATGCAGAGCTTGTGAAAGCGGAAGAGCCCATTGCCCAGGGGTTGGAAGAAGATTCTGATGATGTGAAGCTGGAGCATGAGGACAGTTCTGACAGCCAGGAAGAGGTGATTAATGGCAGACATCTCTTCCCTATGGCTGCACATATGCTCCAGTGCCTCCGTAAGGACCCCCGGATTAAAAGATTACAATCAAGGCTCAACATGTGGGTGGCCACCATCTTAGATCCCCGGTGCAAGGGGAAAATGTGGCAGTTCATACCCCCCTCCCAAGCAGACGCCAGGATGAACAACATCCGGGATGCTCTTCTTCGTTGGGTAGAAGATGCGTTTCCTGACTCTGTATCCCGGGCCCAAGCTACCAAGCTTCATCATACTCAGCAAATGTCTGGTGGTCCCACTCCCAGCAGCAGCTCCATTAGCCAATATGTGCCCCTGCTAAGTATGTTGAAGGAATTTTATCAGCCAATGCCAGATACTCCTTGTAGCAGCATCACCACCACAGCAGCACCACCAGCGGGTAAAGTAGTCACCGCCAGCGGCTGGCCCATATGGTGAATGATTACTTGGGGTTACCCAGTGCTCCAGACAATATGGAGAGTAATGATGACCCCATGGAGTATTAGACAAAACAACTGGATACCTGGACTGAACTCGCTCAGTATGCACTGGAGGTTCTTGCATGCCCCACCGCCAGTGTTCTTTCAGAGCGAGTATTTAGTGCTGCAGGTGGGGTGGTCACCGACTAATGGACCCGTTTGTCCACAGAAATTATTGAGTCATGGATCAGTGATAATTACAAGACCCCTCTCACTGATTCATAAGATAATGACTACAATACAATAATAAGATAATGACTACAATAATTGGCCTACAACTCCTGCTGCTCCAAAAAAAAATGTTAATAACTGCCGTGGAACCACCTCTAGGTCCCATGGCCTACGACAACTCCTGCTGCTCCAAACAAAAATTTTAATGACTGCCGTGGAACCACCTCTAGGTCCCATGGCCTACGACCGCTCCTGCTGCTCCAAAAAAAAATGACTGCTGTGAAACCACCTCTAGGTCCCATGGCCTACAACTTCTCCTGCTGCTCCCAAACAAAAATTGTAATGACTGCTGTGAAATCACCTCTAGGTCCCATGGCCTACGACAACTCCTGCTGCTCCCCAAACAAAAATTGTAATGACTGTCATGGGACCACCTCTAAGTCCCATGGCCTACAACAACTCCTGCTGCTCCAAACAAAAATTGTAATGACTGCCGTGGAACCACCTCTAGGTCCCATGGCCTACGACAACTCCTGCTGCTCCAACAGGGCCGGATTTGTGGGCAGGCCTCCAAGGCGGGTGCCTAGGGCGGGGACTTCTTTGTCACTTCTAGGGGTGGGTGGGGAGCCACACATGCAATTCCCTTTGCCAGAAAACCCTTGTCCTTCCTGTTCACAGGTGTCCATTGAGAAAGAAGAGTGCTACAATCATCTGTTGCTCAAATTGTTTACTCGCAGGCTGCCCAGGCTCTCTCTCTCTCCCTGCCGTTATTAGACACTGTGATCTAGCAGGGGAGAGAAGAATGTGCTGTGTGTCTGCAGCCACCCCGCCCCTCTGCACAGACACAAACACAGAAGCACGAGGGAACAGGATGGACAGTTTGCTGTGCTCCTGTGTGGTGGAGAGTGCATGAAGGCTGCAAGAAAGTCAGTGTACTCTAAACGAACAGTAGCATGCTAAGGTACCACACAAGGGCTAATACTTATGCCAGAGAACGCTGCGATAAGGGACATGTCCTGCAATCCTATGCAATGTTGTGTGCTGCTGGCCACCATCTTATCACACTTATTTTTTTCTGCTCTCTAGAAAATTATTATGACTTTACTGGCAAAGTGTAAAAAATGTGTCTGTATGTCATATAAAACTAAACTCAGTGCAGAAATCCTGAAGATATTAGTTTGCAATTGGGCTGTGTGGATTCTAGCAGGGACAGGAGCAGGAGGATAAGGCATGGTTCAGATGGGTTTCAGTGGAACAGTTGACAGCGGCTTACAGCCGATGCACAATGCTCTTTTACAACAGAAAAGTGTTTAGTGTCGGTTTGTGATGATTTGTTGTTCCGCCGTGTTTTGAGCCCCTTGGTGGACATGGAAGCACAGGAATGCAGCCGAACCAGGACACATGTAGCATCTAAGATGACAGAAATCTGCTGTGACGTTTATGTGAACAACACTTTTGTTGACCACTGAAAATGCTGCGTTTACCACCTGTCTGAATCAGCCCCAAGAATTCCTAAAAATCCTGTGTGTAGATTAACAGTTCCAATAGTTGCATGGGAGAGAAATTTAAAGGACAGACATGGTCATCAGTTATGCTGAGTCCACACTATGCCGCATTGCCAACATGGACAGTCAGTGCAGATCTGATACACTCTGCTGTGTCCATCCATTTCTGTTTTCTGTGTGGTGTCGTGCAGAGAATGATATGTTCAAAATGACATCTTCTGCAGCACTTTACAGAGTACATAGTCATGTGATTGATTGTCCTCAGAAGAGCTCACACTCTAATCCCTGCCATAGTCATAGTCTAATGTCCTACCTATTATTATTATGTATTTATATAGCACTGACATCCTCTGCAGCACTTTACAGAGTACACAGTCATGTGACTGCTGTGAAACCACCTCTAGGTCCCATGGCCTATGACAACTCCTGCTGCTCCCAAACAAAAATTGTAATGACTGCTGTGAAACCACCTCTAGGTCCCATGGCCTACAACAACTCCTGCTGCTCCCAAACAAAATTTGTAATGACTGCCGTGGAACCATCTCTAGGTCCCATGGCCTACAACAACTCCTGCTGCTCCAAACAAAAATTATGATTTCAGTAGAAACACCTCTAGTTCCCATGGCCTACAACTTCTCCTGCTGCTCCAAAAAAAAAAAAAAATGTAATGACTGCTGTGAAACCACCTCTAGGTCCCATGGCCTACAGACAATGTGGACATACTAACGTTCATAAAGAAGAACGAGTCATGGATCAGTGATAATTACAAGGCCCCTCTCACTGATTCATAAGATAATGACTACAATACAATAATAAGATACTGACTACAATAATTGGCCTACAACAACTCCTGCTGCTTCAAAAAAAAAATTGTAATGACTGCTGTGAGACCACCTCTAGGTCCCATGGCCTACGACAACTCCTGCTGCTCCAAAAAAAAATGTTAATAACTGCCGTGTAACCACCTCTAGGTCCCATGGCCTACGACAACTCCTGCTGCTCCCAAACAAAAATTGTAATGACTGCCGTGGAACCACCTCTAGGTCCCATGGCCTATGACCGCTCCTGCTGCTCCAAATAAAAATGTAATGACTGCTGTGAAACCACCTCTAGGTCCCATGGCCTACAACTTCTCCTGCTGCTCCAAAAAAAAATAAAAAAATTAATGACTGCTGTGAAACCACCTTTAGGTTCCATGGCCTACGACAACTCCTGCTGCTCCCAAACAAAAATTGTAATGACTGCCGTGGAACCACCTCTAGGTTCCATGGCCTACGACAACTCCTGCTGCTCCCCCAAAAAAATTTGTAATGAATGCCATGGAACCATCTCTAGGTCCCATGGCCTACGACAACTCCTGCTGCTCCAAACAAAAATTGTAATGACTGCCGTGGAACCACCTCTAGGTCCCATGGCCTACGACCACTCCTGCTTCTCCAAAAAAAAATGTAATGACTGCCGTGAAACAACCTCTAGGTCCCATTGCCTACGACAACTCCTGCTGCTCCCCCCAAAAAATTGTAATGACTGCCTTGGAACCACCTCTAGGTCCCATGGCCTACGACAACTCATGCTGCTCCAAACAAAAATTTGAATGACTGCCATGGAACCACCTCTAGGTCCCATGGCCTATGGCAACTCTTGCTGCTCCAAATAAAAATTGTAATGACTGCTGTGAAACCACCTCTAGGTCCCATGGCCTACAACTTCTCCTGCTGCTCCAAAAACAAAAAAAAAATTAATGACTGCTGTGAAACCACCTGTAGGTCCCATGGCCTACAACTTTTCCTGCTGCTCCAAAAAAAATTTAATGACTGCTGTGAAACCACCTCTAGGTCCCATGGCCTACAACTTCTCCTGTTGCTCCAAAAAAATGTAATGACTGCTGTGAAACCACCTCTAGGTCCCATGGCCTACGACAACTCCTGCTGCTACAAAAAAATTTGTGATGACCGCCGTGGAACAACCTCTAGGTCCCATGGCCTACGATGTTTCAAAAATGATGTTTACAGCTGTTTCCAACTGCCAAAAAAACAAGGAGTAGCTCCATTACCTGCCAACAGTAAAAATGTCACCATGTAATAAATGTTAGAATGTAAATCAGGGATTTAAAAGATGGCAAACATTGACTAAATTATTTATACATAATTATTGTAAAAATAACTAGCACTTTTTTTATTACATTATTTTCACTGGAGTTCCTCTTTAACATTGTGGAAATTGTTCCGCCGGAATGCGGAATTCCGCGGAATACCGCGGGAAAACCGCCAGAATGTTGCGGTAGCGGAATTTCACGATAGCTGAACGTGGAATTTCCGTGATATCGGAAATCGCATGTTCTGATCATCCCTGAGGCCTGGTTCACATTGGCGTTTATTTGCGGACCGCAGCCGGACCGCAAAGTCCGCAAATGGAACGGACGATTAAGGGTCCATTGTTAATCAATGGACCAGTGCGCACTCGTCCGTTCCTCCGGATCTGGATTCGGATGCGGTCTGCGGTCCGGCCTGCGGTCCGGAATTTTCCAACATGCTACAATTTCCGGACCGGTCCTCCTTCCACCGCCGCCGGACCGGATCCGGACAAGAAATCCAGCACAACAGGAACTGAGGGGAAACAGAAGTGCACAACACACTTCCGGATGAAAGCCGGACGTCCTACGCCACTTCCTATGGGGTTCTCTATGGTGCAGGCGGCCATGTGGATGTACCCAGCACCGGACAGCCCCCAGCCTCTCCACAGCCACCCCAGAACACAGCAGAGGACAGAAGGACTCAGCCATACAGACGCAGGGCCCCGCGGGACAAGGAGGATGATGTCCAGCAGGCTCTCCCCAAGAAGGACTCCAGCGCTTTTCCAGACCTTCCAGGCCCCTCTTTGAAAACGGAAATGGTTCCAGGACGCATAAAGAACAGAAGAAGATCCGGATGAAAACTGAACGTGACCTGACCGGATCCTGATGGCCTCCTGATGGCGAACAGATGTTCTCAGAACGGACCGGACCAGACCGGAAGGGACCCGTGCCACCGGTAAGTATTTAATCAAAACGCAAGTGTGAACCGGGCCTAACTGGGAACAGCAATAGAGCATAGTCTGCATTATCTGTAGATAGATGTTAAATTTATTGTTCCTGATTAACCATTTCAGCCCGCAGGGATTTTTCACCCTATGCATCAGAGCAATTTTCACCTCCCATTCATTCGCTAATAACTTTATCACTACTTATCACAATTTATTGATCTATATCTTGTTTTTTTCCGACTAATTAGGCTTTCTGTGGGTGGTACATTTTGCTAAGAATTATTTTTTTATAAATGCATTTTAACTGGAATATTAGGAAAAAAATTGAAAAAATCATTATTTCTCAGTTTTCAGCCATTATAGATTTAAAATAATACATGCTACCATAATTAAAACCTATGTATTTTATTTGCCCATTTGTCTCGGTTATTACACCATTTAAATTGTGTCCCTATCACAATGTATGGTGCCAATATTTTATTTGGAAATTAAGGTGCATTTTTTCAGTTTTGCGTCCATCACTATTTACAGGTTTATAATTTAAAAAATGTTCATAGTATACCCCCTTCAAGCATATTTAAAAAGTTCAGACCCTTAGGTAACTTTTTATGTTTTTTTTTTTTTTTTATTGTAATTTTTCTTTCCATTGAAAAATGTATTTGGGTAATTTTTTGGTGTTGGGAAATAAACAGTTAATTTTTAATGTTATAATGCGTGTAAATTGGCTTGAAAAATGTATGTAGATGTAGTTTTACTATTTGGCCACAAGATGGCCACCTTGAGTTTTTTTTAGTTTTTTTTTTACCTTGTGCTTCTTGCTTCCCGGAAGCACAAGGAGGACGGGGAAACTTTTTTTTTGCAGAAAGACTACGACCTCTGATAAGAGACCGTCGGTTTTTCTGTTGGGGACTTAGATCGGTAAACAGGAACCATGTTCTTGTTCACTGATCTCAGGGCTACCAGGGAATGGCAAGGGGGCACAGGGGCGCGTGCATGGGAGCACACCGCACCCTCTGCAGCAGAGCAGCCGCTTGGACATGATTATCACGTCCGGGTGGCTGAAATCGTTAAAGAGCGAACTACTTAAAGAGGAACTGTCACAAAAATCTTAAAATTTTAAACACATATAAATAAGAAGTAAATTTCTCCCAAAGTAAAATTATCCATAAATTACTTTTCTCCTATGTTGTTGTCACTTACAGTAAGTAGTAGAAATCTGACATTACTGACAGGTTTCATCTTTTCATAAGGGGGTTCTCAGGGTTTTCTTCATTTTTAAAAGCAGTTAGTGAATGGCAGTTGCTCTGTCCAACTGCCAAAATAGTGTACAGCAAGCAGGGAGGCTGGTCAGCATCTTTATATAAATCTTTTTCAGGGAGTGTCTTTATGAAGAACACAGGCCATGCTGAGAATCCCCTATGGAGCGATGGACTAGCCCAAAGCCTGTCGGTAATTATTATGGCTCGTTTTACTCTGGGAGAAATGTACTTCTTATTTGTATGTGTTTTAAATTTTAAAATTTTTTCGACAGTTCCTCTTTAACCACTTGCCGACCGCCCACAGCCGATGGGCGGCGGCAAGGGCTGGGCCCAAACGACCGCAATACGCCCATCGGCGGCGGGCGTGGATATGCGGCGATCGCGTCATTTGTGACGTGATCAGCCGCCGGCGACAGGCTCCGCCCCCCTCGCGCTGTAACCCGCCGGCCGTTCGGAAGCGACGGCGGGTTACTGGCACCCGGATCGCCGCATGCAAAGCGTAAAACAGGCTTTGTAATGTATACAAAGCCTATTATACAGGCTGCCTCCTGCCCTGGTGGTCCCAGTGTCCGAGGGACCACCAGGGCAGGCTGCAGCCACCCTAGTCTGCACCAAGCACACTGATCCTGCCCCCCCCTTCCCTCTGATCGCCCACAGCACCCCTCAGACCCCCCCTGCCCACCCCCCAGACCCCTGTTTGCAACCAATCACCCCCCTAATCACCCATCAATCACTCCCTGTCACTATCTGTCAACACTATTTTTTTTTTATTCCCTAAACTGCCCCCTGCTCCCTTCTGATCACCCCCCCACCCCTCAGATTCTCCCCAGACCCCCCCCCCTGTGTACTGTATGCATCTATCCCCCCTGATCACCTGTCAATCACCTGTCAATCACCCGTCAATCACCCATCAATCACCCCCTGTCACTGCCACCCATCAATCAGCCCCTAACCTGCCCCTTGCAGGCAATCTGATCACCCACCCACACCATCAAGATCGCCCGCAAACCCAACGTCAGATCACCTCCCAAGTGCATTGTTTACATCTGTTCTCTCCTCTAAACACCCACTAATTACCCATCAATCACCCATCAATCACCCCCTGTCACCACCTGTCACTGTTACCCATCAGATCAGACCCTAATCTGCCCCTTGCGGACACCCAATCACCCGCCCACACGCTCAGATTGCCCTCAGACCCCCCCCTTATCAATTCAACAGTGCATTATTTACATCTGTTCCTCCCTGTAATAACCCATTGATCACCTGTCAATCACCTTTCAATCACCCATTAAATCACCGCCTGTCACTGCCACCCATCAATCACCCCCTGTCACTGCCACCCATCAATTAGCCCCTAACCTGCCCCTTGCGGGCAATCTGATCACCCACCCACACAATCTGATCACCCACCCACACCATCAGATCACCTCCCAAGTGCATTGTTTACATCTGTTCTCTCCTCTAAACACCCACTAATTACCCATCAATCACCCATCAATCACCTCCTATTACCACCTGTCACTGTTACCCATCAGATCAGACCCTAATCTGCCCCTTGCGGGCACCCAATCACCCGCCCACATGCTCAGATTGCCCTCAGACCCCCCCTTATCAATTTGCCAGTGCATTATTTACATCTGTTCTTCCCTGTAATAACCCACTGATCACCTGTCAATCACCTATCAATCCCACATCAATCACCCCCTGTCACTGCCACCCATCAATCACCCCCTGTCACTGCCACCCATCAATCAGCCCCTAACCTGCCCCTTGCGGGCAATCTGATCACCCACCCACACCATCAAGATCGCCCGCAAACCCGACATCAGATCACCTCCCAAGTGCATTGTTTACATCTGTTCTCTCCTCTAAACACTCACTAATTACCCATCAATCACCCCCTGTCACCACCTGTCACTGTTACCCATCAGATCAGACCCTAATCTGCCCCTTGCAGGCACCCAATCACCCGCCCACATGCTTAGATTGCCCTCAGACCCCCCCTTATCAATTCACCAGTGCATTATTTACATATGTTCTTCCCTGTAATAACACACTGATCACCTGTCAATCACCTATCAATCACCCATCAATCACCCCCTGTCACTGCCACCCATCAATCAGCCCCAAACCTGCCCCTTGCGGGCAATCTGATCACCCACCCACACCATCAAGATCGCCCGCAAACCCGACGTCAGATCACCTCCCAAGTGCATTGTTTACATCTGTTCTCTCCTCTAAACACCTACTAATTACCCATCAATCACCCATCAATCACCCCCTGTCACCACCTGTCACTGCTACCCATCAGATTAGACCCCTATCTGCCCCTAGGGCACCCAATCACCCACCCACACCCTCAGACCCCAGCCCTGATCACCTCGCCAGTGCATTGCTTGCATATTTTCCCCCCTCTAATCACACCTTGAGACACCCATCAATCACCTCCTGTCACCACCTGTCACCCCCTAGCACACCTACCCATCAGATCAGGCCCTAATTTGCCCCGTGTGGGCTCCTGATCACTCGGCCAAACCCTCAGATCCCCCTCAGACCCCCTTCCGATCACCTCCCCAGTGCATTGATTGCATCTATTTTCCCCTCTAACCACCCCCTGAGACACCCATCAATCACCTCCTGTCACCCCCCTAGCACTCCTATCCATCAGATCAGGCCCAATACAACCTGTCATCTACAAGGCCACCCTGCTTATGACCGGTTCCACAAAATTCGCCCCCTAATAGACCACCTGTCATCAAAATTTGCAGATGCTTATACCCCTGAACAGTCATTTTGAGACATTTGGTTTCCAGACTACTCACGGTTTTGGGCCCGTAAAATGCCAGGGCAGTATAGGAGCCCCACAAGTGACCCCATTTTAGAAAAAAGACACCCCAAGGTATTCTGTTAGGTGTATGACGAGTTCATAGAAGATTTTATTTTTTGTCAAAAGTTAGCGGAAATTGATTTTTATTGTTTTTTTCCACAAAGTGTCATTTTTCACTAACTTGTGACAAAAAATAAAATCTTCTATGAACTCACCATACACCTAACGGAATACCTTGGGGTGTCTTCTTTCTAAAATGGGGTCACTTGTGGAGTTCCTATACTGCCCTGGCATTTTAGGGCCCTAAACCGTGAGGAGTAGTCTACAAAACAAATGCCTCAAAATGACCTGTGAATAGGACGTTGGGCCCCTTAGCGCACCTAGGCTGCAAAAAAGTGTCACACATGTGGTATCGCCGTACTCAGGAGAAGTAGTATAATGTGTTTTGGGGTGTATTTTTACACATACCCATGCTGGGTGGGAGAAATCTCTCTGTAAATGGACAATTGTGTGTAAAAAAAATCTAAAATTTGTCATTTACAGAGATATTTCTCCCACCCAGCATGGGTATGTGTAAAAATACACCCCAAAACACATTATACTTCTCCTGAGTACAGCGGTACCACATGTGTGGCACTTTTTTGCACCCTAAGTGCGCTAAGGGGCCCAAAGTCCAATGAGCACCTTTAGGCTTTACAGGGGTGCTTACAATTAGGCACCCCCCAAAATGCCAGGACAGTAAACACACCCCACAAATGACCCCATTTTGCAAAGTAGACACTTCAAGGTATTCAGAGAGGAGCATAGTGAGTCCGTGGCAGATTTCATTTTTTTTTTGTCGCAAGTTAGAAGAAATGGAAACTTTTTTTTTTTTGTCACAAAGTGTCATTTTCCGCGAACTTGTGACAAAAAATAAAATCTTCTATGAACTCACCATGCCTCTCAGTGAATACTTTGGGATGTCTTCTTTCCAAAATGGGGTCATTGGGGGGGTATTTATACTATCCTGGAATTTTAGCACCTCGTGAAACATGACAGGTGGTCAGAAAAGTCGGAGATGCTTCAAAATGGGAAAATTCACTTTTGGCACCATAGTTTGTAAACGCTATAACTTTTACCCAAACCAATAAATATAGGCTGAATGGATTTTTTTAAATCAAAAACATGTTTGTCCACATTTTTCGTGCTGCATGTATACAGAAATTTTACTTTATTTGAAAAATGTCAGCACAGAAAGTTAAAAAAATAATTTTTTTGACAAAATTCATGTCTTTTTTGATGAATATAATAAAAAGTAAAAATTGCAGCAGCAATCAAATAGCACCAAAAGAAAGCTTTATTAGTGACAAGAAAAGGAGCCAAAATTCATTTAGGTGGTAGGTTGTGTGACCGAGCAATAAACCGTGAAAGCTGCAGTGGTCTGAATGGAGAAAAAGGCTCTGGTCCTTAAGGGGCGAAAAGACTGCGGTCCTCAAGTGGTTAAGGTAAAAATGACAGAACCTGTCATGGCAGGCTCCGTCTTAATAAGGACAGATGAAGAGGTCGCAGGGTTAAATATTTATTGGTTCTGGTGTCATCTCTCAATGCAGGTGATTGCTCCACCCCCCTTGGAGATTTTTCCAGAAATCACCACCAGCGCTTTGGTCATGCCCACCTGCATTGCTTTGGCCCTTCCCAGGTCAGCAGCTGCTTCCTAATTGGCAGCTGCCTAGCTAAGGACTGGCCATGCCAATGCAGGTGGAGGTTTCTGAAAAGCTTCTGTAGTCATTGGAAACATGGCCATGACTGCTTAACCAAGGAGGGGGGTGGAGCATCAACCGCGACCCTCATCAGGACAGGCAAGTATTTAACCCCATGACTCCCCCATGCATCCCTATTAAGACAGAGCCTGTAATAACAGATTCTGTCATTTTTTACCTTAGGTAATAGGTACTTTTTAAGAAGTAAATGGCCTCTGGTAAAAGGACCGTGGTAATATCCTTAAATATCCTTAAAGGGAACCTTAAATGAGAGGGATATTGATGTTTACTTTTAAATAGAGATGGTCTGAACCTCCGATTTTCGGTTCGCGAACCGGGTTCGCGAACTTCCGCAAAAGTCTGGTTTGCACAAACTTTTGCAAACTTTGAAAACTAGAAACATTTATGCTGGCCAGAAAAGGGATGGAAAAGATGTTTTAAGGGGTCTAACACCTGAGTTTTTTCAGTGACTACGAGAGGGATTTTTCTTTTCAAAAAGACCTTATAGTTTTTGAGAAAATCAATTTTAAAGTTTCAAAGAAAAAGAGCCGATCCATGGGTGCACCAGGTGCCAGCCTAGGTGAGGGTGACAGGTGAAGGCAGGTGGGGAGAGACAGCGGGAGCCAGCAGCTACGCGTCCCAAAGGACGCATTCTCTGCTATGTGTGTGTGTGGAGGGGGGGGGGGGGGGCGGCAGAGATCTTCATTCAACTTAACTGAATATCGCAAGATAAGAAGATACTGTATTTGTGGGATCATTTACCGAGGATATTGGCGTGGGAACATTTTTTTAAAGGTACAGGTAAGTATTTCTGGTTAATTAAGAACATTAAAGGATTTTTTTCGCTGTTGTGTTTTTATTTCATTTAACCCTTTGTGGAAATGGGTAAGGGGTACTTTGTACCCCTATGCTCATTCCTCCTCGGAGGGGGGTGGGCATCTGGGGTCCCCTTCTTAAAGGGGACTTCTAGATGCCACCATGAAGCCCCCCCCAGGGACTCGTCGCCCCCACCTCCTTCTGGGGCAATGGAGGTGGGGAAGAGCCCCTTGTCCATGATAAGGTAAAGGCCCGAAACTCACCTGCCCCGAGCCCCCTTAAACTCCCTGCAAAGCCTGAAATTTGGGGCCGCTCAACCGTACCGTTTGGCAGAAAACTGCGCTTTTGTACCCTCAAAACCTAGGCCCCAATGAAAGCCTATGGGAGATTTTAGCACATTTGCACCCCCATAACTCTGGTTTGCAGAGATGTAGGGCACCCAACGTTGGAGTGCAAGTACAACAATATGCCTTCTACCTGCATGCGACATGTCATGAGCTTCAGACTTTGCTAACAGCCATGGTGGGGATTTACGTTCGTCACCAGTACCATTGCAAAAATAAACAGGTTTTTGTGACCCTAGGATATGATCTCTTTGGGTTAGGGGCCCGAAACTCACCAGCCCTGAGCCCCCTTAAACGCCATACAAAGCCTGAAAATTTGGAGTCACTCAGCCATACCGTTCTGCAGAAACCTGCGCTTTTGTACCCTCAAAACCTAGGCCCCAATGA
Organism: Hyperolius riggenbachi; assembly: GCF_040937935.1. Classification (NCBI taxonomy): domain Eukaryota; kingdom Metazoa; phylum Chordata; class Amphibia; order Anura; family Hyperoliidae; genus Hyperolius; species Hyperolius riggenbachi. Next base: position 54,570,493 of record NC_090652.1, on the reverse strand, counting down.
AAGCCCATGGGGGATTTTAGCACTTTTGCACCCCCATAACTCTGGTTTGCAGAGATGTAGGGAACCCAACGTTGAAGTGCAAGTACAACAATATGCCTTCTACCTGCATGCGACATGTTGTGAGCTTCAGACTTTGCTAACGGCCATGGCGGGGATTTACGTTCGTCACCGGCATCATTGCCAAAAAAAAACAAGCTTTTGTGACCCTAGGCTATATGACCTCTTTGGCCTAGGGGCCCCAAACTCACCAGTCCTGAGCCCCCTAAAAGTCCCTACAATGCTAAAAAATTTGCCACTGCTGAGCCATCATCCTTTGAAAAGTTTTGAGATTTTTGAAAGTGAAATAGGGAGCCCAATGAAAGCCAATGGCAAAATTCAGCACTTTTGCAGCCCTATAACTCTGGTTGGTTATCACCCGCTGACTTTAGCAGTTAATAGCAAAGGCCCCTTACATCCTAGCAACACCAAATTTGCAGGATATGTTAAAAAGATAGCAGGAAACAATATTTAAATGACTTCCGAGGCCACAAATGGGAAAAAAGTGAAATACCTTTTCATAATCCAGATCCATGGAGGACGCCATCCGCGCCCTCCCGTTCATTCTGCCATGGCTCCCGCAGTAATACCGGCCCGGTCGGGTCCCTACCCCTCCGAACGGATCGGGTTCTCATCCCCCCCCCCTCAATATGGCCGCCACAGATTGCCGCGGCTGCACAGTCCGCATAGACCCGATTTCAGCTGCGCAGCTCTAGGGCCACCTCCCGATGCGTCCGATGTATGTATTGATGACGTGGCGTCCGATGTATGTATTGATGACTCGGCGGGAGGAGGCCTAGAGCTGGGCAGCTGCAATAGCGTCTATGCGGACTGCACAGCCGCGGCAATCTGTGGCAGCCATAATGAGGGGGGAATGAGAACCTGACCCGTTTGGAAGGGTCAGGACCCGACCGGGCCCGATATTACTGCAGGAGCCATGGTGAAATGAACGGGAGGGTGCGGATAGCGTCCTCCATGGATCTGGATTATGAAAAGGTATTTTACTTTTTTCATACTTGTGACCTCGGACGTCCTTTAAAAAAAATATTTTTTTGATTATTTTTATGTGCTGAGTGTGGGAAATCTGAAAAAATGACGTGGGGTCCCCCCTACCAAGCTCTCTGTAACCCCTTGTTCCCCATGCTGGCTGGGATAGCCAGAATGTGGAGCCCCGGCCGCATGGGGCTTCGCACCCTGAGCTATATCAGCCCACATGGTCCATGGTATGGGGGGGCTCCAGGGGAGAGGGGCAGCCAAGCCTTCCCCTCTCCCCCTGAGCCCTTGTCCAATCCATGGACAAGAAGCTCTTCCCCACCTCCGGTGCTCCAGGAGGAGGTGGGGGCGATGACTCCCTGGGGGGGGGGGTTCATGGTGGTATCTGGGAGTCCCCTTTAAGAAGGGGCCCCCAGATGCCCACCCCCTTCCCAGGAGAAATGAGTATAGGGGTACAAAGTACCCCTTACCCATTTCCACAAAGGGTTAAATGAAATAAAAACAAAGAGAAGCTGCTTGCTTTTTTGGCAGTTGGAAGCAGCTGTAAACAGCTATTTCTCACAATGCAATGAGGTTCACAGACTGGAAACTGTCAGGACCATGGTCCTGACATCACACTGTGGGAGGGGTTTCACCACAATATTAGCCATACTGAGCCCCCTGATGCTCCATAGTGATGCTCGGATACCCCCGATCAGGGATTCGAATAAATCCGGCCACATCGGAATCAAAATCTGCCACAGTCATGATTTTGATCCGGATTTAAAATGGCCTTATGAATTCAGCCCGGATTTTACCCGTGATTGCCTCTAAAATCCGGAATCACGGGCCGCGATTTGTGATTACAGCCTGCCAAAACCCGCCAAATTTAGTGGTTAATAGCAAAGCCCCCTTACATAGTAGAAACACCAAATTTTCCAGATAGGTTAAGAAGAATAGTGGGAACAAGAGGATTTTTTTTTTTCAAAAAGACCTTATAGTTTTTGAGAAAATCAATTTTAAAATGTCAAAGGAAAAACATATACATTTAAATGCGGTAAGTTAATTAAGCACAACCCGCCGACCAGGGGCCTAGCAAGAAATCATGGGGCCCCGTAGCAAAGTTTTGGTTGGGGCCCCTCCCAAGAAAAAAAAATTATAAGGCTCCTTACTCCAAACCCACTTAAAGGGAACCTTAACTGACGGGGATATGGGTGTTTCCTTTTAAACAATACCAGTTGCCTGGCATCCTGCTGATCTCTGTGACTGCAGTAGTGGCTGAATCACACCCTGAAACAAGCATTCAGAGCACCTGATCTGCATGCTTGTTGAGGGGCTGTGGATAAAAGTATTAGAGATACAGGATCAGCAGGAGAGTCAGGCAACTGGTATTATTTTAAAAGGAAAAACTTATATCCTTCTCAGTTTAGGTTCCCTTTAAATATTGTTCATAGCAGGCACCCAAACTTCCTGTTCTAAATATTCATATGGGCGCATATGGAAACACCCAATATTTACTGTTTTTGTAGAGCCTGATATTTACCATTTTTTGTGGTAGGGGTGGTTAAGGTTAGGCATCCATGAGGGGAATTTTAAGCTTAGACATTAGGGTGTGTGTTATATCCCGTACACACAAAGCAATTTTCCATCAGACTGATGGTCGAATTGAGGGTTGCTCGGGTAGTACTTTTTAATACCCACCCGGATCCAGATCCGGGTACCCAGATATCCAGATCCGGGTCGGATATCCGGATCCGACCTTTCAGATATCTGTGTGAACGCGGATATCCGACCAAATTACCCGCGGGTACCTGACCTATTCGGGTATCCGGATAGAAAAAACGGAAGTGCCCTTTAAATAGCTTTAAAAAGGGGTTTTAGGGTAAATGATGCATGTAGCATCATGTTTTTTTTAAAGGGAAACACTAATTTATTATTTGGTGGACATAAAATGAAAAAAAAAAAAAAAGCTGTCAATTAACATCAGGACTAGGTTCCAGACAGCGGTCGTGCAGCCCACATTGTGTCCAAAGTCCAATCGCTCAACTGGGACATAACAGTTTTCAGCCCATACACCTCCAGAAAATGACAGCGTAATTGTGTTTTGGGTTGAATATTGGTGATGGTATCAGCAGCAGTGGCCTGTGGCACTGTGGCGGTGGGAGCCAGTGCCAGCTTGTTTCAGCCTCTTGAACGCCTCATGCTCAACAACATGTTTTTTGGCCCGATGGGTAATGAAGCTGGAGGTGCCATACTTGTAGGGGTCACAACCTCTGCTCATCTGTAGTTTGCACACCTCGCATATGGCAAACTTGCTGTCCAATGAGGGCAGAGTGAAAAACCGCCAGATTGGGGAGGTGAAGATTCCCCTGCGGCCTGAATGGGATGCTGCGGCTTTTCTCCCTGTGGCGGTTGGGGGTTGAGTGGTGCGGCTGGTGGTAGCGGCAGAAGGATGTGGTGGGTCCCGCATTCCACGGCCACTGTCTGCAATGCTGATCCTCCATGCCAAACCCACCGACGCATCCTCCTCCGCATAGTCAAAGCTGACATCCCCATCCTGTGGATGGTAGTCATGGTCCTTCATCCCATCATCAACATCATACCCCCCTCCTCAAAACCCAGAACATCCTCCTCAAACTCCTTGCGGCTAACAGCCCTGAGTTCAATCGTAGCGCCTGGAGCGAAAAGCTCGCTGACTGAGGGTAGGCTGCCCGCTGGGGTCGACACTGACACGGCAGACCTTCTGAGGGTGGCCGTAATGTTGCTCCCTGTCCTCTTGCCCTTGCTGCCCCTCCCCCGGCCGCCGGTACCAGCAGACATAGTACAACTTATACGTGATGATGTCACCAGATGATGTGGGGTACTTTTACTTTAATGAAATCGGGGTTGGACTTTAAATCAAATCAGCATGGAGTGACAGACCGCAGAGTAGAGGACAGACAGTGCACACTATCTGTCTAACTGTCACACTGACAATGCTCAGCACAGCAGCACTGCAGTAATCTGTAGTAAGCTAACACAGTACTACTCTCTCTAACAACTAACTGCAGTACTAACTAACTATATAATACAATACAATAACACAGTAATCCTATTCCCTAACCTATACTGTCCTGCTGGCCTGCACAGCACACACAGACACAGACAGGACCTAACTGAGTGAATTAAATCAAACAAATACACTAGCTAGCTAAAAAAACAATAGAACAATAGTGTAGTGAAGGTGTTTAGCACTCAAAGCAGGGGCGTAACAATAGGCCCTGCAGCCCATGCGCCCGCGGGGAGGCCCGCCCCCCCCCCCCTGGGGCCCGCTCGGGGCCATTTTGTGGGGGCTGGAGGGATGGCAGCATGAGGGGAAAGCCTTGCCCACAGTCAGTGGGGAGAGGGGAAGTTCCCCCCTCTCCCTCACCTCGGGGCTCTCCCCTCTGCGCTCCCCTCCAGCTAGTTAGTGTGTAGGGCTGTGGGCAGCGGGCAGCGGCGGGCAGATACATACCTGCTTCCGTGCGTTCCATCGCAGACTTCTCGCTCTAGCGGCTGACGTCAGTGACGTCAGTGACTAGAGCGAGAAGTCTGCGATGGAACGCACGGAAGCAGGTATGTATCTGCCTGCCGCTGCCCGCTGCCCACAGCCCCACACACTAACTAGCTGGAGGGGAGCGCAGAGGGGAGAGCCCCGAGGTGAGGGAGAGGGGGGAACTTCCCCTCTCCCCGCCGACTGTGGGCAAGGCTTTCCCCTCATGCTGCCACCCCTCCAGCACCCACAAAACGGCCACGAGCGGGCCCCAGGGGAGGGAGGGTGGCCCGCTCTGAAATTCTGCAGGGGGGCCCAGTGGGGCTTAGTTACGCCCCTGACTCAAAGCTTTAGGTTTATCACTGTATACAGTCAGCACTTGCTAAGCCAACAGCACTGGAGCAAGTCTGTCAGTGAGCAGCCAGCCACACAAGCAAGGACGATCTGTCTCATCATGCCAGCCCTCCTTATTACACAGGGGGGCTGGCCAGGGTTCCCTTCTGTGATTGGGTGCCAGGGCTTAGGATGGGAGGCCTCTGATTGGCTCAATGAGGTCAGGTGGGGCTGGCCAGAGTTCCCCTCTGTGATTGGTTGCTAGGGCTTCTGCTGGGAGCCCTCTGATTGGCTGGGAGCCCTCTGATTGGCTCAATGACATCATCTCCCTTGTTACAGTACCCAGATCTGGATATCCGTCGGATATCCACAGGTACCTGCAGGTATCCGGAATATGCGGCCAGATACACGCATAGAGCTATCCGGATATTGGCCCAGGTATCCGGAATCCGGATCCGACCGGATATGGGAAAAATGGTCGGATACCCAGGTTTACTCGGGTACCCGGATCCGGATGAGCATCCCTGGAATTGATTATTTCCAACAGGTCTGATCTGATTTCCTATCACTTTTCTGTTCGATTTTCTGATCACTTCTACACAAAATCAGTCAGACAAACAAGATCAAATCTGACCCGTTGGAAATAATCGATTCAACCATCAATCTGACGGAAATTGCATGGTGTGTGCCAGGCAGGTACCCAAACTTCTGCAGCTCTCCGACGGTTAGATTTCCTACATCTTTAAAGGCTCTTTCACACTAGAGCCCTTTTTTTTTTTGGCGTTTCAAAGCAAAGTCGAAACTTTGCGTTAACCAAGGTAAAATGAAAGTCCATAGACTTTCATTTTACCTTTCAAACCTGACGGTATGTTTCGGTGCATTGCGGTTCAACGCACCCGGGAGCGTTGAACCCTTCCCGTTGGGTTAATTAACCCATTCAGGTTCCGTGGTTTTCACGAGAGAAATGTTCACCTCCCATTCATTAGCCTATAACTTTATCACTACTTATCACAATGAACTGATCTATATCTTGTTTTTTCCGCCACCAATTAGGCTTTCTTTGGGGGGTACATTTTGCTAAGAGCCACTTTACTGTAAACGCATTTTAACAGGAAGAATAAGAAAAAAATGGAAAAATTCATTATTTCTCAGTTTTCAGCCATTATAGTTTTAAAATAATACATGCCTCCATAATTAAAACTCACGTATTGTATATGCCCATATGTCCCGGTTATTACACCGTTAAAATTATGTCCCTATCACAATGTATGGCGACAATATTTTATTTGGAAATAAAGGTGCATTTTTTCCATTTTGCATCTATCACTATTAACAAGTTTAAAATAAAAAAAATATAGAAATATTTCATCTTTACATTGATATTTAAAAAGTTTAGACCCTTAGGTAAATATTTACATGTTTGTTTTTTTTTTTATTGTAATGTTTTTTTTTATTCATAGTAAACATTTTATTTGGGTAGTTTTGGGAGGGTGGGGGGTAAACAATAGATTTATAATGTAAATGTGTGTTGATTTTAACTTATTTTTATTTTCAGGTGTAGTATTACTTTTTGGCCACAAGATGGCGGCCATGAGTTTGTTTACATGACGTCACTCTAAGCGTAACACACGCTTAGAGTGGCGCATCAGGAAGGGAACGGCCAGAAAAGGCGCAGCTTCCGAGAGAAGCTGTCGCTTTTTCAGCTGGGGAGAGGAATCAGTGATCGGGCTTCATAGCCCGATTCACTGATTGCCTGGCTACCGAATCCGCGGCCGGGAGTGCGCGTGCACGCGCGCGATCGGCCGCGGGGGCGCGCGGTAGCGCACATGGTTTCTGGACGTAGTTTCTACGTCCAGAAACCAAAATAGGTTAATTACTACCGTCGCTAATCAGCGTCGCACCGCAGCAACCCGATGACACGTCGCAGGCTAGTCAACGCTTGCAGGAATCGTCTCCTGCACGCGTTGTCTAATTTGAAAGAGCCCTAAGCCCCTGCCATAATTATTCCCAATTGTTTCAGTGTGAGCACACCAACCACACATTCTGATTGGCTGTGGGAGAAACTACAAGGAGCAGCAACAACAGGACTGCTGCTGTTTCCCAACATGCATTTACAAGGACAAAGGCCCAGTGCACACCAAACACCTGTAGCAGATCCGCAAAATGCTAGAGGTTTTTGAAGCAGATTTCAGAGCGATTCCTAGGCATGTTTAGAGAGGTTTTCTAAACATGCCTAGCGTTTTTTGGAGCGTTTTTGTGTAGCAGATTACAAATATTGTTACAGTAAAGCTGTTACTGAAGAGCTTCTTGTAACTAAAATGCCTGGAAAACCGCTCTGATCTGGCGTTTTTCAGAGCGTTTTGCGTTTTTCCTATACTTAACATTGAAGGCAGAAACACCTCAGAAATCCAAAAAATGCTGAAGCCCGGGAGTTTGCGTTTCTGGAAAAAACGAGCCGCTCTGGTGTGAACCATCCCATTCACTTTCATTAGCCAAGTGGTTCCCCCCCCCCCCCCCCCTGCAAGCGTTTTAAAAAATGCTGCAGAACCGCTCTGGTGTGCAGTGCACCAGCCCAAATACATGCATTCTTTATAAAGCAAAGCAGACAGAGGGGAACTTGCCCGTTCAGGGAAGGTCTGGTGTCTCATAATGGGGCAGTCTGATTCAACTCCTCACTGGTTAAAACGGTATAAAACCCCGACAAAATATTCAATATTCAAAAATATGTTTTCCTACTTTTTATATGCCATACGGTTATCATATTTGCTTTTGTGCATAAGTATTATTATTCATTTAGAAATTATACGTTCCCAAAGTACACTTTTTTGCTCTGAAAGCTTACTTTGCATTTTATTTATAACTGCTTTATTCATGTTCTAATCTAAGCAGAAATGTTTTCTGATTGTCTGACTTTGTTCAGGAGACCCGGCAGTGTCAGAGAAGTGTTTATTTACATTCCTCACTTAAGTCGATCGCACCTACTGCAAGATGTTGAACTGACTTGCTTGATCAAGTGCACTATTATAACGGTGTGCAATTTCAGGATGATCGACAAACGTGACAAAACCCCCGACGCTGTCCCCTCAATGTTAAATGTTGCCCCCCTCCCCCGTACCCAATGCATGCTATACATTACCTGTCCATGGCCTCCGCTTGTCCTCGCTGGCTCTGGGCACACTCCGCTCGCTATACGTGCGCATCCTACGTGGTTGTCTAGTAACGGCGAGCGTATGGCATCATGTGTCATACACGCGGCCACGTTACTAGGCAACCATGTGGCGTGCATGTATGAAGAACAGAGTGCACGCAGAGCCAGCTGAGGACTAGCAGATGCCATGGACAGGTAATGTATAACATGCACTGGGCACCTGGGGGGAACATTTAACATTAGGGGAATAGAGTCGCGGCGGCGAGGTGGTCGGAAGCAGCGTCACAAGGCCTATTTCTGATCAATTTCAGCATGAAATTGATCGAGAATAGGCCTGCGGTGTACGGGCACGGGCAGCTGACAGATCTCTCTCTAATCAGATTCGATCAGAGAGAGATTTGTCTCTTGGTCAAATCTGCCCATTATCACTAGATGTATGGCTAGATTTACTGTATCTCTCCTAGTTGTAGCTGATAGTGTCTAGTGTTGTCCTGTGTTCCACTGCTGTCTTCAGTGCTAATATTTAGCCTCACTGCCATATCAGGGCTAACTTTTGACAATGAAGAACAGAATTTAAAGGAATACTTAAGCCCCCCAAAAAAATGATATTTACTCACCCGGGGCATCCCTCAGCCCCCTGAAGCTGGATGGTGCCCTCGCAGCCCCGCTCCGATCATCCTGTCCCCGTCGGCGGCTACTTCCGGGTTCGGCAACAGCCGCCGACAGGCTGGGAATGCGGCTGATTTTCCGCGTTCCCAGCCGTTATATCACCCTCTATGCTGGTATAGCGTATATATATATATACGCTATAGCAGTATAGAGGGTGATATAGTGGCTGGGAACGCAGAGAATCAGCCACGTTCCCAGCCTGTCGGTGGCTGTCGCCGAACCCGGAAGTAGCCGCCGGCGGGGACAGGATGATCGGAGCGGGGCTGCGAGGGCACCATCCAGCTTCAGGGGGCTGAGGGATGCCCCGGGTGAGTAAATATCATTTTTTTGGGGGGCTTAAGTATTCCTTTAAAGCAAGGCTTTACTTTTCATGATGAATTTTCATACAAAACACAAAATTACATTTTCCTGTGTTACCTGTAAGTTTGTGAAAAGAAAGAAAGCACGGTATTGTATTATCCATCAATTTCATTATTCCGCTAGATTCCCGGAATTACAAATGAAACACAATTATGATGTAATGGGAAGTCACGACACCAAATTCCAAATTATGAGTTTTCCTATAATTCTGAATTACGATTTTGTGTCATAAGTGCTAATTTCGTGTCGTAATTACAAAAACGTGAAATTTCAGCTTATCACTATTCCCCAGTCTCATTGCAGTTGGAAAACATATATTCTAGGGGATCATCTATTTTATGGAGTTTTCCATCTGGCCTTTATGGGGATAAAGACTGAACAAACATCAATAGGATAATGTTCAGAATATGAGACAGATTATACAGTACACTAGACAAACCCAATACTATTCTGGCAAACAGCTTAAAGCCAATGGGTACCACATTAAAAATAAAAAAGTCAGATACTCACCTAAGGAGAGGGAAGGCTCGGTCCTAATGAGCCTTCCCTCTCCTCTCCCGGTGCCCTCGGAGCTGCGCTGGCTCCCCCGTTCGCGTCCGCAGCCGGAGGGACTTCGGAGGTCTTCGGGAGCACTTGGGCTTCCGAAGACGGGCCGCTCCATACTACGCACGTGCGAGTGCGTCATAGAGGGCGCTCGCGCATGCGTAGTATGGAGCGGCCCATCTTCGGGAGCCCGAGTGCTCCCGAAGGCTTCCGAAAGCTCCCTTCGGCATGCGGAAGTGGGAGTATTTGACCGAACTGGTCGAATACTGCCACGGGGGATCCTGCGTGGGACCAGGCACCAGGAGAGGAAAGGGAAGGCTCATTAGGACCGAGCCTTCCCTCTCCTTAGGTGAGTATCCGACTTTTTTATTTTTAAGATGGTAAACACTCACTTTAAGCTGTTTTACAAGGTAAAATCATACCACATACTGTACTGGAGCAATAAAGAAGAAAAATGGCTTTGCCCACCAGACTGTATCACCATAAATATAGGGGAAAAGCAGGTAAACTGTTAGCAAATATGGCAAAAGACCATAAAGGTTCACAGAAACCATTAGCCCTAAAAATAGCAAATTAGAGATTAGTATACATTCAAAGCAGGTAAATCAAACTTTTGCTGAGTATTTTTAAGACCTTTATTCCATTGGAGTTTCAGAGGAAGGGATATGAAAACTTTGCTGAAAACTCTAGCAATTGTACATCTGACTGGGCACAATAGAGATTTGTTGAACACTGAAATATTGGCAGGGGAAATGTGGAACCCCTAGTAGCCATGTGTAATGAGATACTTAAAGAACACTCGAGGAGAAAATAAACAAATGAAATAAACGATTGTATCTATCTTCCTTCTCCTAAAAATGACTTTTTAAAGTGGAACTGACCTCAAAATTTGACACTTTAAAAATATCTGATTTGTTGCTTAATACTGCTTTAATAAATAAAAGTGTATGTTTGCTGTAATAAACCTGTCAGATGTCCTTATTTCTGTTACTTAATTCTAGTGCAGTGTGTGCAGCCATCTGTTGGTTGGCAAGTTTACAGTGCCATTCAGCTGATTTCTACTTCCTCCACCCCTCCTTCCTCAAGCAGCTCCTTTCTCTAATCACAGTATGCAAATTAGCCTGTGCTAGTGTACAGTTACAGTTACAGTGAGGTCATCTGGCTGCGCCTGTGTAGTAATGTCTGCCTGTGTTTTCCAGCCTGTCATTTTTCTGCTCTGTCATCCCTTTATAATAAAGGAATTCAATGGTCAATTGACTGCCAAGTTTCCAGATGTATGGCCACCTCTACACAATGCACATATCTAAATCAGTTATGAAATTATAACAATTATCTCTCACACAACACATAGCAACTTACTATGGATTGCAAATTCACCAAATACTACCACATATATTACAAAATAAACAAATTCTCCACAAGATTTGTAGTCCATTCCCACCAAAATATAACTAACATCCACCATGCATATATATGACATGCAAACATATCAAATATCACCCACCATTTCAATGCACCAATCATCTCAACAAAAGAAATGCTGCTATTTAGACACAAAGCACAGGCATAAACCCACTTATGCTAACTAGTGTACCCACCACATATACAATGCAATTAGAACTGCTAGACTCAGCCCAAAAAGACAATTACTAATAGCTGAAGGTATTCGTAATTTTCTTTGTGGGCAGAGTTAGTGTTGGGCGAACATCTAGATGTTCGGGTTCGGGCCGAACAGGCCGAACATGGCCGCGATGTTCGGGTGTTCGACCCGAACTCCGAACATAATGGAAGTCAATGGGGACCCGAACTTTTGTGCTTTGTAAAGCCTCCTTACATGCTACATACCCCAAATTTACAGGGTATGTGCACCTTGGGAGTGGGTACAAGAGGAAAAAAAAATTAGCAAAAAGAGCTTATAGTTTTTGAGAAAATTGATTGTAAAGTTTCAAAGGAAAAATTGTCTTTTAAATGCTGAAAATGTCATGTTTCTTTGCACAGGTAACATGGTTTTTACCGCCAGGCAGTCATAAATGTAATAAAGAGAAGAGGTTCCATAAACAGGGACCGGTAACGCTAACCCAGCAGCAGCAGCAGCACACGTGATGGAACAGGAGGAGGCGCAGGAGGAGAAGGCCACGCTTTTTGAGACACAACAACCCAGGCCTTGCATGAGGACAAGAAGCGTGCGGATAGCATGCTTTTTACCGCCATGCAGTCATAAATGTAATAAAGATAAGAGGTTCAATAAACAGGGACCGGTAACGCGAACCCAGCAGCAGCAGCAGCAGCACACGTGATGGAACAGGAGGAGGCGCAGGAGGAGAAGGCCACGCTTTTTGAGACACAACAACCCAGGCCTTGCATGAGGACAAGAAGCGTGCGGATATAGCAGCAATGCTTTTTGCCGCCATGCAGTCATAAATGTAATAAAGAGAAGAGGTTCCATAAACAGGGACCGGTAACGCTAACCCAGCAGCAGCAGCAGCACAGAGCACACGTGACGGAACAGGAGGAGGCGCAGGAGGAGAAGGCCACGCTTTGAGACACAACAACCCAGGCCTTGCATGAGGACAAGAAGCGTGCGGATAGCATGCTTTTTACCGCCATGCAGTCATAAATGTAATACAGATGAGAGGTTCAATAAACAGGGACCGGTAACGCTAACCCAGCAGCAGCACAGAGCACACGTGATGGAACAGGAGGAGGCGCAGGAGGAGAAGGCTACGCTTTGAGACACAACAACCCAGGCCTTGCATGAGGACAAGAAGCGTGCGGATATAGCAATGCTTTTTGCCGCCATGCAGTCATAAATGTAATACAGATGAGAGGTTCAATAAACAGGGACCGGTAACGCTAACCCAGCAGCAGCAGCAGCACAGAGCACACGTGATGGAACAGGAGGAGGCGCAGGAGGAGAAGGCCACGCTTTTTGAGACGCAACCCAGGCCTTGCATGAGGACAAAAAGCGTGCGGATATAGCAATGCTTTTTGCCGCCATGCAGTCATAAATGTAATACAGATGAGAGGTTCCATAAACAGGGACCGGAAACGCTAACCCAGCAGCAGCAGCACACGTGATGGAACAGGAGCAGGCGCAGGAGGAGAAGGCCATGCTTTTTGAGACACAACAACCCAGGCCTTGCATGAGGACAAAAAGCGTGCGGATATAGCAGCAATGCTTTTTGCCGCCATGCAGTCATAAATGTAATACAGATGAGAGGTTCAATAAACAGGGACCGGAAACGCTAAACCATCCCAGATGTTCATTGGTCATGTTACTTGGTTGGGGTCCTGGAGTGTTGCGTAGTCGTTTCCAATCCAGGATTGATTCATTTTAATTTGAGTCAGACGGTCTGCATTTTCTGTGGAGAGGCGGATACGCCGATCTGTGACGATGCCTCCGGCAGCACTGAAACAGAGTTCCGACATAACGCTGGCTGCCGGGCAAGCCAGCACCTCTATTGCATACATTGCCAGTTCGTGCCAGGTGTCTAGCTTCGATACCCAATAGTTGAAGGGTGCAGATGGATTGTTAGACACAGCTACGCCATCTGACATGTAGTCCTTGACCATCTTCTCCAGGCGATCGGTGTTGGAGGTGGATCTGCACGCTTGCTGTTCTGTGGGCTGCTGCTGCATGGGTGTCAGAAAATGTTCCCACTCCAAGGACACTGCCGATACCATTCCCTTTTGGGCACTAGCTGCGGCTTGTGTTGTTTGCTGCCCTCCTGGTCGTCCTGGGTTTGCGGAAGTCAGTCTGTCGGCGTACAACTGGCTAGAGGAGGGGGAGGATGTCAATCTCCTCTCTAAAGTCTCCACAAGGGCCTGCTGGTATTCTTCCATTTTGACCTGTCTGACTCTTCAAGCAGTTTTGGAACATTGTGTTTGTACCGTGGATCCAGAAGGGTATATAAACCCAGTAATTGGTGTTGTCCCGAATGCGCACAATGCGTGGGTCGCGTTCAATGCAGTTTAGCATGAATTGAGCCATGTGTGCCAGAGTCCTACCAGAATCCTCATCATCCTCTTGTGAGCGTTGTGATAGTTGTTGTGATGCATCATAGTCGTCACCTTCTTCCTGGTCTGCTTCTGCTGACCATTCGCTCTGAATTGTGGAAGTCCAACGTGCACCGCTCTGGCCCTCGTCAGTGGTGGCAGGAAATTCCTGCTCCAACTCCAGCTGTTCCTCCTCCTCTTCTTCATCATGTGTCAGCTTAGCCAACCTTAAAGCGCGAATGAGATTACTCCCATTATCACACACAACCATGGCCGGTTTCAGGTCCAGCGGTGCCAGCCACAAATCCATCTGTTCCTTTATTCCCCTCCAAATTTCCTCCCCTGTGTGCTGCTTATCCCCAAGGCAGATCAGCTTCAGCAACGCTTGCTGACGCATGCCAACAGCTGTGCTGCACTGCTTCCACGATCCTACTGCTGCTGGTGCTGGGTTAGCGTTTCCGGATGAGGTACAGCTTTGAGATGCGTTGGAGGAGAAGGAGTCAGAGAGGTAGGTGCTGCTGTTATCCAGTGGGAGGGACGGCGGTGCAGGTGTTTGCGGCGTGGGCACTGGGCAACACCCGCGCCGTAGCAGGTGAGGATTCGCTGCCAAGCTCCACAAGGTTCACCCAGTGCGCGGTAAGGGAGATGTATCGACCCTGGCCGAACGCACTCGTCCAGGTGTCAGTGGTGAGGTGAACCTTGCAGGCAACGGCATTCTTCAAGCTTCGGGTTATTTTGCTGACCACGTGCTCATGCAACTCAGGCACTGCAGAGCGCGCAAAGTGGTAGCGGCTGGGAACCACGTAACGTGGGATGGCCACTGACATCATGCCCTTGAAGCTGTTTGTCTCCACCACTCGATATGGCAGCATTTCGCAGGCCAGAAGCTTGGCTATGCTGGCTCTTACTGCCACGGCCCGGGGGTCATTTGCTGGCAATTTCCTCTTGCGCTCAAACATCTCCGAGACAGACAACTGAACCGTAGGGCTGCACAACGAAGGGCTGTTGGTTGTTGTGTTTGATGAACACTGGGAGACCTCAAGAGCACTACTCCGGAAAGTGACAGTGTCAGCGTCATCTGATTTTTTGGAATGTTTTGAACCACGCAATGGCTGGGCTACTGCTGCTGCTGAGGTGGGTCTGGTGGTGAGTCTGGTGAACCCAAGGGAGGCAGTGTTGCTGGTGGTACCCTGTCCTGCCGCGTTTGCCCACAGAGTGGGATGTTTGGATAGCATGTGGCGGCTCATGCTGGTGGTGGAGAGGTTGTTAATACTTTTCCCCCTGCTCAGGCGGGTCTTGCACACCTTGCAAATCGCCATGGTAACATCCTCAGTGCAGTCTTCAAAGAAAGGCCAGACTTTGGAGCACCTGCCTTGCTGGCGATTTCTGTTTGCGCCTCTTTTGCCTCTCACTTGAACTTCCACGCTTGTGGTGCCTGAAATTGCGCGCCGCCTACCTTGTGGCACAAGGCGAACTCGTGCAGCAGTGGGTTCTTCAACAGACTCATCTGTGCTGCTGCTACGACGGCGATGTTCTCGTTCACAAACAAAATCTGGGTCTATGTCCACATTGTCCATACCCTCCTCTTCCATCTCCTCAAACTCGTCATATGTCATTGTGGGGGGCCGCCGCCGTGGAGTACAGCTCCCCAGCACAACCGTCAGGGGAAACACCTCTTCCCTTGCCCCTCCCTCTTTCACCGGATTTCTTCCTCATTTCACTTATCCTTACAGTACACGCTGACTGGCAGCAGTACAGTGGCAGTACAGAAATGCTATACAGTGGTGGGTGAGCGGTGTACCACTATTGCCAGCAGCGACACAGAGCACAATGCTATACAGTGGCGGGTGAGCGGTGTACTACTGTTCCCAGCAGACAAAGAGTGGCAGTAAACACAATGCTATATAGTGTGGCTGAGCCGTGTACACAGAGTGGCAGTAAACACAATGCTATATAGTCTGCTATATAGTCACCCCGAACGGGGTGATGTTCTGCAGCACCCGAACAGTGGCGAACACTGTTCGCCCAACACTACTGGGAACGCAGATTTTAGTACCTAAACACACGATACAACATGTTTTCCGGGGTCGGACTCTGAGGCACATACAGATGGTCCCGATCATCATCCTCATCATACAACTCTTCTCCTGAGTCTGACCCACCCACCACCTCTGCCACCCCAACATCCCCAGACACAGTCACAGACCCCTCATCGTCCTCAACATTAACTTGGGATGCTGGCCTGAGCCCGACCTCCTCTGCCACCCCAACATCCCCAGACACAGTCACAGACCCCTCATCGTCCTCAACATTAACTTGGGATGCTGGCCTGAGCCCGACCTCCTCCTCCACATCAGGCCCCATCATCTCCTCAATGGCAGCCCTCATTAATCGCTCTGGCGCCGGACCGATGGACACAACGTTCTCCTCCGGGGAGGGCTGCTGCTGACCACTGGCTGCTGGGGTGGATGTTATAGCTTGCGTGGGGCGTTGGCTGTTGCTGTTGTTGGGAGTGCTGCTCACAGCGGAGGTCTCTGAGGAACTCATGGTGAGCTCATATAGTGGTTGACGGTGAGTGGAGTATTACTGATCCCAGCAATATACACACTGACTGGCAGAGTACGCAATGCTATATAGTCTGGCTGAGCCGTGTACACAGAGTGGCAGTGAACAATGCTATATAGTCTGGCTGAGCGGTGTACACAGAGTGGCAGTACACACAATGCTATATAGTCTGGCTGAGCCATGTACACAGAGTGGCAGTAAACAATGCTATATAGTCTGGCTGAGCGGTGTACACAGAGTGTCAGTAAACAATGGTATATAGTCTGGCTGAGCGGTGTACACAGAGTGGCAGTAAACACAATGCTATATATAGCGTGGCTGAGCGAGGTGCACAGTGGCAGTACACACAATGCTATATAGTCAGGCTGAACCGTGTACACAGAGTGTCAGTAAACAATGGTATATAGTCTGGCTGAGCGGTGTACACAGAGTGTCAGTAAACAATGGTATATAGTCTGGCTGAGCGGTGTACACAGAGTGTCAGTAAACAATGGTATATAGTCTGGCTGAGCGGTGTACACAGAGTGGCAGTAAACACAATGCTATATATAGCGTGGCTGAGCGAGGTGCACAGTGGCAGTACACACAATGCTATATAGTCAGGCTAAGCCGTGTACACAGAGTGTCAGAAAACACAATGCTATATATAGCGTGGCTGAGCGAGGTGCACAGTGGCAGTACACACAATGCTATATAGCCAGGCTAAGCCGTGTACACAGAGTGTCAGAAAACACAATGCTATATATAGCGTGGCTGAGCGAGGTACACAGTGGCAGTAAACAATGCTATATATATAGTGTGGCTGAGCGAGCGGTGTACTACTGTTCCCAGCAGCGACACACAATGACTGGGGGGGACCCTGGCTAGCGTGGCTGGAGCGCGAACTACCCTGCCTGCCTACCCAAAGCTAAACCCACAGACAAATGGCGGAGATATGACGTGGTTCGGGTATTTATTTACCCGAACCACGTGACCGTTCGGCCAATCAGAGCGCGTTCGGGTCCGAACCACGTGACCCGTTCGGCCAATCACAGCGCTAGCCGAACGTTCGGGGAACGTTCGGCCATGCGCTCTTAGTTCGGCCATGTGGCCGAACGGTTTGGCCGAGCACCGTCAGGTGTTCGGCCGAACTCGAACATCACCCGAACAGGGTGATGTTCTGCAGAACCCGAACAGTGGCGAACACTGTTCGCCCAACACTAGGCAGAGTACAGCAGTTGTAATTGCATTGTATATGTGTTGTGTACACTACTTAGCATAAGTGGGAATATGTCTGTGTTTTGCGTCTCAATAGCTGCATTTCTTTTGTTATGCTGGGAATGCACTATATGTTTTCCGCGTTCAATTCCACATTCGATCTATTAAGGCCCATACACACGTCGGATTTTCCCGAACGACGGGTCGTTTGAATGTCCCGTCATTCAGTCGTCCGCACTCCAAATCGGGCGTGTGTACAGTCCGTCGTTCGGGTGATAAGACTGGTCTTGCAAAATCAGTCTTGTCACCCGAATGACGGACTGTACACACGCCGATTTGGCGTGCGGACGACTGAATGACGGGACGTTCAAACGACCCGTCGTTCGGGAAAATCCGACGTGTGTATGGGCCTTTAGCCATGTGATTCCCCGCTCGATTCTCTTGTCTTCTGCTCGTTTTTCTTATCTTTTTTTTCATTCACTTCTATGAGAAATCGAGCGGAACAGAATCGAATGGAGAATCGAACATGTTGGAATTTATAGATCAAATGTGGAATCGAACACGGAAAACGTATCGTGTATTCCCAGCATTAAGAAGAAAGATTATTCTCGATCGGGTGCCCGGCGGTACGGTGTGCAATTTCCCAACAATCGAGCACGACGAAACCGCTGACTCCGTCCCTCCTAATGTAATTGTCCCCCCATGCCCAGTATAAATGTATAAATGCTCCGCAGCCTCCACTTGTCCCCACTGGCTTCTGGGGTTCCGTCTCTGCATGTGCTTTCCTAGTGAGCTGCGTGCAATAAAAAAAAATTATGCAAATCGGCCCAGCGGGGCCGGAGAAATCCTCCTGCGCAGGTTACCCCGAGCTGAGCTCGGGATAACCGGCAAGGAGGTTAAAGGGAAGGGTCACGATAATTAAAAAATACAAATCCACTTACCTGGGGCTTCCTCCAGCCTGTGGCAGGCAGGACGTGCCCTCGACGCCGCTCCGGAGGCTCCCGGTCTTCTCCGGTGGCGCACCCGACCTGGCCAGGCCGGCTTCCAGGCCTGTGCACTCGATAGTGCCTGCGCAGTACAGCCCAGAGGACGTCCAATGACGTCAGCGCGCCCGCGTGAAACGCACTATGGAGCGCACAAGAGCCCGACCTGGAAGCCGGCCTGGCCAGGTCGGGTGCGCCACCGGAGAAGACTGGGAGCCTCCGGAGTGGCGTCGAAGGGCACGTCCTGCCTGCCACGGGCTGGAGGAAGCCCCTGGTAAGTGGATTTGTATTTTAATTTTTTTCTTGTCGTCCGTGGATCTTCCCTTTAAGTCGGAACACCGTGCAATCTCTGTCCCCTGTAAAGTGTTTTTTATATTGCGCCTATATATATTGTGTAGCGGTTATGGCTATTTCAAATGTACGCCCTGTAACTGCTGCATAACCAGATATTCATTCTGCTGTCACCATGTGCTCTCATCGCCTGTAACCGATACTGTTACAAGATAACTCTCTGTTGTAACTGCGGAGATATATATATATATATATATATATATATATATATATATATATATATATATATATATATATATATATATATATATATATATATATATATACTAGCTGGACACCCGGCGTTGCCCGGGTATGAATTTGGCTGGTGTTGGCCCCACCCCCTTTTCCTAACCCTAACACACAATTACTTAATTACTTAATGACCAAGTTTGTGAGCTTTGCGGTCTTTGGCATTTATAATTTGCATTGAAATAAATCTGATTGGCTGTGGCTCCACCCCTTTTCTGAATTTGAACCCAAATCACCCAATGGCCAAGTGTACCAGGTACAGGTGATTAACAGTGCAAGAGGCTTGTGCCATTAACAGTGCAAGAATGGCAGCAATTAAATATTCCCCTTAAAAATCAATAGGTGGATTTTGATTGGCTTTTGTACGCTCCACCCACCTTTCTGAATATTAATCCCAGTCACCCAGTGACCAACTGTGCAAAGTTTGAGAACCCTACCAGGGTAGAATGGTTAATTTGCATATATTCAGCAGTGATGCACTGGGAGACATCTCAAGCTCACTCCAACCTGAATTATCACAAATTCTTTCTGTTTTAAGAAAGCAAACTTTTGTTTTTCTTAACATCTTAGTAAGGGGGCTTTTAGGACCATTGTAGTCCCTTACACACTCCAATGAGTTCTGGGTCACCAAGAGCTGGCTGGTTAGTCTGTACCTCTCGGTGTTACAAGCCCTACTGCATAAAGCCAAATTAATCCATGCCATGCACTGATGATGATCAAATAATCCAAAACAGTCAGTATGCATGTTGGATTATTATGACTCTGTACAAATTAACAAGCTGACACATCATTGCATTCCAGCGGTTCTGGAGATGTGTTTAGCTTCTAAGGGTAATAATGGTTAATTTGCATATATTCAGCAGTGATGCACTGGGAGACATCTCAAGCTTACTCCAACCTGAATTATCGCAAATTCTTTCTGTGTTAAGAAAGCAAGCTTTTGTTTTTCTTACACTGTTAATGGTAGGGTTCTCAAACTTTGCACAGTTGGTTGATTTTCAAGGGGAATATTTCTGCCATTCTTGCACTGTTAATGGCACAAGCCTCAAATCTGGTATAGTTTATCATTGCGTGACTGGGGTTTAAATTTATATAAGGGGGTGGAGCCCAAAACAGCCAATCTGATTTGTTTCATTTTAATGCAGGTTATTGATGCCAAAGACTGCAAAGCTCACAAACTTGGTAATTGAGTAATTGATTAATTGTGTGTTAGGGTTAGGAAAGTGGGCACAGCCAACACCAGCCAAATACATA
This sequence comes from Hyperolius riggenbachi, assembly GCF_040937935.1. NCBI lineage: Eukaryota > Metazoa > Chordata > Amphibia > Anura > Hyperoliidae > Hyperolius > Hyperolius riggenbachi. The sequence continues at coordinate 54,550,344 of NC_090652.1, read as the reverse complement.
AGTGGGCAACGCAGGGTCATAAGTGGGCGGAGACAAATACAAATTTTACTGGGAAAATGTAAACAGCAGCCATTCTCACACTGTTAATGGTAGGGTTCTCAAACTTTGCACAGTTGGTTACTGGGTGACTGGGATTAATATTCAGAAAAGTGGGTGGAGCCTACAAAAAACAATCAAAAATTACCTATTGATTTTTCAGGGGAATATTTCATTGCTGCCATTCTTGCACTGTTAATGGCACAAGCCTCAAACCTGGTACAGTTGATCATTGCGTGACTGGGGTTTAAATTTATATAAGGGGGTGGAGCCCCAAACAGCCAATCTGATTTGTTTCATTTTAATGCAGGTTATTGCAGAGCCGGATTAAGACCAAATGGGGCCCTAAGCAGATTTGCAGATTTGGGCCCCCCTCCCTCAACTTCCCTTTAAAAATGTACTTTATTTAAAAAATATGTCGTATGTGTGTATGGGGAGTTGCACAGAGAACCCTGTATGTGGCCAGAGAGCCCTGTATGTAGCCAGAGAGCCCTGTATGTAGCCAGAGAGCCCTGTATGTAGCCAGAGAGCCCTGTATATAGCCAGAGAGACCTGTGTATATAGCCAGAGAGCCCAGTATATAGCCAGAGAGCCCTGTATGTGGCCAGAGAGCCCCTGTATGTGGCCAGAGAGCCCTGTGTATAGCCAGAGAGCCCTGTGTATATAGCCAGAGAGCCCTGTGTATATAGCCAGAGAGCCCCTGTATGTGGCCAGAGAGCCCCTGTATGTGGCCAGAGAGCCCCTGTATGTAGCCAGAGAGCCCCTGTATGTGGCCAGAGAGCCCTGTATGTAGCCAGAGAGCCCTGTATGTAGCCAGAGAGCCCTGTGTATAGCCAGAGAGCCCAGTATATAGCCAGAGAGCCCCTGTATGTGGCCAGAGAGCCCCTGTATGTGGCCAGAGAGCCCCTGTATGTGGCCAGAGAGCCCCTGTATGTGGCCAGAGAGCCCCTGTATGTGGCCAGAGAGCCCTGTATGTAGCCAGAGAGCCCTGTGTATAGCCAGAGAGCCCAGTATATAGCCAGAGAGCCCCTGTATGTGGCCAGAGAGCCCCTGTATTATGTGGCCAGAGAGCCCTGTATTATGTGGCCAGAGAGCCCCTGTATGTAGCCAGAGAGCCCCTGTATGTAGCCAGAGAGCCCCTGTATTTAGCCAGAGCCCTGTATGTGGCCAGAGAGCCCTGTATGTGGCCAGAGAGCCCCTGTATGTAGCCAGAGAGCCCTGTGTATAGCCAGAGAGCCCAGTATATAGCCAGAGAGCCCCTGTATGTGGCCAGAGAGCCCCTGTATGTGGCCAGAGAGCCCCTGTATGTGGCCAGAGAGCCCCTGTATGTAGCCAGAGAGCCCCTGTATGTAGCCAGAGAGCCCCTGTATTTAGCCAGAGCCCTGTATGTGGCCAGAGAGCCCTGTATGTGGCCAGAGAGCCCTGTGTATATAGCCAGAGAGCCCTGTATGTGGCCAGAGAGCCCTGTATGTGGCCAGAGCCCTGTATGGGGCCAGAGAGCCCCTGTATGTGGCCAGAGAGCCCTGTATGTGGCCAGAGAGCCCTGTGTATATAGCCAGAGAGCCCTGTATGTGGCCAGAGAGCCCTGTATGTGGCCAGAGCCCTGTATGGGGCCCAGAGAGCCCTGTATTTAGCCAGAGCCCTGTATGTGGCCAGAGAGCCCCTGTATGTGGCCAGAGGGCCCCAGTATATGGCCAGAGAGCCCCAGTATATAGCCAACGAACCCCGGTATGTGGACAGAGAGCCCCGGTATACATTCAAAGAGACCCTGTATACAGCCAGAGAGAACCTCGGCATATAGCCAGAGAGAGGATTTTTCACACTGGGTGCTGCTAGTGGAGAGGGTGACATGAGAGAGAGAGAGAGAGAGAGAGAGAGAGAGAGAGAGAGAGAGAGATGCATCTTACAAAACAGGATAACCTCTTTGGGGAAGAATACATATGGATATGCCAGAGCCTTGTAACTAGTGACACTGCTGAGCTGCTGAATGGGTTAAGTACCCCATCCCCCGAAGAAGAGCAGCCAGAAGGGATGCATAGGAAGCTCACCCCCCTGTGTGTGTGTGTGCATACAGTCCAGCTCAGAGAAGCAATGTGCTGCTGTTTGAGGAGAGGAGGGAGTGAGTGTCAGAGCCAGCCAGCCAGTGAGAGAAAGTGCAGCTCTAATAATCTACTGCATCAAACAAGAGAAAGGCTTCCATCCCTCCTGCGAGTCACAACCTGAGCAATGCTAACAATGTACCTGTCGCTGGCGTTTCACCAGCTCCCTCGTGTCTGGCAGAAGTGTGGATTAGGCTAAAGCTGGAGGAGGAGGATTGCACTGCCACCCACACTAGAATAGAGCTCTCTCCTCTAGTGTTGTCCGGATCATGAACGATTCGGATCTTTGATCCGAATCTATTTTATGAGTCGATCATCCGAATCATCAAAATGAGTGATTCGGATCGCAAAAGGGGCGGGGCCAGGAGCGACACGCCCCCTCTCAGCGGGCAGCGGGGTCTTGGAAGCAGAGCAGAGATGGATCGCTCTGTTGGATGGGAGGCAGCCTTGCAGGGAGACAGGTAGATGAGAGAGAGGGGACATGGGTGCCACTGCCAGATGTGTGTAGAGCACACATACTGGCTATAACGTGCTGCCCATTATAGGCTGGCTGTTCCTTAGTTGTACACAGTGAACACATTGGAAGCTTTTGGCTCAGCATAGCTCAGTAACTTTGCAGACAGTGTGATTGAAAGGCAATATAATCCTCCTGCACTCGGCACTAAACAGCTGCACTTATCTTCTGGGAATGCTTTTGGGGATGCTTCCTTCACTGTGCGACGTTTTCTTTCAAAGTGTACAGATGAACATGTAGGTGAAATATATGTAAAGCATATGACTTCAGCATGTGGGTATTACGTGCAAACATTTCAGCTCTCTGCTCATCCCTCCTCCCTTCTCTGTCCACTCCCTGCCCTCTGTCCATCTTCTCCCCTTCTCTGTGTGTCCACCCCCCTCCCCTTCTCCTGTCCACAGACCTGTCCTGCTGTTCATTTCACCCCCAATGCTTCCGGTAGTAAAATGATCCGAGATTCGGATCAAAGATCCGGATCTCTTCAATGATCCGATTCGAATCATCCGGATCATTGAAAAGATCCGAACTTCCCATCTCTACTCTCCTCTCTCGCTGGTCGGGATGGAGGCGGGGCAGATTCGGCTGGCTGACTCTCTCGCTTTCATTGGCTAAAGAGAGGTGCCAGCCAAAAAATGAAAGCTACTGACTGGAGGGAGAGAGGGAGGGGGAGGCAATCCAGGAACTTACTAGCTGTAGTCACAGTGCACACAAAAGAGTGCGCTGCGGTGGGCAAAAATGTAATCAAACGGACATGCTAGACTCTTGGCAACCCTGGCCTGGGGCCCCAAGCAGGTGCTTGAGTTGCCTGGTTGAAAATCCGGCCCTGGGTTATTGATGCCAAAGACCGCAAAGCTCGCAAACTTGGTCATTGAGTAATTGAGTAATTTTGTGTTAGGGTTAGGAAAAGGGGGCGGAGCCAACACCAGCCAAATATATACCTGGGCAATGCCAAGTCATCAGTGGGCGGAGACAAACACAAATTTCCCTGGGAAAATGTAAACTGCAGCCATTCTTACACTATTAATTGTAGGGTTCTAAAACTTTGCACAGTTGGTCACTGGGTGACTGGGATTAATAATCAGAAAAGTGGGTGGAGCCTACAAAAAACAATCACAATTCACCTACTGATTTTCAAGGCAAATATTTAATTGGTGCCATTTTTGCACTGTTAATGGCACAAGCCTCAAACCTGGTACAGTTGATCATTGGGTGACTGGGGTTAAATATTTAGAAAAGGGGTGGGGCCACAAACAGCGAATCAGATGTGTTTCATTTCAATGAAAATTATTCATGCCAAAGACCACAAATCTCACAAACTTGGTCATTGACTATTGACAATTGTGTGTTAGGGTTAGAAAAAGTGGTCACAGCCAACAGCAGCCAAATACATACCCGGGAAACATTAGGACATCAGTGGGTGGAGAAAAATACAAATTTCACTGCTAGAATGTAAACTGAAATTTGGCACACACATAGTACATTACCTGGAATAAAGTATATGATACTTTTTATTCCCATAATCAAAAAGGGGGCAGAGACAAATACAAATTTCACTGGAAAATGTAAACTGCTGCCATTCTTACACTGTTACACTGGAGGTGTGTTTAGCTTCTAAGGGTAGAATGGTTAATTTGCATATATTCAGCAGTGATGCCCTGGGAGACATCTCAAGCTCACTCCAACCTGAATTATCGCAAATTCTTTCTGTTTTAAGAAAGCAAACTTTTGTTTTTCTTAACATCTTAGTAAGGGGGCTTTTAGGACCATTGTAGTCCCTTACACAATCCAATGAGTTCTGGGTCACCATGAGCTTGCTGGTTAGTCTGTACCTCTCGGTGTTACAAGCCCTACTGCATAGAGCCAAATTAATCCATGCCATGCACTGATGTGGATCAAACAATCCAAAACAGTCTGTATGCATGTTGGATTATTATGGTTCTGTACAAATTAACAAGATGACATGTCATTGCATTCCAGCAGTTCTGGAGGTGTGTCTGGCTTTTAAGGGTAACAATGGTTAATTTGCATATATTCAACAGTGATGCATTGGACGACATTTTAAGCTCACTCCAACCTGAATTATCGCAAATTCGTTCTGTTTTAAGAAAGTAAACTTTTGTTTTTCTTACACTGTCAATGGCAGGGTTCTTAAACTTTGCACAGTTGGTCACTGGGTGACTGGGGTTATTATTCAGAAAAGTGGGTGGAGCCTACAAAAGCCAATCAAAATTCACCTATTGATTTTCAAAGGAGTGGAGCCACAGCCAATTAGATTTATTTCATTTCAATGCCAATTATTGATGCCAAAGACCACAAAGCTCACAAACTAGGTCATCATTGAGTAATTGTGTGTTAGGATTAGAAAAAGTGGACAGAGCTAACACTAGCCACTTACATACCCGGGCAACGCCGGGTCAACCAGCTAGTATATATATATATATATAAATATATATTCAGTAAGAAACAAAGTCAAGTGTTGCAGCACACAGCTCTTCTTTTATTTTAGAGCAAAACACAAGTACAGACAATTTTGGTCGTCCCCGACCTTTATCAATACCTTGTGTTTTGCTCTAAAATAACAGAAGAGTTGTGTGCTGCATCTCAACGTTTTTGCTTTCTACATATGCAGGGGCCTGGGCACCCCCAGTTGCGTGCATACCTTACTAAAAGCTTGTGATAACTGCTGACCCCTCCTGGAATGTCAGTTTAATATATATTATATAGGAGACACACACAGTGATATTTGAGAAGTGAAATGAAGTTTCTTGGATTTACAGAAAGTGTGCAATAATTGTTTAAACAAAATTAGGCAGGTTCATAAATTTGGGCACCACAAAAAAGAAATGAAATAAATATTTAGTAGATCCTCCTTTTGCAGGATTTACAGTAGTGTTGGGCGAACATCTAGATGTTCGGGTTCGGGCCGAACAGGCCGAACATGGCCGCGATGTTCGGGTGTTCGACCCGAACTCCGAACATAATGGAAGTCAATGGGGACCCGAACTTTTGTGCTTTGTAAAGCCTCCTTACATGCTACATACCCCAAATTTACAGGGTATGTGCACCTTGGGAGTGGGTACAAGAGGAAAAAAAAATTTAGCAAAAAGAGCTTATAGTTTTTGAGAAAATTGATTGTAAAGTTTCAAAGGAAAAATTGTCTTTTAAATGCTGAAAATGTCATGTTTCTTTGCACAGGTAACATGGTTTTTACCGCCAGGCAGTCATAAATGTAATAAAGATAAGAGGTTCAATAAACAGGGACCGGTAACGCTAACCCAGCAGCAGCAGCAGCACACGTGATGGAACAGGAGGAGGCGCAGGAGGAGAAGGCCACGCTTTTTGAGACACAACAACCCAGGCCTTGCATGAGGACAAGAAGCGTGCGGATAGCATGCTTTTTACCGCCATGCAGTCATAAATGTAATAAAGATAAGAGGTTCAATAAACAGGGACCGGTAACGCTAACCCAGCAGCAGCAGCAGCAGCACACGTGATGGAACAGGAGGAGGCGCAGGAGGAGAAGGCCACGCTTTTTGAGACACAACAACCCAGGCCTTGCATGAGGACAAGAAGCGTGCGGATATAGCAGCAATGCTTTTTGCCGCCATGCAGTCATAAATGTAATAAAGAGAAGAGGTTCCATAAACAGGGACCGGTAACGCTAACCCAGCAGCAGCACAGAGCACACGTGATGGAACAGGAGGAGGCGCAGGAGGAGAAGGCCACGCTTTGAGACACAACAACCCAGGCCTTGCATGAGGACAAAAAGCGTGCGGATATAGCAATGCTTTTTGCCGCCATGCAGTCATAAATGTAATACAGATGAGAGGTTCAATAAACAGAGACTGGAAATGCTAACCCAGCAGCAGCACACATGATGGAACAGGAGGAGGCGCAGGAGGAGAAGGCCACGCTTTTTGAGACGCAACCCAGGCCTTGCATGAGGACAAAAAGCGTGCGGATATAGCAATGCTTTTTGCCGCCATGCAGTCATAAATGTAATACAGATGAGAGGTTCAATAAACAGGGACTGGAAATGCTAACCCAGCAGCAGCAGACGTGATGGAACAGGAGCAGGCGCAGGAGGAGAAGGCCAAGCTTTTTGAGACACAACAACACAGGCCTTGCATGAGGACAAAAAGCGTGCAGATATAGCAATGCTTTTTGCCGCCATGCAGTCATAAGTGTAATACAGATGAGAGGTTCAATAAACAGGGACCGGAAACGCTAAACCATCCCAGATGTTCATTGGTCATGTTACTTGGTTGGGGTCCTGGAGTGTTGCGTAGTCGTTTCCAATCCAGGATTGATTCATTTTAATTTGAGTCAGACGGTCTGCATTTTCTGTGGAGAGGCGGATACGCCGATCTGTGACGATGCCTCCGGCAGCACTGAAACAGCGTTCCGACATAACGCTGGCTGCCGGGCAAGCCAGCACCTCTATTGCGTACATTGCCAGTTCGTGCCAGGTGTCTAGCTTCGATACCCAATAGTTGAAGGGTGCAGATGGATTGTTAGACACAGCTACGTCATCTGACATGTAGTCCTTGACCATCTTCTCCAGGCGATCGGTGTTGGAGGTGGATCTGCACGCTTGCTGTTCAGTGGGCTGCTGCTGCATGGGTGTCAGAAAATTTTCCCACTCCAAGGACACTGCCGATACCATTCCCTTTTGGGTACTAGCTGCGGCTTGCGTTGTTTGCTGCCCTCCTGGTCGTCCTGGGTTTGCGGAAGTCAGTCTGTCTGCGTACAACTGGCTAGAGGAGGGGGAGGATGTCAATCTCCTCTCTAAAGTCTCCACAAGGGCCTGCTGGTATTCTTCCATTTTGACCTGTCTGACTCTTTCTTCAAGCAGTTTTGGAACATTGTGTTTGTACCGTGGATCCAGAAGGGTATAAACCCAGTGTGACGCCGGGCGACGCCCAGTCGTCCGAAGATTCGCGGCCGATTGTCCGATCGCAACCGTGATCGGAAAACTGACATTCTTTATTTTTAAATAGAAGTTTTTCCTTCCTGCCTTCCCCCCCCTTTTGCCATGAGGGCTGAATGGGCCTGCGTTAGCATATTGCTAAAGCAAACTGGTTTAGCAAGAAATCCTTTTAAGGCTCCCGGAAAAGCTCTGGTGACACTAATGTGCTAATTGGGCAGAGCTGAAATACCAACAGAGTCTATTCAACAGGGGAAGCTAGCACAGCATGAGGTCTATTGACACCTACATTTCTCCCAGTCTTGACGGCACCGACTAGACTGAGTATGGAATGCATGGTGTTGATAACTTTGTCACATTTTGCAAATACCATCCATGGGAGGAACATGAAAATTACATAATTTTGTTTCCCTAATTCTGTAGAATATGGTGATACTAGACATAGCCAGGTAACCCGAGCAGGGGCTGAGATATGAATAATGGGGTCCCCGTGCGCCCCAAATATTGCAAGTTTGATGTCCTATGAACGTGTATTTTCAGCCCAATCTGAATATGAAATCGGTTTGCATGTGCGACAAACCCCCGGCGGGATATGAAATTGGACATATTTTGTGGATGGTTGGAAGTTCCTCCCCTGAGAACTCACTGCCTGACACGCCCCTGGGCTGAGCTTGAGACTCCGCCCAGAAATGTCAGTGCTCAAAACTGATTGCATGAGGACTCCCAAAAGATTCCCCCACTTTCCATCATACCGAAAAGACTGCCACTGCTTGGGGAAATAGCAGTGGCCATCTTGCAGGCGGAGCAACGGCCATGTGGTTCGGCCATATTGCGAACGAACTGTAACAAAGGAACTTTGTCTTTTCCCGAACGGACTTTCCACAGAATCATAAGTATTCGTTCTTTTTATCCCTTTTTCTTTTATGTACTGTGTTATCACTGTCTCTCATCGTCTAATTGTTCACGATTGTCTGTATATATTAATTATTTATATTGTAACAAATAAAGGCTTCTTAAAAGGTCTTTACCTCTCAGTAAACCTACTATTCAGTATACACAGACGAGACCTAAACTTCCGAAGGGACGCTACTGTTTTGATAGATAGATAGGAATTGCACAGTTTTAACCGTTTTTTTGTTTCACAGGTCTATAGCCAGTTAGCAGTTTTCTCTGGGCTGATAGAAAACAGAGATGGTGGCAGAACTACCCCTGGGTTGGAGTAAAAGTGTATTTTCGTAACCTCACAGGCTCCCTACTGCGTCGTGACGCTCAAACTCCGCCAATTCTACGCAGATTGCGTCCATAGCTCTCAATCTGTGTGCTAGAATCGGATCGGAGGGTTTTGCGTGTTCACGGCCAGTGGGGCTCCTGTGACAGTGGTCGGCAGCGTTTGGGATCTGTGTGTGCTGATAGTATCTCAGGTAGGGCTATCGAATTAGCCCTATCGAGAAACGAACTAATTCGTTGGTAGTGACTGAGTGCAATATATTTTTCATATATACAGAGAGACTGTGTAACCAGTACCCCTCCCCTAAGTTTCTTTTATTTGGCATGGAAATGTCCGGGAATTACAAGGTCATGGTCCTATCCGACCTGCAGAGTCTGTGCGAGGCGAGAGGCATGGACATCCGCGGAAAGAAACAGCAGGACCTGATAACGGACTTGTACCGATGGGATAGCCAGAATCTGCGGACGCTGGAGGTGTCCACTGTGGAGGACACCGGCTCATCTAACGCAAGTCGAGGGGAACCAGAGACTGAAGATCCTGTGCGTACCGAGGTTGAGCAACCCGCGGGCAATGCGGCAACAGATACGCAGGAGGCTGTCAGTGTGATCCCCGACCCCAGACCCCCTGAAAGTACTCGCCTGGAACCGGCCAGTACTGGACTGTCCAGTTATGTTGATCCAGTAATGCAGCAGGCATTGCAAAAGCTGATGGAAACTGATGTGGACAAGTACCTGCAGTACATGCGTGAGGAACGCCAATCTGCAGAACGCAAAGCTGCTGCTGCTGCTGCTGAACGCCACGCGGAGAGGGATGCCGCAGAGGCGCGGGAGAGACGACAGCATGAGCTCAACATGGCAAAGGTGCAACAGGCCAGCCGGAGTTCAATGCCCAGCCTCCCTGCTGAAGGGACTGCAGCTCCAGTAAGTGCAAAATTTAAATTTGCTATTATCGAAAAAGACACTGACATTGACTTGTTTTTGAGGTCTTTTGAAAAGACCTGCCGTCAGTATCGGCTGTCCCAAGACCAGTGGGCCAGACATCTGACACCCTTGCTGCGCTACAAAGCGCTTGATGCTTTCTCGGAGTTGCCTGTGGAAAAGGACAATGACTATACTGCTATAAAGGAGGCTATAATCACTAAGTACCAGCTGACGCCAGAAGCCTACCGGAAAAAGTTCAGGTCCTGGCAGAAAAAATCTACTGATTCTTATCGAGATGTGGTCAGCAGTCTGCTCACCACACTCCGCCAGTGGACGTTAGGCCTCACTAAAGGGTCTTACGGTGTCCTGGAGGACTTAATCGTCCTGGAGCAGTTTCTGAACATTTGCCCGGCTGATGTACGCCAGTTTGTGCTGGAGCGCCGACCGGCGTCAGCGACGGTCGCTGCAGACCTCGCTGAGACCTTTGCAACGACCAGGGTGCCGGAGACCCGCAGGACTGCCCCATCTAGCTGGAGAGGAGGTCAGTCCCACAATTTTGCAGACTCTCCTACCTCTGTGAGCCGTGCGCCCCAGAGGCCATCCAGCGCAGCTGCTGCGTCCAGGCCTGCAGTAGCAGAGGGCATCACCTGTCACTTTTGCCGCAAGCCCGGACACATGAAGTTTAACTGCCCGGAGCGGAGGCAGACAGCGCCAGCTCCTGCACCACCTACACCTCGCCCACGGCAACTGCCGCCAGCCAGCGCACCCCAGCCGGGAGCACCCAACAACGTCATGTTCGCAGGTGGGAGAGGGATCCACTCCGCTACGAGCAACCACCAGCTGGTTACAGTGAACGACCAGCTTGTTACCGGTTTCCGCGACACTGGAGCGGATGTCACCCTGGTGCGTGCGCACCTGGTCCCGACGGAAAATATCCTCCCTGACAAATACCTTACCCTCACTGGAGTGGGGGGCACTCTTTCTCGCATTCCCCAGGCTCGGGTGTCCATCGATTGGGGGGTGGGGGTTCAAGAGAAGGTTGTTGGGGTCCTGGACCAACTGCCGGTCCCAGTTTTGTTGGGGACCGACCTGGGCAAGCTTGTGTCCTATTATGAACCTGCCCCAAGCCCCTCAGACTGCCAGGAGGGAGACGGACTCTCCGCCCACACTAAGGTACTTTGCACCAAGGGGCAAGAACAGGGGGGAGGTGGGTTGAATGTGCCCAGTCCAGGGGTACCGAGTCCAATAGTACCTGTGTCACAGGTACCTGTGTTTGATATACCGATTGTTTGTGATGAAAATGTTGTTGTACCTGTCACTGTAATTCATGCATGCAGCCAGGATGTGAGTAATGCCAGTATGTGCCAGTCTGAAGGTGTACCTGTACTGGCAGTAACACGCAGCCGCGCTGCTCAGAACCTGGGCTCAGAGCAGGTGGAAGAGGTTCCGGCCTCCTCCCCCCCCTCTGACCACAGGGATGGTAGCCTTCAGCCACTAACTGCATATGCCACGGGCCAGCTGGCTGAGAGCGAGAGTACTGCATTTGTGCAAGCACTCCAGACTGACCCTAGCCTCGAGGCACTCAGAAGACAGGCTTCTGAGCCCCTCACGAATGAAGATACCTTCAAGGTATATTGGGAAGGTGGTAAGTTGTACAGCGAGCCTGTACAGCCCACCGAAGGTGAAACAAGTGTGGGTACCAAGTTGCTTGTGGTACCCAGTGCCTTCCGGGGGCATGTGCTGAAGTCCGCACATGACATTCCCCTGGCAGGGCACTTGGGAATCCACAAGACACTTGACCGTATCCAGGGTCATTTCTACTGGCCCAGGATGCGGATCGATGTGACCAACTATTGCCGCTCATGTACTGTTTGCCAAAAGGTAAAACGGGCTGGGAACCCCCGCAAGGCTCCCTTGTGTCCACTGCCAATCATAGGTGAGCCCTTTCACAGAGTGGCAGTCGACATAATTGGACCATTGCCCACTCCCAGCAGCAGTGGCAAAAGGTACATCCTGACGGTGGTGGATTACGCCACCCGCTATCCTGAGGCCATGGCGCTTTCCTCCCTGAGGGCGGACAAGGTAGCAGACGCGCTACTTAACATTTTCTCCCGAGTCGGGTTCCCTGCGGAGATGCTCTCCGATCAGGGATCCCAGTTTATGTCCGAACTCATGGAGGCCCTGTGCAAAAAGATACACATGACGCACATTGTCTCCAGTCCCTACCACCCGCAGACCAATGGACTGTGTGAACGGTTCAACGGGACGCTGAAGCAAATGCTGACCACGTTTGTTGAGTCGCAAGGTGGGGACTGGGAACGATACCTGCCTCATCTGTTGTTTGCGTACAGGGAGGTGCCGCAGGAGTCAACCGGGTTTTCCCCGTTTGAACTCCTGTATGGGAGGAATGTCCGAGGACCCTTACAATTGATGCGGGAGACATGGGAGGGCAAGGGCGACCCCACTGATGTCTCCGTGGTCGATTACGTCCTCAAGTTCAGGGACAAAATGGAGTCCCTGTCCGCAGTAGTGACCAACAACCTGGCCCAGGCTCAGGCCAAACAAAAAGCATGGTACGACCGCACTGCTGGAGAGCGGTCATTTGATGTGGGTGACAAGGTATATGCCCTTCTTCCCGTGAGGCAGAACAAGCTGCAAGCAGCCTGGGAGGGGCCTTTTACTGTAGTGCAACGGTTAAACCCTCTGACGTATCTAGTGAACATGGGGGGCAGGAAGCAGAAGAGCTTTCATGTAAACATGCTGAAGGCCCACCATGACAGGACCCAGTATGCGCTGCCAGTGTGCAGCCGGTTAGAGCAGGGAGAGGCAGACCCCCTGTTAGACCTGCTGGCTGACGTACGAGATGTGGACGGCGACCTAAACGTCAATCCACAGCTCGCCTCAGCCCAGCAAGAGCAGTTACAGAAGGTGCTGGGCCAGTACCAGCACACCTTCTCCGGTATCCCGGGGCGGACCAGTATGGCGGTGCATGGGGTAGATACAGGTACCCATCCCCCCATCAGGCAATCCGCTTACCGTGTCTCTCCCGAGGTACAGGCGGACATGCAGAAGGAGGTGAGGGAGATGCTGGAGTTAGGGGTGGTTCAAAAGTCCAGTAGTGCCTGGGCAGCCCCTGTTGTCCTGGTCCCCAAGAAGGACCAGACAACTCGGTTCTGCGTAGACTACAGGAAACTGAACGCCATCACCACTACAGACGCCTACCCCATGCCTCGCATTGATGAGCTGCTAGATACACTGGCATCAGCCAGGTACCTATCAATCATGGATCTGAGCCGGGGGTATTGGCAGATACCACTTGCACCTGACGCGAGGCAAAAGTCGGCCTTCATCACCCCTTTCGGCCTCTTCGAGTTCACGATGATGCCCTTTGGGATGAAGAACGCCCCTGCCACGTTTCAGCGGGCCGTGAACGACCTGCTAGAGGGAATGCAAGGGTTCGCTGTAGCGTATCTGGATGACATTGCGGTGTTCAGCCCCACCTGGGAAGAACACCTCAAACACCTGTCCCAGGTACTAGAGAGGCTGGCCATGGCCAATCTGACGGTTAAACCGAGTAAGTGTCAGATTGGCATGACCGAGGTGCAGTACTTAGGTCACCGGGTGGGGGGTAACACCCTGAAACCTGACACGGGAAAGGTGGACGCCATCCTGGCATGGCCTCGACCTATCACGAAAAAGCAGGTCCAGGCGTTCCTGGGGACCGCCGGCTACTATAGGAAATTCGTTCCCGCCTATAGTACACTGGCGAAGCCCCTGACCGATGCCACTAGCAAGAAGCACCCCAAGGTTGTTAGCTGGACCCCCGCTTGCGAGAATGCCTTCCAGGCCTTGAAGCAGGCCCTCGCAAGCGCCCCTGTGCTTCAGGCCCCAGACTTCAGTCGTCGGTTTGTGGTGCAAACCGATGCCTCTGACTACGGTCTCGGCGCAGTCCTCAGCCAGGTGGATGGAAAGGGGGATGAACACCCTATCCTCTACCTGAGCCGGAAGCTCCTGCCCCGAGAGGTAGCCTACTCCACAACTGAAAAGGAGTGCCTGGCGATCGTGTGGGCCCTACAGAAACTGCAGTCGTATCTGTACGGCCGCTCCTTCACGATCGTCACTGATCACAATCCCCTGAGTTGGCTAAACCGTACTGCTGGAATCAACGGCAAGCTCCTACGGTGGAGCCTGTCATTGCAGCATTACGACTTTACGATCCAACACAAAGCAGGCAGCCGACACCAAAACGCTGATGGGCTGTCGCGGTGTCAGGGGGAACCCGACCCAACAGCGCCAATAGCTGCTACGGAAGGCGTCCTGTTGACACCTCCCTGAGCAGAGCTCGGGAAGGGGGAGGTGTGACGCCGGGCGACGCCCAGTCGTCCGAGGATTCGCGGCCGATTGTCCGATCGCAACCGTGATCGGAAAACTGACATTCTTTATTTTTAAATAGAAGTTTTTCCTTCCTGCCTTCCCCCCCCTTTTGCCATGAGGGCTGAATGGGCCTGCGTTAGCATATTGCTAAAGCAAACTGGTTTAGCAAGAAATCCTTTTAAGGCTCCCGGAAAAGCTCTGGTGACACTAATGTGCTAATTGGGCAGAGCTGAAATACCAACAGAGTCTATTCAACAGGGGAAGCTAGCACAGCATGAGGTCTATTGACACCTACATTTCTCCCAGTCTTGACGGCACCGACTAGACTGAGTATGGAATGCATGGTGTTGATAACTTTGTCACATTTTGCAAATACCATCCATGGGAGGAACATGAAAATTACATAATTTTGTTTCCCTAATTCTGTAGAATATGGTGATACTAGACATAGCCAGGTAACCCGAGCAGGGGCTGAGATATGAATAATGGGGTCCCCGTGCGCCCCAAATATTGCAAGTTTGATGTCCTATGAACGTGTATTTTCAGCCCAATCTGAATATGAAATCGGTTTGCATGTGCGACAAACCCCCGGCGGGATATGAAATTGGACATATTTTGTGGATGGTTGGAAGTTCCTCCCCTGAGAACTCACTGCCTGACACGCCCCTGGGCTGAGCTTGAGACTCCGCCCAGAAATGTCAGTGCTCAAAACTGATTGCATGAGGACTCCCAAAAGATTCCCCCACTTTCCATCATACCGAAAAGACTGCCACTGCTTGGGGAAATAGCAGTGGCCATCTTGCAGGCGGAGCAACGGCCATGTGGTTCGGCCATATTGCGAACGAACTGTAACAAAGGAACTTTGTCTTTTCCCGAACGGACTTTCCACAGAATCATAAGTATTCGTTCTTTTTATCCCTTTTTCTTTTATGTACTGTGTTATCACTGTCTCTCATCGTCTAATTGTTCACGATTGTCTGTATATATTAATTATTTATATTGTAACAAATAAAGGCTTCTTAAAAGGTCTTTACCTCTCAGTAAACCTACTATTCAGTATACACAGACGAGACCTAAACTTCCGAAGGGACGCTACTGTTTTGATAGATAGATAGGAATTGCACAGTTTTAACCGTTTTTTTGTTTCACAGGTCTATAGCCAGTTAGCAGTTTTCTCTGGGCTGATAGAAAACAGAGATGGTGGCAGAACTACCCCTGGGTTGGAGTAAAAGTGTATTTTCGTAACCTCACAGGCTCCCTACTGCGTCGTGACGCTCAAACTCCGCCAATTCTACGCAGATTGCGTCCATAGCTCTCAATCTGTGTGCTAGAATCGGATCGGAGGGTTTTGCGTGTTCACGGCCAGTGGGGCTCCTGTGACACCCAGTAATTGGTGTTGTCCAGAATGCGCACAATGCGTGGGTCACGTTCAATGCAGTCTAGCATGAATTGAGCCATGTGTGCCAGAGTCCTACCAGAATCCTCATCATCCTCTTGTGAGCGTTGTGATAGTTGTTGTGATGCATCATAGTCGTCACCTTCCTCCTGGTCTGCTTCTGCTGACCATTCGCGTTGAATTGTGGAAGTCCAACGTGCACCGCTCTGGCCCTCGTCAGTGGTGGCATGAAATTCCTGCTCCAACTCCAGCTGTTCCTCCTCCTCTTCTTCATCATAGCTGCTGGGGCCAGCGTTCCCTGAGGCGGATGGCCTGATGTTGGTACCATCACGCTGATCGTTTTCTCCTTCAGATTCCCCCAGTTGCATCATGACAGCTGTTTCCTTGATTTTTAACATCGACCTCTTCAGTAAACACAGCAGTGGTATGGTAATGCTGACTGAAGAGTTGTCACTGCTCACAAGCAACGTGGATTGCTCAAAATTTTGGAGGACTTGGCAGAGGTCCAACATGTTGGCCCAATCGGATCCACAGAAGCTTGGCAGCTGGCCGGATGCGCCTCGGTACTGCGCCGTCATGTACTGGACCACTGCACTCTTCTGCTCGCAAAAGCGGGCTAGCATGTGCAGCGTAGAATTCCAGCGCGTAGGGACATCACACAGCAAGCGATGGTGGGGGAGATTGAAGCGCTCCTGCATCTTGGCGAGTGCCCCCGAAGCAGTACTGGAAGTTCTACAATGTTTGGCCACTCGACGCACCTTCAACAGAAGATCGGCCACGCCTGGGTATGTCCTCAGGAACCGCTGAACTACTAGGTTCATCACGTGCGCCAGGCAAGGGATGTGTGTCAGCTTAGCCAACCTTAAAGCGCGAATGAGATTACTCCCATTATCACACACAACCATGCCCGGTTTCAGGTCCAGCGGTGCCAGCCACAAATCCGTCTGTTCCTTTATTCCCTTCCAAATTTCCTCCCCTGTGTGCTGCTTATCCCCAAGGCAGATCAGCTTCAGCAACGCTTGCTGACGCATGCCAACAGCTGTGCTGCACTGCTTCCACGATCCTACTGCTGCTGGGTTAGCGTTTCCGGATGAGGTACAGCTTTGAGATGCGTTGGAGGAGAAGGAGTCAGAGAGGTAGGTGCTGCTGTTGTTATCCAGTGGGAGGGACGGCGGTGCAGCTGTTTGCGGCGTGGGCAACACCCGCGCCGTAGCAGGTGAGGAATCGCTGCCAGGCTCCACAAGGTTCACCCAGTGCGCGGTAAGGGAGATGTATCGACCCTGGCCGAACGCACTCGTCCAAGTGTCAGTGGTGAGGTGAACCTTGCAGGCAACGGCATTCTTCAAGCTTCGGGTTATTTTGCTGGCCACGTGCTCATGCAACTCAGGCACTGCAGAGCGCGCAAAGTGGTAGCGGCTGGGAACCACGTAACGTGGGATGGCCACTGACATCATGCCCTTGAAGCTGTTTGTCTCCACCACTCGATATGGCAGCATTTCGCAGGCCAGAAGCTTGGCTATGCTGGCTGTTACTGCCACGGCCCGGGGGTCATTTGCTGGCAATTTCCTCTTGCGCTCAAACATCTCCGACACAGACAACTGAACCGTAGCGCTGCACACGGAAGGGCTGTTGGTTGTTGTGTTTGATGAACACTGGGAGACCTCAAGAGCACTACTCCGGAAAGTGACAGTGTCAGCGTCGTCTGATGTTTGTGAATGTTGTGAACCACGCAATGGCTGGGCTACTGCTGCTGCTGAGGCGGGTCTGGTGGTGAGTCTGGTGAACCCAAGGGAGGCAGTGTTGCTGGTACCCTGTCCTGCCGCGTTTGCCCACAGAGTGGGATGTTTGGATAGCATGTGACGGCTCATGCTGGTGGTGGAGAGGTTGTTAATACTTTTCCCCCTGCTCAGGCGGGTCTTGCACACCTTGCAAATCGCCATGGTAACATCCTCAGTGCAGTCTTCAAAGAAAGCCCAGACTTTGGAGCACCTGCCTCCTTGCTGGCGATTTCTGTTTGCTCCTCTTTTGCCTCTCACTTGAACTTCCATGCTTGTGGTGCCTGAAATTGCGCGCCGCCTACCTTGTGGCACAAGGCGAACTCGTGCAGCAGTGGGTTCTTCAACAGACTCATCTGTGCTGCTGCTACGACGGCGATGTTCTCGTTCACAAACAAAATCTGGGTCTATGTCCACATTGTCCATACCCTCCTCTTCCATCTCCTCAAACTCGTCATATGTCATTGTGGGGGGCCGCCGCCGTGGAGTAGAGCTCCCCAGAACTACCTCTGCGCAGCTCACTCCAACATCGTCTTCCAGATCTTTTTGGCCGACCTCCTGCAATTGCAACCCCTCCTGCCCAACTTGCTCTGGGATTTGGGTTTCCGAGTCCTCCTCGGACTCGCCTTGTATTTCAGTGCGCGGTGCATTTCCCACAGTTAATGGTTGTGAATCCGGGCACAACATTTCTGGCTGTTCCTCCATTGACCTTTGAAAGGTGGAAGTTTGTTGGGCTGGGAATAGCTCCT
Organism: Hyperolius riggenbachi; assembly: GCF_040937935.1. Taxonomy (NCBI): domain Eukaryota; kingdom Metazoa; phylum Chordata; class Amphibia; order Anura; family Hyperoliidae; genus Hyperolius; species Hyperolius riggenbachi. The sequence continues at coordinate 54,532,326 of NC_090652.1, read as the reverse complement.
GCGAATACCCCATTGTGTCCTGAGGTAATTCATCGGACTGGTTATCTGGCAGTTGTGTGCGTGGTGTCGCTGCCGGTTGTGTCAGCTTTGTGCCCACTGGCTCCTTGTAACTGGCTGAGGACTCGGACCTAGTGATGGGCGAACAGTGTTCGCCACTGTTCGGGTTCTGCAGAACATCACCCTGTTCGGGTGATGTTCGAGTTCGGCCGAACACCTGACGGTGCTCGGCCAAACCGTTCGGCCACATGGCCGAACTAAGAGCGCATGGCCGAACGTTCCCCGAACGTTCGGCTAGCGCTGTGATTGGCCGAACGGGTCACGTGGTTCGGGCCCGAACGCGCTCTGATTGGCCGAACGGTCACGTGGTTCGGGTAAATAAATACCCGAACCACGTCATATCTCCGCCATTTCTCTGTGGGTTTAGCTTTGGGTAGGCAGGCAGGGTAGTTCGCTCTCCAGCCACGCTAGCCAGGGTCCCCCCCAGTCATTGTGTGTCGCTGCTGGGAACAGTAGTACACCGCTCGCTCAGCCACACTATATAGCATTCTGTTTACTGCCACTCTGTGTACCTCGCTCAGCCACACTATATAGCATTCTGTTTACTGTTCTGTGTCTGCTGGGAATAGTAGTACACCGCTCGCTCAGCCACACTATATAGCATTCTGTTCACTGTTCTGTGTCTGCTGGGAATAGTGGTACACCGCTCGCTCAGCCACACTATATAGCATTCTGTTTACTGTTCTGTGTCTGCTGGGAATAGTGGTACACCGCTCGCTCAGCCACACTATATAGCATTCTGTTTACTGTTCTGTGTCTGCTGGGAATAGTGGTACACCGCTCGCTCAGCCACACTATATAGCATTCTGTTTACTGTTCTGTGTCTGCTGGGAATAGTGGTACACCGCTCGCTCAGCCACACTATATAGCATTCTGTTTACTGTTCTGTGTCTGCTGGGAATAGTGGTACACCGCTCGCTCACCCACACTATATAGCATTCTGTTTACTGTTCTGTGTCTGCTGGGAATAGTGGTACACCGCTCGCTCAGCCACACTATATAGCATTCTGTTTACTGTTCTGTGTCTGCTGGGAATAGTGGTACACCGCTCGCTCACCCACACTATATAGCATTGTGTTTACTGTTCTGTGTCTGCTGGGAATAGTAGTACACCGCTCGCTCAGCCACACTATATAGCATTGTGTGTACTGCCACTCTGTGTACACGGCTCAGCCTGACTATATAGCATTGTGTGTACTGCCACTGTGCACCTCGCTCAGCCACGCTATATATAGCATTGTGTTTACTGCCACTCTGTGTACACCGCTCAGCCAGACTACATAGCATTGTGTGTACTGCCACTCTGTGTACACCGCTCAGCCAGACTCTATAGCATTGTGTGTACTGCCACTCTGTGTACACCGCTCAGCCAGACTATATACCATTGTTTACTGACACTCTGTGTACACCGCTCAGCCAGACTATATACCATTGTTTACTGACACTCTGTGTACACCGCTCAGCCAGACTATATACCATTGTTTACTGACACTCTGTGTACACCGCTCAGCCAGACTATATACCATTGTTTACTGCCACTCTGTGTACATGGCTCAGCCAGACTATATAGCATTGTGTGTACTGCCACTCTGTGTACACCGCTCAGCCAGACTATATACCAATGTTTACTGACACTCTGTGTACACCGCTCAGCCAGACTATATACCATTGTTTACTGACACTCTGTGTACACCGCTCAGCCAGACTATATACCATTGTTTACTGACACTCTGTGTACACCGCTCAGCCAGACTATATACCATTGTTTACTGACACTCTGTGTACACCGCTCAGCCAGACTATATACCATTGTTTACTGCCACTCTGTGTACATGGCTCAGCCAGACTATATAGCATTGTGTGTACTGCCACTCTGTGTACACCGCTCAGCCAGACTATATAGCATTGTTCACTGCCACTCTGTGTACACGGCTCAGCCAGACTATATAGCATTGCGTACTCTGCCAGTCAGTGTGTATATTGCTGGGATCAGTAATACTCCACTCACCGTCAACCACTATATGAGCTCACCATGAGTTCCTCAGAGACCTCCGCTGTGAGCAGCACTCCCAACAACAGCAACAGCCAACGCCCCACGCAAGCTATAACATCCACCCCAGCAGCCAGTGGTCAGCAGCAGCCCTCCCCGGAGGAGAACGTTGTGTCCATCGGTCCGGCGCCAGAGCGATTAATGAGGGCTGCCATTGAGGAGATGATGGGGCCTGATGTGGAGGAGGAGGTCGGGCTCAGGCCAGCATCCCAAGTTAATGTTGAGGACGATGAGGGGTCTGTGACTGTGTCTGGGGATGTTGGGGTGGCAGAGGTGGTGGGTGGGTCAGACTCAGGAGAAGAGTTGTATGATGAGGATGATGATCGGGACCATCTGTATGTGCCTCAGAGTCCGACCCCGGAAAACATGTTGTATCGTGTGTTTAGGTACTAAAATCTGCGTTCCCAGTAGTGTTGGGCGAACAGTGTTCGCCACTGTTCGGGTGCTGCAGAACATCACCCCGTTCGGGGTGACTATATAGCAGACTATATAGCATTGTGTTTACTGCCACTCTGTGTACACGGCTCAGCCACACTATATAGCATTGTGTTTACTGCCACTCTTTGTCTGCTGGGAACAGTAGTACACCGCTCACCCGCCACTGTATAGCATTGTGCTCTGTGTCGCTGCTGGCAATAGTGGTACACCGCTCACCCACCACTGTATAGCATTTCTGTACTGCCACTGTACTGCTGCCAGTCAGCGTGTACTGTAAGGATAAGTGAAATGAGGAAGAAATCCGGTGAAAGAGGGAGGGGCAAGGGAAGAGGTGTTTCCCCTGACGGTTGTGCTGGGGAGCTGTACTCCACGGCGGCGGCCCCCCACAATGACATATGACGAGTTTGAGGAGATGGAAGAGGAGGGTATGGACAATGTGGACATAGACCCAGATTTTGTTTGTGAACGAGAACATCGCCGTCGTAGCAGCAGCACAGATGAGTCTGTTGAAGAACCCACTGCTGCACGAGTTCGCCTTGTGCCACAAGGTAGGCGGCGCGCAATTTCAGGCACCACAAGCGTGGAAGTTCAAGTGAGAGGCAAAAGAGGCGCAAACAGAAATCGCCAGCAAGGCAGGTGCTCCAAAGTCTGGGCTTTCTTTGAAGACTGCACTGAGGATGTTACCATGGCGATTTGCAAGGTGTGCAAGACCCGCCTGAGCAGGGGGAAAAGTATTAACAACCTCTCCACCACCAGCATGAGCCGCCACATGCTATCCAAACATCCCACTCTGTGGGCAAACGCGGCAGGACAGGGTACCACCAGCAACACTGCCTCCCTTGGGTTCACCAGACTCACCACCAGACCCGCCTCAGCAGCAGCAGTAGCCCAGCCATTGCGTGGTTCAAAACATTCCAAAAAATCAGATGACGCTGACACTGTCACTTTCCGGAGTAGTGCTCTTGAGGTCTCCCAGTGTTCATCAAACACAACAACCAACAGCCCTTCGTTGTGCAGCCCTACGGTTCAGTTGTCTGTCTCGGAGATGTTTGAGCGCAAGAGGAAATTGCCAGCAAATGACCCCCGGGCCGTGGCAGTAAGAGCCAGCATAGCCAAGCTTCTGGCCTGCGAAATGCTGCCATATCGAGTGGTGGAGACAAACAGCTTCAAGGGCATGATGTCAGTGGCCATCCCACGTTACGTGGTTCCCAGCCGCTACCACTTTGCGCGCTCTGCAGTGCCTGAGTTGCATGAGCACGTGGTCAGCAAAATAACCCGAAGCTTGAAGAATGCCGTTGCCTGCAAGGTTCACGTATCCGCCTCTCCACAGAAAATGCAGACCGTCTGACTCAAATTAAAATGAATCAATCCTGGATTGGAAATGACTACGCAACACTCCAGGACCCCAACCAAGTAACATGACCAATGAACATCTGGGATGGTTTAGCGTTTCCGGTCCCTGTTTATTGAACCTCTCATCTGTATTACATTTATGACTGCATGGCGGCAAAAAGCATTGCTGCTATATCCGCACGCTTTTTGTCCTCATGCAAGGCCTGGGTTGTTGTGTCTCAAAAAGCATGGCCTTCTCCTCCTGCGCCTGCTCCTGTTCCATCACGTGTGCTGCTGCTGCTGGGTTAGCGTTTCCGGTCCCTGTTTATGGAACCTCTCATCTGTATTACATTTATGACTGCATGGCGGCAAAAAGCATTGCTATATCCGCACGCTTTTTGTCCTCATGCAAGGCCTGGGTTGCGTCTCAAAAAGCGTGGCCTTCTCCTCCTGCGCCTCCTCCTGTTCCATCACGTGTGCTCTGTGCTGCTGCTGCTGCTGGGTTAGCGTTACCGGTCCCTGTTTATTGAACCTCTCATCTGTATTACATTTATGACTGCATGGCGGCAAAAAGCATTGCTATATCCGCACGCTTCTTGTCCTCATGCAAGGCCTGGGTTGTTGTGTCTCAAAGCGTAGCCTTCTCCTCCTGCGCCTCCTCCTGTTCCATCATGTGTGCTCTGTGCTGCTGCTGCTGCTGCTGGGTTAGCGTTACCGGTCCCTGTTTATTGAACCTCTTATCTTTATTACATTTATGACTGCATGGCGGTAAAAAGCATGCTATCCGCACGCTTCTTGTCCTCATGCAAGGCCTGGGTTGTTGTGTCTCAAAGCGTGGCCTTCTCCTCCTGCGCCTCCTCCTGTTCCGTCACGTGTGCTCTGTGCTGCTGCTGCTGCTGGGTTAGCGTTACCGGTCCCTGTTTATTGAGCCTCTTCTCTTTATTACATTTATGACTGCATGGCGGCAAAAAGCATTGCTGCTATATCCGCACGCTTCTTGTCCTCATGCAAGGCCTGGGTTGTTGCGTCTCAAAAAGCGTGGCCTTCTCCTCCTGCGCCTCCTCCTGTTCCATCACGTGTGCTGCTGCTGCTGCTGGGTTAGCGTTACCGGTCCCTGTTTATTGAACCTCTTATCTTTATTACATTTATGACTGCATGGCGGTAAAAAGCATGCTATCCGCACGCTTCTTGTCCTCATGCAAGGCCTGGGTTGTTGTGTCTCAAAAAGCGTGGCCTTCTCCTCCTGCGCCTCCTCCTGTTCCATCACGTGTGCTGCTGCTGCTGCTGGGTTAGCGTTACCGGTCCCTGTTTATGGAACCTCTTCTCTTTATTACATTTATGACTGCCTGGCGGTAAAAACCATGTTACCTGTGCAAAGAAACATGACATTTTCAGCATTTAAAAGACAATTTTTCCTTTGAAACTTTACAATCAATTTTCTCAAAAACTATAAGCTCTTTTTGCTAAATTTTTTTTCCCTCTTGTACCCACTCCCAAGGTGCACATACCCTGTAAATTTGGGGTATGTAGCATGTAAGGAGGCTTTACAAAGCACAAAAGTTCGGGTCCCCATTGACTTCCATTATGTTCGGAGTTCGGGTCGAACACCCGAACATCGCGGCCATGTTCGGCCTGTTCGGCCCGAACCCGAACATCTAGATGTTCGCCCAACACTACTCGGACCTCGTGCGTGATGTGCTGGTGCTGCTTAACCCACTGCTGGACGCTTGAGAGGTCATCCAAGTAATTATCTGGTCCTGTTCTTTTGGATTTGTGAGGGTTGTTGTCCTGGACAACATGGGCGGTATTAAGTGGGTTTTCTTGGGTGCTCCCCTGTGGCCTGTACGTGAACCGTCAGGGGAAACACCTCTTCCCTTGCCCCTTCCTCTTTCACCGGATTTCTTCCTCATTTCACTTATCCTTACAGTACACGCTGACTGGCAGCAGTACAGTGGCAGTACAGAAATGCTATACAGTACCACTATTCCCAGCAGCGACACAGAGCACAATGCTATACAGTGGCGGGTGAGCGGTGTACCACTATTCCCAGCAGCGACACAGAGCACAATGCTATACAGTGGCAGGTGAGCGGTGTACTACTGTTCCCAGGCCCAGCAGACACAGAGTGTAAGTAAACACAATGCTATATAGTCTGGCTGAGCGGTGTACACAGAGTGGCAGTACACACAATGCTATATAGTCTGGCTGAGCGGTGTACACAGAGTGGCAGTACACAATGCTATATAGTCTGGCTGAGCCGTGTACACAGAGTGTCAGTAAACAATGCTATATATAGCGTGGCTGAGCTAGGTACACAGTGGCAGTACACACAATGCTATATAGTCTGGCTGAGCGGTGTACACACAGTGTCAGTAAACAATGGTATATAGTCTGGCTGAGCGGTGTACACAGAGTGTCAGTAAACAATGGTATATAGTCTGGCTGAGCGGTGTACACAGAGTGGCAGTACACACAATGCTATATAGTCTGGCTGAGCGGTGTACACAGAGTGGCAGTACACACAATGATATATAGTCTGGCTGAGCCGTGTACACAGAGTGGCAGTACACACAATGCTATATAGTCTGGCTGAGCGGTGTACACAGAGTGTCAGTAAACAATGCTATATATAGCGTGGCTGAGCGAGGTACACAGTGGCAGTACACACAATGCTATATAGTCAGGCTGAGCCGTGTACACAGAGTGTCAGTAAACAATGGTATATAGTCTGGCTGAGCGGTGTACACAGAGTGTCAGTAAACAATGGTATATAGTCTGGCTGAGCGGTGTACACAGAGTGGCAGTAAACACAATGCTATATATAGCGTGGCTGAGCGAGGTGCACAGTGGCAGTACACACAATGCTACATAGTCTGGCTGAGCGGTGTACACAGAGTGTCAGTAAACAATGCTATATATAGCGTGGCTGAGCGAGGTACACAGTGGCAGTACACAAAATGCTATATAGTCAGGCTGAGCCGTGTACACAGAGTGTCAGTAAACAATGGTATATAGTCTGGCTGAGCGGTGTACACAGAGTGTCAGTAAACAATGGTATATAGTCTGGCTGAGCGGTGTACACAGAGTGGCAGTAAACACAATGCTATATATAGCGTGGCTGAGCGAGGTGCACAGTGGCAGTACACACAATGCTATATAGTCAGGCTGAGCCGTGTACACAGAGTGTCAGTAAACAATGGTATATAGTCTGGCTGAGCGGTGTACACAGAGTGTCAGTAAACAATGGTATATAGTCTGGCTGAGCGGTGTACACAGAGTGGCAGTAAACACAATGCTATATATAGCGTGGCTGAGCGAGGTGCACAGTGGCAGTAAACAATGCTATATATATATAGTGTGGCTGAGCGAGCGGTGTACTACTGTTCCCAGCAGCGACACACAATGACTGGGGGGGACCCTGGCTAGCGTGGCTGGAGAGCGAACTACCCTGCCTGCCTACCCAAAGCTAAACCCACAGAGAAATGGCGGAGATATGACGAGGTTCGGGTATTTATTTACCCGAACCACGTGACCCGTTCGGCCAATCACAGCGCTAGCCGAACGTTCGGGGAACGTTCGGCCATGCGCTCTTAGTTCGGCCATGTGGCCGAACTCGAACATCACCCCAACAGGGTGATGTTCTGCAGAACCCGAACAGTGGCGAACACTGTTCGTCCAACACTACCCCCGAATGCTCCAGCACCAGCCAATCCACTTCATCACCCACCACCACTTATGAGTCTCACCATCCCACCACCCCCCACATTTAAATATCCACCCTACCCTCCACCTCCTTTCTTCCCCCCACCTGCACAGCCACCTACGAGCACCCTGGCACCTACACCACACCCCAAGGATGCTATTCCAGCTCACAAAGACACCATCACTCTACCGTTCACTGCCACCAAACCACCACCAAACAGCTTTAATTACACCATTAGCTCTAAACCACAACAACAGACACACAAACCTCCAAACAAATCCACCACCTCCACCCCACGTACTGGAGGTGGTAATCCCACTACGAGTTGATCATTAAAAAATCCAGATTGCAACTTTTCCACCCCCAATCCCCCTACTACACTAGTCCCTATCACATTGACAGAAACAGCCCTCACGAAAGTAAATGACAATCCCTCCCCCCCAAAGTCCAGATCTGAAGCTAGCACACCCATCAGGGCCTCCCTAATTAGCATCTGCACCTCCGAACCAGCTTCACCAAACTACTCCATACATGTTAGTCCTCAGACCAGCCCTTCACACAACCATCAAACACCCCCAATCGTTAACAAAAATGCCAAACTGTTTCACCACACCTCACAAACCTCGATCAAAACATACTTTCAACCCTCCAAAAACATACCCCCTAGGTCCCAAACCATTACTAACAGGACTAACACCAATCTTACCTTATCTTTTTTAGATCTCCCCTCCACCCTATCCCAGAACATTTTAACAACCCAATTACCCAGCCCGAAAGCAGCCCACTCCATACTACAACCGACCAAAAAAAGACCTCTGTCCGATTCAGAAAAAGAGGAAGACGAGGGAAAAGAAAAGCGCAACAAACACCAATAACCACCACCCCTATATCCACAAACCAACAAACGAAATGCATATTCAACCTGTCCGATCATCACCTTTCCCGTAGCGAAACCACACTATTAGAAAAAGGTTTATCCTTTTGCCCCACCAACCAATCCAATATTTTTGAAATTTTTGCAGATCTCAACTCCTATATCCGGAAACTTACCCTCAAACGACATTTTGCCATTAAAAAACTGCAGCCACCCCCCACCACCAACAACGCCGCCCTCATTATCACCACTGATGATACACTACCCCTCTGTACTGTCTCCCCGTCAGAAATCAATATGGAAAAATGTATCACCACCAACTTAAAAGGTAGGTCACGTTTTTATCCTGTAGCCTCCAAAGGTAATTATATTGATACCTTTTATTCTCTTGTGCTTCATGACCTACAACAGATCCACAGAGACACACCTTTTTCTGCATCCAATTTTAACCATTCTCAAAAATCAGCCATGAAAACATTACAAAATAATCACAATTTAGTTATAAAACCGGCAGACAAAGGGGGAGGGATTGTCATTTTAAACAGAAAAGATTATCTAGAAGAGGCAGAGCGATTACTAGGTGACACTCGTTACTATGAGACCTTGGACACAGACCCCACTAGTCTACTCAATAAAACTTTGAAATCATTTATCAATGATGCATTGCTCAATAATATCATCACCAAAAACGAAAGAAATTTTATCATCAACACACAACCAAAAACCCCATTCTTTTATTACCTACCGAAAATTCACAAAAGTCTGTCTAAGTCACCTGGCCATCCTATCATCTCCGGCATAAATTCCCTCACCAGCAATCTGTCACAATTCCTCGACAAACACCTACAGAATCATGTACAGTCCCTAGATTCCTATCTCAAAGACTCCTCACATCTCATACAACTACCCAGCTCCATGACCTGGCAACCTGATTATTGGTGGCTCACATGCGATGTCACCTCTTTATATACAAACATACCCCATTCTTACGGTCTATCAGCTATCCAATATTTTTTATCATCTAATCCACTAATGCCACAGAGCCAACAGTCCTTTCTAATCCAATGCACTGAATTTATTCTGAACAATAATATTTTTACATTCATGGACAAAATATACCATCAAACCAACGGCACAGCTATGGGGTCGTCGTTCGCCCCCTCCTATGCAAATCTATCTATGGGTCTCTTTGAAGTACAAAAAATGAAATATAATAATCCATTTTCACAGAACATAATTTTCTATAAACGCTACAATTTCTCGATCTAACACTATTCATCGACTCAAATTGCATAAAAACAAAAACGTATTTTAAACCAGTTGATGCAAATAACTACATCCATTTCGAAAGTTTTCACTACCACCCCTGGACCACCAATACACCATACAGTCAATTCAAGAGAATTCATAGAAATTGCACAGATCTACATGACAACAACACCCAATCCGAAATACTCACAAAAAAATTCCTGGCCCGCAAATACCCAAAAAAAACTAATAAAAGATGCCAAATTCAGAGCTAAGGTCCACAAGCCCCACACCACATCACCCAAGACCAACAGCCCCACTAAAGACAGCTACCCTCGTTTCATCACACGGTTCAATGCTCAGCATCCTCAAATTCGATCCATTCTAAATAACAGATGGGAGATACTACTACAGGATCCCTACCTTTGTCCATTACTACCACCTACACCAGCCATCACATATAGACGAGCGCCCAATCTACGTAACATCTTGGCCCCTAGTCGCCTACGCCCAATATCAAAGACCATAAATCCACAAAAACACCAGGATGCGCTCCCTGTAATAATGCCAGATGTTTAGCATATACGTTCATTAATACTACCACTAAGTTTACTTCCAATACCACTAACATTGAATACCAGATAAAGGAACACATCACATGTACTTCTAGATATGTTATTTATGTCATATCATGTCCTTTCCACCTCCAGTACGTTGGCCGTACCACCCAACCGGCACGAAGTAGAATAGGCCAACACAAACGTAATATACTAAAAAACTTCCCACTACACAGCGTTTCTAGACACTTTAGCACCCACCACAACAGCGACCCAAGTCTATTTCACATCACTCTTATAGAAAGTGTACACCAAAATACCTTGGATGCTTTTGAACGTTTAATGTTTTGGATACAAATGTTGAGAACCCTTGTCCCCGTCCCCGAGGGCCTCAACGAACAATTAGAGAAAATCTATTGATCCAAATCTACCGCACAAAATAACCTTTTTATGCTAGTCGCCTCTTTTATCATACCTTCTCTCTTAATTTTAATGTTAATGTTCTGTTTTATCTTAATTATTCTTTTCATTATTATTATTTTGTCAGCATTTATTCCATACTCCAATGTTTTATCTATGCTTGCATTCTGATTGTATTTTAATTTTCCTTACTCACATTAGCATTTATTCATTACTCCAATGTTTTATCTATGCTTGCATTCTGATTGTATTTTAATTTGCCTTACTCACATCAGATACTATAATTTATACAGATTTTTATCATTTTCTAATTCATTTATACTATACGACACTACTCATAACAATATCATGGAGTCTCAGTTATCCTTTTTTTTTTTTTTTTTTTTGTCCAGCAGGGGTCAGTATACCACCATTGTGATACCCTACATCACACATATACACACATCCTTGTTTTTTTCCTTTTCTTTTCTATTTTGTACATTTCATGTAATTTCACCTTTGCATAACAAATCCTTCCCTTTATTTATCCTCATGGTGAAAGTATTATAGACCTGGGCTTCATTAGTAGCCCATACTTTACTCTTTACAAACAAAGGGCAAGATGCCCTGGAGCAATATGGCCACAAAGGCACTTCCTCTTTTGTCACATCCAATCAGCAACACTCCCCCATTCTGGAGGGAAACCACCACACCGCCCCACTCCCTGATTGCACAGGAGGCGTGGCTATCACACTATTTAATCCACAGTTTTTGGACACCTTGGCACTGAGGCGCCAGGTGTTACCCGGACCTTTTACTGGTAAGTGCTTGACCAATTTTTGTTTAATTCATCTCTGCCTATCTTACTATTCACACCATTATCCACCTAGACCTGTTTTATGCTCAGGTCCATTTTAGATTACTTTGTATTGATCAGCCCCCCCCCCCCATCCCTATCACCACCATATAAGCTCTTCTCCTAAGTTCCCCCCTCCCCCCTTGTTTCACAAATTTTTTTGGGCCATACCATTATGTTTGATGCATACGTTTGCAACTATTTTCATACTGTTTTCACATACATACTCCCAGGTCCCCCTCCCCCCTTGTTTCACATAATTTTTTGGCCATACCATTATGTTTGATACATATTTTTGCAACTATTTTCATACTGTTTGCACATACATACTCCTTCTACCTAATATTAATTATCCACCCTTGGTGGAGGGGGATACCCCTTTTTTCCTGTCTACAGAGAGCGACTTCTTATTCTTGAGTGGGGACAGGATAATCTTCTCACCTGCCTATACAGTGGTTGGTAACAGTAAATTCGGGCGCCTGAGGCAAGTGGACAAATCGGGCGCCGCCATTCACTCCCATAATAAATATCGTTTAATGGGCGCCCGACAGGAAAAAAGGGCGCCGGAGAAAAATAACGTTTTACAAGCGGCGCCCGGAGACTTTTACTGTTTTATAACTGCTTCTCATGATTACACATTATTTTATGATTTATAATTTTTTAAACATTATTTTTAAACGAAAAACAGTACAATCTTTTTTAAAACATTATTTTTAAACGAAAAACAGCACAAGGGGGGTCTTAGGTTTAGGCACCACCAGGGGGGTCTTAGGTTTAGGCACCACCAGGGGGGTCTTAGGTTTAGGCACCAATACGGGGGTCTAGGGGTTAGGGGTAGGTACAGGGAGGGTTACTTACTATTTTTTTTAAACGTTATTATACGTTTCACTTTTTAAACGGAAGATTAACGTTTTCACAATTGCCAATTTCATGCACATTATTTAATGATTTATAACTTTATAAAACATTACATTATATTTTTAAACGTTATCCATGTTTATCGTTTAAAACCCCGCGCCCTTTTTTCCCAGCGCCCCTTTTTAACGTACGCACAGTGGTTGCCTGGAGGTAACCCTGTCTTGTGAGTATATATATTGTACTCTTTACATATATCCATTTTTGCAGTACTTACTACACTATATTGGGCTATCGGTTTCCCTCTTCTGTATACAAGTTGCAGAGAAGTGTTTGACAGCGATGTCCCCTGTCTCCCCTACTCTTCAATGTAGCACTTAAACCAGTGGCAAAACTATTGAGGTTAGGAATTGAAGGTCTAAGGGTGGGGGATGTCATAATACAGCAGAGTTTATTTGCTGACTACATGCTCCAATTCTTGAACAATGCGATGAAGCAAGTCTTTAGTATAATTATGTACAGCAGAAGGAAATGGCAGCGCTTCCAAACAGACGCTGCACCTGAATTGACTACCTGCACAAACCTCAAACTAATGTAACAGTGAAGCATATTCAACAGTGAAGCATATCCAAAAGTGAACCCTAGCTAGTCTAAAATTAAAAACATAATCCTTTCCTGGTGCAGCTAACCATAAATGGTATACACATTTGTTCAAAAGACAGCAAGCAATGGGCAGTGCTCACAGGCTGCAAGTGAAGTGAAAGTTCCAGAGATATGCCCAGCCCCTTGAGGCTAAATACACACCTTGAATACAAATCAGATGCAAAGTATGTGCTAACACTAATCTAAATTCTAAAATCTGAATGCAAGCTGACACCCATGGAGGCAGCTAGCCTGAAGTATACTTAAGTTTTGTACAGCGGAAGGAAATGGCAGCACTTCCAAACAGATGCTGCACCTGAATTGACTACCTGCACAAGTATGCAGAGCTCAAATAACGGGCAGATTACACACCTTGCATTCAAAACAGGTACAGTAAAGGGGGCGTTAGCTTCAGCATAAGTTGTGCACAAATTATCCCTACTAGACTCTTCCACGTCGGTGACGGGCCCCAACGGGAGAGAACCTAACCACTAGTCTAACCGTGAAGCATAACAAATAGTGAAGCATGTTCAAACAGTGAAAATTATCCAATCAAAGGGTTAAAACCTCAAACTAATGTAACAGTGAAGCATATTCAACAGTGAAGCATATCCAACAGGGAATCCTAGCTAGTCTAAAATTAAAAACATAACCTGGTGCAGCTAGCCATAAATGGTATACACATTTGTTCAAAAGTGTTACGCTCGGTGCAGGGGCGTAGCTAGAAATGACTGGGCCCCATAGCAAAAAAAAAATATGCCCCCCCCCCACACAACCTTCCAACCCCACGGAACTCGGACCTCCCACCCAAACATTTTGTGGGGAAATCTGATTTCCCCACAAAATGCAACCAGATTGTCGGCAGATTTCCCTACAACATGCAACCAGATTGTCGGCAGATTTCCCAACAAAATGCAACCAGATTGTCGGCAGATTTCCCCACAAAATGCAACCAGATTTTTGGCAGATTTCCCCACAAAATTCAACCAGATTTTTGGAAGATTTCCCCACAAAATGCAACCAGATTTTTGGCAGATTTCCCCTCAAAATGCAACCAGATTGTCGGCAGATTTCCCTACAATATGCAACCAGATTGTCGGCAGATTTCCCAACAAATTGCAAACAGATTATCGGCAGATTTCCACACAATATGCAACTAGTTTGTCGGCAGATTTCCCCACAAAATGCAACCAGATTTTTGGCAGATTTCCCTACAAAATGCAACCAGATTGTCGGCAGATTTCCCTGCAATATGCAACCAGATTGTCGGCAGATTTCCCAACAAAATGCAACCAGAATGGTGGCAGATTTCCCAACAAAATGCAACCAGATTGGTGGCAGATTTCCCCACAAATTGCAACCAGATTGGAGGCAGATTTCCCAAAAAAGTGCAACCAGATTGTCGGCAGATTTCCCCAAAAAATGAAACCAAATTGGCGGCAGATTTCCCCACAAAATGCAACCAGATTGTTGGCAGATTTCCCCATAAATTGCAATCAGATTGTCGCCAAATTTCCCCACAAAATGCAATCAGATTGTCGCCAGATTTTCCCACAAAATGCAGTATATGTAGCTAGGTCTATAGTGGGCTAACATTAATTACCTGAAGGGAGGGTGGTTGGGCAGGCTGGCACACTATTTGCGGTGCAGGCACTGCACTGGGTAGGCAGTTAGGTAGCTGGGTGGGAGGGTAGGCAGATAGGTAGACGGGTGAGAGGGTAGGCAGATAGGTAGATGGGTGGGCAGTTAGGTAGCCGGGTGGAAAGTTAGGTAGAAGGGTGGGCAGTTAGGTAGCTGGGTGGCAGGGTGGGCAGTTAGGTAGCCGGGTGGGCAGTTAGGTAGCTGGGCGGCAGGGTGGAAAGTTAGGTAGCCGGGTGGGCAGTTAGGTAGCTGGGTGGCAGGTTAGGCAGATAGGTAGCCAGGTGGGCAGCTAGGTAGCTGGGTGGCAGGGTGGGCAGTTAGGTAGCCGGGTGGGAAGTTAGGTATCCAGGTGGGAGGGTGGGCAGTTAGGTAGCCAGGTGGGAGGGTGGACAGTTAGGTAGCCGGGTGGGCAGTTAGGTAGCTGGGTGGCAGAGTAGGCAGATAGGTAGCAGGGTAGGCAGATAGGTAGCTGGGTGGCAGGGTGGGCAGTTAGGTAGCCAGGTGGGAGGGTGGGCAGTTAGGTAGCCGGGTGGGAGGGTGGGCAGTTAGGTAGCCGAGTGGGAGGGTGGGCAGTTAGGTAGCCGGGTGGGAGGGTGGGCAGTTAGGTAGCCAGGTGGGAGGGTGGGCAGTTAGGTAGCCAGGTAGGAGGGTGGGCAGTTAGGTAGCCGGGTGGGAGGGTAGGTAGCCGAGTAGTTAGTGGGATAGGGGCCCGACTCCTATCCCCCCTGCCTCACCTGGGGTCCCCCTCCTTCCATCAGCGGCAAGAGAGCGGCATATACAGCAGGCTCCGGCGGGGTAATCAGCCGATAGAGGTTCAGCTCCCTCCGGGCTACGCTGTCTCCTCTGTATTGCTGCTCGCAATAAACCAGGAAGTGGTGCGAGCAGCAATACAGAGGAGGCAGTGTAGCCCGGAGGCAGCTGAACCTCTAGTGGCTGGTTACCCCGCCGGAGCTTCCTGTATTTGCCGCACCTCCCGTCGCTGATAAAAGGAGGGGGGACCCCAGGTGAGGCGGGGGGGGGGGGGGGGGGCGTCAAGGTGAGGGACGGGGGCCCCGGCCAGTGGCATGAAAAAAAAAAGTAAACAAAAAATAAGTCCTCTCAGGGGGCCTGTGACGTAGGGCTGCCGCGGGGCCCCATAGCAACGCTATGGCTGCTATCCACATTGCTACGCCCTTGGCTCGGTGGTATATTCTCCACAGTCAGCACATAATGCAGATCCTGATGTAAAGGAGACATACACACGCAAGCACAAGGAACCAGGATATCCCCAGTTGTAGTGGAGGAGAGGACTGACTCCAGTAGGAGATGTGGCGCACAGAGCAGGCGTAGATCCGAGCAACCACAAAATACTTAAGAATAGTGGCTCAGCGCAAAAGTAGCATTGAGCGTATCAATCAGAACTCAGAAAGACAGGGACAGGTAGACAGAATTAACGCTTGCTAAACTAGTCACTGCCACAGTGACAGCAAGCGCTCATAACAGGACAGACTGAAACGAGGTAGCCAATCGCGGACGCAGCGATGGCCTACTTCGCAATGACAGGACTGAGCTAACTAAGCACGGGTGATCACGATAAGCGCAACCTACCGAACCATGCTAAAACTGACTGACTGAACACAGGATATAACAGTTCGAGTACGTATATATCAGCAGCACTGATATATTAACGTAACACGAATACAAGGAAAATAACAAACGCGCTAGGATGCGTATATATCGGCAATGAACCAATATATGATGCAAGACTAGCAAAGTAACAAATACTGATAAACAGGAACAGGACTAGAAGGACTCACTGACTCCTACACAGGAGATCAGTGCAGTCCGCATGAATTAACACTAGAACCAGGAACACGGTCAGGGGCCCAGAGTAACAGCGAGACAGGCTGATGCTGAAACTATGATAGCCCGTGGAGCACTGCAGGAAGCAGCTCTTTATACTGAGGTCATCCAATTGGAGCAGACATGCAGATTCCCACACAGGAGAATGACAATCAGTCACAAGCTGGCAGCAGGAAAAGGCAGACAAAACTACGCAACCTGCATGAAAGGGATTGCAGTTCCACTGCAACAGACAATGTTTGACTTCATAAGAGCATCCCAAACTGCCATGAACTGCAGAGCGACTGCAGATGGAATTAACACTTAGAGTGAATGCAAGCAAAACTATGTGAGCAAATGCATGTAAAGAAATAAAAAACTGCTTATCTACAGTACAACTGCCGCCAGCAGTACATGCTGCAGAAGTGATCATAACAAAAAGACAGCAAGCAATAGGCAGCGCTCACAGGCTGCAAGTGAAGTGAAAGCTCCAGATTGGATAATTTTCACTGTTTGAACATGCTTCACTATTTGATATGCTTCACTGTTAGACTAGTGGTTAGGTTCTCTCCCGTTGGGGCCCGTCACCGCCGTGGGAGAGTCTAGTAGGGATAATTTGTGCACAACTTATGCTGAAGCTAACACCCCCTTTACTGTACCTGTTTTGAATGAAAGGTGTGTAATCTGCCCGTTATTCGAGCTCTGCATACTTGTGCAGGTAGTCAATTCAGGTGCAGCGTCTGTTTGGAAGCGCTGCCATTTCCTTCTGCTGTACAAAACTTAAGTATACTTCAGGCTAGCTGCCTCCATGGGTGTCAGCTTGCATTCAAATTTTAGAATTTAGATTAGTGTTAGCACATAATTTGCATCTGATTTGTATTCAAGGTGTGTATTTAGCCTCAAGGGGCTGGGCATATCTCTGGAGCTTTCACTTCACTTGCAGCCTGTGAGTGCTGCCCATTGCTTGCTGTCTTTAGTATAATTAATAATCAAAAAGATTGGACAGGCCTCAAAATAAACTTGGATAAAAACGTACTGATTCCTATTTGCCTTGCCCCACGGCAAGCCTGCAGAGAAGGTTCCTAACTGGGGGTTTTGACCAGATCAAGAGGGAAAGCAGCCTTATTCAAGCTACCACAAGGCTGTCACCCTCATCTACACTTCACTCTCTGCCACCACTAGCACCTGCTAGACACTTCAACAATTCCCACTCTAGTGTCGAGTGGCCTGCACTCAGTCCAGCATTTTCGTATTTGGGTCTAGTGCTGCTCGGATACCCCTTTTCACTATCTGGATTGATTTCAGATCCGGATACCCAGATATCCGATCTGAATCGGATATCCGAATTTGAAATTTAGGAATCAGAATTCAAATCGGATATCCGAACCCAATATCCGACCGGATTCGGATATCCAAATAGAAAACCGGAAGTGGCCTTTAAGTTGCTTAAAATGCTTCCAAATCTCTCTCTCTCTCTCTCTCTCCCTCTCTCTCTCTCTCAGGATTTTTGCCATTGAAGGTGATTTTAGCTTCTGCTCGGATACTGGAAATAACTTTCCGCCCAAATTTCATATTCCAGTAGGGAAATCTGGGTAGTGCTGTTCAGATTTAAAAAAAAATCCGAATTGCTATTCAAAGTTCGGATAGTGGAAAAAGTTCAAAATATCTGGGTAACTCAGATATCCAATATCTTGCTGAGCACCACTGTTTGGGTCAGCTGCACGCTTGTGCTAAAATACGGGAACACCACACACACAATGCAATCACACAGTAGCAAGGCACAATGCCAGCAGTACAATCAGGCACTGAACTTGTAACACAACTTACACTGCAGTCTCTCTCTAGGACTATGAGCTCTGCTAGTACATCAGAAGTCAGGCTTATTAAATAAATATTTAATATTCCCAAAAAAAAGTGGAACAGTGCAGAAAAAATATATACAAAAGATTTACAAGAACAAAGTAAAAATACAAAGACACACAACAAGACAGTTTGCAAAAATAAAACGGGAATCAAACATTACCAGCACGAAGGTCTAACTTGGTCGTGGAAGGACACACATTTCTGATTAGATCAGGATCATCTCTAGCTGAGTGCTACCTTCAGGAGAAGAGGAGTTGTGAATGTCTTATGCTGACTTATATAGGATGATTTGGTAGCCCGAGGCCACTTAATGTGCAGTTCCAGAAATAATCCAATTTCCCCAGATTGTGTTGTCACCTTTTGCAGAGCCCTCTGTCACATTTTGGCTTGCTGTGACATGCAAATTTCAAAGGTTTGCCCTTTGACCCTTCCTAGACTCAGACAGTCTGACTGTATATTGAGACAACGGGTGGCTGTTTACATATATACAGAGTTCAAAGCAGTGCAGACACATCAGACCACAAATGGCTGCTACTTAGCAGCTTCTTTCATCTTAGCAGGCTGTAGTGTCCAGAGGAAACAGAATGCAAATGTACTTTACACTGCCATACAGAAAATCAAATTAGCAGTTTCATTAAGCCAGGTGACAATTATACCCCAAAGCCAGCTGCCAGTCTGGCTCCTAACAGACATACACATTGCACAGCAGACATAAAAATGAAAAAATATGGCTTCCGTATTATATACAATATCCCAAATAGCTGCTATATTAAACACAACATTACAGGCTTGAGTTGTAAAGCACTGCTGGCCACAGCATCTGCTCCAGTGGCTTGCCTCTACTAAATGCATCACACAGGATAGATCTTTCTTGTCTTTCTTTTTTTAATAAAACGCTGATATCTAGCCATGGTTGAACATTGTGTATTTTATGTCTTTGTAAAGCTACTAATTGAAATTAAAGAAATGTTAATCTTTGTAATTCAGTACAAGCATGGATAGTGGTGAGAAAGAGCATGCACCTCCCTACCTCCCTTTGTAAATATATGCCTATAAGGAGAAACCCAGGTTCCCATCCTAATTTATACCCGAAAGCATTTGTATAGTGGGAGAGTAGAGGGACAGGGTTGTTGGAAAACCTAATGGATGGGGAGGAAGTACGTTGGTTGACTTTTAAAGAAATAACACACACACACACACACATATATATAGTACAGACCAAAAGTTTGGACACACCTTCTCATTCAAAGAGTTTTCTTTATTTTCATGACTATGAACATTGTAGATTCACACTGAAGGCATCCACACTATGAATTAACACATGTGGAAGTATAGTACATAACCAAAAAGTGTGAAACAACTGAAAATATGTCATATTCTAGGTTCTTCAAAGTAGCCACCTTTTGCTTTGATTACTGCTTTGCACACTCTTGGCATTCCCTTGATGAGCTTCAAGAGGTAGTCACCTAAAATGGTTTTCACTTCACAGGTGTGCCCTGTCAGGTTTAATAAGTGGGATTTCTTGCCTTATAAATGGGGTTGGGACCATCAGTTGCATTGTGGAGAAGTCAGGTGGATACACAACTGATAGTCCTACTGAAATCTATAATACAAATATAGAATTTGTATTATTATAGCAAGAAAAAAAGCAGCTAAGTAAAGAAAAACAAGTGACCATCATTACTAGGGATGGGACGAATCCACAATTTCTTCTAATCCGAATCCGGATCCGAATCTAAAAAGGTTCTCGAATATCTCGAACCTTTCGAATCCCAAATCTAACGAATCCTGCACATAAGAATTGTGCGATCCATGGTATAGTTGCCCGCAGTATAGGTAGCTAGGTAAAGGTGTCTTCAGTATAGCTAGCAAGGTATAGGGGCCTTCACTATAGGTTGCAAGGTATAGGGGCCTTCAGTATAGGTTGCAGGGTATAGTGGCCTTCAGTATAGGCAGCAGGGTATAGTGGCCTTCATTATAGGCAGCCGGGTATAGGTGGCCTTCAGTATAGGCAGCAGGGTATAGGTGTCTTCAATATATGCAGCAGGGTATAGGGGCCTTCAGTATAGGTAGCAGAGTATAGGGGGCTTCAGTATAGGTAGCAGGGTATAGGGGCCTTCAGTATAGGTAGCAGGGTATAGGGGCCTTCAGTATAGATAGCAGGGTATAGGGGCCTTCAGTATAGGTAGCAGGGTATAGGGGGCTTCAGAATAGGTAGCAGGCTATGGGGAGCTTCAGTATAGGCAGCAGGGTAAAGGGGCCTTCAGTATAGGTAGCAGGGTATAGGGGGCTTCAGTATAGTTAGCAGGCTATGGGGGGCTTCAGTATAGGCAGCAGGGTATAGGGGCCTTCAGTATAGGTAGCAGGGTATAGGGGGCTTCAGTATAGTTAGCAAGCTATGGGGGGCTTCAATATAGGCAGCAGGGTAAAGGGGCCTTCAGTATAGGTAGCAGGGTATAGGGGGCTTCAGTATAGTTAGCAGGCTATGGGGGGCTTCAGTATAGGCAGCAGGGTATAGGGGCCTTCAGTATAGGTAGCAGGGTATGGGGGGCTTCAGTATAGTTAGCAGGCTATGGGGGGGCTTCAGTATAGTTAGCAGGCTATGGGGGTGCTTCAGTATAGTTAGCAGGCTATGAGGGGCAGCAGCATAGGTAGCTGGGTAAGGGGGCTTCAGTATAGGTAGCTGGGTAGGGGGGCTTCAGTATAGGCAGCAGGGTATAGGGGGCTTCAGTATAGGCAGCAGGGTATAGGGGGGGGCTTCAGTATAGGTAGCAGGCTATGGGGGTGCTTCAGTATAGTTAGCAGGCTATGGGGGGCTTCAGTATAAGTAGCTGGGTAAGGGGGCTTCAGTATAGGTAGCTGGGTAAGGGGACTTCAATATAGGCAGCAGGCTATGGGGGTGCTTCAGTATAGGTAACAGGCTATGGGGGTGCTTCAGTATAATTAGCAGGCTATGGGGGGCTTCAGTATAAGTAGCTGGGTAAGGGGGCTTCAGTATAGGTAGCTGGGTAAGGGGACTTCAATATAGGCAGCAGGCTATGGGGGTGCTTCAGTATAGGTAACAGGCTATGGGGGTGCTTCAGTATAGGTAACAGGCTATTGGGGGCTTCAGTATAGGTAACAGGCTATGGGGGGCTTCAGTAAAGGTAGCAGGCTATGGGGGGCTTCAGTATAGGTAGCAGGCTATGGGGGGGCTTCAGTGTGGGGGGCTTCAGTATAGGTAGAAGGCTATGGGGGGCTTCAGTATAGGTAGCAGGCTATGGGGGGCTTCAGTATAGGTAGAAGGCTATGGGGGGCTTCAGTATGGGGGGCTTAAGTATAGTTAGCAGGCTATGGGGGGCTTCAGCATAGTTAGGCTATGGGGGGCTTCAGTATAGTTAGCAGGCTATGGGGGGCTTTAGTATAGGTAGCAGGCTATGGGGGGCTTCAGCATGGGGGGCTTTAGTATAGTTAGCAGGCTATGGGGGCTTTAGTATAGGTAGCAGGCTATGGGGGCAAACGGAAAATGGCGTCGGGAGTCGATTCTACGAATCTCGAATATTTCCTAATATTCGAGGGATTCGTGGATTCGCCGGATTCGTCGTCCCATCCCTAATCATTACTTTAAGAAAAGAAGGTCAGTCAGTCCGAAAAATTGGGAAAACTTTGAAAGTGCAGTCTCAAAAACCATCAAACCCTCTCATCGTCTGGCATGCAGGGGCATCTGCCAGGGACAAGTACAAACTGCATAGAGTAATCAGCACCGCAGAAAAGATCATCGGAGTGCCCCTGCCACCCCTTGATCTTCTCCACACTACCAGAATGAGGACAAGAGCCATCAAGATCTCGCAGGACCCCTCCCACCCCGGCAACCGCTTCTTCAAGCTTCTCCCACTGGGCCGCCGTTTCAGAGCCATCCCCTCCAGAACCACCAGACGCTGGAATACCTTCTTCCCTCAGGCGGTACACCTTCTGAACTCAGCCTCGAGCCCCTCATGACCAGTTCAGCCATCACCTGGCCCTTGCCCTGAATGCATGTCCCCTAGGCTCACTCCATGTGTGTTATGTTATTTTTGATGTAGTGCAATGCTATGTTGTATATGTTTGCTATGTTTATATATGTTCGACTGCCATGCCATGTGTACCAAAAACAATTCCGGGTACGTCATTCCGCGTACTTGGCGAATAAAGCTGATTCTGATTCTGATCTACCTATCTAATCTATACTGCAGGCACCTGTCTAATCTATACTGCAGGGCATCTACCCATCTAATCTATACTGCAGGCACCTATCTAATCTATACTGCAGGGCACCTACCTATCTAATCTATACTGCAGGCACCTATCTAATCTATACTGCAGGGCACCTACCTATCTAATCTATACTGCAGGCACCTATCTAATCTATACTGCATGGCACCTACTTAATCTATACTGCATGGCACCTACCTATCTAATCTATACTGCAGGCACCTATCTAATCTATACTGCAGGCACCTACCTATCTAATCTATACTACAGGCACCTATCTAATCTATACTGCAGGCACCTATCTAATCTATACTGCAAGCACCTATCTAATCTATACTGCAGGGCACCTACCTATCTAATCTATACTGCAGGGCACCTATCTAATCTACACTGCGGGCCATCTACCTATCTAATCTATACTGCAGGCACCTATCTAATCTATACTGCAGGCACCTATCTAATCTATACTGCAAGCACCTTCCTATCTAATCTATACTGCAGGGCATCTACCTATCTAATCTATAAAGCAGGCAAGGGCGTAGCAATGGGGATAGCAGCCATAGTATTGCTATGGGGCCCCGCGGCAGCCCTACGTCACAGGGGGCCCGCAGCTGAGAGGACTTTTTTTTTTTTTTTTAATGCCGCCGGCCGGGGCCCCCATCCCTCACCGTGCCCCCCCCCCCACCTCACCTGGGGTCCCCCTCCTTTTATCAGCGGCGGGAGGTGTGGCATATACAGGAAGCTCCGGCGGGGTAACCAGCCGCTAGAGGTTCAGCTGCCTACGGGCTACGCTGTCTCCTCTGTATTGCTGCTCGCACCGCTTTCTGGTTGAAGGTATTTTGGACCATTACGCTTTACAAAACATCTCTAGTTCATTCAGGTTTGATGGCCTCCGAGGACATGGACAGCTATCTACAACTCACACCACAGATTTTCAATTATATTCAGGTCTGGGGACTGAGATGGGCAATGCAGAATGTTGTACTTGTTCCTCTGCCTGAATGCCTTAGTATATTTTGAACAGTGTTTTGGGTCTTTGTCTTGTTGAAAGATCCTACCCCGGCGCAGCTTCTGCTTTGTCACTGATTCCTGGACATTTGTCTCCAGAATCTGCTGATACTGAGTGGAATCCATGCGTCCCTCAACTTTGACAAGATTCCCAGTCCCTGCACTAGCCACACAGCCCCACAGCATGATGGAACCACCACCATATTTTACTGTAGGTAGCAGGTGTTTTTCTTGGAATGCTGTGTCCTTATTCCTCCATGGATAACGCCCCTTGTTATGCCCAAATAACTCAATTTTAGTTTCCAAAATGAAGCTGCATTGTCCAAATTTGCTTTAGCATATGTCAAATGTCTCTGTTTGTGCTGTGGGTGGAGTAAAGGCTTCCTCGGTTCCTCTGCATCACTCTTGCATACAGCATCTCCTTGTGTAAAGTGCGCCGAATGGTTGAACGATGCACAGTGACTCCATCTGCAGCAAGATGATGTTGTAGGTCTTTGGGGCTGGTCTGTGGGTTGGCTCAGGAGATTTGCTGGCGCCACCATAGACCTTAATAGGAATTACAGCTATAGCTGCACACAGTGAGTAACTATGGCGCCATCAGAAGAGAGAGCTGAAGTTACTTTTAAAACACTGTAATTTCGGGGCGACTGCAATAGCTGGAAGCCGAATTACATCACTCCCCACCATCCACGTGGACCTGGAGGGGGTATAGCAATTAACACCGCTGGGACTTGTGCAGGAGCAGGGTAAGCCGTATATCGGCTGTATCCTGCGCCCAAGTTTCCAGGTGGCAAATTCTCTCATACGCATTGAAAATACCTTCTGTTTTGAAGCAGTAGGATTAGCCATACTATGACAGGGAAAAAAAACACATATATAAGTAGATAAATACTTGATCTACTTACATAACACATGTATTGTACTGTCCACGTTTTGATTTCAGTGAATGCTACATAGTAAATGACAATAATTCTGTTCCTGGTGGGGGCCATGTCTTTTACCCACAGTTTGAGGCTAAATACTGATGTAATTTCTTCCCTTAACTTCACCTCAGCCTTGCTTGTAAACAGAACTGAGCAGAGGATCATGTTTCAGCTAGGCAGCTAGGCAGGGAAGTAAAGGGAAGAGGAGGAATATATTATAGATAAAAAGAACCCCCAGCATACAACGGAATGGCAATGGCAATTAAAGGGCCAGTGCTCTTAACCAGTTAATGACAATGTATGGTATTAAAACGTCATGTTAGAGCCTGTTAACAGCAACATGACGTTTTAATACGTCGC
The DNA here is from genome assembly GCF_040937935.1 of Hyperolius riggenbachi. Classification (NCBI taxonomy): domain Eukaryota; kingdom Metazoa; phylum Chordata; class Amphibia; order Anura; family Hyperoliidae; genus Hyperolius; species Hyperolius riggenbachi. The sequence goes on along the minus strand of NC_090652.1, from coordinate 54,507,469 downwards.
GCGTTCCCGACACCGCTCTGCACATGTGCGCGCCGCTCCCACCGCCAATTCCATCGGGATTCCATGTTAAGTGATTGGGGAAGAGGACTGAGCGGTCCTCTATCCAGATCGCAATGCCTGGAATGAATGGGCGTGACCGCGAACGGTGGCCGTGTCCATTCAGAAAACAGGAAGCCGTCACAGTGTAACATAGTTACATAGTTACATAGTTATTTTGGTTGAAAAAAGACATACGTCCATCGAGTTCAACCAGTACAAAGTACAACTCCAGCCCGTCCCCCACATACCCCTGTTGATCCAGAGGAAGGCGAAAAAACCCCCACCAGGCATGGTCCAATTAGCCCCAAATGGGAAAAATTCCTTCCTGACTCCAGATGGCAATCAGATAAAATCCCTGGATCAACATCATTAGGCATAACCTAGTAATTGTAGCCATGGATGTCTTTCAACGCAAGGAAAGCATCTAAGCCCCCTTTAAATGCAGGTATAGAGTTTGCCATAACGACTTCCTGTGGCAATGCATTCCACATCTTAACCACTCTTACTGTAAAGAACCCTTTCCTAAATAAATGGCTAAAACGTTTTTCCTCCATGCGCAGCTCATGTCCTCTAGTCCTTTGAGAAGGCCTAGGGACAAAAAGCTCATCCGCCAAGCTATTATATTGCCCTCTAATGTATTTATACATGTTAATTAGATCTCCTCTAAGGCGTCTTTTCTCTAGACTAAATAAACCCAGTTTATCTAACCTTTCTTGGTAAGCGAGACCTTCCATCCCACGTATCAATTTTGTAGCTCGTCTCTGCACCTGCTCTAAAACTGCAATATCTTTTTTGTAATGTGGTGCCCAGAACTGAATTCCATATTCCAGATGTGGCCTTACTAGAGAGTTAAACAGGGGCAATATTATGCTAGCATCTCGAGTTTTTATTTCCCTTTTAATGCATCCCAAAATTTTGTTCGCTTTAGCTGCAGCGGCTTGGCATTGAGTACGATTATTTAACTTGTTGTCGATGAGTACTCCTAAGTCCTTCTCCAAGTTTGATGTTCCCAACTGTATCCCATTTATTTTGTATGGTGCTAGACCATTGGTACGACCAAAATGCATGACTTTACATTTGTCAACATTGAATTTCATCTGCCATGTATGTGCCCATATAGCCATCCTATCCAGATCCTGTTGCAATATGACACTATCTTCCTGAGAGTTGATGATTCTGCACAATTTTGTATCATCTGCAAAAATAGCAACATTGCTCACTACTGCATCTACTAGGTCATTAATAAATAAATTGAAGAGCACTGGACCCAGTACAGACCCCTGTGGGACCCCACTGCTAACAGTCTCCCATTTTGAGTACGATCCATTGACCACAACTCTTTGTTTTCTGTCCATTAGCCAGTTCCCTATCCATGCACATGTAACAAACTGGAGAAAAAAAAAGTGAACACTTCCTATAACTTCTTGTGGCCAAAAAGTATATTACACATACAGGCACATACACTTAAACACAATATTAATAAAATTAATAACTTACACTTCCAAAGCCCCCCCCCCCACACACACACACACACACACTTGTAAAAAAAAAATCATCTTAAAAAAATACGTAAATAGTTGCCTTAGGGACTCAGCTTTTTTAATCTATATTTTATGAGGGAAAATTACTTTTACTTTACTACATAGGGGCTTGTAATTATGGACCGGACAAAAAAAAACAAAAAACAGAAAAATAACACCTATATTTCAAAATAATATATTGTCGCCATACATTGTGATAGGGACATAATTTAAACGGTTTAATAATTGGGACAACTGGGCAAATAAAATGTGTCAGTTTTATCCACAGGAGAATGTTTAATTTTAAAACTATAATGGCTGAAAACTGAGAAATAATGAATTTTTTCCATTATTTTTGTATTTTTCCCATTAAAACGCATTTAGAATAAAAAATTTCTTAGCAAAATGTACTACCCACAGAAAGCCTAATTGGTGGCGACAAAAACGAGGTATAGATCATTTTCTTGTGATAAGTAGTAATAAAGTTATTAGGGAATAAAAGGGAGGAGCACTGACAGGTGATAATTGCTCTGGACCGTTAGGGTAAAAACCCTTGGGGGTGAACCGGTTAAGGTATGTAATAACTCCAAACCATAACAGCAAAAAAAGTTTTGAAAGTTTTGAATGCAGGATTAGCATCTTTATCACATAATACACTCAGACCAGTTGCTGTTGAAATTTGATTTTTATGGTGACAATCCCGCTTTAAAAAGGCACATTGCTGTTACCCATGTACTTCAGCATCTCTCTTTCATGCACAGATTCCTTGGGCAGCAGCTTTATGCTTCCATATGTTGCTATCCATTTGCAGCCTCCTCTTCCATATGAAGCATCCCCCCCCCTTCCATATCAGACATCCACAGGGCAGCAGCTGACAGTCTTTGTGACCTTTCCAGTAATCTGGCCCTGTGAGTTAACATGCTATGACAATTCTTAACATAATAACCAATCCTCCACTATGCTATGTGCTCCACAATGTTCAAGTCCTGGTAATCTGATGGAAGAGAGTAGCCTGTATGCTTTCTTTGATGTACCCTGTGCACTTGAAGAGCACATAAATGATAAATTACAGTTTGCTTTAAGCCCAGTGGCGTACCTAGGGCATTTGGCACCCGGTGCTGGGTATTAAAAGACACCCCCCCCCCTTTAAAATGGGCGTGGCCACAACCGGCAAAAAAATTGGGCGTGGTCATGACCGCATGAGGGCGGAGCTAACTGTAATTTAAAGTATTAGCTAGTATAGTTGCCCCCAGTATAGCTAGTACAGTTGCCCCCAGTATAGCTTCCCCAGTGAAGCTAGTATAGTTGCCCCCAGTATTGCTAGTATAGTTGCCCCCAGTATAGCTAGTATAGTTGCCCCCAGAGCTGCCCCAGTATAGATAGTATAGTTGCCCCCAGTATAGCTAGTTTAGTTGCCCCCAGTATAGCTAGTTTAGTTGCCCCCAGTATAGTTGCCCCAGTATAGCTAGTATAGTTGCCCCCAGTATAGTTGTCCCCAGTATAGCTAGTATAGTTGCCCCCAGTATAGCTGCCCTCAGTATAGCTAGTATAGTTGCCCCAGTATAGCTGGTATAGTTGCCCAAGTATAGCTAGTATAGCTGCCCCCAGTATAGCTAGTATAGCTGCCCCCAGTATAGATAGTATAGCTGCCCCCAGTATAGATAGTATAGTTGCCTCCAGAGCTGCCCCAGTATAGCTAGTATAGTTGCCCCAGTATAGCTAGTATAGTTGCCCCCAGTATAGCTAGTATAGTTGCCCCAAGTATAGCTAGTTTAGTTGCCCCAGTATAGCTAGTATAGATGCCCACAGTATAGCTAGTTTAGTTGCCCCAGTATAGCTAGTATAGATGCCCCCAGTATAGCTGCCCCAGTATAGCTAGTATAGATGCCCCAGTATAGCTAGTATATTTGCCCCAGTATAGCTAGTATAGTTGCCCCAGTATAGCTAGTATAGTTGCCCCAAGTATAGCTAGTTTAGTTGCCCCAGTATAGCTAGTATAGATGCCCCCAGTATAGCTAGTTTAGTTGCCCCAAGTATAGCTAGTTTAGTTGCCCCAGTATAGCTAGAATAGATGCCCACAGTATAGCTAGTATAGATGCCCACAGTATAGCTAGTATAGCTGCCCACAGTATAGCTAGTATAGTGCCCCAGTATAGCTAGTATAGTGCCCCAGTATAGCTAGTATAGTGCCCCAGTATAGCTAGTATAGATGCCCCAGTATAGCTAGTATAGATGCCCCAGTATAGCTAGTATAGTTGCCCCAGTATAGCTAGTATAGATGCCCCCAGTATAGCTAGTTTAGTTGCCCCTAGTATAGCTAGTATAGTTGCCCCCAGTATAGATGCCCCCAGTATAGCTAGTATAGTTGCCCCCAGTATAGATTCCCCCAGTATAGCTAGTTTAGTTGCCCCCAGTATAGCTGCCCCCAGTATAGCTAGTATTAGTGATGCTCAAATACCCCTTTTCAAAATTCGAGTTAGGTCGAATTCGAATAGTAAATTATTCGAGATCAGTCGAATATTCGAGTCGAATAATTTTTACTATTCGATTCGACCTCGGAATTCGAGCTCATTATTCGAGTCGGTATTCGAGCTCATTATTCGAGCTGACTATTCGAAATGGCCTTAAATAGCTTCCAACACTTGTTTTGAGGGTGAATGATGCAAGAAACCTCTTTTTTACCAAGTAACAACAGCAAGTGATTATGTGGGGATGTTCCTTTAAAAAAAAAAAGTTGAAAAGAGAAGTTGTGTCCAGAAATTTGTTCAGTACTGTATATACTTCTTCTATATCTTCTTCTTCTTCTATATCTTCTTCTTCTTCTATATCTTCTTCTTCTTCTATATCTTCTTCTTCTTCTATATCTTCTTCTTCTTCTATATCTTCTTCTTCTTCTATATCTTCTTCTTCTTCTATATCTTCTTCTTCTTCTATATCTTCTTCTTCTTCTATATCTTCTTCTTCTTCTATATCTTCTTCTTCATCTTCTTCTATATCTTCATCTTCTTCTATATCTTCATCTTCTTCTATATCTTCTTCTTCTTCTATATCTTCTTCTTCTTCTATATCTTCTTCTTCTTCTATATCTTCTTCTTCTTCTATATCTTCTTCTTCTTCTATATCTTCTTCTTCTTCTATATCTTCTTCTTCTTCTATATCTTCATCTTCTTCTATATCTTCATCTTCTTCTATATCTTCTTCTTCTTCTATATCTTCATCTTCTTCTATATCTTCATCTTCTTCTATATCTTCATCTTCTTCTATATCTTCATCTTCTTCTATATCTTCATCTTCTTCTATATCTTCATCTTCTTCTATATCTTCATCTTCTTCTATATCTTCATCTTCTTCTATATCTTCATCTTCTTCTATATCTTCATCTTCTTCTATATCTTCATCTTCTTCTATATCTTCTTCTTCTTCTATATCTTCATCTTCTTCTATATCTTCATCTTCTTCTATATCTTCTTCTTCTTCTATATCTTCTTCTTCTTCTTCTATATCTTCTTCTTCTTCTTCTATATCTTCTTCTTCTTCTTCTATATCTTCTTCTTCTTCTTCTATATCTTCTTCTTCTTCTTCTTCTTCTATATCTTCTTCTTCTTCTTCTATATCTTCTTCTTCTTCTTCTTCTTCTATATCTTCTTCTTCTTCTTCTTCTTCTTCTATATCTTCTTCTTCTTCTTCTATATCTTCTTCTTCTTCTTCTATATCTTCTTCTTCTTCTTCTTCTTCTTCTTCTTCTTCTTCTTCTTCTTCTTCTTCTTCTTCTTCTTCTTCTTCTTCTTCTTCTTCTTCTTCTTCTTCTTCTTCTTCTTCTTCTTCTTCTTCTTCTTCTTCTTCTTCTTCTTCTTCTTCTTCTTCTTCTTCTTCTTCTTCTTCTTCTTCTTCTTCTTCTTCTTCTTCTTCTTCTTCTTCTTCTTCTTCTTCTTCTTCTTCTTCTTCTTCTTCTTCTTCTTCTTCTTCTTCTTCTTCTTCTTCTTCTTCTTCTTCTTCTTCTTCTTCTTCTTCTTCTTCTTCTTCTTCTTCTTCTTCTTCTTCTTCTTCTTCTTCTTCTTCTTCTTCTTCTTCTTCTTCTTCTTCTTCTTCTTCTTCTTCTTCTTCTTCTTCTTCTTCTTCTTCTTCTTCTTCTTCTTCTTCTTCTTCTTCTTCTTCTTCTTCTTCTTCTTCTTCTTCTTCTTCTTCTTCTTCTTCTTCTTCTTCTTCTTCTTCTTCTTCTTCTTCTTCTTCTTCTTCTTCTTCTTCTTCTTCTTCTTCTTCTTCTTCTTCTTCTTCTTCTTCTTCTTCTTCTTCTTCTTCTTCTTCTTCTTCTTCTTCTTCTTCTTCTTCTTCTTCTTCTTCTTCTTCTTCTTCTTCTTCTTCTTCTTCTTCTTCTTCTTCTTCTTCTTCTTCTTCTTCTTCTTCTTCTTCTTCTTCTTCTTCTCTTATTTCTCTTTTCAAATTTTTTTTTTTTAAAGAAATGCAGCTATTTTGAGCGTAACAAATAGCTGGTGGGCGCACGCATGTTGGAAGCGCCATTGTATGTGCTCCCTGGCAGTGGAAACACACAGACAGCAGGAGGTAAATTCAGCAGCAGGAGGAGGAGGATGAGTGTGTGGCAGCAGGCAGTCAATGAGGCAGGCAGCGTGACATAATAGCCCTGGTACCTAGCGGTGATACCAGGGCTGTAAATAAACACAGCAGGCAGGAGGTCCCAGACAGCGGTCGTGCAGCCCACATTGTGTCCAATACACAACTGGGACAACACAGTTTTCAACCCGGGCACCTCAGAAAAATAAAACCTTTTTTTTTTTTGGTTTTTTTGTTTTGTTTTTACAACAAATTACACAGATATAGCTATTTTTTGACGTAATAGCTGGTGGCAGAGTGGCAGCAAAAGGTAAATCTGTGTACACTGGCAGTGGGAAACACAGACAGACAGCAGCAGCAGCAGGAGGAATGGAGGAGTAATTATGTGTGCAGCTATTGTTTGACGTAATAGCTGGTGGCAGAGTGGCAGCAGAAGGGAAATCTGTGTACCCTGGCAGTGGGAAACACAGACAGACAGCAGCATCAGCAGGAGGAATGGAGGAGTAGTGTGAGTGTGGCAGCAGGCAGGCAGCGTGACATAATAGCCCTGGTACCTAGCGGTGATACCAGGCCGTAAATGAACACAACAGGAGGTCCCAGACAGCGGTCGTGCAGCCCACATCGTGTCCAATACACAACTGGGACAACACAGTTTTCAACCCGGGCACCTCAGAAAAATTAAACCTTTTTTTTTTTTTAATGGTTTTTTGGTTTTGTTTGTAAAACAAATTACACAGATATAGCTATTTTTTGACGTAATAGCTGGTGGCAGAGTGGCAGCAGAAGGTAAATCTGTGTACCCTGGCAGTGGGAAACACAGACAGACAGACAGCAGCAGCAGCAGGAGGAATGGAGGAGTAATTATGTGTGCAGCTATTGTT